>NC_138552.1:238258490-238949323 GCF_964273705.1 Natrix helvetica
TTCAAATGATGTGACTTACTGAATATTTAGTTTTCTTGACCGTTTATGACTGTGATGTCTTCAGGATATCTTTTGTCCAATTCTTTACCTTGACAACTGGTAGTCTTGAAAATTTTGGATTTCTTGCACCTTCTACCTGCACCTTTTGCATCATCCACATCTGTGCTGCAGGTTTCCTGTAGGGCAGCTGGCAACTGGCATTATGGTGGCCATTCATGTTACCATACCTATTGAAGTCAGTTGTAGTGAACAGGAAGGCTCTTCTTTCTGTTGAAAGAAAGAAGGGGAGGCAAGGTTCTAAATCTCAGTTTCCCCAACTACTACCCTCCTCCAATTTTCTCTTTTCATTGTGGCTTCAGTCGGGTGGATTTCAAAAAAAAATTATTACCTATTCTGTTGGCATGGCCTATTTTGTGGGCATGGCTTGGTGGTCATGTGACCGAGTGGGCATGGCCAACTTGTAAAATGTGGTGAAGCTCACTTAACAACACTGTTGCTTAACAACCAAAATTTTGGGCTCAATTGTAGTCATAAGTCAAGGAATATCTCTGCCTTCCTCTGCATGGCAGCCTTGTCCTAGTAAACTCCTTTTCCTTTCTGGCAATTTTCCTCTATGTTAGAGGCATCAAAATAATCCAGACAATGTAAGGTTTCCTGCTGCAGCAGGGGGTTGGACTAGATGACATCCGAGTAGCCTTCTAGCCCTAAATTGCTATGCTGTTTTTCTTTCTTTCTTTCTTTCTTTCTTTCTTTCTTTCTTTCTTTCTTTCTTTCTTTCTTTCTTTCTTTCTTTCTTTCTTTCTTTCTTTCTTTCTTTCTTTCTTCCCTCTGTGGGAAGCAACGTCCCCAAAATAAAATATTACCCATAAGGCTCCCAGAAAAGGAAAAATCAAGCTGCTAGCAAAGAAACCTGCCTGAGGCTCATTCCACATTCCTGCCAGATAGAGATAATGAGATAATGAACCTATAGAAAGTTTGGCTCCAGTCACACAATCAGGGAATCATCCAAACACAAAGCCCATATTGCACAAACCCCAAAACTTCAAAAACACAGAACCATATAAGAATCCTTCTTTTTATCCAGTTTGTTGTTCAGCTGACCCAGAAACAAACTGCTGAATGTCACTTTGCAAACCTCCTTCCGAGCAGCTTTTCAGTTTAAAGCAGGGGTCTCCAAAGTTTGCAGCATTACATTAAGACTTGTGGACTTCATCTCCTAGAATTCCACAGCCAGGCATGCTCAATTTGGAGACACAGATTATTTTTCTCCTTTGCTGAATCTCCCAGTTGAAAAGTGAGTTTCGTTCTAACACCTCCCTCTTTCTTTTTCTTTCTTTCTCCCTTCCCTCCCTCTCCCTCTCTCCCCCCTCTCTCTCTTTTACTTTTTAAAGGCGTTTTTCCCTTGCCTGAACCGGCAGGGAAAACAGGCTTTAAAAACAAAAAAGCTTCTAACGAAGCTTCTGATGGGAGAACTACCATTACTACTGGTCTGGTCCGCCAGATTTTCACTGCCTCTTCTGGCGTACTGTACCGTATCGTACTGGGAGGAGCTCATCTCTGGCTTCAGTTCTCCATTTCTTTTTGTAGCAATAGCACTTAGACTTATATATCACTTCACAGTGTTTTTCAGACCTCTCTAAGCAGTTTTACAGAGTCAGCATATTTTCCCCAACAATCTGAGTCCTCATTTTACCGACCTCAAAAGGCTGAGTAAACCTTGAGCTGGTGAGAATCAAACTGCTGGCTGCAGGCAGTAAGCAGAAGTAGATAAATATACAATACTGAAGTTACATAATCAGTATCATGTCAACAATTTATATCAGTCATTAGTATCAACAATTTGTATCATAGCAGCTAAACGTATTTTGTATTCCTCTATAGTTTATTCTTTCAGGATGCATTTGACAGATGGTATTCCCAGATGAATGTAGCATTTTTAGCAAAATTACTTTTTCTACTTATTTATTGACCAACAACTTCTTGTACAACACAAGTTCAAAAGCTTCTGTGTGCCTTAATTAATAGATTGTACTTAATCTTTAGACCATGGTGAAGACTTATGGTATTGATATTAGCAAATATTTCACTTATATTTTGGTAGTTAAATATTCATTCAAACCATCGCTATTTTATCAACTAAACTTCATAAAATATGGTTATCTCTGTTCCCCCTTCTGTCTTTCTTGCTCTAATTTTTACTTTTGAGGCTATAGCCAGATCAAGAATAAATGCTTATATTGTTAATGTGATACAATATGCAAAATTATAAAATAAATTTTATTTTTCAGTTTTCTAGATACAAAGTAGCTAGTTTAGAAGCCTTGTTTAATGTTATAAAAAGCCTTCCTTCCTGGCCCATAAAAAAGGCTTAGCTAATTTTTACACTGAGATACAGATAGTTCTCATTAGTAACTGTTTAATGACTTTTCAAAGTTACGATGGTGATGAAAAAGTAATGTTTATGATCATTCCTTGCATTTATGACCTTTGCAGGTCTGTAAAGCAAGGGAAAGCTGAAGTAAGTTCATAAGCATAGTAGCAGTTTCATTTAGTGACTGCTTCCACTTAATGACCAAGTTGCTGGTCCCAATTGTAGTCTCCCAAAAAAGAGCTTCCTGTATAGGTAGTTATCAACTTACAAAAGTTCATTTAGTGACCATTCAAAGTTACAACAGCACTGAAAAAAGTGACCTATGACCATTTTTCACACTTTTGACCATTGCAGCATCGCCATGGTCATGTGATTTACATTTGGATGCTTGATAACTGACTCATGTTTATGACTGTTGCAGAGTCCTCAAGTCATGATATTCCATTTTGCGACCTTCTGACATGCAATGTCAAAGGGGAAACTTAACAACCACATTACTAACCTGTTGTGGCCCAGCCGCTGCCGCTGCCACCAGACTCCGAGAGTGATAGTCCATACGAGTCAGCTCCAGAGGAGATGGGCGATCCTGGACAGGATTCGGAGGCTGAGCAGGGATCCGAGAGTCTGGTCGGCCACCAGGTGGCGCCAGAGGCATGGAGCAGCGGTGAGAGCCAGAGGAGGAGGACTCCCGATGCCCTGCCTTGGAGCAGCGGGGAGGACTCATGTGACAGTGACTCAGAACTTAGCAGGGCGTTTCTAGATGCCCGTTTCCGGCGCGCCCAGAGACGCAAGGAGCGTGGGCGTAATTATAGGCAGTAAAGAGCTCTCAGGTGCTGTTTGGGAGATGCCCTTTTTAGGTTATAAAAGGGTTGACTCTGGAGAGGCTCTGCGTAGCAATCAACAAAGGACTTATGCCAGAAGCTCTAATCTGGGATCCTGGCAAGCTGGATAGCTGCTTTTGTGTTCTGTCCCTGTGAGTTTTGTCTTGGTGGCTTGCAGCCACGAAACCTCTTGTCTGTTCGTGTAATAAACCTTGTTCCCTTGTACTGTTCCGGAGTGTGTGTGCTGTGTGGGCAACGGAGGAAGGGGGGTCAGAACACTAACCTAACAACTGCATTGATTCATTTAACAAATGTGGTGGGGAAAGTAATAAAATGGAGCAAACCTCACTTAACAAATTTCTCACTTAACAACATAAATTGTGATCGTAAGAGGACTATTTGTACTTTGCCAAAGTCAGTCTTGTTTAGCAACAATAATAAATTACCTTCAATATATCATCAGTCACAGACAAACTATACTTCACATTATTAACATGGCCTAAATTAAGCTTGGAAGCAGCAGGATAAAAATCAGCATCAGGGAAGAATGCCCAGAGTAGTCGTTTCTGAGGTGGAAAAAAAATTCAAGAGTTGTGTTCCATGTTGTGCTCACGGAAGATGGAGGGTATTATAACAGCCCAGAGCATAGGTTTAATGGCTAATAGGTAGGGTGGGGGTGTTTTTTTCTAAGGCTGAGGTTGGATCTGATCATTTATTTAGTTCTGTACATAGGTCTTTTCATTTGGTTGCTACATTTGTTTTCAAAGTAAAAGATGTGTCATTACCCAGATCTGATAGGCTATAGTTCTCTTTACCTGTGCTCAGGTCAATGGAAAATTAAACAATAACTGAAGGGTTGCATGCTGCATCCTCTCCCTGTACGCTATGTTATTGATAAGGAATCAAAGTGAACAAATTAATGTAGAATATGACTCATAATGTGTCATAATGCCATCACATTAGTACTTATTTTATAAGTCTTACTCCTAGATTTCCTCTGCTAATAAAGATATCCAGGAAAGGTACTGTGAAGCAGCATTTAGAAGCTATAACACCTCTATATTTACAACAAAAATTATGAATCCACTGTGTAGGCAACACTTTATCATCAATAACAGCAACAACAACAACTAGAGAAGACACATTAAATAATCAACAACATCTTTGAAGGAATAAAATTTATAAGGGAAGAAGAAAACAATGTACAACAATTATATTTGAATGCACTTACACTTATCTATCATACTCAGTGTATCTGAATTTTGAAGTATTATATTTAAAATGATTTTAGTAGTTTTATGTTTATTTTTGTGCCATACGTCAATTAATATTTTTTTTAAATTTACAATGGAATATTAAGTTATTTTTAGAAAGTACTTGATAAAATCTTAGAAGACATTTATGATCTCCTCACCGACACAGGGCATGTATCTTGTAATATTATTTTTGATGCAGCACTTACATGCCTTACTTAAAAGTACAAATATTGCAGTTCACTACTATTATATCATTAATGTGTAAATGTATACAGATTTTAATTGATGCACATTAATTGATAGAAATATATGTGATTCAGGTTTCATCAAATCATGATTACTTTGTAATATGCATTTTAATTTCAGATGTCCCCAAAGTGTTTGAAATGCAAAATATTTTATTAGACTGATAAAATGACACTTAACATGGAATGACCCAAATGAATTTTGTTCACAGGGATATCAAACCAGACAATATCCTGATGGATGTGAATGGACATATTCGATTAGCGGATTTTGGTTCTTGTCTGAAGCTGATGGAAGATGGAACGGTAAATTAGATTTTTTTAAAATAAACTCAGTTAAAATGTAGCTTCAGACATCTTTAATATTTGATCCTTGTTAACCAATTCAGTTTTGGGATTATATTTGATATAAAGAAATGTTGTTTGCTAAATTATTCTTTTTGAGCAATTATGTGCAAGCTGTAATAGAAACCCATTTTAATTCTTCTGGTTGGATATACTATAAGATTCATTTACTTTGCATTCCTTTTATGTTCTTTCACCAAATATCTTATTTTACTATCATTGTCCATAAATATTTAATAATTCCCATTATCCTGTGAACCTTTCATTTTTGATAGAATTTATATAGTTCTGTATTGTAATACCTACCATATGTTTTGTTCTGTCACTGATCTATTTCACCATAGAATTTGGGTACTGAGTGCATAATTTAGATGCTTTTATTGTAGAACATTTTACAGAGCAAAATGAAGCTCTGTACTCCCTTCTATAGATTTTGTGTCCTTAAGCAACAAAGTTAGGTATTGAAAAATACCTGCAGTCAGTTTTACTTTGTTTTTTTCTGTTAATTAATAGAATGTTTTTATTATTAAAGAATTTTATTTAGTAATAATGAACAAATATTCAGATATTTCAAAGCATGTTTTTGAATATTTCAGCATTTTAAAATATAAAAAGTTTCTAGTTCTCCTTACTCCCTCCTACTGACTCAAACCTGTAATTTTTCTTGCAGTCTGTCTCATGTAATGGTCTTCTTTGTGATTTGTGTTGTTTCACTATGTTTGAATGTTATCTGTATATTCTCTCCTGGTCCCTAGCTTTGAATATAGTTTTTTTTTTAAAGTATCAGAAACATGTGAAAAAAAATCATAAATCCTGTTTGCATTCTAAAAATACATCTACTTAGTTTCTTCCATATCTGTGATAAAATCCAGAGCCTACTTCTGCTTGTTTGCAATCTGTGTGTTCTAGTATTTCCTAGCCATAACTCATAATTAGGTTAAATATCTGGTTCTATATCACTTACTATTATTATTACTTTTTGTTTACATCACTCCCAAGTAGCCAGTGGTGGGTTCCGGATCTCAGTGCAACCGGTACGGTGCAACCGGTGTCCTCCACATGAATGCACTCAGCGCGCAGGCACACATGTGCAGTGCACGCATGCGTCCTTACCTCTTCCGACGTCTCCGCAAGCCTCCGCAACGCTCCAGCTGCTTGGCAGAGCGTCGCACAGGCACCATGCACTCCATGCGCCGAAGAGCTCAAATACAGATAAGGAGCTCGGGTGGACGGGTGGACCCTCCAGAGCACT
This sequence comes from Natrix helvetica, assembly GCF_964273705.1. Lineage (NCBI taxonomy): Eukaryota > Metazoa > Chordata > Lepidosauria > Squamata > Natricidae > Natrix > Natrix helvetica. The sequence continues at coordinate 238,264,781 of NC_138552.1, forward strand.
ATATCGGAACAGTACGGTGCCTGCCTGTACCGGGGTGTACTGCCTGCAACCCACCACTGCAAGTAGCAAAATATTATATATTTTTGAAAAAAGTGAAAATGTGCAAAGTTTGTTAATACAATCTTTCAGTATTTGATACAATCTGGAAGAAATAAAAGATTGTACATTGATATGGAATTTTTCTTCACTGCAAGTTCAGGAACAAGATAACAGCTATAGATAATAAATGCCAGATTGCTAGTAGAATTTTTAATCTATCATGGTGGAAAACATTCTTCTTTACTTCCATCTACTCATACCTATCACTACTTTAAATATAAATGGATCTATTCCTGTACATATAGAAATAGAAGTAGTGTTATGGGTAATGTTTTACTGTGAAATAATTATCCCTACAGGTTCAGTCTTCAGTGGCAGTTGGAACACCAGATTATATCTCTCCAGAAATTCTGCAAGCTATGGAAGATGGGAAAGGAAAATATGGTCCCGAATGTGATTGGTGGTCCCTTGGTGTTTGCATGTATGAAATGCTTTATGGAGAAACACCTTTTTATGCTGAATCTCTGGTGGAGACATATGGAAAGATAATGAACCACAAAGTGAGTGAGCTATCCTTGTCTGTAGAAATGAATGACAGCATCCAAGGAATCTAGAATTGTTTTGCTTAGTGATATAAGTTTCCATGTGTCCAGAAGAATGACAAAATTAGGAAAAGATCATTAATGCAAACAAATGTTGTCGTGAGGTTGAATTTCACTTTCGGAATTCTATTTTTGAGTGCAGCCTCCAAAATTGCAACCAGATAGAAATTTTTCATTTCATGTGACAAAAGTATAAATAACATTCTCAGACAGTATTCATATTAATTGTACTGAGTTAATTTAATAAGAACTATTTTATCCTTTCTCTGCCAACCGAAAGATAAATATGACCACTGACCAGAAACAAGGATGACTGCTTGTTAAAAGGAGTTCAATCATTGTTTCAACTAGACTGAATCTGTCAATTTTGGTTTTTCTCAGTTTGTTTCCGACTTGTCAATTATTTTACAAGAATAGTATGATCTCAAATTTTTACACATCTTCCTGCAAATTTCATTTAATGTACCCCTTATTTTTTATGGTGCAATTCCTAGTATGCGTATCATTTTTCAAGCCAGGTACTGTATCTTTGATATAAAATATTCTGTGCATACTTTCCCAAAACATATATTTTGTGAATTACTAAGTGTATAACAAAATTCTAAAAACTCTAGGTTTCAACATACAAGTGTTGAAAATTTCTTACCAATTTGTGCTTATACTTCTGAATATATGCATTACTGAAGACGCTTCCTTGGACAAAGTGGTAACTCACATTATGTGGCAATATATTTGTACTTGATAAATTTCTGATGGAAGATATAAATGTACCCATAGAGAACCTATAGGGTTTTGCTTCTTCAGTTGGTGTGGTTAATTTATGTTATTTTTTAAGTAGTTAGCATTAGTTTATTAATTAGCATTCTTTTTTTCTTTTAAGGAAAGATTTCAGTTTCCTGCCCAAATGACAGACGTGTCTGAAAATGCCAAGGACCTAATTCGAAGGCTTATCTGCAGCAGAGAACATAGACTTGGGCAGAATGGAATAGAAGACTTTAAAAGCCACCCATTTTTTTCAGGGATTGACTGGGATAACATTCAGAACTGTGAAGCACCTTATATTCCTGAAGTCAGCAGTCCAACAGATACTTCAAATTTTGATGTAGATGATGACTGTTTAAAAAATTCTGTAAGTAATAGAGGAGAGTGTCTTTTAATATGTTACGTTGATATTTGTGTATTTATGTATAAAATTTCTATCTTACTTTTTACTAATACCCCAATCATTATTTAAAATAGGCAGCAAAAGAAATTTGTAACAAACAAATAAGTAAATTAAAATTACTGATTTACACTACTATCAAAATTTATGTCCATTGGGTCACAAAAAATGGAAAGTAACTGAACAATAACAAGCTTTCATGAATTTCTAAAGTAAGCAAAAATGGCAATCAGACAGTCCAAAACAGAGATTTCTCCCCCTCCCCTGGTTTTTCTTGTTTTCTCAGCTTTTTGTTCTGTATTTTGGTGATGTAAACATTGCTGGAAATAAGAAACATTGAACCAGAATTACTTTTACACTACCATAAAATGACCAACCAAGCCAGTGGTAGTGTTTCTGTGATGGTCTTTTAAATCTGCTACTTTTTCTGAACCAGAATACCCATTATGCTAATTTTACCTGAAATTAATACAAATGGATTAACCTTTTCTAACTTAGTAAACTCTTCTTGTTCCTTTAAACTTCAGGAGACAATGCCGCCGCCAACACATACTGCATTTTCTGGCCATCACCTGCCATTTATAGGATTCACATATACAAGTAGCTGGTGAGTGACCAGTTTGTTTATAACTAAATCATAATAGAATAGCTCAATTATTTTGTGATTTAAAAATAAAATAGAATTAAATGGAAGTATTTCCTTGCATTATTTGCTAATATTTGTTTCTGCAATGTATGCATTTTACATAAAAATTCTGAACCAGTTGTAGTACAAAATTCATACGTTGAATGGCACATTGTTTCCATCTTCATAGTAATAAAGAAAGTGCAGACTGTATAATAAAACTTGCACACCAGACAAAATCCCTAATGTTAGTCCAATATATTGGTTATATCCAGTTATATCCAATATATAGTTCTTGTTGGTTATTTTCTCTATAATAATAAGAAATGCAGAGGAGTCCCTGCAGGTTTTACTCCACTAGTCATTGTCAACTGAGGGGGCAGTTGACATCTCCGTTTCAAGGCCATTGAGCCAGCACTGCCTGAAGACATTTCCATGGCCATGTGGCCAGCATGACATCATATATCGCTGTTACCTTCCTTCCGATGTGGTACCAATTTATCTACTTTGATTTGTATGTTTTCAAACTGCTAGGTTGGCAGCAGTGGTGGGTTCCTGCTGGATCGCACCGGATCGCGCGCGCTCCCTTTCAGCGCTCCACCTGGCTTGCGCGCTCCCTTTCAGCGCTCCACCTGGCTCTCGCGCTCCCTTCCGGCACTGAAACCGGAAGTACAGTCTTGCCCCGCCCCTGGCGAAGCAACGACGCCTGCCTGCGCTCCACCAGCTCGGCTGGGAACGGAGATGTTTCCTCAGTGGAGCGGAGCGCCTGAAAAGACTTTTCAGGCGCTCCGCTCCGCTGAGGAAACATCTCCGTTCCCAGCCGAGCTGGTGGAGCGCAGGCAGGCGTCGTTGCTTCGCCAGGGCCGGGCAAAACTGTACTTCCGGTTTCAGCGCCGGAAGGGAGCGCGAGAGCCAGGTGGAGCACTGAAAGGGAGCGCGCAAGCCAGGTGGAGCGCTGAAAGGGAGCGCGCAAGCCAGGTGGAGCGCTGAAAGGGAGCGCGCGCGATCCGGTGCGATCCGGGAGGAACCCACCACTGGTTGGCAGGACCTGGGGCAAGGACGGGAGCTCATCCCATCATGTGGCGCTCAGGTCTTGAACCTGGGCTGCTGGCTTTCCAGCTTATAAGCCCAGTGTCTGAGCCACCATGCCAACCCATCTAAAATAATAGGTGAATGCAAAATATTAAAAGGCCAAAATTGCAAGGGATTTCTTCATGGCTAGAGATAAACATAATAGTTGTTTTGCAGTGGCACTGCAGAATACTTATTCAATATGCAATTGGATATTGAAAGGGCTTTTGACAAATGGAATACAGGACTTACACAGTTGGGAAAGTTTATATCGTAGATCATTTCCATACCTGCTTTATCAAGTATATACAATGCTGCTTAAAAGTTTGTGAATCTTTTTTGAATTTATAAAATTTCTTCATAAATATGATTTAAAACACAATCGGTTCTCCATACTAGCCATAAAACTATATAAAGAAAGCCCGATTAACCAAATGAGTCAAAATCTTAATTGATTTATTGAATGTGTAGCAAAATTTATGAACATCTAGGATTATCAGTTCATTTGAAGGAAAAATTAGAGTCAGATATTTCAATCAATGGAAATCTAGTAATCAGGTGTGAGTGCAGAAGTCCTGCTTTGTTTAAAGAATTTAATTCTGAATATTCACTGCCAAAGTCTGATCTTCATAACACAGGTATGTGGAAGTGTGTCATGATTTGAAAAAAAAGGAGATTTCTACAGATCTCCAAAAAGCAAGTGTTGACATTCATCAGGCTGGAAAAGATTATAAAACTATGGAATTTGGACTCCTCCAGTCCACTGTCAGCAGATTTTGTACAACTGAAGGCAGTTCAACACCATTGTTACCCTCCCTAGGAGTAGTCGACCAACCAAGATCACACTAAAAGCAAGGCATATACTATATTTTTCAGAGTATAAGACGCACCTTTCCCCCCCAAAAAGAAGGTGAAAATCTGAATATACCCCGCCCCTTTGCAAAAATGGATGTGCAGAGGGTTTGGGAGGCTTGCAAAGTGCTCCGGGGGGGCTGGGGAGGGAAAAAACAAGCAAAAAACAGGTCCGTTTTGCTTGTTCCTGTCCCCCAGCCCCCAGGAGCACTCTAAAGCCTCTCAAACCCTCTGCATGCCCCTCCTTTTTTTTTTGCAAAAAATGGTTTGTTTTTATGAAAAATGGACCATTTTGTGCTCATTTTTGCCCCCATGAGCACTCTAAGAGCCTCCCAAAGCTCTGCATGCCCTTTTTTTTTTTTTGCCAAAAAGCGAGGCGTGCAAAGGGTTTGGGAGGCCTGCAGAGTGCAAAAACTTTTTTTTTCATTTATTTCTTCAAAATCATGATGCATCTTATAGTCTGAAAAATACGGTAATATCTGAATGATGTCTATGGAACTAAAGGCCTTAGGAACTAAAGAAATGAAATGGTCAAATCCAAATCCTGACCTTAATCCTGTAGAAATATTGTTGAAGGGCCTGAGGTAAGCAGTTCATGAGAGGAAACATATTAACATTCCTGAGTTGAAACTTTTCTGCAAGGAAGAATGGGTTAAAATTCCTCCAGACTGATGTGCAGAATTGAGCATCATTTGAATCATTTCCCACAATAAATCAATGAATAAGTACAATATGTTTGACTCATTTGTTTAATTTGGTTCTGTTTATCTAGTTTTAGGATTTATATGCAGAACAGTTTGTGTTTTAGGTCATATTTTTGCAGAAAACTTTTAGCATCACTGCATAATTGGAGATATTTTAAGAGTATATATTAGTATCTGGGTAATTTTTAGTTATTTTTTTCTACTAACTGCTATTTCATTGCTGGAATGGGGAGAGGTGGCAAAACTATTCTTGTCCCTCCTTTTGACTATTGCCATTTAAAATTGACTCTGGATATTTGGAAGATCATTACAAGTCAATTTGGAGGGTAATAAGAGGGAAGAGAACAATCTTTTTGAATGGATTTCATTAGAATATCCAAGTGGAATTCTACTTGAGTTATGTTGGATTTCAATTTCAATTTATGATGGCCTCATGAATACATTTGCAAAAAAAATGTACAATAAAGTGACCTAACAGCTTCTAGTTTTCTGTTGGAATACATATATGAACTTTTAATTATCCTAATATGAAAGTCATAAAGATCACTCTGTTAAAATCTTCTAAACCTGATAACTATCTTTTCAGTGTCCTTTCGGATCGTAGTACTCTAAGATTTGCAGCTGGGCAACGTGTAATGGAACTTGATGCCAATGTTCAAAGAACGCTAGAAGATACCTTAGCTGCAGAAGCATATGAGAGACGAATAAGACGTTTAGAGCAAGAAAAGCTGGAACTTAGCAGAAAACTTCAAGGTATTCCTATATAAAGTATACATGATTATCTATCTATCTATATCCATTTTGGATTCCGTAACTTATGTGGTAGAAAGACTTGTATATTACTATATTTTCAGTAGAAACAGTATTTGAAAACATTCCGCATATAACTGGACATTAATTTTCTGTGGTATAGTCAGTGGTACAGCTTAGTAATAATTTGGATGTAAAGAATATATTTTACAAGTAGAAATTACAAGAAATTATTAATATTTTGATATTGCAAAGATGGACATAGAGCCAAAGTATTATTAAGACATTTGCAGAAAGAAAATAAGTAAAGTAAGAGTGACAATGTATTGAGCAAAATTAAAACCAAGTCAGACGCAATCCATGGCTTATAACTTTAGAATATGTGGAAAATTGTTGTTGGAGAACAAATGACCTCTAGGACTTTATTAGGGTGTTTTTCTGGAGGATCAGAGAATACAGTATGGAAGAGCTTGAAGAAACATACAAATGAGAGTATTTTAATGTTGAAATGAAAGATTTAAAAATAATTCAGAAACAAAAACCAAGTGAGATAATTAAAAGACAAAACTGCTGAGTAATGGTTAGACTAAATATGAAATTGAGGACATAAAATAGTTTAATAAGTGAAATTGATAGAGGGTGGAATTTCTATGCAAGGTAAAGTTAAACAAAAAGTTAAAATGTTGGATTGAGCAAAACCTGTAGTCTACTTCTCATTCCCCATTATGGAGAGATTTGTACTGAATACTTGCTTAGCCTGGTTTATGATTTGTAGAAAGAATCTAGCTTACACAACTTCCCTGAAGTTCTGTTCATTTATTCCCTTAATGCAATTTGATTTTTTTTAGATACTTAAGAATGTAACAAAATAATGTTTTATTTTATTTATTTATTTATTTATTTATTTATTTATTTATTAGATTTTTAGACCGCCCCCTCTCCCAACAAGGGACTCAGGGCGGTGTACAGTCAATGCAAATAAAATACAATCATAACAATAAAATACATTTAAAATACATTTGGAGGGGGAGATAGACTGTACAAGAAATAAATTATTCTAAAACCCTAAAAACATCCCAATTAAAACCCGAAACCAAATTAAAATAAATCCCCGGGAGGTAAAACTAAGAAAGTGCCAGGCCAGCTGATTGAAATAGGTGAGTCTTTAACTTTTGACGGAAGGAGCGGAGGTCGGTGGTAGTTCGAATGTCAGGGGGGAGGTCATTCCAGAGGGTTGGGCCCATCACAGAGAAGGACCTACTCCTAGGTGTCGCCCGTTGGCATTGCCTAGCGGACGGCACCAGGAGGAGCCCCTCCCTGTGTGAGCGGATAGGTCGCAGGGACGTGTGTGGTAGGATGCGATCCTGCAGATAACTAGGTCCTATGCCATGGAGCGCTTTAAAGATGGTGATCAATACCTTGAAACGCACCCGAAAGGCCACAGGTAGCCAGTGCAGCTCGCGCAGGAGAGGTGTTACGTGGGAGTAACGTGTACTCCCCATAATAACCCGCGCGGCTGCGTTCTGAACTAGCTGCAGTCTCCGGATGCATCCCAAGGGAAGCCCCATGTAGAGGGCATTGCAGTAGTCCAGGCGAGACGTCACCAGCGCATGAGTGACCGTGCGCAGGGCACTCCGGTCCAGTAGGGGGCACAATTGGCGCACCAGGCGAACCTGGTGGAACGCCCCCCTTGCCACGGCTGCCACATGGTCCTCCATTGACAGCCGGGCATCAAGGAGGACGCCCAAATTGCGCGCCCGCTCCACAGGGGACAGTTGTTCGCCCCCTATGGCCAGCGATGGAGTCAGCTGGCTGAACCGAGGTGCCGGCACCCACAGCCACTCGGTCTTGGAGGGGTTGAGTTTGAGTCTGTTGTCCCCCATCCAGACCCCGACGGCTTCCAAACACCGGGACATCACTTCGACAGCCTCGTTGGGGTGGTTTGGGGTTGAGATGTACAGCTGAGTATCATCAGCGTACAGGTGGTACTCAACCCCAAAACCACGGATGATCTCGCCCAGCGGCTTCACATATGCGTTGAACAGGAGAGGCGAGAGGACCGACCCCTGTGGCACCCCACAGGTGAGTGGCCTCAGGGATGACCTCTGCCCCCCTGTCAACACACATTGCTTCCGGTCGGAGAGGTAGGAGCCGAACCACCGCAAAACGGTGCCTCCGACTCCCATCCCCTCCAACCGGCGCAATAGGATACCATGGTCGATGGTATCAAAAGCCGCCGAGAGGTCTAATAGGACCAGGATAGAGGAACAACCCCTATCTCTGGCCCTCCAGAGATCATCAACTAACGCGACCAAGGCTGTCTCAGTGCTGTGCCCGGGTCGGAAGCCGGACTGGCATGGGTCTAGATAGTCGGATTCGTCCAGGTGTCGTGGAAATTGCTGCGCCACCACATTCTCCACAACCTTCGCCAAGAAGGGGAGGTTGGAGACTGGACGATAATTAGCTAGTTCCATTGGGTCGAGCGAAGGTCTCTTGAGCAAGGGTCTCACCACCGCCTCTTTCAAGGCGGTTGGTAAGTATCCCTCACCCAGTGAGGCGTTCACCAGGCCCAGGAGCCAGCCTCGTGTCACCTCCCAGGCTGCCAGTACCAGCCAGGAGGGGCACGGGTCCATTAAACATGTGGTGGGTCGCAGCCGTCCACGCAACCTGTCCAAATCCTCGGGGGCAACAGAGTCAAACTCCTCCCAGAATGGTCTCTCAAGACTCGCTGTTGGGGGCTCGTCTGGTCCGCTGACGGAGGTCCACCCGCTCCGGATCTGATCGATTTTGTCCTGAAGATATTCCCCAAATTCCTCTGCTCTACCCTGTAAGGGTGTCTCCCGCGCCCCCTGAGATAAAAGGGAGCGGGTCACCCGAAACAGGGCGGCAGGGTGGTTATCCGCGGACGCAATAAGGGCAGCACAATGTCTACGTTTGGCCGCTCTTATTGCCACAAGGTAAGTCCGCAAATAGGCTCTTACCTGTGTTCGGTCAGATTCGGAGCGTGAGGACCTCCACCTGCTCTCTAGACGTCTCCTGTGCCGCTTCATCACCCTAAGCTCCTCAGTAAACCAAGGAACCCGGGTGGGTCGATGCCGCAGGAGAGGTCGCAAAGGCGCAACCCGGTCCAAGGCCCCAGTCGTCGCCCTATTCCAGGCAGTCACTAGGTCCTCGGAGCGGGCGCGGGACAAGGCTACAGGTATTGGCCCAAGCTCCGTCTGGAATCTATCCGATTCCATCAGGTGCCTGGGGCGGTACCAGTTTATAGGGTCTGGTTCCGCCTCCTCGCGGTGGGGGATAGCGCCAGGGAAGTCCAGCCGGAGGGATGAGTGGTCTGACCATGACAGGGGCGTGATGACTAAATCCCCTATTCCCAGATCACTCGTCCACTGTTCAGATACAAAAATGAGGTCCAGTGTGTGGCCCCCTTCGTGAGTGGGGCCCTGCACTAATTGGGTCAGGTCCATGGCCGTCATGGAAGCCATGAACTCCTGAGCCACCTCAGGAGCCGCTCCCGTTTTAGTTTCCATTGCTTTCCAAAGGGATACAGTATAGGAGGCTTCAACTTTTTCTGTTTCCCCTTCTCTTGCCAGCAAATCACTCTTTTAAGATTGATTTAAAGCATTTGGTTTTTTATATTGAAATAGCAATAGCAATAGCATTTAGACTTATGTACTGCTTTACAGTGCTTTACAGCCCTCTCTAAGCAGTTTACAGAGTCAACATATTTTCCCCAACAATTTGGGTTCTCATTTTACCCATCTCAAAAGGATGGAAGGTTGAATCAACCTTGAGCCTAGTGAGATTTGAACTGTCACATTGCAGTCAGCCGGCAGTTAGCAGAAGTAGCCTGCAGTACTGCACTCTAACCACTGCACCACCATGGCTCAGTGCTATGGTGGTAAATGCTGGTAAGCAGTGAGTCTTCCCTCTATGATTGGGCAAATAGTGGTATCCATTCAGGAAGATTTGCCTCCACCACCATCAGTGAGCAGTATGTGGCTGCAGCTAGTTGTTTTTTCTACAATTTACCTACCTGATGGACAGTAGTTACAGAAAAGCAACTACGCTTAGCACAAATGCCATCACTTGGTAAATTAGCTAACGTACTGTTTTTTAAAAAATAAGATCAATGTAATAGTGATTTATTTTATTACTGTTCTTGATTACTAGAAGAAAGTGAAGGTCAGTTCCTTATAGAAGTTCAAAAGTTTGGCATGACAGAAAGTTTTATAGAATCTTTATAAGATTCTATAAAATCTATCGGGTCCAAAAATTGTCAGGCCACAGATACTTGGGTACCATATTACGCAAGTGAGTACCACACATTGAAATGCCAAAATGTATGGATTGAAAATTTTGAATACAGTTTCTTACATCTTCCTTGCTTTTTTAAAGAGTCCACACAAACAGTCCAGGCCCTACATTATTCAACTGTAGATGGTCCATTAACAGCAAGCAAAGATTTAGAAATTAAAAGCCTGAAGGATGAAATTGAAACATTGAGAAAACAAGTAACTGGTAAGTACCAATATTTAATATTGAAAAAAAAATCTAGTTTTCTGCTCAAACATACAACAATTTCCTTCACAAATGTTTCAACTGTTACATTTATCATCCAATGTATAATGTCAACAGACAAACCTTACTTATCAATTGCTTCATGCAGCAACTGTTTGAAGTTAAAATAGTGCTGAAAAAATAACTTTGCAACCAAGGTGCACAAATGACTTTCGTAGCAACTCTCCTCAGCCATGCGTTTGCCATTATAGTCAGTGAGCATGCATTGATCTATGACCCATTTTTTTTCCTTTTTTCCCCTTCACAGAACAGAGAGATTGCCTAAAATGGTGACTGCTTTAGATAATCTTTCCTGTCTCATCTCTTTTTTTCCCTCCCTGCCCTCTAAAGAATAAAGAAATTGGAGAGAAAGGGATTACAAGAGAGTAAGTAGGCACATAATGGGGAATACACATAAAAAGACATGCAGTAATGCTGACTATTTACCAACCAGATAGCCTAAAGTTAATTAGTTAATTCCCTTTTTGCCAATTATCCTAATATTGGGGTGAGCATTCCATAGGCTGGGGAAACTTTTTCATAGTCATTCTTAACAATTTCTTTGCTTTCATTCCTCTTCCTCTGGTTCCCTATCAGTGAAGAAATCATTGAAACTTACTGAAGTGTTTTCTTGCTTTATTTCTACTGAGAAGGCCATACAATCAAACTGCATTTTTCACCTTACTATTTCTAACTTTGGTATTCTATTCTCCAACCACCAAGAAGCATGTCTTGCTTGCTTATTCTGTTGATTTTATATTAAACTAGCTGATAACCCAGCATTGCTCAGCTATTTATTTATAGGGGGAAAATGTCCAGACCAAACGAAATTTCTAATGTTGGATTTTCCCCCTTACCAGAGTGAGCCCCCTTGTGGAGTTACTGTGAAGCTGTTACCATGGCAACTCCACTGCGCTGTACAGTAGAAGCCAATATGACAGTACAGCACAACAGGCTGTATCTTAACAGAACACACACCCCAAGGGGTGTTAGGGATGTCTTACCTCCCCCTCACACACATAGACAGTATTTTTATCTAGAGAGTAAGTCAGTGTGCAGCAGCTGCCAAAAAAGCCAACACAGTTCTAGGCTGCATAAACAGAGAGATAGAATCAAGATCACATGAAGTGTTAATACCATTTTATAATCCCTTGGTAAGGCCGCACTTGGAATACTGCATCCAGTTTTGGTTGCCATGATGTAAAAAAGATGTGGAGACTCTAGAAAGAGTGCAAAGAAGAGCAACAAAAATGATTAGGGGACTGGAGGCTAAAACATATGCAGAACAGTTGCAGGAACTGGGTATGTCTAGTTTAATGAAAAGAAGGACTAGGGGAGACAAGATAGCAGTGTTGCAATATCTCAGGGGTTGCCACAAAGAAGAGGGAGGCAAACTATTCTCCAAGGCACCTGAGTGTAGAACAAGAAGCAATGGGTGGAAACTAATCAAGGAGAGAAGCAACTTAGAACTGAGGAGAGATTTCTTGGCACTTAGAACAATTAATCAGTGGAACAGCTTGCCTCCAGAAGTTGTGAATGCCCCAACACTGGAAGTCTTTAAGAAGATATTGGATAGACATTTGTCTGATACGGTATAGGGTTTCCTGCCTAGGCAGGGGGTTGGACTAGAAGATCTCCAAGGTCCTTCCAACTCTGCTATTATATTGTATTGTGCACCAGGTTTGGTTGAAATTGCTCGAGGTATTCCAGAGTTAATGCTGGAACATACACACACACACACACACACACACACACACACACACAGCCATTTACATATAGATAGATGATAGATAGATAGATAGATAGATAGATAGATAGATAGATAGATAGATGATAGATAGATAGATAGATAGATAGATAGATAGATAGATAGATAGATAGATAGATGGATAGATGATAGATAGATAGATGATAGATTGATTTGGCCATTAAATTAGTCAACTTCATATTCTTCTACATTAGTGGTTGGAGCATAAACGCTGATAACTGAAGGCTGTCCTGCAATTGATTTGGTCAACTGACTGCATTTACCGAAATATATTGTACCTAAATCCTGTCTTTGCTATATATCCTTCCTAATAATGAAAGCAACACTATCCTTTTTGCTTTTTTGTGTCCTGGGTAGTAAGCAGTATGATCTTCTGACTGAAAATATCCAGTATTAGTTCTTTTAAATTCAGTGATATGTAAGATATCAATGTGTAGCCATTTCGTTGCATCTGTCACAATGTTAAGCTTTTCCAGTTCATCTTTCACATTCCATGTTCCCACTGTATTTCAGTTTTGGCAACTCCAGATTTTCTTTCCCTGCATAGCAGTATCCAAAGAGTTTTAACTTAGTTGTATCATAAACCCCATTGTTGCTCAAAAAAACCCTTTGATTATTCCTCAGTAGCATGTTAAGAGCTTCTCAGCATAAGGGGCCCATCATCAGCACTACATTGCAAGTCATTTGATCTTGTTTCTCAATGTGATTTGCTTGATAAAATACAGGAGTGATTTACCATTACCTTTCTCCCACGCACTATGAAATGATACCTTTACCATTTTTGTCAGAGTCTCTTTTTTTATATATAAAGTTTTTTTTCTCATTTTCATAACATATAAACCAGATGTATACTATTACATAGCCAACATCGTATTGTATTATTAAATGTTTACAGCATTTCGTCTTGCCATCAACTCCCCAAAATAATGATTGGCTCTTCTGCTCTCCATACATCATATTTGTACCTTATCCATCACTTTCTTCTCGCTCTCTCCTCCGCCTCCCTATCTGCTTTCTTCCCTTTGTCGCCCTTCTCTTCTCTACTTCCTCTTCCTCTCTCCTTCTCCTCTCTCCCCTTTCCATTCCTCCTTTCTCTCCTCTTCCTCCCCCCTGCCCTCTTTTCTATTCATCTCTTCTTTCCTTACCTACCTCCTCTACTTCACACTCTTCATCTCATTTACTTTGTGTATTTCAGCTTCATTTAATGTTGATGGTATTTATAATTCCTTTTCAATATACATATTTAATTTTAACATATATCTTCCTCCTTTTTTTAAAAGAGAGAGAGAGAATGTATATATATATAGTCATTGTGCTTTTAAACCTCCACCCCCTTCAGCCTTATTTTGGCTGAAATGTAGATCTGGTTACAATTCCCAGCTATTTTCATCATATTTATATAATTATGCATCCTTACACGTCCCACCTTGTGATTCTGTCTTTAAATCTCAGTAGTTTCCCATTGTAAGTATATTTCATGTTCCCTTTCCATTTTTCCATATCTTGGTTTAGGTTACCCTTAATTGTCTATAAATGGGAATCCTTATTGTTCAATGTTCATTACAATTCCCTTAATCTAATATATAGAATAACAAGCGGTACACATATCACTTTGTTCATCATCTTAGAAGTTCTATATAAGTCCATGTTTCATATATTTTGACCCATGCTTAATTGTCCTTCTATTGTCATATTCAATCAATTAGCAACTCAGTTTAATTATCATGGATAAAAGTGAATCACAAACCTCTGATTTACAATCTCCTCATATCAATTTCATATTTGTCCATATTCCATATATTTAACCTTTATTTAATTATCTTTCCACTATCATAATCAATTAGTTAGCAACTTAATTTTATTGTCATATTTAGGAGTAAATCCCTTATCTCAGCTTTGTATTTACCCATATAACAATTTCTAGTTGTCTGATTTTTTCCTAGTAATTCTTTTGTCCCACTTCTCTATTCTTGCCTTCTCCCTTTTCTTTGTTTTGACATGTCCACCCTTTTCCCCAAACCACCATCAAAGAAATCTTTTATATTTCCTTTTGTTGGGGCGTGACCTCCTTCTTCAATTTTCCTTATGCCACTGTCAACCTCTGAAACATCTTTTGTCTGCTTTTTATTTCCTTTTGTTGGGACACTTTCGTCCTTTTCAATTTTCCCTATACCACTGCCAAACCCAATGGAGTTTTTTGTCTGCTTTTTATTTCCAACCGTTTCTACCCCTTCATTATCTCTCCCCCCTTCTTCCTTCCCTTCTTCTTTAAATACCTGCTTCTCTGAATTTAGAATTCTATTTAGGCTTGATTTTAATGATTTATGCATATTTTTTATAATTTCACGTAGTTCTTCAAATTCCCACCTTTCCATAATGTCTAGTTCCAAAGTTACAGTTAATTGTATCGTTCTTATTTCAGAGTTCTGGTCCAACTTGAATTTTTCTAATTCAGCTGCTGTGGAGAAGAATGATGGGAGCCGTCTTGGTCTTTTGTTCTTCCTTAATGTCCAGTTCCAAAATTGCAGTTAGTTATATAGATCTTATTTCAAAGTTCTGGTCCACCTTAAATTTAGCTAATTCAACTAATATGAAAATGGAAGAGAAGCTGGAGCCATCTTGACCTTTTGCAGAAAAAAAAGTGTCTTTTTTTAGTGTTTCAACCCTCCATTTTCCTTTCTTTCTTTCCTTTTACCAAAATCCAGATCTGTCTATTAATATTATTTGTACTCTCAAGATTCTTTGCCTTTTCCAAGTTTTGATTTATGACTGTGGATTAAATGAATTTTCTTACCAGTCTTTCATCTCGAGTTCACCCTCCTGTTCAGTTGCTTTGGCTGGAAACTAGCTTCTTATGCAGCCATGTTGCCATACTGCTGCCCCTACTCCGATTCAGAGAGCAAATCTCTGACCTGCGAGGGATCTGTTGCCTCCCCCTGAGTCTGGGTTCTGATCCAAAAAAGGATCCCTGGAGTTGGTTTGTCAGACAGGGTTCATGTGAGGCTCTTCAGAGCTCACATCCCCCACGTCTGTCCAGCTGGAGAACTTCCTGTCGAATCCCATTTTTGCCAGAGTCTCTTGATGGCAAGATGGGTGGCATATGAATACAATAAATAAGTTGACAGTAAAATGATCATGTGTATCTAGCATCTTTCTATATATGAGCCATGGTGGCACAGTGGTTAAAATGCAATATTGCAGGCTAATTCTGACCAGCCCAAGGTGGACTTAGCCTTCCATCCTTCCGAAGTTGATAAAATGGGGACCCAGATTGTTGGGGACAATATGCTGAAACAGGCTGTAAAGCACTGTGAAGTGGTATATAAGTCTAAGTGCTATTGCTAAATAGCTGCTGTCCGATATACACTATATTGCCAACAGTATTCGCTCACAACTGATTCTGATTATTTGGATGGGTGAGCGAATACTTTTGGCAATATAGTGTAGGTGCTTATGAGTATCTGGGATAATTTTAATGCCTTGGGTTGTTCTGCTTGGACATTTTTGGCATACCCTCCAGCATTCTTACTGTCCCTACAAGGATAGCCCCTTTATCACAATAATATATCTCTGCAGGACTTGGGCTTATTTTTTATATTTGAGTATGATAATTGTGACTTCTTTGCTGAATTAATGTAATACCATTTGCACTTCATTTAGATTCTGTGTTCAGATTAGTATTCCTATCTCAAAAATGGTAGAGAAAGGGATAACCAAAGTGAAGAAATGAGAGTACCACAATTACTAGAATATGTCCAGGTTAGCAAATAAGATGATAACAAGAGGGCATGGTTAATTTGCTGTCCTGAATAAAAACATGGAGTGTATTGTTTGTTCTTTTATTTTCTGCTCTTATAAACGTAAGGATTCTAGGTGACATTGGAATTCACTAATGGCAAAAAGATAGATGAGAAATCTTATTACACAAGTCGCTATAATAAAGCATGTAATAATTGCTAGCTTTAAAGGGAGATTTTATAAATCCATCAATAAATCCTAGTCACTATTACAAAGTAGAGTTTCTAATTCTTAATTCTGTTCCCTGTGATTTCCATATATAGAGTTTTTTATTTTCATAATAGCATATCTAGAATATTTCAACCCTAATATTTTGGGTGAGAGTCTCACCCAAATCTGTAGAGGGGAAAAATAAAGGAGCTGCCTCTGCACTTTCTTCCATTATCTTTTAACTAACTTCATCTAAAGTTTAGATTCAAACCTTTAAAGTTTGGATTTCAAAACTCAAAAAATAATATCAAATTAATTTAAAAGGCTTGGATGAAAAGAAAGATTAAGACTTCCTCTTTAACCCAGAAAAAATAAATTGGTCATTGTACCAAAAAAAGCCCTCTCTTGCGAAGTGAGCAAGCATAGTTTCATAGCTGTCACTCAGATATTCAGGCCCTGAGATTTTAAGGGATTTGAAAATCAAAAACTCCTGAATTATCCCTATATTAATTTATCAAAATTGACATAGTCTGATCTTAATACTTTTGTGGAAGATAGTATCAGAACTCGGGAATATGATCGTACATTTATTGACTAATAGATTTTATTAAGAGCAATAAGCTTTTGTGAACCTTTTACTAAGTTGCTAATTGGAAAAATGTTCTACAGATTTCTGATTACTTAGTATCTGCAGTAGTGCCCAGAACTATTTTCATTGTGCAGGTGTTGCTAATCATAGAGCCAGTTTGGTATAGTGATTAAATGCCAGAAATTGTGAGTTATTGGGCTGCCATGCACAAGGCACAAAGCCAACTAAGTAACTTTGAGTCAGTCACTTTCTCTTAGCTCTGTGAAGAAGGCAATGGCAAACCACTTCCAAAAAATGTTGCCAAGAAAAGTGCATTGTCCATGCAGTTGCCAAGAATCCAGTCTGACTGGAAGGCATAAAATCAATCTGTCTTAGTGTCATCACCTTAGCTGCTCCATTTTGCATGACAGAGATTCCCGGCATTCTTCAAGAGTAGTCTTACATAGACACTGTATAGTCTAACAGTGATTTAGCCAAAGCTTTGGTATTCATTGCCAGATCCAAATAGCTATAGAAAAATTACAGTTGTTACAGTAGATGCACTGTAAATGCACTGTAACAACTGTGGCATCAAGAAGCACTTCTAGACTACAGATCTATATTTTAAGGGAAGGGGGAATTCCCTTAAATTTTAAGGGACTATCTGTTGTCATCGTTAACTGAGAATTGTGGATTGTTAAGCAAGTACTTGTCCCAATTCAAGTCATTCCAGTCTTGATCCCTTTCTGCCCCGAGTAAGGTAAGAGACTGTCTCCAATTTACCCCACTCACCTATCTTCTCCCACATTTCACCCTGCCTTGCGGGGCAGCAAGCATCCCTAGAACTACATGGCTTTAGGGCTGCTTGCCACACTCTGGAAAGCAGCAGCTGCCTGAGTCCAGTCCCAGATGCAATCATCCTTGCCTACCTGCACTCCAAGACCTCTGCTGCTCTGCACTCTGCTGTTCTGTAGACTCTAAGACTAAATATTTTTATGAACAGCACAGTAAAAAAAAAATCTAGCATTTTTTCTATTTGAAATTTCAAATAGCTTCTTCTATCTTATTCCTTGTTCCCAAGAAAATGATCTGTCAGCATCTTGGCAATATGTCTGAAGCAAAAACAAATGGACACTTTAGGATAAATTAGGCTCAAGATATTATACATAATGAAAATGAATGATTAATATTCTGGGTGTGCGTCCTTTATTTCTTTTAAGTGACTACTAATTTGTTTTAAAAATAAAAACTTGGGGAGTAGATTACTTTTGCAGTTTCGGAAATAATAACATAAATGTAATAAATATTAAATTGAAATAGTTTTAATTATTTAATGTACCTTCCTTTAATTAGGAGTAATTAAAGTCAACTATTTATAATAAAATGTGAACTACAAAATTTTGTCTTGAGTAAGGAGGCAACACTTCTGATGATTTTAAGAACATGCACACAAAATACTAAGCACCCTTCTGTTTAATTTACTAAATTATACACCAAAGCTTTTAGCTTAGACAGTATCTCACCTAACTACTATGTACAAATGTTATACAGTATGTCTTATTACATTTTTCTTAAGAGAAAATAATAGCATAACCTGCATTACAACTTGTGATTCTGAATTTCATGAAGATGAATATCATGAAATTAACAGTTGCAGATAAGAATTTCATGTTTACTTAGTCAAGGGTATTTAATATCTGAATTCAAAGTTTATTTGTAGAGATTGGAATGTTTTTCCTTATTTAGAATTAAGTTTATCAACTTTAAGACTAAATATTGTAGGTTCTATTGTTTCAACATGGTGACTTCGAAGAGCTTATTTATTCCTGGTTATGTTATTTCCTATGTTAGTCCCAGTTATTATCTCTGCATATTCAGCCTGCTCATGTTTTCATAGTTCTGTCATCTGTCCTCTGTTCCTATATTCTGAAGTAACAGAAATAAGTAAGATGGAGTCAAAATTGCACAACCAACCAAAGCACAGATATTAACTTGATTTTGTATTTTTTTTCTAAAGACAATACCCATGGGTTGATATTGTACCAAAAATAATAAAGAAAATGTTAAGAAAGCATAAGGGCCCCAATATGGTTTCTTCTAGGTAGAAATTCTTTATTTTTTTCTGTTCAGTTTTATTTCTCATCAGTATAGAATAGATATTTCAAAATGAGAAATGAATTTCTTATTCTGGTGGGCATGTGTCAAAGTTAATGTCTCATTTTATAACAAGTGGATTCAGGGTATAATGATATTGTTTCCTGTTCAGTCTGTGGGCCTTTTGACAACTAATACAGTGTTTTTCTATAAATCCCTTTGGTTTTTTTAAATTCAGATTATTCATATTATTATGCACATAAGATATATCAGAGAAATATGTCTCCAACTAGAATTACCAATGGCATTAACTAGGATATGTTTATATTTTATCTTTAGAGGCTTCATACACCTAGGATCTGTAAACACTACCTAGGGAAGGTCATCGCATACCCTGTATTAATGACCTTCCTTGAAATTTGGACATTCCCATTTTAAAAGGCCTTTATTTAATAGGAAGTTACTATTTTGTTTTTAATTGATTTATGAAGAAAGAAAATTGTGATCAACCTGGAATTTTTAAATTAAAACTTTATAATTATTTTTACTAATGCCAAGCTCCCCAGGAAACAGTATCCCATTTCTATAAATAATACAGAGGGGAAATTCCCACCACAACATTGTAGGGAATTCTCTGATCTAGGAAGAGAAAATCTAAAAATAGCAAAATTTACCACAGACCCCACACTAATCCCTGGCCTTAGTCTGAAGCTCATTTTACATAAGACACAATTTGAAGAAGAAATGGAGGCAGGATCACTTACCTTTCATTTTAACTGGCAGAAAGTTCTGCTACTATAGTCAACACTTCACACATACAAACTGACAAATAGTACCTAAACATCAACTCTTCTGTTATGAGAAGTAGCAGCAAGACTTCTATTTTAGTGTTTTATATTTCTCAGTAATTTTCTCTTATAGATTCTGGGCAATTAGAGCAGCAACTTGAAGAAGCCAGTTCTGCACAAAGAGATCTAGAAGATGCTACCAGACACATCAAAACTTATGAGAAGCAAATGAAAGCACTAAAGCAAGAGCGAGATGATCTTAATAAGGTATAAATAATCTGATGAACATTTTTTATTCAAAAACAAATTCCTTGTGTGTCCAATCATACTTGGCCAATAAAGAATTCTATTTTATTCTATTCTATTCTATTCTATTCTATTCTATTCTATTCTATTCTATTCTATTCTATTCTAAAGTAACAGATACAAAGTTTGGGAATAGTGATATAAATAACATTCAGACATACTGTATTTGTGTGAATGCACAGAGAGAAAGGAAAATATTTGAATTTGGTAATCTGAAAATTAACCTTGGAGGTTAAATTATCTAGTAAAAACCATCATGAAAATCTGTGATAAAACATTTTAAAGTAATTTAAATTAATCTACAATCAATTATGGTGTATGATTAATTATAATAAATACTTAAATTGGTTAGATGTTCTAAGATAATAGAAAGAAGCAGTCATCTATGTTAATGTCGATGTTTATATTAACTAAATGTATATTAGATGCTAAATGTTGTTTGATGATACGTAGAAAGTCACACAAAAATTTGCTCACTAACAACAAATAGCAACATGTATATGTGACTAAATCGGAAAGCAAGGTTCTTTGACTTGTAGCATCTACGGTAACTCCTTAGTGCAGAATAAAAATTAGAATTGCTTTTTTTTCTGTATCAATGTAATAACAGATAGTAAAAAATAAAACTATATCCTTTGCTGCCTTCTTCCTGGGGAAAAGATAAATCTGAACTTCAAATAATATATAGAATGTTAGGGATTCAATAGAGGCATGTTGCTAATGGAATTTCATATGGCCATACACTATTGATTGTGTTTTCATAGAAATTACTATGTTGGTTTATTCTTTATTTTAAAAAGTGATCCAAGCAATGCTGTGTCTGTCCTTTCTCAGTACCTGTTGACTGTAGAGACCTAGATGAGGGATAACAGGCTTCAATTGAATTCTGGCAAGATGAAGTGGATGGGGGAGCTGGGGTCCTCAGGATCTAGTTATTTATCATCTTTAGTTCTGGATGGGTATGCAGTACCCTAGACAGACCCAGTACACAATCTGGGGTACTCCTGGACTCACGATTCCTGATCAAAGAGCAAATGGCAGTCGTGGCTAGGAGGGCCTTTGCACAGTTTCATGTTGTGTGCCTGTTGCACCCTTATCTGGATCATGAGATCCTGCATATGATCAGTCATGCCCTAGTCATCTCTTGGTTGGATTACTACAATGCACTATATATGGGCTACGGAAGCTACAGGTCATGCAGAATTAAGGGCACACACAGTTCTAGAGCCCTATAGTGTCACATATAACACGGCTGTTGCACAAACTGCATTGGATACCATTTTGCTTCTGGGTCCAGTTCAAGCTTTGGTTATTACCTTTAAAGCCCTACATGGTATGGATCCAGGGTATCTCACCCCAATGGGATTAGTCTGATCTGCTCGCATCAGCAGAAGAGACCTGCTGCAGACCTCATCTGCTAAGGAATTTTGGTGGGTGGGGCCAAGAAGGGCCTATTCCGCTGTGATCCCAACTCTGTGGAACACTCTATCACCAGATGCAAGAATTGTTCCATCCTTTTTGGCTCTCTAGAAAGGTATTAAAACTTGGTTTTACCAGGAGAGTAGTTCACACTGGAGGTGGTTTATTAGGTAAAAAGACCTTATTCAAGTATTTTGCCATCGGTCTCTTTGGTTCTGTTTTTTCCCTTAGTTTTAAAGTTTCAATGGACGTAGCTTTAAATTTTTAACTTCTTTTCTACTTATCTTTTTATGTTCTGCAAACTGTATGTCTTACTTGTTATAACTCTATTTAGTGCTAGAAAGCTAATATTTAAGGATATGTCCTATTTTGTTTCTGATTGCAGGAACTGCTTGACTCCAACGAGAGGTTAAAGGCACAAACCAAAGAACTGAAAGATGCACATAGCCAACGGAAACTGGCCATGCAGGAATTCTCTGAAATGAATGAGCGACTTACAGAATTGCATTCACAAAAACAGAAGCTTACCCGCCAAGTTAGAGATAAAGAAGAAGAGATGGAAGTGGTAATGCAAAAGGCAGAAAGCTTGAGGCAAGAATTACGTAGAACAGACAGAATAAAGAAAGAAGTAAGTTTAATCTGTCCGTCCATCCATTCATTTATCTGTCTGTCAAATTTTTAAAGCACCAAAAATTTACCTTAGGGATAGTATTACACAAGAAAGTTCACTTAAATTTAAATTAATGTGTTTGTCTTTTAGTTTATTAAACAATGGTAATTGGTAAATAACAGACTCCGGAATTCATTTTTAATCTTTTAAATATACTTATTGATATCATCTTTATGATAGAATTATATATGCAGTTGAATCCAGAAGTTTCTGGTGCATTGGTAAGGAAAAGCAATGCTAAAATGAATGTTTATGATTTTAAAATTATATTTGTAGCTGGAAGTTCATGCTGAAGCTGCAGCTGCTGAGGCATCCAAGGACAGGAAACTGCGTGAGAGAAGTGAGCAATATTCTAAGCAGCTGGAAAATGAATTAGAAGGACTAAAGGTTAGTCTTTATTGATTTTACCATTTTAAAGTGTGAGTGCCTTTTTCTGATGTAGGGGTAAGAGACTTACAAGTTGTTATTATTTACATTAGCTAATTTTGAATGCCTTTAATGGAAGGCATACTAAAATGTATAGAAATCTATCATTGAGAAATGAGGACTCTGGTAATGAAATAACGCTGAAACAATGACCCAAGAAGTCATGAAATACCCTCCCCCCCCCCAGTAGAATGGTAATGACCTGGATTCTGTGCATCCATTGGAATCCTATAATAGGAACTATTTTGCAGTGGTCTATTTTCTATTGTTAATGCTGAAAGAATGGATAATTAAGTTCATAATTTGTTATGCATTTATCAAAGAGGAAGTTCAGTTGAGAAACAAAAGCAATCCAGTGAAATGCAGTTTATTAAATTTTATTTTAAAATCATTGTCAACTAATTTCATTTTCATTTTTTTCACCTTCTCGGATGAATTATTCCTATTTATACTGTATGTCAGAATTTTCCAGATCATAAAAGCTAATTCTGAAATGTCTCTTTTTTGTAGCAGAAGCAAATTGGTTGGTCTCCAGGGGTGAGCAGCACAGAACATCAGCAGGAAATAACAAAATTAAAAGCTGATTTGGAAAAGAAAATTGTTTTTTACGAAGAAGAACTGTCTAAACGAGAAGTAATACATTCTAATGAATTAAAAAATCTGAAGAAGGAATTGCGTGATGCAGAGGTCCAACAACTTGCTCTCAAAAAAGAAATTATGATATTGAAAGACAAATTAGAAAAGACCAGGAGAGAAAGGTATGACCATTTATGTACAATTCCTCTGTACTTTGATATTTTTATGATTTTAAAAAAGTTGATACAGCTCAGATATTTATATTTGGATACCCATATAATATTCTATCCTGAAGTAACAAATCAATGTGTTTTAGCCTTTAAAACAAAATCATTAGGAAATGAAAAAAAGATTCATTAGATTCAGTATGATCTAGCACGATATATGTAAAGATTGTAGGATCTTTGCAACTATATGTACACAATAAGAAATGTCTTTACATAGCTCTTTCAAACTGTTTTACTTAAAAGATGAAGAATAATGCACAATGGCGGTAAATTACCTTGAAAGAGGCATTTATGTATGCCTCTTCCATTCACTGTCTAAATAGTTTGTATGTATCGGCCTCACTTTATCATATTCTCCTCTTTTTTTGCTCAACTGGAGGATTCTGAGCAGAAGTCCATTCTGATAATTATTTTTCTAGCAAAAGCAAAATTTGTTCCAATTATTTGAATGTAGTCTTTATACATGTGAATATTGGTAGCAGTTTCTTTTTTAGTAGATTTCATTAAAAATAGACAAATATATTTTTGATTGGTGGTATCTATTCAAAGAAACAGGATGTGGGCCACAAAATGTGCTTTCTTATTTAAAGTACATTTAGATTATAGAATTAGAAAGAAATGTTTAGAATCACCTACTCCGTGGAGGAATCTGTATTAAATAATTCCTAGAGCTAACTGTCTGGCCTTCACTTGAAAACATCCAGAAAGGTAGCATCGATACTGAATTGCTCTTCTTGACACAATATATTTTCTTACTATTTGAACTAGAATCTCTGCTCCTGTAATTAATTTATAACTTGTAGAATAAAGACATGGTTTTGATTTTCTGTGCAACATTCTTTGAGATAATTGAATCCAATCTCAATAGTGCTTATTCAAGATGAAATATCATTATAATTCTCAATAACTGCTCTAGTTTTTTCTGAATCTTTCCTAGAATGTATTGCACATTTTTGGACACAATACTCAAGGTTGGGTTCTTTGCAACAAATGTGACCTGTATAGAGATTTTATACCCAGGTGTAGTAGATCTAAACTGGATCCATTTATAAGTTACTATTGTACCACCATGGGATGCTGTTGGATCTGACTGCTAATTTTCAGATATCAGTTGTCCTGGATTTCAGCTGTGCAGGATAATTGTATTATATAGTACCTGGTCCTTAATAAATTGCTTCATTAAGCATTGAATATTTGAATGGTTGGCTCCAACCAAATTCTGTCCCTTGTGAATATTTCGTGTTCTGTTTATCAAAGTTATGATTTTATAATTGATATTTTTATTTAGAAAAGAAATGCCTTGGATTCTGTAAAAAGTAAAAAATAGTCAGGAAACACACTTGATAAAGTGACCAAAACAGATACGGTAATTTGTGAAAAATAAGCATCGTATCACTTCTGGCAGTACAGATTAATTGAAATGAATAGTATTGGAATTTATTTTTCTATTTTTTAAAATTAAATACAAATAAACGAATAGTAGGTAAAGTTTAACTCTCAATCTTGATAATGTTCTTGCAATACATGTTATTTTAGCTTTATCTTTCTTCAGTTGTTTTTCTGTAGTTTATACTGATATCAAGACACATATCAAAGAAGGACTTGCTTTGAGATATATTTTTAAAATATCTAGCAAAAATGCTGTAAGGAGAAGACTGTTTAGTTTGTTAGAAAATAGGCAAAATGAAATATTTTAATGACTATTAAAGGAATGGCCAAGACGACATTCTATTGTAAAAACTGTTTTTGAAAAATGACAACTCAAAAAGATATGTACCACATTGTTTTGTTGCATTTGGCAAAATATCAGGAGTATATACTTAATTCTAAGTTTATGATACTGAGAGTCTCATTGTGGGCATCCTTATTTAGCAGAACTATTCTAAACTAATTGTGCGCATTACTGCAACATGCATTCATTCCACTGCTCTGCCTTTTTATTTGTATCTTCCACTAGTTTTTAGACAAAAGGTGCTGGAATATAGAAGATAATTGTATCAGGGTTGAAACTTGAGAACATGGTATCTAAAATTAATTTTCTTCTGTTAAATTTGAACCACCAAATAATTTTAAATTCAGATTTTTCCCTTGTACTATTCTGAACCAGTTCCATTTCTTTCTACTGTACGTAGCTTTAGCTGTAGTATTCAACATCAGATCTCTAAATCTATCATCAGAGTTTACATAAAGTTCCACCTCGTATCTTTTGTATACTGCAAAATAAAATATTTTTTTAAAAAAAATACTTCTAGAAAATCTGTGCTAAACACATATATCAAAATAAAGATGTAATCGTATGCTTAATTTAAAGAATGGTGAACTGTTGTCTGTGAAGTTAGCCTTAAACCCCAGTCTGAGGCATAGCTGTGTGACCCATTATCCATTCCCCTGAGAGTTAATGCTTTAATCTTTGTTGGCTTTTCCCCAGAATGTTCATCATATGCATGGAATTTGTTAGTTGAAGAGAGGAGTGGATGGTGTTGGATTACAGATTCAGAGTTTGAACAGCAGTTATTAATATGCAACACTGTTGGAATGAAGTGTTGTGTTTCAAATGATGCCTAGCAACATGCCAATTCAGAACTGGTTCAGATATGCTGTGTTGTATTTCAGAGACTGGTTGAAAAAAATAATTTGAAGGCAGGGTATTTTGTTCCTTTTCTCTACATTTTATTCTCATAGTTAAACTATGATAAACATTTTGGAGTATTTTTGGAGAACAGTTTGTAAATTCTGTCCTAGAAACAAGCATAATTATAGGGATTGTGATAGATTAAACAATCTTATTTTCTCAGGTATCTTTCTCTTTTGCCTTCAGTTCTTGCTGAGCAAAGGTATATAAAATTATAACTAATATAGCACAGTTATAGCTAGTAAATAGCTATATAATAGGCAGGGACTAGAGGCAGGGGCTTTTTTGTCTTGGGGTTAAACAGTTTAATCATGGGGTGGGAAGGGAAATCCACAGCATTTCATCTCTGTTTCATGTACTTAACTGAGGACTATTTATTATAGCAGAATTTCATTCTGCTTATTCTATGTTAATGTAATACTGGTGGTCATTATAAAACTCTAATATGCTTCAACTTCAAATAAAATTATACTAGATAGATACCCAAAATTGCAGGTGCAACAAAATGACGTATACTTTATTCCAGAATTTGCCACAAAACAAGCTTAGTAATTTTTTGGGTTGTGTTCATCCATAGAAACTATGACATCTTTTTACCTTGTTTTATGGAATAGAACCACAAAACAAGTTCAGACAAAACAATTGAATACATTTAGTTCCATTAAACAATCGAATACATTTTGTTCCATTAAAAAATCAGCCAGAAAGACCCAGTTGTGGCTTGATCTCAGTTATATCTATTATTGTGTCTGAAGTTCAGATGCCAAATGGAATCTGAATGTAGGGGAAATTGACAGTTCAGCTTGAAATGTATATGAAAACACTTTTTATTCATAAACATGTGATATATGTGATTCATTTTTCCACAATAAAACAAAGCAAATTCTGTCAGGTAAAGGTTGAAAACAAGTAGTGATTTGAAGATGTTTTTGTGACAAGGAAATGCAATCTACAGTGTAGGTAACCTTTTCAAGTATTATGTTATGATATGACAAATGCAAAAAGGACAGTTTTCCCCTACGTGAAATAGTTTCTGTAATTTTTCATTTTTGTATATTGCCAACAATATAGTTGAAGTGCATTAAAAAGGAAAGTGAGTTGGATCCCACTGTCCTCCCCCTGTATTCTGCCTCACTGATTTCTCTCTTTTCTAAAGGATCTTCCAATCATCCAGTAAAAAAATTTAGAAGCAGGGGAAAGACAATTCTCATTTTATTTTATAAATCTCAAAAGTAACATTATTTATGCAGGTTGTTCTAATACGAAACAGTTTGGAGACTGTTTTACAAGATGTTATGAGATATGTTGTTTCTCCCTCGACATAGTTATTGTTCATCTGAAACAGGAATGTAAGGAGATATGTTCACATTTCTTAGAAACGTCTGCCCCTCTCACTTTTAAGTTTTTCATGGCCTATAAAATGTTACTTTTGCTGAAAATTAGGAATGCTCATATTAAAGAAGATTTCTTAATGATAACTGAGCATTTGGATGTTTCAGGAATTTTGTTATAATTAGACCAACTTTATTAACTTAATGGGAATCTCTATGCATCAAGCTTTTCAGATTTTGAAACCATATATGGCAATTGTTTCTTTTATACTGACTGGGATTTTGAAAATGCCATGTTATAAAAATGAGTAAGCATATTGAATCAGAACACTTACTCTGAACTGTGACTGTTTGAATTCATAGACTATATATTATAATAATGAAGCTGAAGGAATGTCATCCAGAACATCCATGCAATATAATTCTCTCTGAAATTAAAGGCCTTTATTCAGTTAAACCTAGACATACTTTGATTATAATGATGCATACTTCAAACAATCCATATGTTTAAGTCATTTATTGGAACCACAAACATCTGCTAACTTAAATTCTAATATTATATGGTGTTATTATAGAGCATATTGTATGGATTACTATATTCTTTTTGGTCTTGGTTACTGCAAGATCTTAATATTTTTATGTTTATTTTAAGTTGTAACAAAACATACATGAGGAACTTATATTTTATATATGGTAACTGTTGCACATTTTACCATAGCCAAAATGAAAGAGAGGAGTTTGAAACAGAATTCAAACATAAATATGAACGGGAGAAGATTCTGCTGACTGAAGAGAACAAGAAGCTTTCCAATGAACTTGACAAAGTGAGTGATCTGTTGTTTAAATATGCATTAAATGTATTGAACAGAATTAGGTAAAGTTGATAATAGAACATACAATATTTATTTGTTGAGATTAATGTATATTGACATCAGTCTTACTAAGAATAATCTAGGTAGCTAACAAAAATTTTAAAAATACTACAAATAAGTAAAAAAATATTAAATAGTTGCCAAAGAAATAATGCCACCAAGAAATATAGGCTCAACTACTCTCCAGATACATATGCCCAGAAAAACAAACAGCTCTTAAGTGTTTACCAAAAGACCAATGTAATTAGACAGCAGGTTTGGGTTGATCTAATCTTGGACAGTATGGTGTTCCAAGGGACAGGTGCTGTGACCAAAAAAGTATACTTTTGGGGTCCCATTGGATGACATTTCCTACTCAGTGGGATGACATTTCCTATTCAACGGGACCTCCTGCAAGATTCGATGAGATTAGTAGAGTCAATTGAAGAAAAGATTTTATAAATAACAAACAATACCTTTAATTCTAAGCAGAAGCAAACTGGAGGTCAGTGAAGCAAAGAAGTAATGTAGTAAGATGAGCCATTACAGCAGCATGTAGAACACGTTTCAGTAATCAATTTAAGAGGTAACCAAAACACTAATTATGGTATGCAGTGCCTCTTGCTACAAGAAAGATCACAAATGGTATATAGCAGAAGGTTGTACAAATGCCCTCCTAGCCACATCTGCCATCTGCTCCTCAAATAGGAGCCATGAATCCAGAAGGACGCTCAAGTGGTATACTAGTTTTGCCTACCTATCCAAAATGAAAGATGGAAAGCAGTTCCAGGTAGCTCTAAAATCCCAAACCACTTAGTCTTATTGGATCTTGCTGTTCTTGCTGAAGTAAATAAAAAGATATTCAGCATTTGCCTCAATGTTTTTAATGTTACAGTATTACTTTGTTACACTGTGTTACTTTTACAGACAATATGTCAATAATGACACTTTGGAAAATTTCAGAGGTTACAACTGTTTTTGCAGAAAGACAGCTGGAAAAAAGAGTACATAATAAATATATGGAATTTAAGAAACCTCGTGGGGCAATACATATGTGAATGTAATTAGTGCCTCATTTAGAGTTTTTAAATGTATGATAAGCTCAGAAGAAAGCACTTTCAGATCACTATTGCAGAATCATAATTGTGATTATAATATTTTTTAAATATATATTTAGTTTACAGCAATGTATGAAAGACTAAGTATAAGTAATCGACAACTTGAAGAAGAGATGAGAGATCTTGCTGACAAAAAAGAATCTGTAGCACACTGGGAAGCCCAAATTACTGAGATCATCCAGTGGTAAGGACATTTTTCTGTTTGTGACTCATGCAGTAAGGTACATTATTTTTGCGTAACAAAAAAATATTTTGCAGTTTTGCCATCTATTTTGAGCCTTCTCATAATCCCGACCCTACTTAAAAGAGCAAATCATGTCTGACAAAGTTCTTGACCTTTCAATAAATCACAAGCCATACCTAAGAGAATTAATCTCACTTGCTTATATTTCATTATCTATATTAGTTTCATGAATGAATATATAATAGAACAAAAGAGTAGATAAAAACCTTGACCTGTTATTATCCCTAATACTAAAATATTTTAAGTGGATAAAACATGGTAGAGACACTTAGTACTTTCCTTAAACAGAAACCAATACCATTGAATGCAAACTGATTTTCCACTAAAAATGCTTATATCAAATAGATATCTTTCTGAATGACAAAGCTAAGAGTGAAAAACAAGGATAAATTCATAATTGTTCATGGAAAAATACTTTTGCTGTAATCTGTTGTCCCATTGTTTTATATTTAGGTCTAATTTTAACTATCTTTTCTACAAGTCTTTTAACATTGATTAATGTTAACATGATCTATCAGCCTAACATATTTTCATCTTGCTTGCTTTCATAACAGTTGTGTAGTTATTTTTTATTAAAAATAAACAGAGTCGTTTAGAGAAGCATTTAGCTCATCTGCATTTTTATTTGTAATGTAACTTTGCTATCCTTATATAGAAATAGTTCTGTCTCTCTCTTTTTTTTTAGTGGCAGGACAATTTGTATCATTCTGAAAAACTTGGATTGGTCCAAGTAGGTTACTTATGTTCTGAACTGACATAATTTAAACCTAGGACCATGATCCATGTTTATTTTTACAGCCTGATTTATAAGCAAAAAATAAATAAATAAAAGCTGCATAATTTTGGGGGGAGGGGAATTGTTCTTTGCTATAAATTAAGTTTTGTTTACAAGAAAAGAAATATAATATTGATATATAATATTTACTGAAAACTAGTAGAAGCAATCCAATGGTTATATTGAGCCAAGATTCCTGAATCACAAGGGTTTTACATAAAATAATTATATTATTTCACAATTTAATCACAATTTTAAAAAGTTGTGATTCCTTACAGCGGTTACTAAATATGTGCATATCTTGCTTAAGGATAAGTGTTAATTGGCTGTCATACAATAATTCTGAACAATTGATTTAGTTGTAATATGGAATAAAATTAAAATTATGCATCTGACAAAGACTCAGAATTGAACTGAAAAATGAAGAATGCATTTATGCATAGAAAAATGTGTCCTTGATTAAGGATAAAGATGTACATATGTAAGATGGTGCAGTTACATCTGTTCAAGGGAATTTTATTATCTTGGCTGTGATTCTAGACATCTGTTTTCAGAACTCCATATGGAATTTTATTGATGATCAGATTCTATATAAAATTGCCATATTGCAAATTAGGATAATTCCATTTCTAATTCACGTTATATTCATTTGCTGGTTGCAAGTCAACCTGGTATCAACCTACATTGAGGATCACACACTGTTGGAGTAATTGATATGTAATTTGAGGATGTAAGACATTAATATCAATCCTTTATGATGGTGAGATTTCTATATGATTATTCTGAATCTTGCAGACACTCCTTAGCTCCATAATATGGGCACATCACCATAGTGGTCTGCCCTAGCTGCTTTATGGATTTCATTGGTTTCCAACAGGTGGAACAGTTTGGAGAGTTTCCCAGCAGGCTGCTTGGCAATTCTGTGGAGAAAGTGGTTAGGATCTAGAATACCAAATTAGCTGCTTGATGGGATTGCTCCCAAATGACCTCTGCCAGAATACCAAACCATTCTTGGTTTACTAGGCCAGGTTCAGATATATATTGTGGCAGTAAGAATCATGTAGTAGCAATTGTTTTCTGCACTTACTGCACCTGCAGAATGCCTGCATCAGGATTATGTTGATCATTCCTTCTGTGATAAAATACCATTTCAAACCAGTTTCGTATTGCTGATAGGTAGAAAACAGGCATTGATCTCAACCTGATAGAATTGTTACTTTTCTACTCCCAAAGTAATGTCATACCTTGAGATTCAGCTAACAGGGAATAATTTCATAAACATGTTAATTGTGTTAAACTTTCACTGCTGCTTTCCTCAACTTTTTTTATTTTACTTTCCAATGTAATTATGTTCAAATACAGCCCTTAGCTTTTCTAAAGTTTTTAAACTGCTCATTGTTTGCTCAGGGTGAGTGATGAAAAAGATGCTCGAGGTTATCTTCAAGCATTAGCTTCCAAAATGACCGAAGAACTAGAAGCATTGAAGAGCTCCAGCTTGGGTGCAAGGGCAACAGTAAGCTTTGGATTTTCTACATGATTCTGGTTCTAATAATCTGCTAAGCCATCAAATAAATGCTTACTATAAGTTGTACCAACTGTTGTACCAGTTTAGAACCAGACACTCACACCCAGGCACTTAACTTCTTATTTACTATGTAGTTTTTCTAATTCAGAAAAATCACTGAATGTCTATATCATTGTAAATTATGGCATAATATAGCATGCAAATATTTGTATATACATAATTTAGATTTTTCTTCAAATTCTTTCTCCCATTTTTTTAAACAACCGCACCTATAAGAGAACTCAATCTTGCTTGTGTCACTATTTGTGTTGTTGCTATTAAAATTATATCCCTACCAAAAACTGTTATTTGTAAACTTCATAGGAACTATACATGGAAAACAACATGGGGAAAAATATGTAAACTACCATTACAGTTCTGTTAGGTTTCCTCTTTGGTTAGAGTTAAGGTTTAGCTGCCTCTGTAGAACATAATCCATTAAGTTAAATTAAATCCACTAGATCAAGGGTTCCCAATTCCCGCTCTGTGGACTGACACTGATCTATGGCATGCCGGAAACCGGACTGCGCAAATAAGCAAAGTCCCATTCAGAGGATGCAGGCAGCACACAAAACCATGCCTCTCCTGAAAAAACTCTTTCCACAAAGCCCAAAAGATTGGGGGCTGCTGCACTAGAGACTTTTTAAATTTATTTAATAATTATTTATTTCATAATTATTAAATAAATTTGTGTAAGAGGATAAGAGTGACAGAATAATATTTTTATCAGAAAATGATTTTCTCTCTCTCTCTGTAAATAAGTCTTTTAATGCTTAATATAGTCTTTGGCAAAAACATTTAATATTTACTCTTTATTTATTACAATTTACATGCCACCCCAATAGCCTAAGAATCTTGCCAGTGAAGCCATACTTTTATTACTTAGACTAAAAAAGCTTTCATTGATTAAAGTGAAGTAAAGATTGTTCACTCCTTTCCCTTACACCCTTTTTGGAAAGCTCCAAAAAGCTCAAAAGCTCCTCCAAAGTCATGGAGGAGAAGTGGCCAAATAGCAAAACAAACAAACTTCCATCTTCCTCCTCTCTTTCCTTCCACTGGATTTTGGTCCATTACATACACAATAAGTATCATATCAAAAAAAGACAGCTCTGGATCCACCCACTATCTAAAAGAGATGTTATATGTTTTTTAGAGTTTTAAATATTAAGGTATTAGGAGACATATTAGCTAATAATATTTAAAAACATTTTCTTTGAAGGACATGCCTTGGAAGATGCGTCGCTTTGCGAAACTAGATATGTCTGCAAGGTTAGAGCTACAGTCAGCCCTTGATGCAGAAATACGAGCCAAGCAAGCCATTCAGGAAGAGTTAAATAAAGTTAAAGCTTGTAACATTGCAACAGAATGGTAAGATTTAATTATTCCTTTTAAGATTTTAAGCAGCTTGTGACACTTTCTGTTGAGATTCATCCTGATAAATTCAACATTGTCATTGGTTTCAGAAACTGAATATAATAGTTTGATGGCCTGCCATAAAAACCCCAATTTTCTGTGTATAATTTGCAGTTTATTTGAAAGTTGTTTCCTGAAAACAATTGAAAGACTTCAGCTAAAAATAAATGCCTGTCATCTTTTACAACCTTAATAAGATTAACATATAATATTCCTTTGACATCCTATTAGAATACCTGACAAATTCTAAGAATTGCTTTCCAATTGTGGTTTTTCTATCTCTTGTACTGAATTAGGAAATTCTTTATTTAGGATTCTGTTTAGAAGTAGTTACTAGGAAACAACATAAAATCTTTATCCTTCCTCCCTTCTATTCATCCATTTATTTATTTATTAAGAAAATTATATAGCCATCCAACACAGTGATATTTCAGGGACTTACAGAAGTAAAATACCACATGCAAAACCCAATGAATCCCTGCCATTAAAAACAAAATAAATATTAGTTGTATTAGAAAGCAGTTGTAGTGATAAGAGTTCTACATAGGTTTTTTCCACAATAAATCATGCTAAAAATAAATATTATTTTATGTTATAATGCATATAATATTGTTTTTATATGATGAAAAATTTCTGCATAGAGTAAATCATTATATAGAACATAGTTTAAAATCTCAATTCATTAGAATGATATTTATATATGTTAAAAATGTTAAAGAAGTTCAAGAATAGGTATATAAGTGTCCAGTGCAACCCCATCATTAGAAAAAAAAAGACAAAACTTACTTCACAGTGTAATAATTCAAATCCTAGTCTTTTGTATGTGTCCTGACAAAACAAAAATACATAAGTCACATTTTGTCTTTTGATCTTGTGCCCCCCCACTGGCAGGCATATAATGACTTTGATACCAGTGTACCACCTTGGCTTTTACAAGGTTGACAGCCATGTGATTTTTTATTAATAAGATTAATAATTTACAAATATGGTTCTGGGGACCCAAAGATATCCTTAGAACATAAAAGTATGAGTTTTTGCAACTTTGTATTTCATATAAAAGTGCAAAGGAAAAAAAATTGCTAGGTTCAGTTGGTGGGTTAGAGCCTGGGCATCTGGACAACTGGAGGTTTGCATTATGGCAGGGGTGTCCAAACTTGGGAACTTTAAGACTTGTGGACTTCAACTCCCAGAATTCCCCAGCCAGCATGGCTGGCTGGGGAATTCTGGGAGTTGAAGTCCACAAGTCTTAAAGTTCCCAAGTTTGGACACCCCTGCATTATGGCAATCATGCTATAATCATTCACAGCACATATGTCTTCCCTCTATTCTGCCTGCTTGTTAAGAATTATCATGGAACTATCACAATCCAAATCGATAATTTTAAACTAATCATAAAATCATATTGTTCCTTTGGGTGCTTATAAAACAAAATCATGAATCAAACAGAAGTCATTATTTTCCTTTTCAAGCTTACTTATTGAAATCAAAAGCTTTTGTCCATTTTTATGTTATATCTTTTGTTTAATAGTGAGACTTAAGTGGGCTTTTCCTAATTGAAGGACACTGCAATCAACTTTCAAATATAACCACATCATGATCCTTACTAACTGGGTGTCCTTCTTTTTGTTTTGTTTGTGTAAAGCAAATTGCAGGAATCTGAAAAGAAGAACTCCGAGCTGTTATCAGAAATAGACAGACTGAAAAAAGAGGCAGAAGAACTTCAGTCAGAAAAGGGTACGGGAACTGACATCCAAATAAAGCTGACTGGTGGTGGGTACATCTTATCAAATCAGAATGTCCACTTACGGAGTGTTGACAGAATCTGTATTTTGAAGATTCTGACTCTTGAAGTGTCATCATAGCCCTGGCATGATAAGATGTACCCACACAGCTGTTACAAAATTAAAATTATCTTATGTACTCTTGGCATACTTGAAATACATTTTTTTTTCAGATCGTGTTTTTGTTTGTGCACTTATAGTCATTCTATTAGGAACATGCAATACTTTATAGTTTTATTTCCTTACGAGAAGGTGATTCTTAATTTATTCTTCAGTTGTCAAGTACTACTCAAACATCAGGTATATAGAATAGAAAAAACATATAAAATGCATAGTCTTTTGATCTTTGATCATTATAAGCTAGAATCCATGTGCTCAATTAAGTCTTATGAGTTTTCTAAAGTAAACCTTTTATAGGAAGTTTAATCTATTGAGAATTGCATTAATATAATTGAAAATGTTGGTTGATTTTACTATTTATTCTAAGGAAGAGAACTTCACATATACACAAACACACCGGCATTTTCTTCATCCTATGTCTCTTGGGAAGAAACAGCTAAGAAAGCAACTATAGAGCAGTATCTTAGAATATGAGAAGATCTAGAAATGGACCTCTAACTGTGATAGAATCTATATCTGTTTATAAAAATCATACATTTCAGTTTGTGAATGGACACTTGAGGGCACCTTATTTAAATGATTCTATTGTAAAACAAATTCATCCATAACAATTCAGGAGCAATATAGCATCAGGGATGAAGATTTAAAAGTAATATAGTGTTATATTAGCACCTTGCCTTACAAGGTGAAAGAGTAGATCTCAGGACCAAATGCAAAGGATAGGATGCATACTGAGGATGGATTCAGTCGTTGTTGGGTTTTTTGTATTGTGTGATCATTGCCGAACAAAACAGATGCTACTGGTTTGTTTGCTTATTGCAAAACAATGTACATATCCCTGTTTACAGTAGTTGCTTCTTCAGAGATCTATATGCTTGCATTCAAAGAATCTTACTGTATATCAAAGAGTACAGAGTACAGAGCCATATGCAGTTGAATTTTAATTTCTCTTTTGCATATACTATTCACTGCTTCATTTTAATCCATGCAGTGTTTCTCTCTATCTCCTGAACCTGGCCCTCCATCAGGTGGGAGGCAGATAGATAGAAATAGATTAGCATTTATTTCTGATTTCCAATAATTTAACAATTGTAAGTAAAATGCATGTAAAATAATCAGAAGAATTTTCTGACATTCATTCAGATTCAGTATTCTTTTCTTATTAAGTAGATATATTTAGCCAGCTCTATATACAATTTTAGAACAATCATAGAATTCCACATTTGTAAGTCAGATGTGTAGGAAAGTCAATTCTTCAGCTCATGTATTTAATAAATAAAACCTGTTTTTAAAAGTATTTTCCATCGCTAATTTAAAGGTGAAAAATCATCCCTTTTGATGCCTAATTCCATCTTTTTATTATTTTATACTTGATTTGGCAGATGGATCTTACTTCGTAATTAAAACTTGGAGACACCCCTCCCCCCCCCAAATCACATTAAACAATTGCCTTACTGCTCAAACTTTTTTACATTAATATTTCCGCATTACTAAAAGCGTGCTTGCTGTTCTTAAAATCAGGGTGATTTTATTTGGTTAGAGTTAGGATGCTAGAATGTATAGGATGCTTGTTCTACATAAAAGAGTCAAATGTCAAGTTTGCCTTGAACTTTCTGTATTGAATACTGGGTGTAAAGTTGCCAAATGTGAGCCATCAAAATTGGAGTTGCTGCTATCAAGCAGTCTTCCAGATTTATGAAGCCCAGAACTGGTAGCCACGAACTCAAGTTGGTGACACCAGATGGTTTATGAGGCTTATACTAATGTGTATCTTGTTGGACACACTTATCATATGCAAATACTTGACTGTTTTAGTTGTATCAACCAGGAAAAAAAATCATATCAATGCATGATAGAAGCTAATTTGTTAAAAAAAAAAATCTCATTGGGGCAGAGTAAATGCTTTGGGATTAAGTTCCTGTTGCTGCAAGAAGGATCAGATTAGTTTTAGACAGAAAATAATAATTCAACAGTCTCTCTCGTTTCCTTCAATACAGTAGATAAAAGTCTCCAGATTAAGGTTGACTCCTGATAGCTTTAGGAAATACTGATGCCATTTTCTTGGTAACAGTGCATCTGTCTGAGATGTTTTCTAACTCTCAATCTAATCTGTAGTTTAGAGATTCCCTGATAGTGTGCTATTCAAATGCTAATCAGGCTTGTCCCTGTTTAGTTTTCCAATGTCAAACAAGATCTGCTGGGTTATATTGAATAATAGCAGGATTTTTGCTGAAAATTTTATAGAGACACTCCTTTTTTCATCAGCAAGCACGTTTTTTTAATATCTCCTTTCTATTTTGAACACTGGGCATGAGGGAACACACTAATGGAACCTATAAAGGCTGGGGAACAAAAAACTTCTCAGTAAAAACTGAAAGGAAAAATTGCCTTAAATCATGGGTATTACTTACGTAGCGTAGTAGATAAAGAAAGTATGTGTTATTTATGTATGTATGCATTAATTTATTTGTTTGTTTGCTTATCACATTTCTGTACCGCCCACTTCCCTCAAAGAAGGCCTCTGGATGATATACAGTAAAATCAATTACGACATAAAATTATAAGTCCAGTTTCTCATGTTTTAATTGGGAAGATCTTATGTAACAATTGGTATCAAAATTCAGCAACTGGGAATAAGAAATTTTTAAAAATATTTTGGGAACAATCTGATCTTAAGCAGAAAGCAACAACTTAAGAACAGCAATAGGTAGATCAGTACGTGTATGATTTTTTTCTGTTGATTAAAATCATGCTGTTGTTTTCTAGGAGTGAAGCATCAAGACTCACAAAATTCTTTCTTGGCATTTTTGAATGCACCTACCTCTGCTCTGGATCAGTTTGAAGTAAGTAATTTGATTTATTTCTTAATATTTTGCTGTTGCAAAGGATGAAGTTTATGGTCACTACTGCTCTGAAATCATAACTGCAGTTATTATGTTGCAAAAAAAATCAAAATATTTTGATTCATAAGGAATATTATTTACTTCTTTTGTCATTTTCTAGTTGTAAAAAGGAGAAGGAAAATGTTTAAAATATGTGTATGGTGCTTTTAATGCAGACTTCCTATGTGCCAACCTAAGCTGTATTTCAAATATTATGACAGAAGAGCTTTCTTTTTTTTTGCCCTTTTTTAAAGTCTTGAAACTTAACCCTAAAATGAAGCATCTGTAATATTTTCAGAACTAAAATTAGTCCTCAGATAACAACCACTCTTTCAGTGAATGAGACTGAATGAGTAGTATGCAATGGACACTTGGCAACTGGCTCACACTCATGACAGTTACAACGTTCCATGGTCACCTGATCCCCATTTGTGACCTCCCCTACAGTTTCCCACAAGCAAAGTCAATAGGGAAGCTGACATGGAAGGTCACAAGTTGCTTGGATAAGTCTCCCACACCTGACAGTAGGCAACTTGAGCCTTGTGGTGCTTGCCCCAAGCCACCCCAGGCCATTGTGCACCCTGGGGTGCCCTTTCCCACCTAGCATCAACCATCCTTATTTATCTGTTTCATTCATGGACATAATATAACAAAGTTATTAAATATTTCTGAAGTAGAGAATAGAAAGAGTTGTATATAATGGAACTAGGACAGAGATGGATTGTAGCCTTCAAGGGGGAGAAACATGATGATGGTAAGAAGGTGAAGCCTAAGGAAACGATACTTAGAAGCAAGAATTCACTGATGACGCAAGTTGATACTAATGTATTTCCAATTAAATGTAGCCGTTCTATCAATATATTTACTGTTTGGCAGTCATTTGTTTCAATATTAAAACATGCTATGACAAAATCATTCCCATTACAGGTAATCCTCAATTTACAACTGGTGATTTAAGGATTATTCAGAGTTATGATGGTCTTGGAACAGATGCTTTACAACCTGTAAAGCACTTCCAGCTGTCATAAAATATCATGGGCCCCCATAGTTATATGACTGTGTTTGAAGCACTTGGCATCCACCTTGACTTTGTCACCAGTTTCTGGCAAAAACTGCAGTTCACTTAGCGACCACAGTGCTTCACTTAATGGCCATCACAAAATGGCAAAAATATGGGTCTAGTCACCTGACTGCCATGACTTACAAGCAGATTTCCAGTCCCCCCAGTTGTAATTGTAAGTTGAGGACTACCTATAATGATTATTTTGTTATCTGGTAAATGTATGGTCCCTTGGTCTGTTTTTAGTGTGGGTGAAAGAATATTCATTATTTGTGGATTACAGTTAGTTAACAAAACTATGGAGAAGTTATGCTAAACAAAATAATCAGTTAGTCATTTCCAATTTTTCTTTATTTGATTTCTCAATAGTATGGTGATGTGGTTGTTTTCACAAAACAGACATTTTCATCTATCTATTTCTGTTTCTTTACTGCTGTATGCATTAAAATAGGATTCCTTTTCTTCTTCATCTTCTTCTTCATTGATTGATTTTATGGATGACGTAAGTCTTTCATCTCCAAATCCACAAATTATTCAGTAATAAAACAGATTTGATTTGGCAACTTCAGATGGTCATGCAGTCATCTTAAACCATCAAGAGCATGAAATTCAGCAGGTTCTGTGCTCCTGATGTGTCCGTGCTGTATAGTTTTCAGTATAAGTTTTCATGGCATGGGCTAAAGGTTTTTGCATATGTGTTTTTTCATTTGCTATTTGAAGGAACTGAGATACAAGACATGACTTGTTTCAAGGGACCACTCACACTCATTCTGGCCTGTTATTGACATTGCTTGGTCAAAACTATACCATTAAAATTGGATTCTACAATTCTGTTTTTACTTTAGCTTGGGATGAGTGTGAATATATGTTTCATTCACATGCATGTCACTTTCTTAAGGTTTTTTTTTCCTGGTCAGTTTAAACTCATACACCAGTGACATTTTTTTTATCAAGTATATGTGGAATAATTATGTCAGTTGTATTGTAGATAAGTACAAAATTTAGTGCTGTAGTGTTCCTATTTACAGTAACATTTTCAATATGACAGTCCTCACTGTAAAGACACTGGAGGATACTGTTCACCGTTTTTGAGCTTGGATTACAATTTCTGCATCATGCAGAAAATATCCCAATAGTTCTACATTCAAAATAATTTAACAAATATGCTATCACATTCTCAAAACAAATGTCATACAATGCAGGTTTTCAGGAGACTGTAGGATTGGTTTGAAAAAGACAAATTTCTCATGGAATTGACTGAATAATGATTAGGTTCTTTCATATTAATGCTTCTGAAAACCTTTAATGCTAAAATAGGTTGATTTCAGTAGGTGGAAATTAGTATGCATCCTTAAGAAGTAATAAATAGGTTTTAGGTGCTTTGTATGAATAAATCAATGGCTTTGTGTAATAATAGTAATGCTAGCCTTCCGTTCGCAGCAACAGCTTACCACAAAAGAAGCAATTTCTATATACTCCAGATTTAAAATAGCTTTTGTGGTATATAAATATGGGTTTAAAAATTTATGAGCACATTTGTCAAAGTATTCAGATTACAAAACTAACATCATAACCTACAAGCCTTTTTTTCAAATAGTCCAGTGTCTTTAATTGATAATAGCTCTGATTAATATATTTATTCTTAGTCATGTAGTCATGTTTATAAACTGTGATCTTTGTGTAGTATTTAGTCTGAAAGCTTGAAAGTGATCTAATGCCACTCAATGAATCACATTGCTGAATAGAAATTGGACTTGGGTCTGATTCCCACTTTAAACACTGCTTATCAAAAGCAAAGCAATACTGGAACAAAAATAATATATATTTTGGGGTTTTTTAATCATTAGTCTATGGGAATGTTAAATGTTTGTGTTAAATTGTCAGATTTTCTTGTAGAATATTGTTGCCTTTCCTTCTAACCTTTGGGTCAGTAATTGGAAGAAGTTCTACATGCTCAATATACCAGCCATCTTTCTTCCCAATTTAGGCAAGTAAAAATGGAAGAAAGAAGCAGAAAGGATCTAAGACTTTCTGAGATCTTTATGCTCCCTTGAAATTTTTACCTAGCTCGGGGGTCTTGTGAAAGACAATAACAGAGTATTGTTTTAATATTCTCTTGTCTATAGCATTAGAAGTCCCAACGTGCCTAACAAATTTGAATACTGACATCTAACTTATCTTCTGTTTTTAAAATAATTTCCTATAATATTAGATCATGTCTCCCCCATTTCTATACGATGGAAATAGCCTTGTCAAACTAAACATCCTTAGTAGCTAAATTGAGTCTAAGAAAATTGTGTCCCACAACTCAGTGTAGTTTATTATTTATGTGTTGTTGTCCACAGAAGAGGACTAAATTTCCAAGTTTTACTGATCACCTGGACATTGTTGATTGCTTAGCAAGTCAAAATACTTGTGTTAAAAGGCTGTTATATGGCTTCAATCCTGTTCTAAAGATTACTTATTTGTTTACCACAATCAGACTTGAATGACTATTTAGAGCTTCCAGGTTTATTGAGATTCATGGTTATGTTGCCTATAAAACTATATTATCCAGGCACCAGATCTGGCATTTGACAGAAAAATACCCAACACCTTTGCAAAGTGGCTTTTTTGCCTGCCCGCCCACCTCCCTCCTTCCCTCCCAAAACTGCAGTATTTCAGGCAAAGCAAAAAAAACTGTTTTATTAAGGCAGAGGTATCAAATTTTTATATAAGGCTCAGAAACAAATGGTACATACATTAAATATATGTGATGCATCAGAAAGCAACAAATTAAACAATAAAACCCATTGATAAGATGTAAAAAAAGACTGATCCCCTTAAAATATGCCTTCTTCCCCACCTGTTTTGTTTCTTCAATACTTGTTACACCTCAATGACTTCAAAATGGATTTTTATTGCACATCATAGGAAATTGCTTTGGCTTAAAGAAATAACATGGTTTCTTAAATTTCAAAAAGAGGCACGGCTGGCATGCTAAAATGCTAATACAGGTAGTCCTCGACTTACAACCATTTATTTAGTGACTGTTTGAAGTTACAATGGCACTGAAAAAGGGCACTTGACATGTATTTATGATTGTTGCAGTCAAATGATTGCCATTTTGCAACCTATCCAGTTACTTTCTGACAAACATAGTTAATATTAAAAGCCAGGTAAATTTAATGGCCATATTATTCATTTAATACCGTAATTGCATGAATCACTTAACAAACATGGCAAAAAAAGTAAAAGCATGACTCAACAACCC
This sequence comes from Natrix helvetica, assembly GCF_964273705.1. NCBI lineage: Eukaryota > Metazoa > Chordata > Lepidosauria > Squamata > Natricidae > Natrix > Natrix helvetica. The sequence goes on from NC_138552.1 coordinate 238,306,960, forward strand.
CCTTGCTTAGCAGTGGAAATTCTGTTCCAAAATGTAATCATAACTTGAGGGCTACCTGTATCACCTTTATTAAAAGGCTAATAATAACAATTCTGTGTAAACATATTACCTTACATAAGCTCTGAAAAACCAGATAATAAATACACATTGTTTCTTGCACTTTTAATAAAACTTTAAGATCTAATGTGACCCAGAATGCATTGCTGCATTGAATTTTTTTAAGTGTAAAGTAGTATTAGCAAAGATAAGAAATTATGATTCAGACTCCCAAAGATGCTTTTTCAAGAGGCAACTGGACTTTCCAGTTTTTCTTTGAAGGCATTTCGCTTTTCATCCAAGAAGCTTCTTTAGCTCTGATCATCCCCACCACCATCTCCCCATCATCCACTCAGAGCTAAAGAAGCTTCTTGGATGAGAAGTGAAACACTTTTTTAAAAAAACAGAATGTCAAGTTGCCCTTTGAAAAAGCACCTTTGGGACAACCATGACTAAGAATCTCCATAGACATATGACTGAGACTGTAGCAGACAAAAAAGAAAAAAATATTTCCCCCCATTGAAGTCCTTAAAGAAACTGCCATTTTCTTTTGAGAAATCTCCACTGGCAGCTGTGAACAGACATTCATCATAGGATGCAGCATGGAAAGTCTGCTGCAATCCCAACACAGTAATGATTGATCTGTATTCCTGATAATATTTGCATTTTTTAAAAAAGCAGAAGAGCGTTTAATAAGATATTATTTCATCTAAAATAGATTTTTTTAGACACATGATGTTTTTAAAATGATATTTGAAAGTAGTTGTTTCTTGTGTCTTTATGTTTCTTCTGTTTTATGTTATCATGATACACGAATCCTTGTCTTTACGATGCAAAATGATATCAAGCTCTGTACAGAAATGTGGATTGAAGGAATGTATCTTTCCCTTGTTAACCGTCTCCTCCTTTCTCTGTTAAAGCGCTCTCCCTCCTGTATTCCAGCCCACAAAGGCAGACGTGTAAGAGGATGTCTTGTTGTGTGTTGGCTTTTAGTTTGTCATATCATGGACATGGCTTTGCCTTCGTTCAATGTAGACCATTTTCCTTGATATTTTTACGGCTTGCATATTTACCCTGCTGCTTGTCTTGTGCTACTGCTTTTCTTATATTTTCCTTCTGTTTAATACTGTTTATTAAGTGTAAAGCTTTGAGAATGTGCGTGTGGTTTTATTCTGTTTTAAGCTCTTGGCTTTAGGATGTCCCAAAAACAAAGCAAAATTAGTGTAAAATCCACCTGTTTGTTAAGATGATGGGGAGCAATTTTTAAATAATGGGTTTCACAGATTTTTTTTTACAAATGACATAAATATGTTTCATATACAATTACACTGCTATGCTTCAATCTTAAACTTATTAGAGTACAAAGATTTAGCAAAACAGAAATTTGCCTTCCTAATCCAGGTCCATCAAATTATGAGCAGGATTATCAATTCTGTCAAATTAGTTTGGTTGACATTAAAATACCAAAGTCTTAACAAGAACCCATTTGTTTAATGTGATTAGTATTATCGGTCTGAGAACATTTTATAGTATGGTTTTATAGTATGGTTATTGGTTTGGCAATTTATGCTTAGTCTAATGCACTGAATATTCCCTCCCCTCCTCCCTCTCCTCTTCCCCCTCCCCTCCTCCCCCTCCCTTCCTCCCTCCCTCTCTCTCTCTCTCTCTCTCTCTCTCTCTCTCTCTCTCTCTCTCTCACACACACACACACACACACACACACACACACAAACACACACAAACACATGCACACAGAAAGAGGGGGGAGAACAATCTGCAAATTAGCTTCTAAGCATTCAGAGATGTGTCTGTTTAACTGCATGTGTGTATTAGGCTATGCAAAATATTCTTGTTGCAAAACATGCTAATGCAAACAAACTAACCTCATAATATAAAAAAAGCCACAGAAAGTATTTTAGAAGGCTTGCACAGCTACCTTGAAGGCTAGCTTTGTTCTCTATGCTTATCTATGCATGCACAACCACTTCATCTTGGTGGTGGATCCTGTTTTTAATACTGGCTGTGCTTGCATACAACTGACATTCCTTAAAGAAGTTGCACCAAGCTCTCTAAAGAACATGGTTGCTTTAATGCTTCAAGGAAGGTTGTGTTGCTTAGGCTATAATGCTTTGTGATTCAACGGGGCAAACATACCTAATACTCCTGCCTCGTATTTTCCCCCCACAACAAATGCTTTCAAATACATGCTACAAGTTAGCTGCATGCACGGACATACACGGACATCCTTGTGCTGTGTCCCATATTGAGCAAGCTCTGGTATTCTGTGTTCTCAGACTGAATTATGCTAATTATCTATATCATGGAAAAATGGAATATGTGTTTCAGACTAGATCGTGTCTGATAGACTTGCCTAAAACCCACTTTCACCTGTGCTAAGAACAGCAGTTTGCAATTAACTTACATGACAAACTATGTATTCTAGTCATTTCTATTTCCCTTCTGGTTTGGGTTTTTTTAATGGAAGGAATAAAAATAGCGAAAAGGGGGTGTTACCTCGGCTCCTCTGTGTGTGTCACATAATATTTTATTTCCTACATTCTTTGTCTGATATAATACCCAGGACAGATGGAAAAGATTATTGCTCCCAAGTGAGGTTTTCAATAAGCAAAATAAATAAAGTTCGCCCTGATGTTCAGAGAGATATAATTTTATATTTAATAATGGTGGAATCAAAGTATAGAAAAGAATTTCTTCTAATAATTGCTGCAGTGCTTGAAATAGTTTACATGCAAGTAGCAAACAATAATATTGATGATCCTGTATCATTGATTATATTCTCTGCAAGTTGAAATGATATGAAAATTTTATAAATAAATATGTCAGTTAAATAATGCTACGTCTATATTTTAAAAGAAGTGCTGAGCTGCATTCTGAATTTCAGTTACTGTTTGCTTTATGCTAGGACTTGCAATAAATAAGTGAGCAGTCAAGCATTATGTTCAACAAAATAAAAGAGCACAAATTGATCATTCATCTGTTCTCTACTTATGGTTTATTCAAGTGGCACACACAAACATACATATACCTACACATTCAAACGTATACAAAGATTTATATGTACATGCATAAGGAAGATTCTTAGATATGTTTTATCTGCTCTTTTTGTGTTTTCAGAACAACAAATCATGCTCTAAAAATTTTCTTAAACTTAAAAGTAACCTGCTTTTTACAATATGATTTGTATGAATCCTATTCAGTACAAAATAAAATGCATAGATAATGTAGGTTTAAATCAAAATACATTACTTGACTATTTTATGTTGAAAAACAGAATTTTTGACTGACGATCATAAATAATGACAGTTAACTAGAGGGAGGGAAAGGGAGGTTAGCTAGCTGGAAACCAACAATTAAACCAAACAGAGATCTTCCAAAAATATTATTTTTTCTTAAAAGATATTTTAATTGAACCAAAGCTACAATGTTTTGGCACTGTAGGAAAATAATGAAAATATGTCCTGTACAGCATTCTGCTTGTTTCTGTTAAAAGAAACAAAAGAAAATTTGTATCTATGATTTGAATATTACTTTTCATACTGATAAAAATACATTTAAGATGTCACCGTCATCTTTAGAAATTTATCCTTTATTAGAACAAACCTGATCAGTGTTATTTTATATTGATAACTGCGGGCTAATATCATTTTATTAAACTATATTTAAAATGATTTATTTACTAATTAATTAGTATCATGATACTGCCATGTATTGTGACTATTTATTAATAATCTTTCTAACAAGTTTTATTATATGAAATTACAATTACTATACAAAAAAAGCTTCTATGGAGTCCTTGGTAATTTTTTTGCTTCATTATTTCCCAACAAATCAAAATCTATCAACCTTATGTCTTATAATTGCTATATAAAAGTACACCAGAGGCCTACAAATGTAGCCATAGATTTAATTTTATAAAAAATTGACTTCATTATAACTGTTGAGAAATAAATGCTGAGAGTAGATTACATTGAGCTTTACATCAATGCAATATAAGAGGAATTGTTGTTGTGCTGATATTGATATCACAGGTGTTCAAATTTTTCAAACTATAGCTATGTTCACCACCTTAAGTTGTCCAAATATTTATATATAATAAAAGGTGGGATAAACTAATAATGATTACCTTTCATCTTTAAAAAATATTGTAGTGTAATCCATCTATATTTCTGTGTCACAGCAAGTGGAGGCATCTACTCAACATAATATTTGCATGGTAGATCACTAGGAAATCTCAAGTTTCTAGAGTAGATTGCAATGTGTGGAAAAATTTTGAAAAAGAGAATGATAAATGATTCTATATTGTTTCCCCCAATCTCTCTAAGTCAGTAGCCAAACTTTATTAAAGGAGAATCTACATTTATGTTATTTGCATTTCTATATTTTTGAAAACTGGTACTTATCAAATGTGGCTTCTTAATATTCTCTCCCCCCCCCTTTTTTTTCTTTTCCTTTCATTTTTCCTTTCTTTTCTTTTGCTTGTTTCTTTCCTTTGGTTGTTTCTCTAGATTGATTCTGTTGAAAATTTTACCTTATCTAATACGCCTTCGCGGGATGAAGATATCAAGTATCATCTTCATTCAAGATCTAGGTCCCCTTCCACAGCTAGTGACATTGAACCAATTGAGGTACTCTCTCTTAGAACATTTCTTTAAGAATTGTCGGTCCCATAGCTCAGTGTCAAAACAACTGTGCAAATGTACTGTGGAGTAAGCTCAGTTGAATTAAGTGGGAATTATATTAACAAATAAAGGTTATATATTCATAATATGGTGACCATAACATTTTATCCTGGTGATTTAACTCATCCCAATGGATATTATTAAAATAATGATTGGTCACATATTATCATTATTTATTTGTTATGGCCATACAGTCCAGCAGATTGTGGGTGACTTACAAAAAGAAAAAAGAAAAACTCCCAAAACAGTTTGAAACATAAATGCATACTGCCTGTACTAAATAAGAAGAAGAAGAAACCACAGAATAACATCATCATAACAAGCCCATTAAGCTCAGTTCTGGGACCAAAACCCAGATCTCAAGAGTTTTCCAGAACCTCAGAAGAAAGCTTGCCATTTCTATCACTTATAGTTCATGAGTTACAATATTTTGGCCAGTCACTCCTATAGAGCAAAGAAAACTTAAAAGCCATTGTTTTACTTTATGATTCTTTTTTCAATAAGCATATAGAGAACAATCTGTGGCCATTATGGAAAAAGCAGAGAACTTACCCGCTCTCACCTGTTTCTGCCTTTTTTGTACACTCCTTCACATGCCCAGAAAAAGAGTTAAAATTATAATGCCCAGAGATTGTTAATTTTTTTGTAGCTTTTCTAGGATTTCATAATGATCATGGAAATCAAAAAAGGCATTCAGGTAAGTAATTTAGATACCATGTGGAAAGGTAGCTGACTATGGAAATTAGCCTGAGGATGAATTGGTTTGGATATTAAACTAGATTTACCATAGTTGTTTACATGACATCTGATTAACCCAATAAGCCTATTAAGCATATTGGGTAAACAGAGGCCTAAAATCTCACTGTCTTTACATAGCATATCTATTAAAAGAAGATTATTCCAATGATTTTTGAGTTTTTCAAGTCAGTCAAACACATAAACATGCTGTGTTTTGGAAGATTTATTTCTGTTTCATATGGAAAACAGATGGCCAAAGATAGATATAACAGTGTTTTGCTGTTTGCTTTGCATCTGAATACCTACATTAATGAAATTCAATGGTTCCTGAAAACACTTCTATGTCCAAACACTAGTTCATATGAGAGAGGTATTTTACATACATAGCACTCAAGCATTAGATAGATGATGATAGATAGATAGATAGATAGATAGATAGATAGATAGATAGATAGATAGATGATAGATAGATAGATAGATGATAGATAGATAGATAGATGATAGATAGATAACCATACACACACACACACACACAAACTCACACCCAATGACATACTTTAAATAGTACTGTACAAACAGAAAAGTGAGACATCAAAGTAATAAATAAATATATAAAATCATATGTAAATTATCCCTTGCAGTATGGGAACAAGATAAAACTATTCACATACACATAATTTCTAACATGTAGTTATATTGTCCATTATAGAAAGCAAATTGCCCATACAGAAAGCAAATACAGGGACAAAATAATATAGTACATTGCTGCTGTTACTTTCAGATATCACTTACATGTAGAGTGAAGCAATACTGTATTTCTTTTATTATTCTTCAGCAAGCTGCTAATTCCATTAGTTCTTTGTCAAGGAACTTACCATAGCTTTGTAATGTTCCTTGGGGAATTCCTTCTGGGATTCGGTGTCATCTTCTGTGATGTGATAGAAGCTAACTTCTATCACTTCTAACTTCTATATTCTATATAAATATATGCTAACATCTTCACTGTAGAGCATTTTTTTGTGAAAATGACAACCATTTCAAAAATAGTTTATGATATGGCATAAATGGTAGAATATACATCCACAATTCTAATTAAAATAATAATTTATTTCCTTAGCTTGCTAGAGGCACCATGTAGTTGTCTCCTGGTGGAGGATTGTTTTGTTACTTTTTGGATGGAAGCACTGATCTTCAGAATATTTCTTGGACTTTTCACAGAAACCCTAATTTCATAGTCCACATGTCACATTAAATACTCTTTCTTTCTTTCTTGCATGGTTTGATTTTCAAATGTCACCAAAGTATTCAACACTGGAATACTTCTTGTATCTTTATACTGCAATTACATGCATGATTGATTTTAGTTTAATATAAAGCATTATTTTTAAATTATTGTTTCACAGTTGACAGGATTTGCAATGTTAAGCTATTTAGCTATTCTATGCTATAGTTCCTGAGGTTATTGTCCATTTATAGCCATCTCCCATTTGTATACAAACCATGCTATATAGCCGGTTTCTTTCCTATTTATTTATTTTAGTAAATATTTAAAAAGAATAGAATAAAAAAGCAAGAAAAGTAAGAAAAATAAAAAATAGAAATAAATTTACATGCAAGATTAAATAAAGATGAAACTTTTATTAGTTTTATTAGATTAGTGCTGCATATTTAAGTCTTCAGAACATTATTTCTCAAGTCAATATTCAAAAATTAAAAACAATATATATTATAATATGAATCATAAATTCAAGATCATTCTGATTTATGATTTTACATAAATAACCTGGTAACCATATGCTGTCACAGTTGCCTGTAAATAGAAAGGCAGTTACAAAGAATGTAACTATTTACCATGGCACATTAATATTGACCATGAGCTTGTCAACAGATACTCAAGCATATTTATTTTATTGTATATATTATATTACATTATATGTACTATACTATATTACATTTTAATATTTTAATTACTTAATACACATTTTTTCATCATGATAAATTAAGCAGTTTATAACAATGATAGTGCTTCAGAAAAGTTTGTGTTCCTTTGACAATATTTTTATTTAATAAAATGAAAGTGAAGTGTTACCAATGTGTTACTGGCACATGCTACTGACATATATCATTTTATTAAACTCTTTGGCTACACTTATAAGAACATTTATCACAGAGTTCTATTATATAAATGCCTTTCTTTAATAACTGCCTGAACTAGTAGATGTATGATTCTGGATTAGTACAGAGGTAATAAGCCAAACATCAGCTTAATGAAGACAGTTAAACTGAGTGTGTGTGTTAGATAATTAACAAAACTGTGCAAATGTTGGGGAAAGTCCTTCGTGGTGCATACTGCTACAAATGAAACATCTCTTCTCGAAAAACTAAAACAACTGTATGGTTGGAATGGTCAGCATGACTGCCTGAAAAGCTTTTTTGGGTCTCCTCATGCATGTTGCATGGACAGCTGCGTTGCTTTGCTAGCAGCCCCAGGGCAAGTGCTGTTTGATTAACAAAACATTTTTTTATTATATGCTCATCCAAAAGAATAATCCTCAGAGTCACTATGTGAATGCTTTATGCCATTTTTCCCTCCATAGAGAGTCAGTTTGCAGTGGTAGTTAAGGTGCGGGCTTAGAAACCAGGAAACTGTGAGTTTTAGTCCTGCCTTAGGCATGAAAAAACGCTGAGTAACTTTGGGCTAGTCGCTCCCTCTCATCCCAATTCACCTCACAGGATAGTTATTGTGGGAAAAATAGGAGGAGGAAGGAGTTCATCACCTTGAATTGTATATTTTTTAAAAGTATATGAATAATATAATAATTGTTACCGATAGTTGTGTATTTATGTGTTTATGAGTATTTGAAGCTTTTTCAGTAAACCAATTTCTTAAAGTACATTTACTTTGCAGTCAGATTATTTTTGTTAAAGGCTGTAAAGCATTTAAGTATTTTGCAAGTGAGGAAAATCTGAATATGTAACCCAAAGTACATGCTTTTTTAAAAAAACATGCTACATGCGTATTTCAAATTCTTGCATATTTTTTGCACCAGTTTGCTTATATCAACATCATTTAAAAGTGGGGGTGTGGGGTGGTTAATATTAATATAAATTAATGTTCACCATATATGTGCTCAGGTTTCAGATCATCCTCTGCGTCCAGTTCACACACCAACCATGAGATCACCATATAGTGGTTCAGGACTCTCTGTGCCAAAGGTATTCAATCAAATATTATGATTAGAAGCTATGCTAAAATCTTAGCCTATTCTTATACAGGTAGTCCTTCACTGATGACACAGCTGAGCTTGGAATATTGGTCATAAATCATTATGGTCATAAGTTGAATCCACACGACTGGACTTGATATTTTGACCATTTTTATGACAGTCATTAAGCAAATCGGCACAGTAGTTAAGTAAATCATGTGTCATTAAGCGAATTGTGTGGTTGTAATTCCAAATACATCTTATCCAACGGAATGTTTTACCAGAAAATAGCAAAAACGATTGTAAAATATGAACATGTGACACACAGGATGCTGCAACTGGTTGTAAAAGCAAACCAGTTGCCAAACACTCAAAATATGACTCTATGACCTTGGAGGCGGTATGACAGTCACAACTTTAAGGACATAACTTTTTCAAGTCAGTCATAATTTTGAACTTTCATTAAGTGACCAGTTATAAGTCAAGGACTCCTGTATCTACTTTGTTGATCCTCTATCATTTACTTATGAATAAGGATGCTGTTGTTAGTATCAGTAAGAACTAAACCCACTTTGGAAAAAACAATTCTATATGTTATGAGTGTTCAACTATTTAAAAAGGTGAAATGCAACTTAGACAACATTTATTTCCTTATGCCAAATTTGAAGATTTGCTGTGTGATGGACTAAGTGTAACAAAAGGAAACAGATTATATACTTCTTTCGTCACATGCCCATGATTTCTACTTCATTGCAGAAATGTCGTAATTATTCTCTATTAGGTCAACATTACAAAGAGCAAAATGCTTCACTGATCATCTAATGGTCTTGAAAGCTAAAGGAAAACCCCCACATTTGTTTCTGCATAGTTTAGTAATAAATGTTCTGCCAGTGAGTTTTCTGGTACATTACATATTAATTTATTTTGCTGTGAAAAAAAGAAATTTAAAACACAAGGTAACTTTTTTACCTGTTCCTTTTTTGGATAGTGATCCACTGATTTTGAACATTTATTCAATTTTTTAGACTGTTTCTATAAAATACATAAGATATAAAATTATTATAAAGTTGCATACCTAACTTAATAGAAAATGATGTTTCTATTTTCTGAATAGAACTGATTCTGATTAAACAAGTATATGCTATAGGAATATCTTGGAAATTATGAAACTAGAAAATAAACTCTAAATTTATTAGTGCAACAAAATTAAACTATTTATGTAATATGCAACAATTTAACAATGATTTTTTTTATTATCAAAACACTTGTCATCTAATCATATTTCTATTTATTTTACAGCCTAAAGCCCATCAGTTTGTAGTAAAATCCTTTAATACCCCTACCAAATGCAATCAGTGCACATCATTGATGGTTGGGTTAATAAGACAGGGCTGTACCTGTGAAGGTAATGTCTGGCATCTGTTTTTACAAAGGATTATATTTATTATATGATAGTAATTACATGTTAATATCATTCTTAGCTGTATTACACTTGTGGCAAAAAAAACGTGAACAACAGCTAGCTGTTTTAACTACCTTTTGAAGATTCAGGGACAAATTTCCCTAGCTTAGTATAATACACTATAGTTGAATATGTCATAATACTGTTTTAGATTGGAGCAATAGGTGATACTGAGACAACCAGTGATCTGCAACATCACATTGTATGGTCCTTGGTTCTGGTAATGAAATGTTTTTTAAAAGTACAGTGAAAAATCTGAGCATCTGTTTCATTGGCTTCAGTATTGAAAGGGTTTTATGATTGCTGAACCTTGTCTAAAACAAGGCTTTTTCAGTAAATGAGCAGCTGGGTCAGCAGAGTGAAATTAAGTAAAAATGGAGAAAGGCCTTTAGCTTTCCATGTGTAGCAATCTCAGTTGTACTGAAACCATTAGAAGGTTGGAGAATATGATTAGATGTATGAAGAGGCATATGTTTATCGGACAATAATATTTATCACCCTACTTAGGACTCCTAGAAATTTCATGTACTACAACCTAAGTGGGAGGGAGGGCTATCCATTTTATGAAACTGAACAAAATATTTTTATAATGGATGTTCATTTTAGCTCAAGAAAGTAGAACTGATAAAGAGTGATGTGCAAGATATATATGAAGCAACATCTGATTCTGTTAAAAAGTAAATTTTTTGAACAAAAATTCAGTATCTCAGATAGATTAGACAATTGGTTTTATATTCGTTTCTTATCCAAATTCGTAAATTGCTCTTTATAAATTAGCAATTTAAATGTTGCAGAAGTATAAACCTTCATCAGAACATATATATTTGGAATTTCTTTGAAATGGCTCATTTTGGTTTAAATATGGCTATGGTTTTAATAGCCCTGAAGGTATTAATGCAGTGAACGTACATGATTATCTATAGCAAATCTGGAGTGGAAGTTTACAGTGACATACATTTGCTGCATAACCTATAGTAGACACATAGTTTCATTGGCCAAGAAAAATTGACAGGAGTGTTTGAGCTTATTATTGTTTTTCATATTATTAAAATAATTATTGCACAATCAACAAGGATAGATGTACATTTTCATTACAATTACAAACTGTCTTTCCTCCCAGTCTGTGGATTTTCATGCCATGTGACCTGTGCAGACAAAGCACCAGCAGTATGTCCCATCCCACCTGAACAGACAAAAGGTCCTCTAGGGATCGATCCACAGAAAGGAATAGGAACTGCTTATGAAGGGCATGTCCGAGTAAGTCTAAGAAAACCTGTGTTGTTTTTTGTTTAATATTGATATTCATTGGGTGGGTGGGTGGGTGTGTCTGAAATGAGAATTTCTTATCATTTTACAACAAAAGCTTGGAGACTTTTAGAAAAAGCTAGGAGTTGGTAGTTTTCAGGGTACTTCTATATTGTCACTTATTGTTATTGGCATTGCAATTTTGTACCAATTTGCTAATGTCAATCCTGTTGTACTCCATTATCCTATAAAGGTGGCCAGTGCTCCCTCCATCTGGCTAGTGGAAGGGCATGAAAAACATAATCAGCTAATTCCCCAAACACTCACTGATTAATCTCCTGTTATATTTGTTTTTGTCCATGGGGGAAAAATAAATAAATAAAAAGATTACATTGTATGGTTAATAAAGATGGTACCCTTCAGAGTGACTGGAGAGGACATGAATTGTGGCACAATTCCAAAGTGCCTTAGCTGCAGAACAGAATAAGAAATCCCAAGAAATGGGATAAACTAGGGACCCCTGCCAGTGGGAACCACCTGCCATATACTTCCAGAAGAAATGCTACAACATTTTCACTGCAACAATACTCCTAGAATTCAAGCTGACTTGTACTTCATTTATTCAAGACCCATTTCTTTGTGGGAAGTCGGAACTAGTATTGATCTTAGATCAATGTAATCTTGCATGTAGAAGAGGCATCATTTCTTCACTACTCTATTTGAAGGAGGACATGACCATTAAGTCAACTTATTTTTATAGTACAGTAGAACCTCTTGTCACAACCATAATTCATTCCATAACTTTGGTCGCAAACTGATTTGGTCGTGACCCGTATCTAATTTTTTAAATTTGGCGCTTACAAAAAAAATGGTGCAGAAAGGGAAATCAGCCCAGGGGGAAAAAAATTGAATTTTTTGGTTGGAACCCAATTTGGTCATGGTCAGAAGCATTCGTTATCAGAGGTTCTACTGTATAAATGTATATCTGATTGACTTGGTGAATGGTTTTTTGTATAAATCTTGAAAGTACATTTTGCATATTATGCTTAGATGTTAACATTGTTTTCCCGTTTTGATTTTATGCATTTAATTAAATTAATGTGATTAAATTTATTTTAGATCCCTAAGCCAGCTGGAGTGAAGAAAGGCTGGCAGAGAGCCCTGGCTGTTGTTTGTGACTTCAAGCTCTTCCTTTATGATATAGCAGAAGGAAAAGCATCCCAACCCAGTGTGGTAGTTAGTCAGGTTCTTGATATGAGGTAGGAATGACATGCTTTAATTTAATATCCAAGGCAGCAAGTGCTTCTCTTTTGAGTCTCTGCCCGTATGAATAACATAAAAGTTGACCATTTTTCTACAACCTATCCCTTTCTGATAAGCTGTACTTGTGGTAGAGCATAACTGTGGTAGATAGGAAAATATTGAGCTTTAAATATGGTGGAAAATTATGGAACTAGAAGCTAAAGTTTTTAAATGATAGCAATTGTTGCTTCAGGTAAAGAATCATATCTCTCTTTAATTGGATTTATTATTAGTGTATATTCATAATTGGTCAGTAGGATCTCTGCTTTTTAAACACTTGCTAATTGTACCTATATAAAGTGGTGCTTAAAAGTGTGTGAACCTTTTTGAAATTTCAGTATTTCTACGTAAGTATGAACTAAAATGTGATCTATTATGCACACAAATTCAAAAACTAGAAAAAGAGAACCCAGTTAAACAAATGAGTCTAAAATGCTACACTTGTTCATTGGATTGTTGTGGAAAATGATCCAAAACCACATATTTTGGGGAAATAATGTAAACCTTTGCTTTTAGTAACTGATGTGAAATCCTTGGGCAGCAATAATTTCAACTAAACATTTTTGATAATTCTTTATCAATAGAAGAGAATGTACTGTACATAGCTCAGAGCTGAACTGTAGAGTCGTTAGTGCTCTTTGAGCTCAGTTGTTTGTTTTCAGATTGTTTATTACCCGACTAACTAACGTGTGCACTGAATCAGTGCATCATTAGTGCATTAACATCTGCAACCAAGCAACCTCAGAGAACGCTATAGACCCCGTAAGTGTCGATCAGTCTTGTGTATTTGTTTGGAGACATTTTAGCCCATTTCTTCCACTAGAGGATTTAGGGTGCTTCCTCTCATTAACTACCTCCCTGACGTCCTTCTACAACATTTCACCAGAATTTAGGTCAGGAGTTGGACTTGGCTATTGCAAAACTCTCACAGCCGTCATCCCATTGACTTTAACACCTGATTATAATTTTCTCTTCAAATGAACTAATATTCCTAAAGATTTACCATATTTTTCTGAGTATAAGACGCACTGGAGTATAAGACACAGCAAGGTTTTGAAGAGGAAAATAAAAAGGGTTTTGCATTCTGCAAACCTTCCAAAACAGGGCCGTTTTTCACGAAAACAGGCCTGTTTTTTCTCCCCAAAAAGGCAGGAATAACCTTTAGGGAGCTTGCAGAGTGCTCTTGGGGGGGGGGGCAAAAACGAGCAAAAAACGGCCCAATTTTCATGAAAATGGGCCCATTTTTTTGTTTAATAAAACCCGAAACCCTGCCCCCTTCACCAAAATGGCTATACATTGCCTCTAGGAAGCTTATAGAGTGCTCCTGGGAGCTTGGGGGAGGGGGTTAAAATTGAGTTTTTTGCTCATTTCTGCCCTCCCCAGCCCCCATGAGCTCTCTAAAAGCTTTCTAGAGGCAATGCACAGTCATTTTGGTGAAGGGGGCAGGATTTCGGGAGGCAAAAAATGCTGTATTCAGTGTATGACACACCAAGATTTTCAGCCTCTTTTTTGAGGGGGAAAAATACTCCGAAAAATATGATACATACTTTTGCCAGAACAAATATATTACTTTGGATTTTTTTCTGCAATAAATAAATGAATAAGTATATATTTCTTGATTTGTTTGTTTAACTGGGTTTCTGTAACTATTTTGAGGTGTTGTATGGAGAACATAACATTTTATGTTCCCACCTATTCCAAGTAGGTTCCCACCTATTCCAAGACCCACCTATTCCAAGTAGCTGGCCTGGCTCAACTTTGATCTAACTATATCGCTCCTGACGGGTTTTTATTTGGGTATTTTAATTGTATTCAATTATTTAGGGGTTTCTAAACATTGTATTTTATTGTTTTTATTCATTAGCCGACCTCCTCCTTGTACATGTCTTGGTATATGTTTTTGTAATATATATGTCTTGTCTATATATTTATTTCATATGTTTTATTGTACGCTGCCCCGAGTCCTTCGGGAGAGGGTGCGGCTAAGAAATAAATATTTATATTTATTATTATTATTATTATTATTATTATTATTATTATTATTATTATTATTATTATTATTATTATTATTATTATTATTATTATTATTATTATAGGTCATGGGCAGCTATAGCAATATGATGAATAAATAGAAAATAAATAAAATTCTAAAGACTTAAATAAATTTTAAGAGTTAAAGAATTACCGGTATAGAGTTGTTGCAAATAAAATTTCAAAGTAAGAGCTCAGATATCTTCAAGACAATAAAATTAATTTTGTAGTCTTTGGTGATGGGGATATATAAGTAGAACAACATTATTTTGAAATTTTCTTTTAAAAGTTTATCGGAGTTTTCTGTTGTGACACTTCGAGAGGGCTCTTACTTGATTTATCTCTCATTCTTACATTTTACCCCCTTACACCAATAGAAAAACAATTTGACAAATGAATAGCAAACATTTATATGAAGAAATTATTTGGTACAGATATTGAGTGAATGTAATGTACTTTTATGGTGAGCTAAATATAAAACATCATTACAACTCTATGTTGTGCTAATATGATTTTCTTCCAAAATAGAGGTCCTTAATTGAGGTCATGGATTGCTTGGGGGTCTGGACTGATTTCAGGGAGTCTATGATCTTGAATCAGAAAAAAAAATACAATTTTATTTTCAGTAATTTCTAATTTACATTTATATGTTATGTATTTATACTTTGAATATTTTGATAACTGTATTTGAGCATTATCAATTTCTTTTGTAAAACAATTTGTAACATGTTTTTTATTTTATAATTTAGATACATTTTTCTGAAAAGTCCATAGCCTGACTCTCAAAGAGGTCCATTAGAGAGGGGTTAAGAAACTCGGCTCTAGAATGTGAATAGTTACTGTTCAAAAGTAATAATCTCTCACTAATATCTTTCTAAAAGGGATGAAGAATTCTCAGTGTGTTCTGTTCTGGCTTCTGATGTCATCCATGCAAACCGAAAAGATATTCCCTGTATTTTTAGGGTAAGTAATACCCTATTACAGTTGCAAGGGAAGGGGGGCAGTTCTCTGGGTTGGAGTTGCCTTATTTTGCGTGGATCTCCAATGCTTGGCTTTGCCTGCCAGACTCCACTCCTTCTCCACAGCCCAAGTGGTTGGATTAACACAACACATGAAGCTGGGCAGGAGAGCACGGATGGATGGATGGATGGATAGAGAGGGGGAGAGGAAGGGAGGGAGATAGGAAGAAGACAGAGGCAGAAAGAGAGAGGCAGACAGAGAGAGGCGGAGAGAATGAATTAAAGGGAGAGACAGAGAGAGCAAGGAAGAGACAGAGAAAAAGATATCCGTTTCCAACAAAAAAGAAAACACAGGGAGCCACAAAATCTGGGTAGGCATGGCTAGGGGGTGAGTGATGTCGACTTGGCCACGCCCATCCAATTTTGTGGTTTCCAGTGTTTTCTTTTCTGTGGGAAGTGGGTCCAAATGGCTCTTTGAGTGTTTAAGGTTGCAGACCCCTGACCTAACTACTGTTGGGACATGCAACTGTAAAGGGTAGGCTTCATTATGGTCATATCTTTAAGACTACCTCTATACAAATTAATACATATTTTTAATCAGATTTTATTCATAGTTCTATCCTGTCCATTTTGTCCTCATTACGATTCTTTTACAAAGGCTGATGCTCATTGTTTCATCACTGAGTAAACAGTGATTTGAATTAGGGTCATTTACAATGCATTTTTTAAATGCCTCACTAGCTTTCATTGGGCTTTTATAATTTATATTTGATGTTGACTTCTTCATTTATTTACTACATACTGTAAATAGTTACATTGGGGAAATCTTTTGAATATGTTGAATAAATGTATTTATTCAATAAATATATGTTATTTATCAAAGAATCTCATTTTTATTTACACATATCTGTAACATTTCTAGGTTTCAGCTTCTCAGCTATTAGCATCAAGTAATAAATGTTCAGTCCTGATCTTAGCTGACAGTGAAAATGAAAAGAGTAAATGGGTAGGAGTCTTAAATGAATTACATAGGATCTTAAGGAAGAACAAGCTCAAAGATCGCTCAGTCTACGCTCCCAAAGAAGCATATGATAGTACCTTACCCCTTATTAAAACTAGCCAAGCAGCAGCAATTATAGGTATGTATTTTTAAAAACATTTTACAGATTTCTTGTTTTAATGAAGTTTGAATACATACTTGGGTTTTGAAACAGTGTACCCCCATTTGCATGGAAGGGATTTGGCTCTGAATTTAAGAAAAGATAGGACAAAATTATTAACACAAAAATAAAGTTAATCTAGAAGTACTAAATCCAGTGAAATCTGCCCGTCCCCCTAGCAAGCGTGTGATACACGCTCAATATGCACACGCTCAATACGCACACACTCACACACACATATAGATCTTCCACAAGTCTTGTTCTAAAACAGGATAGGCCAAGGACAAAAAAGTAAATCCATATTAATTGAATTAATAACGAATACAATGGTACCTTGGTACTCATCGTTAATTGGTTCCGTAACACGTGATGAGTACCAAAAACAATGAGTACCAGATTTGTCCCGTATGGTATAATGTAGTCAGTCACAAGGCAGCCGACAAGTTCTAGTTTGTGCATTGAGTACCAAACAAACAATGAGTACTGGGACAAAATTTTCACGTCAAAATGAGCCGAGTATCAAATTTGATGAGTTTCAAAGCAGTTGAGTACCAGGATACTACTGTATTAAAATGTATGGCCTGGAAAATAAAATATCCCATTTTAAAACATGATTTTGCCATCTATGTATCTAAACCATTCTGTGCATTCACACGCATAGCCCTCCCTTCTTCCAGCAGTTACTGGAGAAAAAAAGAACAGAGATGCACTGAGGAAAATATACAGTATTAGGGAGGGAAGCATAAGGGAAAATATATGCATAAGTAAAACATGGAAGAAGTATTTGACTAGTGTTGAAAGAAAAAAAGAGATGCTGTTTTTAGGACTTTCAAAAATAGTTAAATTCACCAAGCAGCATCCCATTCCAAAACATCTGGTAATCTTCAGGTGCCTTTTTGCTCAGCAAATGTAAAATTATTCTCCACAAATTTACAAATATTTGGAGAAAAAAGTCTTGTGTTTTGTCAGATATGTATGCTAATATAACCTCACAAATCTCTGTATTAAATATTTTATAAAAAGGAAACAAAATAGAGAGAGTCCTCGACTTAGAGCAGGGGTGTCCAAACTTGGGAACTTTAAGACTTGTGGACTTCAACTCCCAGAATTCCCCAGCCAGCTGGCTGGGGAATTCTGGGAGTTGAAGTCCACAAGTCTTAAAGTTCCCAAGTTTGGACACCCCTGACTTAGAGTGAGAAGATCACTGAAAAAAGTGACTTATGACCATTTTTCCACATATGACCATTGCCGCATCCTCATGGTCATGTGACCAAATTTTGGATGGTTAGCAACTGGTTCATATTTCTGGCAGTTGCAGTGTCCCTGGATTATATAAACAATCTTTGCATCCTTCTGATAAGCAGAGTTAATTGGGAAGCCAGATTCATTTAACAATCAGGTTATTAACGTAACAACTGCAATGATTCACTAAATAACTGTGGCAAGAAAAGTCGTAAAATGGGACAAAATTCATTTAACAAATGTCTCAGTAACATAATTTTTGGGTTCAATTGTGGTCATGAGTCGAGGACTATCTGTATAAGACTAACAAAACAACAAAGCTATGCTTATCTCTCAGAATTAAATTAGGCTTGCTTCTAGGTAAATGGGCAACTTGATGTATTAGATTTCAATTCCTGTAGGTCCTAAGCAAAGTGTCCAATAATAAACAAGGATTGGAACTTAAAATATTGGGAGGTATCTGGTTACCAGTCCATATAGACTAAATGGCCAAGATAACATATCATCTAATGGAAAACTTGTAATTTATGGAGGGGAATAAAAATAAAGATGATGAGAGGTGTTGTGAATTACAAAACTGTTCAAAATGATAAAAAATGGAAAACAAAATGGAAAATAATTTATGAGTAAAATGAATTCTAAAATGTTTGCAAATTGTATTTTTCTTTTATCTATAAATGTGTACACTAGTTAAAATTGTGCAATAATTTTCTATTAGTTCATTTTTATCTTTACCTTTTTACTTTGAATTTTGAATATTTATGTTGTTTAGTTATTACAGAAATCCCAAGAGATTTTTTTCCCATTTTCATTTAAAGGCAAAATGAAACAATAATGGCATCATTACACTTAATATTAAATTGGCTTCAACTATCCTGGCATCTGATACTTGCTTTTCCTTACACAATGTGTATTTCACTTTTTTCTTTTTCATTAACTGTTTCAGATCACGAACGAATAGCTTTGGGCAATGAAGAAGGGTTATTTGTTGTTCATGTTACAAAGGATGGTAAGAATATTAGATTTATATTGGAAAAGTGAAAATTCAAATTATATATATATATAATTTGAAATATATATATATTTCATTCAGTGTAGCCTAATAGTTAGGCTATTAGGGAGGCTCAGATTCAGATCCATCGTCGGCAAAGGAAACCTACTTAGTGACTTTGAGAAAGTACTTTCTGATTACTGATATTTTTGTGGTGGGCATTCAGAAAATCTTTTCCCCAGTAGGCATTTTTGCAGAAATTGACAAAAAAAACATTGCAAATTGCAGTCAGGTGACCATGGGATTCTGCAAATGGCCATAAAGATGAGCCAGTTGCCAATCATTCCAAATGTAATTCCATCGTAACTTCAAAAACAAGTCATAAATAGCTCTGAAGATACCTGTCATAACTTCCAGTGGTCATTAAGGAAATGGTCATAAGTTGAGGGCTACCTGTACTTAAAAACTCTTCAGTCTGTGGTATGTCAGAAGATTGGAACTGTAGTTTTGCCTTTATTTGTTTATTTATTTCGTATATATGGATACCCATTTCAAGCATATGGGCAGCTGACAAATATTATTGCTGGGTTTTTTATGAGGAATGGAATGGTGCTTAATATGAATATTTCATTTCTATTTGTGTTTAATCTTTCATCTAAAATTATTAAACACAATTAGAAATGAAATATTTAAAACACATAGATAAAACTAAGTGTAACATACAATTCTGCAACAACAGGCACAAACTCTCTAAATATAATATGGTTTTGTCTGACAGTGGATAGTTGACATAATATTAATAGGTACTATACAGAACAGGAGTGTCAAACTCAATTTCATTGAGGGCTACATCAGGATTGTGTTTGACCCGGGGGATGGTGGAGGAATGGCCATCACTTGTGTCGTTGCGGTGGCCTGTGTGCTATGCCAGTAAAAATGGGCTCCCAATCTTCGTTTTCAGCTGGGATGACTTCCTACAATCCTCTGCCAGTGAAAACGGAGCTGGGGCCCTCCCGAGTTCCATTTTCGCTGCCAGAAGGTTGCAGGAGGCCATCCAGCCAAAAACTGAGATTAGGGGCCCGTTTTCACTGGCAGAAGCACTGAGAGTCAGTCCTTTGCTGTTTCCAGGACGGCCTCAGGGGCCGGATCTGGCCCGGAGGCTTTGAGTTTGACACCCCTGAAATAGAACATAGAAACAAAGGATCCACAAGGAAGGGAAGGGAGGAAGTGTAAAGAATGTAGAACTGACTTTGGGAAAAGGTACAAAGTTCCTTTTTGGGGACACTTGAATAGACTCCTATTTGATAGAAAAAAGGCAAAGGCAAACTTTTAAAACTGCAAATAGGATACATTGATTCAAAAAAAATTATTGGTGGGGGAAAAGCAGTTTAGAAAAGTAAGTTTATACTTTTTATTCCAGAAAAACCAAAGAGATTTAATAAGCAAGATGAGTACTATAGCCTTGAGCCCACTTTTTATATTCCAAGACCATTTCTTGCAACCTTTTATATTTTGCAGAGATAATTCGTGTTGGTGACAATAAGAAAGTTCATCAGATTGAGCTCATCCCAAATGAACAACTTATTGCAGTGATTTCGGGACGAAACCGTCATGTACGACTATTTCCTATGACAGCTCTGGATGGTCGAGAAATTGATTTTTATAAACTGGCAGAAACTAAAGGTTGCCAGACCATAGTTTCTGGACAAGTGCGCCATGGAGCCCTTACTTGCCTGTGTGTAGCAATGAAAAGACAGGTCCTGTGTTACGAGTTAAATCATAGCAAAACACGCCATAAAAAAATAAAAGAAATCCAAGTGGCTGGGAATGTCCAGTGGATGGCTATCTTTAGTGAACGGCTTTGTGTTGGCTACCAGTCAGGATACTTAAAGTACTCTTTGTATGGAGAAGGAAATCCACATAGTTTGCTTCATCCAGATGACCACACACTGTCGTTCATTACACAGCAGCCAACTGATGCCATCTGTGCTGTTGAAATCTCAAATAAAGAATACCTGCTGTGTTTTAGCAGTGTAGGGATTTATGTGGACTGTCAGGGTCGAAGATCTAGACAACAAGAACTAATGTGGCCTGCAACTCCTTCTTCTTCCTGTAAGTTTCTGCCATTATGTTAATTAAGTAAAAGATTGTTTTTCCTCTTGGCTTGATGGATGTTCACAGAATTTGAATAACACTGTATAATTATTCAGTTAATAACCAGTTGTAGGAGATATGATACTGAAGCATAAATAACTTTTAAACTAGGTGCTATGATAATAATCCATTTGGTATAATATTGTAATGTTACAGTTCTATCCCCTCTTTCCTGCTTACCCATCTATTTCCTCTTCATTTATTTTTTAGCACTAATATTATTTGGCAAACCATTATGACTTTCCTTCTAAAGAAGAATCATAGATTTTGAAATAAGTCTCTGCTTTGGAGGCACCATGCATCATGGGAACTATTATATATTGTTTCTAGACTTAATGCAAGGAAAGTCCTATTGAAACAACTAACTATAGTTACTACAGTTGAAGCTGTCAGTAAGATTAGTGATAAAAGAGCATATTTAAACTGGTGAGAGGGATCTTCTGCTAATAGGAAGATGCTAGAAGTTGCGGTATTAAGTAATACTGCATTTCCTCAATTCTTCAAAAAATATTCATAACCTCAGAAAAACATCCCCTTGTGTGGTGTGTGTGTGTGTGTATTACAAATGCACATACAAACACTATTACTATTATGTCAATCTATATCAGAAGAATTTGATTTATTTTGTTAATAATAGTACTAATTATTACTATTAGTTTAATAATTATAATTATTATTCATATAATGTGAACATAGTGAGTGGCGGTGGGGTTCTCATTGACTTACAGCTTATTTTCAATAAATATTCAACAGATAAGTAAACGTCAATAAAAAAACTAGGCTTGTTTTCAACTGTAGAAAATGTACTTCTTAATTAACTACAAAAAATATATGCTGAAAAGTGACTTCCTTACCTTTCAGTTTTCAACCCAATCCAACGTATGTCCATAAGGCATTATCCAAACATATATCTTTGTTTCTTTCTAGGTTACAATGCACCATACCTCTCAGTTTATAGTGAAAATGCAGTTGATATATTTGATGTGAACTCAATGGAGTGGATTCAGACCATCCCCCTCAAGAAGGTAACTAATGAATTACACAGTAAATTAAACAGTTTGGATAGGTTGTTCATAATATAAATTAAAACACATATTGATTTCCGTCTGGATTAAAATATTATTCTGATAAACTAGGAAGAAGGACATCCACCCACTAATTAGGTATGAAGCAACTACTCACTGAAGCTGCTGTTTTTGTTGCAATAAAAAGAAGGGAGATCTTTCAAGCACTTTGAATTTTTAGAGAAAAGACACTTTAAATAATAAAATACATACATTCCTATTAAACGTGTTTAGCATTTCGTCAGAAGGAGTTTGGTACATTTTTTGCCTAATATTTTTTTATTAAAAGAATATTTTTTGTGAGCTGCAGCTCACTTCATCAGTGAGCGGTTAAACTTATGTAGGACTTCAGTTGGAGAAAGGAGGAGGTGAGAAAAAGAAGAGAAAACAAGTTAGTTGTGCAGATGCAGGTTAGAGACAGATTACAACTATTTTATCAGTTAACAACTGTGATGCTTAAAACTCCAGTGTTTTTAAACCCACCTACCAGTCGTCCTGAAGTTTTGTCTCCTTGTTATTCATGTATGATGCCTACAAATTTATACTATTTCACATTTTCTTCGTATCTTTTTACTTTTTTTTTACATTTTATTTTTTTTAGGTACGTCCTTTGAACACAGAAGGGTCGCTAAATGTCCTAGGACTAGAAACTGTTAGATTAATCTATTTCAAAAATAAGATGGCAGGTAAGTAAAAAAACTGACTGCTATCTATATTGATTACTGATCATTTAAAACACTAATAGAATGCTGATGCACTGAATGCAATCCAAGAAGCTTTTCCTCAGAAGCATTTCAACATTACATTTGTAAATGCTGCAATTACCAAGGTTTTAAATATAATTGAGGAGAAACAGGTGCTATCTAATCATGATAGGCTTAAAATATTTCAATTTTTCAATAAAAAAAATAGAATAAAAATATTTTCAAAATATTTCTATATTTTCAAATAGACTATCTTAGTCTGTTTGAAGTAGGAACCAGTTACTCCATTTAGATGTCTCGTATTTCTAGCATTCCAGTATAATTGAATTTTAAGTCTATTATAGGGAGTCCTTGATTTATGACTGTAATGGAATCTGGAATTTCCATCATAAATCATGATGGTCATAAATCGAGGCACTCAAGTGACCGAACATGATTTTATTTTATTTTTTTTGCAGTAGTTGTCAAGCAAACACCACTATCGTTAAACAAATCAATGTATTCCTATCAGTGTTTTGCCAGAAACTGGCAAAAAACAAATTGTTGTCACATGAGAGAGTCTTCCAGCAGCCAGTCCACAACATAGAGCGCACTCCTAGAGAGGCCGCTGCTGGAAGACTCGACAGCCGAGTTTGGGAGTTTGGAACCGGAGAAGATGTTATGCTCGGACCGCAGCGGCGGTAGTGGCTGCTGCAGGGAGAGCTGGACCCGGACATGTTGAGGCTAGGAGGCATGCCTGTGGGGGCAGAACAGGCACTCCTGCAACCCTCTTCTCCAGCTGGGCAGAGCTCTATGCACTGACGTAGGGGGTATCCCTAATGTGCCAAGCCACGGGAGCTGGGGAGCGGGCAAAGCACCACGTGGCTTGGCGCCTTAGGGATACCCCCTAGGTCAGTGAATGGCGCTCTGCCCGGCTGGAGAGGGGGTTTGCCAGGCAGTTGTTCGTGAGCTTGGTCACTTCACGGCTGCTTCACCCCTGAGGCTGTGCCCGGCTCTTCAGGAGACAGTTCGTAAGGGAGCAGCCGCCCGGCAACCCCAAAACAATAAGCCCTCTCCCATAATGAGCACAAGGCCATATTTTGTAAGTAAAAAGAAAATAAGACCCTGTCGTATTTTTGGGGAAACACGGTAGCTTTTGGCAAGTCTATCATAATGGTAATGAGCAACTGGTCATAAGTCATGTCAAGGACTATCAGTATATTTTGTACTGATTTTGTTACCCTTGAGTTTTTTAAAAAAAATTACTTCCACATCTTCAAATGTAAGATACATTAATACTTCCTGAAATTATAGATCCAGATCTTTGAAATAAATAAAACTTTTATAAATGCAGTGGTTTGGAGGTTTTTAGCATTGTAGAGTTCCACTCAGAC
This sequence comes from Natrix helvetica, assembly GCF_964273705.1. Classification (NCBI taxonomy): domain Eukaryota; kingdom Metazoa; phylum Chordata; class Lepidosauria; order Squamata; family Natricidae; genus Natrix; species Natrix helvetica. The sequence continues at coordinate 238,331,327 of NC_138552.1, forward strand.
TGCTTCCATTGATAGAAAGTGACAATTATTTCAAATTCTTCCTTATAGTAGTATTATCTGTAAAGTACTTTCAGATTGAAAATTAACTGCAGAAAGTGAATTCAATAATTGAATCAGCATTGTGAATTCATTCTTGTTTTTTCTTGCCACTTCCCAGTAAGTGAACGATAGGCAATGTTTCAGTTAGCACCACAGAAGTTTCAGCAGGCAAATCTGGTAGTTAAAGGCTCTGCAAGAAATATTGCTTGAGTAAACTTTTCTGTCTGTCTCCTAGGCAAACTTTCCTATTTGTTTTATTTTATAATTTCTAAAAATAAACATTTTTAAATTACCCATTTATTTTATATAACATGCAATTTTTTTTTAGTATATCACATCTACTTTAAGTATAGTTTTTCTTAGAAGAAATTCTGAATGCAAGATTAACTGCACATTAGATGCAAACAAGAAGTAGAACTAAGCACAGAAGTGGGACGTTTTACCTAAGCCTTACATATTGTTTCAATGATAATTCTCATCACTACCATCACCCGGTCTTTGGCTCAGAACAAGATAATTTTGCCTCTGAACTGTAACTGAACTTACGGATGTACAAGTTACGTAGTAATTATTTGGGGTGCAAAAATGGTCAGTTGAGGAAAAAGTCATTTCTTTCAGTCAGGATTCTCTGTTTTTTTTAAAAAAAAATTCAGGCCTCTAAATGAGTGTTTGCAGCTAACATATAATTAGTATAAGCTTTGAGCCATAACATTATACTAGGTATTTCTATTTTTTCCCTTATTTTAGCATTAGCAGTTGTACCTAATTTAGGAAAGTTTCCTATAGCTAACCCTCTGCAGTAGGAAAAAAAAGTGATCCTGCTTGGATTTTTATGTTTCTCTTAGAGGGTGATGAGTTGGTGGTTCCTGAAACATCAGATAACAGTCGAAAGCAAATGGTCCGAAATATTAATAATAAACGGCGCTACTCATTCCGAGTGCCTGAGGAAGAGAGAATGCAGCAGAGAAGGTCGGTATTTAACCTGTACTTGTCTTCTGTCCATGCTTGTAGGCCGTGAAGGCTGTTATGTCTCCCGTCATTGTATTTTTTTTTCTTTGATTGTTAGAAAAAAATGGATTTCTGGTCAATGCGTTCAAATATTTGTCTTTTCTGTTATATAGTATGCTTTATTTATATTATGTATAACCCAATACTTAAATTTATTTTAATTTAAATATCAATGCAAAAGAACTATTGTAAATTGGAATGCATGTCTCCAACTACTGTACATAAGTAACATTTGTGTGTGCATGTGTGTATATACTGTATATATGACTGATAATAAAGTTTTACAAAAGAAATTTATATTTCTAATCATGCATATATTGTCCAGTTTTGATATTCTACTTTTTACACAATTCCTATCTGATTCTCTGTGATATTTCCCAGTGCTCTGATGATGACAATTATTTTTCAAATTTTGTGTAGTTTTCAGGCAGCACATTGCAAGATAGCACTCAGACTATATTAAAATATTCAGAAAGGATTTTGATTTTTAAGAAAATACTTTCAAGAAATATGGAGTTAATGTTTCAGCATTTCTCATGTATAGGTTGTGCTGATAAAAGTTTGTATATAATTATGGGAAAACAGGGAAATAATTGAACTTGCTTGTTCTCAAGTCAGCCTTTTTTTTTTTACCACTGTTGAGGCTTTTTTTTAGACCTATTTATGATAATCTATCATTAGGACCAATTTTATGCTGTCAGGTATTCTAAAATGCTGGGAACTCAAAAAAATTTCCTTTGTATTCTACAACATGTTGGCAAATTTGACTAAAGCTCTTTAAATTATTGTAAGAGTAAAATGCGAAGAGTAGTGCTATATTCTTCTAATCCTTTTCTTTTCTTCTATCCTTCATCTCTGCCTCCATCTTTGCAGCATCCGATCACCACTGATCCCACTTCTACACCTTTTCTTGAATGTTGTCTCAACTCCCTCTCGTAGTGCACTCTGAGACCCAGTAACCCTTTGGACTTTTTGTGAACATGGGCTGTTAAGCTTTTAAGCCAAACCTCTGTTCTTCCTGACCTTTTCCCTTCCATCAAGCTAACAGCTGAGATAGAATCAGTATCAGAATTTAAAGTACTTTTCTTTTAAAATTTAGCCAATATTTGGCTATTTTATTTCTGTTGTGGAATAATTTATATGACTAGTATATATTTACTCTTTGTGTTTACAAATAGCCACTTCAACATACACTATCTGAATGTTTTATTTTGCAGAGAGATGCTGCGAGATCCAGAAATGAGAAATAAATTAATTTCTCACCCAACTAACTTTAACCATATAGCACACATGGGCCCAGGAGATGGTATACAGATCCTCAAAGACTTGCCCATGGTAAGTAAGCACAGCCTGATGTACTGTACAACAAAAGCAAAATGAATTTGTCTGAAATATAATCAAAATAAAATGTATTAATTTTCTGTCCTATTACAATCTCACAACTCTCAGCAATTTACATACATGCAAACTTTAAAACATCCATAGTACGAGTAAAACAACACAAATAAACAAAATCTTAACATTAATGATCAACATAGCAATAAAATGACAAAAGTAGAAAAAATATAAAAGATGGCACAAAAGGGAAGCATTGTTGGCACATGTTCTTCCTTTCATATTTGAAGAAAGAAAATGCCATTGTGTGTGATCCCTTGACCCTCAGGTCAAAAATCTCCAGCCTCTTATCTCTTTTTTCCAGTTACTTCTTTGCAATCACTGCTGTCACTGATGACCATTTGCTTAACAGAGCTTTCCCCTACCATTGTGTTTCCCCCAATTTCCTATCATTCCTCTTCGGTAGCCTGGCTGAGGAAGCTTGTAATTCAGCACATCCAAATCAATGGGATGGATAACCCTGGCATTTCATACGCCATTCTACCCCTGTGCTTATTCATTAGTGAGCGAGTCAGTCCAGATCTTCTTTAAATTCAAACCTGGTCAACTTGCTGTTTCTGTTTTGTATGACTTTACCTCGTAGCTGTTTCTGGACTTGCCTGTCTTTGTGTTGCAGAACCTTCGGCCTCAAGAAAGCCGGGCAATGTTTAGTGGTTCTGTCAGCATTCCTTCAATCACAAAAACCCGGCCTGAGCCTGGACGCTCCATGAGTGCTAGTAGTGGTTTGGCAGCAAGTAAGTTTATGAGCCATCTCTTGGTTCAGCCTCTTTCTCTCTTTTCCTTGAGAAGGGTGTACTGTCACCTCTGCATTTGTCTACTTCCTGAAGAATGTATTATGAAAGGATCAGACATTTTGGTGGTCAAGGATATACAACCTTAAGAGCAAAGGGAAATTAGTCAAGAATTCATGGAGAAAAGATTAAACTTTCTTCTGCTGACTGCAATTTGGCAGTTCGAATCTCATCAGGCTCAAGTTTGACTCAGCCTTCTATTCCTCCTGAGGTCAGTAAAATGAGGACCCAGATGGTTGGGGGCAAGATGCTGATTCTGTAAACCGCTTAGAGCGAGCTGTAAAAAGCACTGTGAAGCGGTATATACATCTAAGTGCTATTGCTATATGTTCAGCTGTTTACAAGCAGTGTATTTTCGTTCGTTTCTTAATTGCTTATGAACTGAGATCAGGCACATCTTCCATATTTAAAAAAAAGGGAAATATATTTGTTTTTACCTATTTGTCATATTTCACTACTATGAAATCTATCAATAGAGTACCTAGAATAAAGCCTTACAATCATATAGATATTTTTATTTCACCTGAATATGAAAAAGAGCTGCAGAACTGAGTACCAATCAAATGTAATCTTTTTAAAGAAGTGAGTTGAGCCCAAGTCCTGATAATTACATGGAAGTGCTCATGGACTTTGCTTGGCAACAGTAAAGAAGTGTTAGCTGTTAAACCGCTTGTTATTCATTGCATATTGCTGTAGAGAAGTATGAAGAAAGTTAAAATAATAAAACTCCTATTATTTTGTATAATAGTTGTATACAGGGATTAAATTGCAAAAATATAAATAATATTGGAAGAATGGTTATAACATATGAAAACAAATATACTTCAATGTTTTCATTATTGGTGTATAGCAGTCATGGTACTGATGGAAGTTTAATCAGGATTGGCACTAGGAAATGGGGCATTTGCACAATACTTTCAGATATATTTCAGTGTCTGTTCATCTGCAATGAACTGCTATAGGAGCAACATTTCCAGAAATGTTGGCAAAGCATTTGAGAATCAATGCAAGTGGAAGATATTACCCTTCCTATACTTCACCTCACTTTCTCCTTAACCAACAGAGGTGTTAATTCAACAATGCAAATAAAAGTGTTTTTATTCTTGATGAAATGGAGGCTGGGATGGAAGAGGGGGAGGAGCCTTGATGATGCATCATACCTTGAGGTATGATGATGAAAAACAAAACTGGCAACCATCAGTAGACCAAATAATGGTAAAGAGAATGAATACTATGGGTATAGTTGTAATGCTTTTACATGGTATGTACTTAAATTCCTCGGTGCATTTCTAGGAACATCTGCACAAAATGGTAGTGCTCTGCGGAGGGAATTCTCAGGAGGTAGCTACGGAGCAAAGCGTCAGCCAATGGCATCCCCTTCAGATGGCTCTTTGTCTTCTGGTGGCTTGGACCAAGGCAGTGATGCACCAGTGAGGGAGTACGAGAGAGAGGTGGGTATAAGCTCCAGTTTATGCTTAAAGTAATCAAAAATAGATGCACATAGCTACTGCACTAGTCAATAATTGAAAGGGAAAGTATTATTCTGTAAAATATGACAAAATTCCATAGTATAAATTACATTGATAATTTTGTTACCAATAGCTAAATAGCTTCCATATGTTTTAGATCACAGCACCATTGTATCAAGCCTAATTTATGAAAATTACACATAACATATCTGTACGTCATCTGATCACAGAAGGCAAGCCTTAAATCTTTGAATTGTTTGGTCCGGGGATCAATCCAAATTGTAAATTTGTCAAATGGGCTGAATTCCCTGTGGAAACAATCACCAGCTAAAAAAGTGTTTGTTGAACAAGCAAAAAATATTCCAAGAAACAATTTTGGGGAGATTCTTATTCATCCATTTTTTTTTTGTTATTGTTAAGCAATTGCTTAGAAGTATGTAACACAGTATAGGAATGCTGAGCTTATCGATCAGAAAGGTGGGCGGTTTGAATCCCTAGCGCCGCATAAACGAGTGAGCTCCTGTTACTTGTCCCAGCTTCTGCCAACCTAGCAGTTCGAAAGCATGTAAAAATGCAAGTAGAAAAATAGGGACCACTTTGGTGGGCAGGTAACAGCATTCCATGCGCCTTCGGCATTTAGTCATGCCGGCCACATGACCATGGACATGTCTTCGTCTTTCAAACGGAGATGAGCATTGCCCCCTAGAGTCGGGACTAGCACATATGTGTGATGGGAACCTTTACCTTATGTAACACAGCCTCTTCAGGAAATTATGCCAATAAACATTTATGTAAATGTGATTCTAGCATTTATAAGCATAGATGCAAATACAGGAAAATAAAAATTAGATCAACAAAGGTCCATAAATGTATTAATTGCCACTGAAGTTTATAACAACTCTAGAAAAATATGTGCACTTTTATATTTGGCAGATTGTAAATATAAACATATATTCTACTGCCTTACATGGACTCAAATGTCAAGAGCCCCCAAAAGACCTTCTAGAAAGTTGCTTTTAGAAATGTATAATGTGCTGTTTGTTTTCATCCTTCCAAGACTAATGCACTTGGGCAACAAAAATTAGGAACATTCTCTGGATAAGGAAGAATGGATATTCTTCACTGCCTATTTTTGATAAGAGTTGCTACCCAGGCAGAGAAAGGAGAGATACCACTTGGCATTCCGTTCCTTCCTTGTTTCTTGCTTCTATAGGTTTCCAAGCCTCCCTGTTTCCATTTGTTGCTGCACTATTCTTCACTAATATGTTCTCTTCACGTGTTTTGGGCTGCAGGACTCTGACTCTCCAAGGCATTCTACAGCTTCCAACAGTTCCAACCTGAGCAGCCCTCCCAGTCCCATTTCTCCTCACAAGACCAAGAGCCTCTCCCTGGAGAGCTCGGACCACGTGAGTTGGGACTCATGAACTGCTTCGGCACTCAGATTTGACATCTCAGCAGCTTTTGGTCCCCATGATTCTCCATTTGCTCTCATTCTCATCTCCTCTCAGCTTCCCTACAAGAATCAAACTGTGGGTGGGTGGGGGGAGGAAGAGAGTGTATGTGCCATAATTGGCACCAGTAGCGCAATTCTCTTCCCCTCCTAATAGTAGCCAGCAAACAAAAGAAAATCTTGGTGGAGGGCAGCACGGAGTTGTTATATGAGAAATATTGGTATATTTCTATTATTATCAATTTTATTTCATAGGATTATGAAATTCCATTGTATGGCATATTATGCAATACACCACACTCCAAATAAAACATGGTAGTGTAGGCTGATATACACAATATGTAACAGGAAACCAGATAGATTTGCTTTGGTACAAGTAGACCCATATTATATTTTTTCAGGAATAAATACAGTAACATCCTCCATGTTCGATGATAGGGTGAAAATTGCCCTGCTAAGGAAGATACACGTGCTTTCAGACACTCTGAATGTCAGTCTGATTGCTACCAGTAAATCTTATTGATTGGGGGGGGGGGGGGAAATGCATATTTTACTATAATAGAGTTTAAGTAAATACACAAAATTAAGAGTTAGTACATATGTATATAATAAAAGAAAAAGCAGCATTGTAATGCAGCAGAAGATGGATTCCTATTTAAGAAATCCTTTAATTTAAAATTTGTGGTGTTCCTTTTTTCATACTGAATAAACTATGGATTGAGGGTGTGATCTGAATTTAGAACATGGCACTGGATAAAAATCATACAGCCTAGATGAAGACTCCATCCTCACAATTTTTGTTCTGTGACATTTCCTCATCAGTAGAAAAATGAAAGCCATAAGCATCACTTTAAATTATCTCTTCCTGTTTTCCACCTGTTCTTTATTTTACAAGGAAAACCTATTGTTTACTAGTACACGGATGAAAGTAAACTGAAGGGTGTCCAAACAATTATAAAATCTCCTCAGCTGAAGTAAATGCAAATAGAAATGAATGAGCTTTTGGAAGATTAGGGCTAGGCTTTCAAACCCATTTTGCCTTTTAATCACCACAAGATCTTAAGTAACTTTCTTAGTTAACTAACTACATTCATTGAATACAAGGATCATTCAGTCCAAAATAGAAGTGTGTCGTTTGTTCTTGATCACTGAAAGTTGACATGCCGCTTGTAGAGTTGTACTTTGCTAAATTATTCAAGACTTCTAAAGATTTTCATTTGAGGTCATCTGTTCACCCATTCTGGTCCAGAATGCCCATTGTCTTTGATGTAGAATTCTGGTGGTTGAATCTAATAGAGAAAGCTTAATCAGAGCACAGCATTTCTGTCTGAATAGTCGAAATCCATCATCGCCTAGAAAAGCAGTGGCAAAAACAACATACAGATGGAGGGGAAAGGCAACCCCTTTTTTCTTCCATGCTATTGAATAAAATGAGTACAGTTTGCATTTTCACAATCGATGAATGTGATTTTTCTTCTTAGAATCATTGCTTCTTTAGGCTAGACTTAAGCTCAAGTGGATAAAGTTGGTGGTTTTTTTAAAAGATAATAGTTTCTACAAGTTTTGTAATATATCATGGGTATTGTCAAACAATTACAGTTAACATCAGTGGAAAAACAACAAATCTGTAACAGTTTCCTATGTCACCTCTGAAAAATCATCAGCTACAATCACACCAAATTCTGATTAAGTACTGAAAGATAGAGATCATTGTCTCTAATCATCTAGGTGTATTCAGTCTGTTATTTCTGTGTCTTTGTTTGCATTTAGCTCTCTTATGCTGGGGAATAATTGGGAGTAGGAGGCAAACTTAGAACTTTGCTATTAAGCATGGTATCTTAAGCCTGTCTGTTGAATTGACTTTATTAAGAATATCAGAATTGTATGCTTTGTCATAAGTAAGAAACAGAAGATTTTAATTTCAGAGCTACCACTTAAACATATACTAAAGGAATTTCCTGCAAGTCTTTTCTGAGGAATTGAGTCACAGCGACAAGAACAGCATATAAAATTTATTAGCTCTCGTCTCCTTTGACAGTCACTATTCCAAGATCCTGTTTCAACCCCTTCAGTCTTTCCTACAGTGGTGCTCTTGTCATTGTCCTTGCTCCATACCATGGCAAAAAGGTTAGCATTCCCTCCCCCTCCTATTGGCTGTTGTTTTTTTTAAAGGCTTCTGGGTCTAGCTTTAAACTGCACCTGGCTTGCAGAATTATTTACTACAAGAAATGATCTTGGAAGCCCTCAACAAGTCCTATGGCAATCAAGCTGTTTCACTTGAAGACATTGTTGTCACACATGCAAACAAGAGCTAAGGGGAAGGAATTGCAGATTAGAATTAGTTTTACATAACATCAAACTATTTAATAAATGTAAATACTGCCCATCATTAGGATTTGTGAACTTACAAAGCCAGTATTGATAAGATTATTGGGTACTTTTTTCCGACTGTACAAACACTCTTAAATCTCTTCAAGAGTTAGCTAGTAAAGTTGAGGTTTCCAGCGGTGCATTTCTGTTTTCATTCCTACATGATTCTGTTTCTCCAGGCACTTTCATGTGCTCCGATTGAATCCTGACCAATTTGATTAGGATCTCTTTTGTATGCAGCTTGAAGCTATGCTGGCCCTTAAATGAGAAGCTTGTTTTGAATTGATTCAGGCACTTCATTCATTGCCCTGTTATATTTAAGAGGTTCAATAAATCAGATTGTAATTATAACTGAACCTTAGATGGTTCACCTCTTGAGAGTCTGTGTATTTAAAATAGGAACAATCTATACATAACATTCATGTTTCTTTTCAGAATATAGTTCTATTGTATAATTTTATTCTTCTGAATCAGCCTTTCATTAATGGTTTTGTCTAAAATTTGACTGACAGGTTATTTTGTATTCCTATTTATCTCTTTTCTTTTCTTAGAACAGCAGAGTTGGGGGGGGGGAATTCACTATAACATTTATGTTAAACTCAGGTATTTGGAAACAGACTAATGTTTTAATATGACACATATTAATGCAATAATGTACTTTTGGGTATGTGATTCACCAGAGATACATCTTAAGTTGCAAACAAAGCTTTTGTTCCAAAGTCAAAAACTTGGGAGATAAATTGAGTTGAGGATGGTGAATGTTAAAAATACTTGTCATTTTTCAGCTACCAGATTTCAGGGATAACAAAGACACGTGTAACAGCAGCATCAGCAGCAGAGATTATTCCTCTTTCCTTTCCTTGTCTGTTGTTTAACAAAAAGAAATTGACTTGTTAGGATTCTACCAGAGAGTTACCTCTTTATAACTAGGGTCCTTTTCTAGGTGCACAGTTTGGAGATCCCAGGAAATGCATGTGCCTTCAGAGGAAGGTTACTGAAAGGCTCCTGGCAAAATTTAGCCCAGAGCAACAGGACTAATCAAGGCACTACCCTGTCACTTTCAAAGTGTCATCAGGTGGATTTTCCTGGGAAACTAGGTTTGCAATTCTTCATCTATAGGGGCCTTCAGGAATCAGTGAAGCTGGAGATTTTACATTTTGGGAGACCACATTGCATGTTAAAGCAATTCCACACAAAAAAATCATTGTTTTCCTTTTTCATTCTGCATAAAAAACATAGTCACACTGATGAGGAAGCAATTCACAACCAAAAAATGGTATTTAACAGAATTATACCTGCCTTTTTATGTACAATTTCATATCATTTATTTTTTAAAAAAAGATATTTTTAGGGATTTTTTTTTTCATTGTAATATTGTTGTACAGTTTTGCATGGCCTAGATGTAATCACTTTTTTTGTTTTGGTTTAGAGTATAAAAGCTGACAAGTGTGTGCGTGGGAGGGGGAAGTTTCTGCTTTGGCTCTTCTCACTCGTCTGTTTGATTCATGTCCTCAGTGTTGTAGAGGACATTGTAAGATTTTCTCTGCTCCAGAACAATGATGTAGATTCTATTGCACAGAAATATTTAAGGTGGATCAGTCAAAGGTGTAATAAGTGGCAGACCACCAATATTTTACATTGATAACACTTAATATTAATCTACTTTGATGTATTGCAATAAAACAGGGAAATACTAGAAATTCAGATCGTTTGTCTTCTTTTCCCTTTCCCCCTCAGATCAATTTTATGGTAAGAATGGGCCCATAAATTCAGCTATTGAAATCTTAATTTCTTACGTTAGAATTGCTGGGCCAGGAAACTTTAGGGAGCGGTCGCTCTCTTCCAAAGCATCTACTTAATTTAAACCATAGACTAATCATACTTTGCCATTCTGTTCTTGTTTGCTCAATGCTGCTGAGCATTAAGCTCATCGTATTTTTTTCTCCAGCATATGGTTTGCAAGCAATGAATCCAGATGCATATTGAATAGAGCTTAATGAATGACTATTAGAAGGACAAACAACTTAAAACTGTAAGGACAATATTAATTTGCTCTTGTTTACTGATACACTGCAACAATCAAATAGAAAACAGGAAATTATTGTGAGATCCTATAGATGCAGCTTTTTAGTTAGGAAAAATAGAGCAGAACTATGAGGGCATTTTCTTTTTGTTAAAACCTTGCCATCTCCACTCCAGTCCACTTCCATCATAATACTATTTGCCCAGTACGCTATTTACAGTAGTTTATTTTATAGGAAACCATTAGGAAGGATGTCTGATACAGTTGCTAAATATCATAGTTGCAATGCACATTATTCCTGCACACAAACTTTCCTGCCATTTCTAAAAACCCATAACAGAAAAGCCCATGCCTTTTTCTATGGCAATGATATTGTTAAATATCCTGATGGTGCTAACATCAAACTGCTGGACCACTTTTGTCTAGACAAAATCAAGCATGCTTTGTCTTAAAAATAATTTAAATCCACATAACTTACATAGTATGGCTATTGTCTTTGACTGTGAAGATATAACAACATGCAGAACTTCAGTCATGAGATGTTCAGAGAATTTAGTGACAGCATCATTACAGTATGTATTTCTGATTTGCTTTGACATAGACCTGTGTTTCACTGAGTCTCTCCTCTTGTTTGGAAAATCATTTAATAAGTGATGCACAAAGCACTGTCAGGTCAGGTGAAAGCAACCAGAACCACTCATGAATAGTCCCAAACAGAAGCTTTATTGCTAGTCATCCATATTACAAGAATCTCACCAGACTTACAACATTTCCTTGGGAACAGTCAGATAAAGGGCATCAAGGACAAGCACATTTGAACTTTCCTGTGGCTGGTGAGTGGAGCTGTTGGCTGGAAGGGGGGAAGCAGAGAGACAAAGAGTAGTAGATAATGGCCCTTTAATTCCATTTCATTTGAACTTTCCTGTGGCTGGTGATTGGAGCTGCTGGCTGGAAGGGGGGAAGCAGAGAGACAAAGAGAAGTAGGTAGTGGCCCTTTAATTCCATTTCATTTGAACTTTCCTGTGGCTGGTGATTGGAGCTGCTGGCTGGAAGGGGGGGGGGGGAGCAGAGAGAAAAAGAGGAGTAGGTAGTGGCCCTTTAACTCCATTTCATTTGAACTTTCCTGTGGCTGGTGATTGGAGCTGCTGGCTGGAAGGGGGGAAGCAGAGAGACAAAGAGGAGTAGGTAGAATCATATGTCCATAAACCAAAATAGTAATAATACATTCTGGATTAGAGCGCTTGAAATTGTGATTTTATTTTATTTCAAAATGACTGGTTTAGTTCAATGTAATAGTTGTCTTGCACCTGTCTTTCGCAGTACTCTTTTCAAATTTGGATACTGTCCCCTTTGTAAACAAATTACTAGTCTACATAGACAGATTACCTATCTAGAATCTCTAATCTGTGCTCTCCAAGCAGAAATTAGGTGTCCAATTCAGCCATTCCACTCTATGGAGATGCCACGCTATCAGCCCCCCCCCCCCGCAAAGATCCTGCAGGAGAAGAGCAGCCTGCAAAGATATAGTGCCCTTGCTGACCCTAATGGGGACACTAAAGAGACAGTCCAAAGAGACACTAAAGAGTTGTGATAATGATGACTCAAATAAGCAGGGGATCGTGGTCCAAAATGAAGAACTTACTTCGGAAGGGCGAAATGGGGAACCAGGTATCACACATCAGTCACACAAGAAGAGCAAGGTATGCAAAAAGAGAAGTCACTTCTGGTTGGTGATTCAATCATAAGGGATGTAAATTTAGGAAATGATATGGAGGTTTTAAAAGAGGTCAGGTGTCTGCCAAGTGCTACTGCCAGCAGAGACAAGAGGTGTATTCTTAAGATACTCAAGAATGCAAGTAAGGACTGTGATGTTGATGCTATTATACATTTTGGCACAAATGATCTGTCCCAAAAAGATGTACTTTCTGTGAAGAATGATTTCCAGAGCTTGGGGTATGAACTTAGTAGTATAGGCTGTAGGCTTATCTTTTCAGAGGTTTTACCAGTATATAAGGAACAAAAAGGGAAGGGCCAGGGTGTAGCAGAGTTTAATGTGTGGCTAAAGGAGTGGTGTGAAAGGGAAGGCTTTGGTTTTATTAGTCATGATGTCTGCAGCTAGTCCAATGAAAAACTGTACAAAAGAGATGGCTTGCACCCATCCAAGAAAGGGACTGAGTTACTTGGCATTAAATTCACAGATTTTCTGGATAAACATTTAAACTGAACAGCAGGGACAAAGAATTAATTGATATGGAACATTTCTGCCCCCAGCAATCTAAAATTCATAGGGTTATCAATGCATGTAACACAGATGTTTGTGCGGGTACGATTATCACTCCCGCTGTCAAGCAAAATCAATCGTTTAATAGTGAGTACCATACCATGTGCATGAATCATACAAGTGGCAAGAAAATAGGGCAGTCAGGCATAACACAGGTTATGTAGACAGTAAACACAGGGTCAATCAAAATGGATTCAAATGTCTATACACCAATGCACAGAGTATGAGGAATAATGAGGGCGAATTAGAAATTCAAGTAAAAGAGGGCAGATACGATATTGTTGCCATTACAGAAACTTGGTGGGATGAAACTGACAAATGGAACATACAGCTAGAAGGATTTAAATTATTTAAAAGAAATAGACCAAATAAAAGAGGAGGTGGAGTTGCATTATATATAAGAAATAATTACCTCTCTACAGAAATAAAGCACAACAATGATGAGAACTATCTTGAATGCATTTGGGTCAATATTAAAGGTTGTGGGGGAAATGACATTGCCATAGGTCTATACTACAGGCCACCCAACCAAGCAGAGGAAGTAGATGAACTTTTTGCTTGTCAGCTAACTAAGGTATGTAGGAAGCACACCACAATAGTAGTGGGGAATTTTAACTACCCTGACATCAACTGGGAAACAAAATTCTGCACCACGTGGAAGATCCAACCGGTTCCTAACAAACCTAGCAGACAACTTTGTTTCCCAAAAAGTAGAGAAGGGAACAAGGGGATCAGCCATATTGGACATAATTCTCACTAACAGAGAGGAAATGATAGAAAGTGTTGAAGCCACAGGAACCCTGGGGGCAAGTGACCATGCAATATTGGAATTCAACATTATCCAAACACAAGTAGTAGAAAAAGTCAAACTACAGTCTTGGACTTTAAGAGAGCTAATTTCAATACACTTGGAGAGAGCTTGGGAAAAATTCCATGGATGAGAATCCTCAAGGGGAAAACTCCTCAAGAAGCTTGGGAAGTGAGATTAAAAAAGCCCAGTCTAGCACAATACCAATGAAGAAGAAAAATAACAGCTCCCAAAAGAAACCAGCATGGCTGCATAAAGAACTCTCTGACAAATTGAAAGACAAAGATAAGTAAAAAAAGTGGAAAGGGGGGGGGGGGGGAATAACTAAGGCAGAATATCAGCGAATAGCCCAAGCATGTAAAGATGAAGTGAGGAAAGCTAAGCCTCACAATGAAGAAAGGCTTGCCACAAAAGTAAAAAATAACAAAAAAAGCTTCTTCCAACATGTTAAAAACAAGAAAAAAGTTAAGGAAACAATTGGTCCATTGCTGGGAGAAAGTGGCAAGAAGGTGACAAGCAACAGGGAGAAAGCAGAACTATTTAACTCATATTTTGCATCTGTCTTTACACAAAGGGATAAAACAGTCCAACCTATCAAAAGCAGCACCACAAAAATCAGATTAGGAACACAAGTTGAAATAGGCTAACTGTCTACCCTAGACAAGTTCAAATCATCAGGACCGGATGGATTACACCCCAGGGTTCTGAAGGAACTGGCAGACAAGCTCTCACACTGAACTATATCTTTCAGAGATCCTGGAGCACCGGGGAACTACCAGAGGACTGGAAAAGAGCTGATGTGGTTCCCATCCTCAAAAAAGGAAAAAAAAACAGATCCAGGAAACTACAGACCTATCAGCCTGACCTCAATACCAGAAAAGATTCTGGAAAAGATAAGCAACGAATTAGCGAACATCTAAAAGCAAACAAAGTAAAGCCAACATGGGTTTGTCAAAAATAAATCATGACAGACTAATCTTATTGCATTATTTGATAATGTGACAAAATTAGTGGACCAGAAGAATGCCGTCGATATAGTTTACTTGGACTTCAGTAAGACATTTGATAAGGTAGACCATAACCTACTACTAGATAAAGTAGAAGAATGTGGGTTGAACAGCATCACCACCAGATGGATTCATAACTGGCTGACCAACCGCACTCAACGTGTAGTTCTCAATGGAACTGCATCTTCATGGAGGGAAGTATGCAGTGGAGTACCCCAAGGCTCTGTTTTGGACCCAGTACTCTTCAATATCTTCATCAATGATTTGGATGAGGGAATAAATGGAGAACTCATCAAATTTGCAGATGACACCAAGCTGGCAGGAATAGCCAACACTCCAGAAGATAGGCTAAAGATACAGAAGGATCTTGACAAACTTGAACATTGGGCACTATTTAATAAAATGAAATTCAATGGTGAAAAGAGTAAGATTCTACATTTAGGCAAGAAAAACAAAATGCACAGGTACATTATAGGTGGTACCTTGCTCAACAGTAGTAACTGTAAAAGGGGTCTTGGAGTCCTAGTGGATAATCATTTAAATATGAGCCAGCAGTGTGCAGCAGCTGCCAAAAAAGCCAACACAGTTCTAGGCTGCATAAACAGAGGGATAGAATCAAGATCACGTGAAGTGTTAATACCACTTTATAATGACTTGGTAAGGCCAGACTTGGAATACTGCATTCAGTTTTGGTCACCACGATGTAGAAAAGATGTGGAGACTCTAGAAAGAGTGCAGAGAAGAGCAACAAAGATGATTAGGGGACTGGAGACTAAAACATGAAGAAAGGTTGCAGGAACTGGATATGTCTAGTTTAATAGAAAGAAGGACTAGGGGAGACATGATAGCAGTGTTCCAATATCTCAGGGATTGCCACAAAGAAGAGTCAAACTTCTCCAAGGCACCTGAGCGTAGAACAAGAAGCAATGGGTGGAAACTAATCAAGGAGAGAAGCAACTTAGAACTGAGGAAAAATTTCCTGACATTTAGAACAATTAATCGGTGGAACAACGTGCCTCCAGAAGTTGTGAATGCCCTAACACTGGAAGTCTTTAAGAAGATGTTGGATAGCCATTTGTCTGAAACAGTATAGGGTTTTCTGCCTAGGCAGGGGGTTAGACTAGAAGACCTCCAAGGTCCCTTCCAACTCTGCTATTGTATTGTATGGTAAGGATCCTGGGGGGGCTTATTTTTTGGACAAGCAGGAAGAAAGTGGTTTTCTTCTCTTGGCATTAAATTTTTCAAATACATCAAATAGTTTATTCCTTGTAAATAAGATTGTAAATTTTTTTGATTAAGGGCATTTGGATAATCACATCTGGAAGGGTGATACTTTATACAGTAATGTTAAGCGGATTCCTATTGGCAGTTAATATTTTTGGTTTAACAAGCCCCTTGTCAGCTTTTTATACTCTTAGTAATGCTCATATTCCATCTTTTCACACATTTCATCTCCCTCTAACTCTCTAATATTGCAGTAGAGTACAGAATTTTAAAATGTTTATTTCCTGTTGAATGAAATGAAGTCTGTAGTGGTCTATCGGAACAATGCACCATACAAATAATGCTTTATAATGTACAAAAATCTATTCATTTTTCTATGAACTTAGGACCTGAATTCCATGATATCCTTTCCATGATATCACTTTAATACCATCAATTATGCACTATATGAATAACACAGTAAACAACTCCAAAGAAATAAGATCAATTTATCTAAATGCATAGAACCATCTGCAAGATATTTTAGGCAACAAGAGTGAGCTTTAGGACCAATAAAATAATAAAATGATAAAATAGACACCTTTCCCAAATCCTTGCTAATTTGAAAATGAACTATCATATTGAAAGACAAATATGAATCAATTAAAAAATAATCATACTATAGATTGGTGGGAAATATGACTAATTTATGCACTTTACTTCAGCAGCAATTTGTGTTTTAAGGTACTGGCGAACATAGAAAACTGTCCACAAAACCTGCTTGCTATCGTTAAAACCTTTTTCTCACAATCACTTCTGTGCATTAGGAGATAAACCAAAATTGATGTAAATTGGAATAAATAATGGCAGACCTGCTGAAGTTCTATCATATTATTGGAAAGACATTTTTTTAACTACTGGTGTATCTACAGCAAAACCCTTTTTCTCTATCACCCATTATTCTAAATTTTAGTAGGAAAATTGATTTAGGTAAGAGAAAGTGGGAAATATTTGTTATTACTTCTTTCCTGCAGGATTTATACTTTCTGGTGAAGCATAAAGGTATAAATTCAATTGATTTATTGTTAACGCATTCGGTAACAGAATTAACCATCTTAAGCAGAAAATGTTAAAAGCATTAGTTCAGAATTCAGCTAAAGAATGTTGCAGTTAAACTTTCTGGTTTCAAAGCAGGTATTTACTTCAGTTATTCCAGGGCACAAGGTAACTCTTGCTGTAACTGATTATATGCCATCATTTTTGAGTCTCAGCAGCCACATAAAATACGTATATTTTCTCCAGGATGATCTACCCCTAACATCTTCTTTCAAATCTCCAAAAGTGGCATTCATCGCCACTATACGTAGCCAAATCCATCTACCTTGTTGCTGGTCATCCTTTTTCCTTCCACCATTCTCAGCATTAGACCTTTTTTCCAGAGAGTGGAGTCTTTGCATAATATGTCCAAATTAGTTTAATTTGAACCTGGTTAATTTGTGCCCCATCTGAGAACTCCGGATGGATTTGTTCAGTTTGTTTTCTTGGCTGCCCATGGTATTCTTAGGAGTCTTCAACAATAACCAAGTTCAAAGGCTTCCCAGCCTGCTTTCTTCAAATTCAGCTTTCCAACTTTTTTTGCTATTTCAATTCTTACTTATGTTTAGCCAAATCTTGTTCTTGGCATAAAGGGCAGTATTTTTTGACACACATTGTAGGGAAGCATCTAGTTTTCTAGAGGTTTTTGACAACTACTATCAGCTCCAGCTGCAGCAAGATCAACACAAAAGATTGTAGGAGGCACAACCCAAAACATTTGCAAAATGTCAGCTTGCCTACACTTCAGGCCATAGCAATGTATCTTTAAAGTATTTATTTTAGCAAAATAGGAAAGTCCAGATGAAGCCTGATCATGCATTCAAATCAACACATTTTCAGAATATTTAGAGGAAAAGCAGGACTACAAGATCTTTGGCAGAAAATTTCCTCTATTCTTTGTTAAGTGGGCATTGTCCATCCTCACCTGAGGCTTTTCAAGTTATTAAAACTCTTTAGGGAACGGAGTTTGACTTTGGGGTTAAATTAACAATTATTTTACATAAAGATAGAAAGGTGGTATATAAACTGAAAAATCAGGTTCCGATGAACACATGTAAATATCAAAATCTTCCTACTCAATGGATAGCGGCTGTGGTTTATTTGTATTGAATTATGTCTAACATGCTTCTCCAACTGTCTAAAGACTAAAACAAAAACAAAAAAGATTCTTATCACCGAGACAATTAATTCCACCAACACAATATTTTGCACAAGCACCTCTTTATTGCAAGTAAGTTCAAAGTTGAACAGTTACAAAATGTATTTATTTCATTATATATATATATATATATATATATATATATATATATATATATATATATATATATATATATATATATATATATATATATATATATATATATATATATATATATATATATATATATATATATATATATATATATATATATATATATATATAGCACTGAGCTATTTAAATGTAGATCATGCTTTTCAATGCAATTCTGAAACATAATTGATATTGAATATACATCTTCCGTCTTTATCAAAAGTTGCACTACCGAATATTAAGATGGAGAAATTAGAGTTTTGCTCCTGGGCTCTTATAAATGCCACTGAGCTTTGGTTTTTCTAAATCTCCATTTAACAAGTAAACCCAATTTCTGAGACAACCTTGTTAATTACATTCCTTCTACTTATAGCTCAAAAGAATCAAAGATAAGCAACCAAATTTCAAGGTAAGATGTTCTACATACACCAATGAACTGTTTTTGTCTGATTCTTTAACATCCTGTTTTGTTGAGCACCAGAGACTCCACTTATATATATTTCACACTGTTCTATAAGAAAATCCCAAACATTAGAGACTCCCACCAAATATCATACAAAAATAAGGTTTTGTTGTAAATTACATTGGCATTCTATTCTTTGCAGTATGAAACGGCAGAAGAAAGTCTTTCAACATTAGAAGGAAATTGAAAAAAAATCTTGAAGATGGGGAAAATAACATTTCAAGAAGTACAAATAAATTTTTATGCCAGCTCATTTCGATTTATGTTCCACCTCAATATTTTTTTTCTTAAAAAAAAGTCAACTCAGCTACCAATGTTAAAATATGAAAACGATCGCCAAGTTCTAGGGCAGTATGAAACATAGCAGTTCATTTTTGCCTCCACATCTTCTAAACTAGCAAACCACTATATATTTTTTTATAAAATAGGAAATACACCTAAAATCTGGTGAGAATGTTGAGAGGAACTGTACCCAACAAAAGCACAATTTCCTCAAAATTATTCTGCTTCCAGGAGATCATCTGTTGCATTGCTAAAGCAATTCTGAAGGCGTGAGAGGGAAGAAATAGTATGTGGTATGCCACAGCTTGATGATTGGGCCATATTCGTAAGACAATAATATTTAATAGTTTTTTTGTGCCACTACTCTTTTTGGGTCTTTTTACTCCAGTATTTACTGTAGGCTTCTTGAAACATATTCTTGCATGGAATTTTGGCCTTCAGCTTGGAGCATATGAGAAAAGAGCCACCCATTTTCCGATGAAGAGAATAGGTCTCTTCTGGTGGAGGGACCAACCTGTGCTTCAACATGACTGGGATTAATCCATGTATCTTTTCGGTGGTATTTTGACACCCAAAATCAAAAGGTTCATGGGATGCAAAAGCTTCTCCAAGAATAAGGACAGCATTCAAGTGAGCATCTTCCATAGCCTAATTAAAAACAAAACAGAAAGTGATTGCGATCAGCTACTTCAAGCAGGTCTATTGAAAAGAAAATATCATATACATAAATATAAAATACAATTATCAATGCACAGACCTCAAATTATGGAAAACAGCAAAGAGAAAATCCCCTAGTTTATACACCAGTTCCTCCTCCATTTATTTATTAAAATATTCAGCTGGAATCATTTCCTTGTTATATAAAATGGGAAAATTGCTGCCTTTTACTAAATTTTGAGTTTTCAATATTATGTAGAAAGTTAGCACCTGCTTCTGTAAGTGTTTGACAGCTTAACTCAGATTGTGTTTTTCTTTTTGGATTGTTTCCTATAAAAAGGCTCAATCCAAACCTTGACAGTGAAGACTCTTTTCAAGATCACCAGGACAGATGTTTCTCCTGCCATAGATTAGAGCTAAAGTACAGTTTCTGGATTGTCAAGATTTCTTAACATAACATACTAAACTATATGAGGGAAGAGAAAGAGGGTGATTTATGATTCTGCAGTTACAGTGATTTTTCAGGTTTTGGATATATACATTTTTTTATTATAAAGTAACTAAAATATATTTACAATACCCAAGGCAGGTCATAACTTTAGAGCACCCCTAATGTTTGGAAAGTTGAAAAAATTGACACCCTATAAAATAGCAGACCTATGTGTGTGTGAAGGGATATTTGTTGCATTCCCTTCTATTAACTGAGAAAACTCCACTCAGCAGTAGTGAAGTAGGGACCGTTTGGTTCTGCAACATACCTTGTTTTCGTAGCCAGTTAAAAATTTCATTTCTATTGATTTCTTTAGCACTCTCTCACTGTCCATGTCAGCAGCTGCTTTGATTAACTATAAGAGGCAAGAAATCAAAAACAAATGTAATTAGGCATTTTTTGCAGTCAAGAAAAGCATTTATTTCATAAGGAAGCAAGTCACCCTTGTAATATCTTAGCAATTCCTAAAAGGTATTGACTTTAAAAAGCAAGCGCTTCTGCTGTCTCCCAAAACATGTAAGGCAGAAATGAGAACCCAAATTTCAGGAGAAATATCTGAATATTTCTTCTGAGAGATCAGTATCAAGAAACTAAGGTAAGATTTCCAAAAGGAACACAAAAGTACCTTAAAAATAATGTGATTTTTATCACAACCTATATTAGCATCTGGATCCTGTAGAACGGGGGTGTCAAACTCACGTTGTCATGGCGGTGTCATGTGACATATCGCAACTTTTTCCCCCTTCACTAAACCAGGCGTGAGTGTGACCAGCGCAGTTTGACACCCTTGCTGCAGAACAAATATCAAATAATTGTTCATATATAGCTAATCAGACAGCCATTTTCCCTCTATGGCAATTTGATTATAATACATACATTATACTACAACCAAACTATAGGAAGACCGGCTATCACGATGTTTAGTTAAATATTAACAACTGTTTGATATTTAATATTAATATTATCCATCTGGGCTGAGAAGCATAATAGAAAAAGAAAATATGACATTTGTCACCAGAAGAAAAGTCTGGACTTAATGATTAAATATTTTTGGTTCTCTTTTAGGAGGCAAAGACAAGAAATGTAAAGTTATGTTGCCTGAAATATAAAAGAACATACTCTCAGAATTTGAAGATATACATGTAGACCTTGGGTTAAGACTTCATTCTGTTGAAATTGAGTCGAACGAATGGTACTTACAACTGAGCTGAGCAAATGGTATTTACAACTAGTCCTCAGACTTCTAAGCAGCATAGCATCCCTGCAGACACATGATTGGATCCAGGTGTCTGGCTCACGATTATAACTCCAGCGAGCGATGGTCACGTGATCTCTATTTCTGACATTCTCTGCCAACATCCCACAAACGAAGTCAACAGGGAAGCCGGCAGGAAGTTGGAAGTTGTGATCATGTGAGGCTCCTGCTTAATGATCTATGTGATACTTGATTAACAATGACAACCAGGACTGCTAGAACTGCCGTTGCTAAGCAATGCAGCCACATGATGTGCTTTATGACCATGTCTCTTAGCAATGGCAGCTCCAATTCCCACTGAACCCAAGGTCTACCTATAAATTGAATTAAAAAATTTAAAAATCACAAAAAGTATGTAACAAAAAGCTGTTATCATCTACTTGTCACAAGCCCCACAACAGGCTCTGAAGCAATTTAGAGCCCTTACTTCTATGTAGGTATCTGTGAACTTCTCATCAAAGCCACGTGTTGCTCCAAAATCCAGAAGTGCCACCTAGAAAGAGGTGTACAAAATTTTCTAAATGAAAGCAGAACTATTCCAGAGGGTTCATTTCTAAATGAACGGTCAGAAAGAACACTTAATCTCGTTTCTCAGAAGCTACATTCTACTTTTCATTGGAATGGCTGAAAAAATCCTAAAATGATACCATTACGCTATACATTACAAAATAGCACATCTTATAATAAGCATACTACTGGATAAACAGAGCAGTAAAATATTTTGCTAGCAGCTGAAGAGGCACATATAGGTAGTCCTCAACTTACAACCTTTCATTTAGAGATCGTTCAAAGTTTATAAAGGGAGTGAAAAGTTTACTTATAAGCCAGTTTTCATACAACCGCTGAAGCATCCAGATTGTCACATGATCAAAATCTGGGCACTTGACAACTGGCATGTATTTTTGACAGTTACACTGTCATGTGATTTGTAATCTTCCCAGCTGGGGAAAGCCAGATTCACTCAACCACATGATTCACTTCACAGTTGCAATGATTTGCTTAACCAGTCTGGTGCAAAAACGGTTGTAAAATGCAGCACAATTCACTGAACCAGTGTCTTAGCAATGTAAATTTCAGGCTCCATTGTGGTTGTAAGTCAAGGACTATCTGTGATACAAGTAGGCTATTTCATCTGGCAGAGCAATATTTTAACATTGGATTTAGAGACCAGGCTCTGTTGTTGTCTCTGCAGTGGAAAGCTACAGTTTACCACTTCAAATAAAGATATTCCCTGATGATATTATCAAAGACACTTCAATGACCAGAAGACACTGAACTTCAGCATAATGTGCCTCCTCAGTGATCAAGACAATCAGATCCTGCACATTATTTATCTAAGTTACCCTATAACCAGAATCAAATAGGCTTTATTCACATTTAATCCCCTTCCTTCTGCAATTATGGATGGCAAATATAAACAAATTCTTGCAGTACTTAAGTGGACTTAATGGCAGCCAATAATATGTTTTTTTTCCTAAAATGTAAGTTCAGTTAAGATCTTTACTCCTAACTAATTCATTGTTAGATGGAAAGACTACCCAGCCTCTCCAATCAATGGTATCTAGAAATTTTGTTAAATGATATGTGTCTGGAAATGATGTTTTTAATTACCAATTTTTGCACATTAGCCCTAGGGCTGCAACATATTCAGAGTAATAACAGAATTCCACCATAAATTAAACTATTACAATACAATATCTTTGGACTGAACAAGAGTTGTTTTAAGGTACATTGCATAGGTCTTGGGCTATAATTTAAAATTTGTTTTGTTCTCTTCTGTTCGCCTTCAGAGAGTAAAAGGAAGACAGAGAACATCATAAAAATACTGTTCAATATACTCCAGAAATTCTATTCTCTCACGTTTTTCCCCCAAATCCTTTTATAGTTTCCTTAGCTAGAGAACCAATATATTTTGGCATAAAATTAACATGTCATCATCCTTTTTTTCCTGAAATATGTGGATGTCAGAGGGTACAAAGCTTCTTCTGAAACACAGATCCTATGGATGGCAAGATGACAAACATTGTCTGGTGTAACCAGTGCTTTATAAGAACCAAAAAATGGCTGGAATGACTCAGAATCTTTTCGAATACTAATAGAGCCCCCTCACCCCAAAACTGATACATACTTTAAAAGCAAGTGTCCACTTGTCCTACTACAAAGCTACCGGAAATAATGTTAGGAGGCAAAAAGGAAATAAATCCTAGAGTGTGCATTTCAACTTTCAGACACTTACTTTGTGCGATTCTGGGTCGTAGAAAAAGTTCGACCAGTTTGGATCAGTCTGCATGTACCTGAACTCAAATAGCTCCCTCAGGCACAAAACCAATATGTTGTGGCAGATCTGCAAATATAATCACAAACAAAACAAAGTGGAATAGAAGTAAAAATAAATAAAGCAATATATACTAGGAGTAAACAAATAATTGGAGTTCAAGATAGGTGCTATGATTAGATTCCAATGTATGATTCAAGATGCAAAAAGCAATTTGATCTGATAAAAGATTTGACTATAATGGAGCAGGATCAAAACACCTATAGCAGCTTTCTCAGCAGTTACAGGTAAACCTAAAGGACATAAACCAGTGATGGTGAACTTATTAGGCACCAAGTGCCAAAAAGGTCATGCAGAAACGTCCTGCACACATGCACATGCTCATTAGGGCCACACTTCGAAAAAGCCAAACTTCCGAGTTCTAGTGCACATGCATGCCTAATGATCAGCTGGTTGACGCGCATGCGCACACCGGTTTTCGGCACTGATGCACATGCGAAGGACAGATTATCACATGTGTACGCACGCCAGAAAACAAACAGGCAAGGCCATGCGTGCTGGCAACATGGCTTCGCGTGCCACAGGTTCACCATCACGGACATAAACCATACAAAATTACAACTCTATAACTATAATACTGGATATATGAAATATTTCTTCTCTTTGAAGGCAGAACTTGCACGAGGAGGAAAAAAACAGTACTACTGCTTTACAGCTGTCAAATAGTTAGAGAACTTGCATCCTTCTACAGCTTGAAAATTAAAATATTCAAAAGCTTTTTTTCAAAAAGGTAGCTTTAACTAAGTCAAAAAATGCACTGCCATCTGACCATTTGCTTTTCTAGACTTTATAGTTTTTTTTTAAAAAGGGGGTTATCATTATTGCATAAGAGGGATATTCTAATAGTCTATGATACAAGAAAATAGTCCATATTATACATAGTTTTCTAATAAACACACCATCTTAGATACTCAAATTATTATAAAAAACATTTGCTTGAAACAAAACATAGACAAGTAGCAGAAAGGAAACATGGACATAAACATTTTGTTTTACCTGGAGGGGGGGTGAATAGAAAGAATGAAAGGGCATGAAAAGGGAGCTATAGTAACTGATAGGAAACCAAGAGTTGCAAATGAACAAGGGAACAAAGACTACTACAGACCACACTGAGCTAAGTTAAGACAAAATCAAATTAAGAAAAAGCAATGCATTTCAACTCTGACCCAATCTAAAATAGAAACCCAAACACGTTTTTTCATTCTCTTGCTTCCAGCAAATAAGTTGTGTGTTTTGTGGGCAACTGTGCTCACACAACACAATTCTAGTCTCACTACTTAGTTACACTTATACAGACAATAAGGCAAGCCTATACTGATAATCTTACCCAATTACTAGTATTTGTGAAAATACGCACTAGGCTGACAATTGGTACATGTTTACAGCTTCCTACAGGATATGTTAAAACACAAGGACAACTCTGTCTGCCAATGCGGGATTGTCAGACTTAATGTTAACTCTCTAATCCTTGCCATATTCAATTCCAATTCCCCCTTTGTCCTTTGCTTCAACTCTCCTCTGTCTCTTGTTTACTGACAGTACTTTTCCATCAGACTTGGACAGCTAGAATTGCCCCTAACTTGGAAACCTATATTTGGGTGCTTATGCAATAAGAAGATGATGCATTTATCATTACTTGGCCAAGGAAATAGAAGGTGAACTTTTCTGACAAGCTTGCCGTCCTCCTCACAAGGTCACAAAGCTGTTTGACAGGAACAGACATGGGGAAAAAATGTTCAGTAGCAGAGAACTGTCTGCCCAGAATATTATTTGCCCCGTATTCAGAATTATCTTCAGAGTTTTGTAAGCATTTCCTATAGCTGGAAAAGATATCTCTTTAAAACTTCAAATATATATATATTCATTCTTGGTTAATGAGTAAAATCCAACATATAATAGCCTGCAGTTTAACCTTCCAGATGAAGTTCAGTGTTTGAAATGCAGAGCTTGAAAAATCTCCAAGTACCTCAGAAAAACTTTTCACTGGAGACACAGATTTAAAGAGTTAAATCAACAGATGCAAAAAGACTTCCGTATCTTTTTACTTGAAAACTGTTCCAAGCAAAGAACTAAACTGACTCTGTAATATCCTTCCCAATGAAACAAAAGGTGCTCAACCACATAATTTGATTATTACCCTTACCAAAGCTCTAACCCACAGACTTCACAAGTGTCTCTTACAAAATGTCTGAGAAAGAAGTTAGACTGTGGTCATTTACAGATCTTCTTTTGTCATCACTGAAGATGAAAGAGTACCTCATTCCGAATTTCCTGGCTTAGATCTTCAGCCTGATCCAGTGGAAACCCCGGCACGAGTTCTGTTGTAAGGACACGCTGACCACACAACTCATCCACCACAGCAGGGACATAAAAGAAGGGATGGTCCTTGAGCAGCTCCCTGAATGGCAACAAATCAATGAAACATCTTAAAACTTCTGCGCAATTTGATCAGCAAATATTAAAAAAATGTTTTACCCAAGACATTCACTCTGTTTTGCAGTCTTTTCTTTTAGCTTCCGATACTACTTACTCCCAAAAGTTATGTTAAGATAAAATTGCATTCACAATTTGCAGCATAAATGCTATCTTGGTGTACCTCCCCAATAATGCTTCCTAAAAGAGGAAGATCGGGAACAAAGAGAGGAAGAGGATCTCACTTGAACGTCTTGGCACAGGCAGCTTCTCTCTTGTAATCACATTCCAGGGCCAGTTCTCTCCTTAGAACTTCAATCAGGTGTTCGGGGAAAAGACCTAGACGCAAAAGAAAAGGGGAGAGAAGTAGGTTTAAACTAGCATCTTGGCTTGCTTATATCTACTGTGAGATCAAAGCCATCCTCGATATGGCATACACAGGGCAAGTATGGAAACCATTGGTCATCATGTCCATTACTAGAGAAAACCACACATAAAAAAACTGGAAGTCATTTTACCTCATTCTTTCATTATCAAAATTAATGAAGGCTACAAAATAAAGGTACAAAATTGTGTTCAGTATTCTTTTTTCTATTGGCAATTTGTGGCCAAGTAGAAAAAGTCCACAAACTGCCAATAGGACAACGAATACTGTATTACACAACAAGCTAATCTTTCTCTCATCTTCTCTCTCTGTATACTTAAAACTAAGCATAAATTTTGGATGTTGGGTAACTATTTGTCTGAAGTGGTGTAGGATTTCCTGCCTAGGCAAGGAGTTGGACTAGAAGACCTCCAAGGTCCCTTCCAACTCTGTTATTCTATTCTATTATTAATGCTGTGTTCTTTTACAGATGTGGTCATTTTTCAGATACCTAAAGCATAAGTACACAGTGGCTAAAGCCATAAATAATGCATCTTAATTTTTATGCTAAAATTGTCTTTTGAACATTTTATACGGCTATTCATTTCACAGTGATTATTCTGAGCAATACAAAAAAAAAGGTTAAAAGAACAATAAAATAATAATTCACATAACCAAAGTTCAACGTCAAGGAATTTTTTTTACAACCAACCAGCAGAGATCATTAACATCCCTACAGGAACAACCAGGCTTTAAGTGTCTCACAGAAGGCTAACAGTGTGGGGCCTATCCAAATCTCCTTACTCTGTTACGCTGTAGATAACAGTGGGAAACACTTCTCAAAAACATAAAGGCTTCCCCAATTGCACAATCTGTTTTAGGAGTATCACTTAGAAGAGGAAAACAGATCAACTCTTTCAACACAAACCTCTGAAACCCAACATTCCCTCCCTCTTGAACAATTTTACCTTCTGGAAGAACATTGCTCATACTCAAGACAGTCATCAGGTTGCTGACATCACTGTTAATGCTATGGGCCACTCCTGGATACTGCAAGACAGAAAAGGACAACGATGAGCAGAGAATTGATTCTGAATCTTAATATCCTTTAAATTAGTGGTGGGAAATCTGCAGTGTTCCTAATAGTGCAAAGCCACAACCGAGCAGTCCCAGGTAATATGTCAATAATAAAGAGATATGTTTTTCCAAGTATTTCTAAGGTCACTCCTTTTTTGCCCACATAAAGCATCTAATTATGCATCTACGTAACTTAAATATTATTCTTCATTTAAGTCTAAAAAATATAATAATGGTTTGGACTCGGCATAGAAAAAATAACAGAGGATCTTAAGAGGCTGTTTACTACCAACTCTGATCATTGGCCAATCTAGCTTTATAATACCTATACTGACTGCTAGCAGACTTACAAATGCAAGGCTTACCCACTATTTTCTGGAGAGGTATATGAAAGATATTAAGATCTTTGCTTATAAATTATGTCTTCTGTGGGTGGTGGGAGGGGGGGGGAATGGCATTTCATATTTAATTATCAAGTAACAAAGGGTCAGCACAAAATCCTTTATAAGGGTTCTTTATGTTCAGAATAATCTCTTTTCTATTATGCCGTTGTATAAGTAGAAACCCTGAGGTAGAAAACGCAGATTACTCTGCTGCCTCCTTTTTTTTTTTAAGAGTGAAAAGCCACCTTCACATTTCAATATTTTTGCTCCAGGTGGTTCACTGACTCAAACAGTTTAAAGAACATTTTAATTCCTCCCATCTTAACTTAGATTGCTGGATTTAAAAAAAAAATACTGTTGAAAAACAAGTAGCAATGTAACCACTGATAGAAATGAACTCCCAAAGAATCAAGAATTATGCCAAGTACAATGCCAGGATTTCCATACACAGAATGGTTTGCATTAGTTGTTCTCAGAATTAGATACCAGATGCAAATTCAGATAATCAATTAGATGAACAGGCATGGAAAGTTAATACACATGAACCAATCTCTTGCAATTGTCACAGCCAAAGAATAAATCTAAGATCATATCACAATCAACCTCAAGCTGTGAGGGCATGAGCCTGATGCAGTCTAAGCTGCCCAATAAAGCAGCTTATTTTCCCCTTACCCACTCTGATTTCACCATAAAAGGAAAAGGCAGATGCAGTTACTATGCTTAACTGGCAACAAATAAGTATTGCCTTATATATAAAGAATGTTCAACCCAATTGCTTATTCTAAAGTTAAGATGAAATATGGGACATTTTTTAACAAAGTGGTTAATTTTTTTTCTTAGATTCCAGAATGTTTCAAATGAAATAATCATCAAATAGTACTCAGATTCTGATCGTTACCAGTGCATGTTTGTGTTATTTTTCTTTCAAATAAGACAAAAATGGTTTCCTATTAACCTCATCTGGAGTGTTTTTTCAACTTCCCATTTTATATCTTTTCTTTGGGATTTTTGATTTAATTTATTTCATTGGAGGTATACAGGTGCATGTCTTTTTGAATTCTATTTCTAATGTGAAAGTTGTACGGTGCTTTTCCTAAATATCAGAAGGCTAAACATGGCAAGGAGCTCAGGGACTCTGGTATCCTCCAGCCAGTAGACCCATCAAACAGCTAGAAACATTATCCCCAGCAGCAATATTACTGCCAAATATATGATCAGAAAACACATTTGGGATAAACACTGAAGCTACCAGCCCCACCTGGATTTTCATGGCAACTTCTTTGCCGCTCTTCAAACGAGCTAAGTGAACTTGTCCAATAGAAGCTGCAGCAAAAGGTCGCTCTTCAAAAGACTCCAATTTATCACGCCAGTTAGGGCCAAGATCATTGTTCAATGTTTTCTAGCAGCAAAATAAAAACAAAAAAAATTACATTATCTAAATATAAATTAAGCTTTCTTATATACTAAGGTATGGACTATTTTAAACAAACATCAACAATGTGTTTCAAAGCCAATGGCAATTTATTTGCACGATATGTCCCACAACTGTTCCTTACAAAGCAGAGAGCTAATATTAAAAAAGAAAAAAAGGCTGAGCATTTATGGCTACAATCTAGCAAGAATAGGCCCTGTGTTTCACCCATTTGCCTAAGAATACCAGAGTCTGCATAAGCAGACATTGTATAAATGATGTGGTCTGATTTGTTCCCAAGTTTTCACCTCTCATGTTCCTAAACCAGTGACTTACTATCATTTGCTTTAAAGGCATGAAGTCTGCACTCTGCCGAACGCGTTCAAAAATCTTTTGGAGTTGTGGGTTGATGAAAGCGTCATCTAGAGAAAAGAATGGAAACAAAAACCCAACAAGGATCAGTTATACAGTGACAAAAACATGGTGCAGCCCACAATTATAAAAGGCTTTATTTCCAATCTCTCTTATTGATCTCAAGTCACAGCCAAGCATTTTAACTTGTTCATTGTATGATAGGAACATAATGTATATTGTACATTATGGTTTTCTTATCCTCAGCACAAATAACACCACAGAAGATCATGCACGTTCTATGTGTTAAATCAAAATACTGAGCAACAGTTAGGAAGCCATTTTGTTATTAAGAAGGATTACCAATACAGTGTATGTAAGAGTAGATATTTTGCACAATTTATACTCATTCTGCTAGTCATAGTGACAGGATCCTTACTTCTGAGCTATCCCTAGGTATTATTTTATTGCATTTTCATCAAGCCATCTGTGTGTCTTTGTGTGTGTGCCTATGAGATGGGGTGGGCTGTCTGAGTAACAGGTCCAAATTCACCCAGTTGGCTTTCACGCTTAAAGGAGACCTTAGAGTCTCCTTTTTTTCTAGGTCAGCATCTTAACTATTACACCAAATCTTTACATTCATACTTAGGTTCACAAACATTTTGCTAAAGAAGGATCGGGTAAAGTTTCTTGGAACAGAGACTGCAATTCAGACTCATGACCTTTTGGGGGAATACAGAAGGCAATGCAATCTGATGACGTGATGACATCCCTCAAAAGGGGTGTGGTTAATTTTTTAAATAAAATTGTGTGAGGGATTAAGGATGAAAATAGGAGCAGGCAGTCACCCATTCCCACCCTTAACTACCCACATTCCAAAAGTGAACTCAATGTGCAAACAACTAAAACTCAAGCATTTTGGCACTTCCATGCAGGAAGGCCACAAATCAGATAGTGAACATGCAGGCCAAAGAGCCGTGTGTTAAAGCAAAATTTGGGGTGCTAGATTTCATGTATGCTATTTTTAGAAGCCTACAAAATGTAGACTGTCCCACAATATTACTGTCATCTGCTCTTAAGAAACAAGTTTGAAACACTCAATGCTGAAATTATTTATTCCAGAGCTGTCCCCACTAAATCGTAATAAAACAGCTCGATTAAGCAGATTATTCCCATGATAACAGCTGCTTCTTAATTGTCAATATGTCAATTGCCTCAATTCTGTCTTTCACTCCATCCAAAAAGCAGAATGTAAATCTTAACAATATGACCAGATATGTCTCTTTCTGGACATATCTGGCTTGCTTGCAATGTATTAAGAGGTCTGCCAAGCTTTCAAGGACTCCTAGAGGAATCATTCCAAAGTGGCATAATTTAATAATAAACTGTACTTTCCATCTAGCAGAAGCACCAAAACATACCTACATCATGTGGTGATGACAAAAGTCTCTACCTTGCACAGTTATAATTTTATAGGAGGTGGTGGAAGGTTGTGAGGAAACCATTTCAAAAGACAGGAGACAGAACAGAGAGCAAATGTAGCTGGGAACTCACCTACTAGGGTTGGTAAATCAGGAAATCAGTTGAAAGTAAGATCACGCAAACAGAGTGAGCAATGAAGGAGAATAGATTAAGAGAATGAAGCAGAGCTACCACAAAGCATTATGCATTCCCTACCACAGCCCTCCCCAACTTGGTGGCTTCCAGATATGCTGAATTAAATATTGAATTATTCTGAGTGGGGATTGGTGGCAATTCTTGTTAAACATATCTGGAGGACACTACATTGGGTAAATTTGTCCTGCATTATGTAGCATACCATTCAATCCATTTCATAGTTTTCCTGTTTATCAGACATGTCCTAGAAAGACTTTTTTGCAACTACCTCTAAGCAATGATGCACCCAGCTGAAGTAAACAGGAAAAATGAGCTCTCTTCTTGATATCCATTCCTTTATAAGCATGGATATTCCATAAAACTCAGCTGGCTCCTTTTCCCAGTGAGTTGTTATAAACCATATTAATCATAAAATAGAGTTAGCAGTTAGTTTTAGGACATGAAACAACTACAGGCAGGCTGCAGCAACCCATTGATTGATTGATTGATTGATTGATTGATTGATTGATTGAATGATTGACTAATTAATTATATATATATGCTGCCCATCTCACCCAGAGGTGATTCTAGGCAGCCTATTAGGCAAGAAGATAAAACATTTAAATAATATTTATCCTAACATTGACTTAAACATTAACAAATATTATTACTGACAGTAGACTGAGCTAAGCATCTGGTGTGGGCAGCCCAATTGCCTGATTCTTTTCAGAGCAAGAAAAACACAAAACTCGGCAAAAAAGTGGAAGAATTTAGAGAAACAATACAAATTGTACATCGATAGATTCCGTTAATATTGCTTTCACTAAGGTTTTGCTTACCCCTTTGAAACCCTCCAGCAACATTTGCAATGCATTGTTAATAATAGAAAAATTGATTCAATAACAATATTAGTAATCTCTATCACATTTCTCAAATTTAAGTAATCACCATTGAATTAATATGAATGATACCCAGAACCAACTCTGTTCACAAACAATATAAATGTATAATTAAAAAATAAAAAATATATTGGAATAATAGAAAAAATGTTTAATTTTAAACAGGAAGGGCTGGGATGCCAGCTGTTTCTCCTGGCTTCACAATTCCGATAACATTAATATTAACAATTCCACTTTTGCTTGCTCTGGGTGTGCACAGCACGATTTATACCTAAATTCCATTTTCGTTTACAACACATTCAGTTCCATATTTGTCCACATGAACCTGATGAACTGCTGGATTGAAACGGCATAATTTAGGTATATTTGTCACATAAGTGAAACATTTTCTAGGCCAATTTCCAGAAAGTGAGTCATGTTAGTCTATTATATCAACATGTTAGGATGTCTTAAAGGTTAACCAATAATCCCATTAGCAACCTGAGATAATCCACTACATTTTTAAAAAATATGTGGTATGGGGGCGAAGACTGTGAAGTATTGTGGAGTCTTAAAATAAACTTTCATGGCTGACATTTCACATCTCTGGGGCAAACGCTAGTAATTCTAGTAAAAGCTTATATGGATATATCTACCTACCTACTAAGCTGTGTCAAATAGATTCTTAATTTACAGGATCTTGGTAATAGACATCTAATATAAGCAACTGTAGTGGAGAATTACAGGGATAAGATGTAGTGGCATCTCTTGACATATTATTAATCCTGAAGAGAACAAAGATTTAACTAGTCCAATATGCTGCTTCTCACATTTGGAAGTACCCGAAACAAGGTTTCAGAACAGTAGCCCTTTCTTGTCACTGTTTCTGTGCCTTTGTCTGATCCTGAAAGTATGACAGCTGCCTTGGTCACTAAGCCACTCAATTCTCTCTTTATTTTATTGCTTTGAAAAAATGAAATGTGTTTTCTTTTCCTTCTGAAATCTAAATTATTTTCAGTTTTTTTCATTTTTCATTAGTTTTTAAATGCAACTTTCTTTTAAATATGAAGTTTCAGTCATGTTACTTTAATAAGAAGATGAATGACCCATGACCAAGAGTTCATGTTTCTTTGAAGCCTGCCTCAGGCTAAATGTTTAGCAACACCTAGATTAAACAGGAGAAGGAAAAAGGGCTAGTGCAGCGATAGCGAACCTTTTTTGGCTCGCATGCCACAAGTGGGGGGAGTGCGGGGGGGTCGTGTGCGGGCGTGCCGCAGCTATAATCCAACGCGCAATCCCCCAGTGCGCATGCGCGCACAATGCCCCCCCCCATTTTTACATGCTTTTTTCACCCTCCCCAGGCTCCAGAGGCTTTATAGGAGCCTGGGGAGGGCGAAAAGAGCCTCCCCGCCCCCCCCCCAAGGCCCTCGGAGGCTTCAGGGACCATCCGGAGGCTTCCCTGATGCCTTCGGAGCGCTCAAAACGACCCTCCGAGCAAACCGGAAGTCACTTCCGGTTTGCTCGGAGGGTCGTTTTGAGCGTTCCGAAGGCGTCAGGGAAGCCTCCGGATGGTCCCTGAAGCCTCCGGGGGGGCGGGGGAGGCTATTTTCGCCCTCCCCAGGCTCCTATAAAGCCTCTGGAGCCTGGGGAAGGCGAAAAATAGCTTTTAAAAAGGTGAACACAGCTGGCCAGCGCCTCGCGTGCCCTGACAAATGGCTCCGCGTGCCACTTGTGGCACGCGTGCCATAGGTTCGTCATCACTGGGCTAGTGTGATATCAACATTACAAAAATTCTACTTCAATGTTGATATATTGATTGGATCCGTACGCTGTGCAAAGCCAAAACCAAAAACATGTTATGGCTTAGTATGTGATATAAATTACGCAATTGTAGTTCCCAAACATGATTTATAACTTAGCACTATACATAAACCTTACCAACTATAGCTTATTCAGAGTTCTTAGTCAAACAATTCATGTTTCAGTTTGGTGTATATACCCATCTACTATAAACAGACATGGGATGCAATCCTACACTCAATATCCATACCCTGTCTTCAAATCCCAGTTCCAAACTTCCTGCATTGTGGGAGAAGTCTGAGAAAGAATTTTAATTACATTCGAATTTGCAACCGTATTCACCTAGATATTCTTATAAGTCCTTCCAGCAGTTGGAAATCTAGTCCACTCAGCACAGGACAGGCTAAAAGTGGATTAGATTGATCCAGCATACTTTTTGAAAAAATGAGGTTAATAACTACTTATCAAATCGAACAAGGATCCAGGTAGAGATATACAATCTTAGAAAAATCAACCTATAGTTGGTCCTAGGAGGGATGAAACGTCAACAAGCCTTGTTCATTTAAGACAGGGGACAGCCTTTGAGATTTACCGAGAAAGACATTTTTGTTATATACCATCTTCTAAAACTACAGGATCTTGACAAACTAGAACATTGGGTACTATCTAATAAAATGAAATTCAATGGTGAAAAGAATAAGGTTCTACATTTAGGCAACAAAAACGGAATGCACAGGTACAGTATAAATGGTACCGTGCTCAATAGTAGTAACTGTGAGAGGGATCTTGGAGTTCTAGTGGACAACCATTTAAATATGAGCCAGCAGTGTGCAGCAGCTGCCAAAAAAGCTAACACAGTTCTAGGCTGCATCAACAGAGGGATAGAATCAAGATCACGTGAAGTGTTAATATCACTTTATAATGCCTTGGTAAGGCCAGACTTGGAATACTGCATTCAGTTTTGGTCACCATGATGTAGAAAAGATGTGGAGACTCTAGAAAGAGTGCAGAGAAGAGCAACAAAGATGATTAGGGGACTGGAGACTAAAACATATGAAGAACGGTTGCAGGAACTGGGTATGTCTAGCTTAAGAGAAAGGACTAGGGGAGACATGATAGCAGTGTTCCAATATCTCAGGGGTTGCCACAAAGAAGAGGGAGTCAAACTATTTTCCAAGGCACCTGAGGGTAGAACAAGAAGCAATGGGTGGAAACTAATCAAGGAGAGAAGCAACTTAGAACTGAGGAGAAACTTCCTGACAGTTAGAACAATTAATCAGTGTAACAGCTTGCCTCCAGAAGTTGTGAATGCCCCAACACTGGAAGTCTTTAAGAAGATGTTGGATAGCCATTTGTCTGAAACGGTATAGGCTTTCCTGCCTAGGCAGGGGGTTGGACTAGAAGACCTCCAAGGTCCCTTCCAACTCTGCTATTGTATTGTATTGTATTATATTGTATTGTATTGTATTGTACATGTAATGTGCCCTCTGGAATGATGGAGTCAGGTGGCAAATACATTTAATAAATTATTATCCAATACTGTTGAATGTGCTCACCTATCCTTGCTTTTCCCAATGTACTTCATCCCAGTAAACTTAAAAGTGTTAAAAAGAAAAAGAAAAAAAAAAGGGGGGGGGGAACCTAGATGAGTTCCCTTGATATTTACCTTGAATGCTCAGCATCTGTCCCAGCTTCAGTGCAGCACCTCGAACCTTGCACAGTGTACTCACAATTCTTTCAGCATTTGCTTCAGAGAGAAATGGGCTGGAATCCAAAACAGCCTTCTTTCCTGGGGACCAGAAGAGTAAAAGATATTTAGAAAATTAAAGGAATGGGTGCTAATACATGTACACCACAATTGAGCCCAAAATTTATCTTGCTAAGTGAGAAATTTGTTAAGTGAGTTTTCCATTTTATGACTTTTCTCACATTTATTAAGTGAATCACTGCAATTCTTAAATTAGTAACACAGTTGTTAAATGAATCTGGTTTCCCCCATTGACTTTGTTCGTCAGGTCACAAAAGGGGATCACATGATTCCAGGACACTGCAACCGTCATAAATGTGAGTCAGTTGTCAAGCATTCAAATGTAAATCAAGTGATCCTGGGGATGCTGCAATGGTCATAAGTGTGAATAAATGGTCATAAATTACTTTTTTCAGTGCCATTGTAACGTTGAACTAAATCAGTGCTTCTCAATTATTTTCTGTCATGCCCCCCCCTGGGAAGAAGAAAACATTTCGCGCCCCCCCCCCCCGCGCGACTGTAAATAGTATAATTTGTCTATAAAATTGTTACAAGTACACCTCTGCATAACATAGCACACCGGTCTTTCCTCGTCTCCCACCGTAGTCACATGCTTTCTTTCCTCTTTCCCTCTTACTTGTCTATCCTTCCTTCCACCCTCCCTTCCTCCTTCCCTTCCTTCCTGCCTCCCTTCCAGTTCCCTCCTTCCTCTTTCCCCCTGCCTGCCTGCCTTCTTTCCTCTTTCCCTATCCTCCTATCCTTCCTTTCTCCCTCCTTCCTTCCCTGCCTCCCTTCCAGTTCCATTCTTCCCTCCTTCCTTCTGCCTCCTTCCTGCCTGCTTGCCTTCTTTCCTCTTTCCCTCTTGCTTGTCTATCCTTCCTTCCACCCTCCCTTCCTCCTTCCCTTCCTTCCTGCCTCCCTTCCAGTTCCCTCCTTCCTCTTTCCCCCTGCCTGCCTGCCTTCTTTCCTCTTTCCCTATCCTCCTATCCTTCCTTTCTCCCTCCCTCCTTCCCTGCCTCCCTTCCAGTTCCATTCTTCCCTCCTTCCTTCTGCCTCCTTCCTGCCTGCTTGCCTTCTTTCCTCTTTCCCTCTTTCCCTCTTGCTTGTCTATCCTTACTCCCTCCTCCCTTTCTTCCCTCCCTCCCTGCCAGCAGCTCCTCCAGCATCCCAGCTGGAAACAGCAGCACAACAGTCGCCGTTACCAGGGGCGAAGGGGTGGCGGTGGCAAGATCGGGCGACCGCCGCCCCTTTGTCCCTTCCCCAACAGCGGCTGTTGCGCTTCCGCTTCCAGACGGAATGCTGGCGGTGGAGCTGCTGGCGGGGAGGCGAGCTACCTGCATAAAGACGCCGCCGAGGGCATGGCAGAATATATCCCGGCTTGAAGTGGCAGCGCTGGGGACTGCTCAGAGACTCATCAGAGCCGCGGGCTGGAGCTGTGCAAAAAGTCTGCTTGGGCTGGGGGGGGGGAAGGGAGGGAAGCCTGGGACAGCCATGCTTCCCTCCCTCCCACCCCCGCCCGAGCAGGCTTCTTGCACAGCTCCAGCCCGCGGCTCCAATGAAAATCCACAGTCCGAAGTGCTGCCACTTCCAGGCGGGATATATTATGCCTCGCCCATGCCGCCGCCGCCGTTGCACCCAGATGGAAAGGAGCCTTCACGCCCCCCTTTACGGAGCCTCGCGCCCCCCCAGGGGGCGCGCCCCACTATTTGAGAACCGCTGAACTAAATGAACTGTCGAGGATTATTTGTATTCAGATTTCCCTTGTACCAGCACCATTAATCCATTGTACAAACAACTCAATCTCAGAACTCCCTATTTAAAATAATAATAATAATGTGCTCACATACCCTTAGGAGCTAAAGATAAAGCTGTTTACAGCATAGGAAAGTTAACAGCTCAAGCTGAATACAACACTCCTCCCTACCCCCATCACCTTGAATTTATCTTTTCTGGTCACAAATAGATCTCCAGCAAGTAACACATTAAGGAGAAAGTTAATGATTAAGGAAGTCAAGAGTCCTTTTCTGAAATACTAAACAAATAGAGAATCCGTAATGTGAGAAAACTCAGGCACACAATTCTACACAATTGCCAAAAGCCAAAATGCACACTATATAGCAAGATATATATATCTTAAATCCTGTTTAAAACAATTCTTTAACTACAAGCAGTTCTCATGTTAATCTGGAGACGATGCTATTTTTGGTTAAGGAAAAAACATGTAATGCTGTAAACAGTAGAAATGGAACAATATACACAAAAATATAATGGGAGGAGAGATAAATAATTTTTTCTGCCTTGCACGGGTTTTATTGCATTTACATTTTGTTGAAGATGAGAAACATTCAAAAATTGTTTTCTAATGCAGCTATGTTCCAGGTCAATCAACAAATAATGAAGATTTTTAGAAAATTTTGAGACACAAATGAGGTAAAATTCTCCACCCAACATAGCAGGAAAATATAGATAATGAACTAAGTTATATCTAAAACTCCAATTGTGGCTTGTCAAATGATCATTTGTTTTCACCACTCTTCAATATGTTAGGGCACGGATCCCAACCCCCAGGCTGCGGTCCACTACCAGGACTCAACCTGTTCAGTGCCTGCCGTTTGCACAAATGGAGCTGCACCTGTGCACACTCAGCTACCATTCTCACAGAACCATACCTTCTCCCCCCCTCCCCAGTCCAAAAAGCCGGAATGATTGGGGACCATTGTGCTAGGAGACAACAAACTTTATTTTTGTACATATACGTATATACAATAATACTTACAAAAACTGAAGAGAAATATTTTGATTCCATTCAGACAACCAAGTTTGTACTATTTATTCACCAGGAAAGAATAGGAATGCCAGAATAGACTGGTAGCTATTAAATATAATTTACCAATATGAAAATCCTACTGACATTATTTTTAGCAATGTTTACAAATTAGATAATTTAATAATTATATAATAATTATAAAATTACATAATTAAATGTTATAAACAGAAAATTAAAGTTAATAAAAAATAAAGCACAGAGTGATTTATTTCTATGCTACGGCTCTATAAGCAGCCAAATTATTTGAAAATATTTTAGCTTAGTAAGTTGAAATATGGCCATCCAAAACATATGCAAGGCTACATGGGCTTCCACTGCAACTCCAGGACAAATTGAAAAATCAACAAGTCGAAATATTCTGTCGGTTCTTTAGGGACTGTGATTGGAAGACATATATTTTTAATTACCTGGTTCTCAACCATATTGAAAAACTAATTAATTAATAACTCCTATATATTTTTCTTCAATGATTTGTAGTACATTTTCTCCTCCTAAAGATCAAAAAGCAAATCAAAAATTTTAATAACCTTCCCCAATCTCACTGTCTCCAATTATGCCCTTCAATATCAGCTAGCATCAATAATTTTGGTCACTGACTTAGAGGATGTTAACTTGGGGATAGGATCACTGGATAATGGATCAGATATTTTCTGCAGAATATTTTGTGTGTCCTGTGTGTCACTCCTTTGAGGTGAGGCAGATCCATAAAGAATACTGGAACTCTACTATTACAGGGTATAACAACAGAACCTTGATAGCATCTTATATATTCACTCATACCAAATAGAATCAAGGCAAGACAATCTTCTGACTTTTTTTTTCCCTTCGTCCATCCCTACCAAGGCTAAGCTGTTAACCTAATGACTATTGAATACCTTCTTCAAGTTATTCTGTTCTTTCTCTGTGCATGAGTGCATGTCCATGTGTGAATATACCAACATAGTGAAAACACTCCCTACCTGTGCAAAGAAGCATGGCCAAGGAGAAAACTAAAACTATTTTTCTTGGTTAATGATATTCTCAGCTTCAAATAGTAACAAAACTGCATAATCTGGGACCACATTCTATGCAATTTTTCTAAATATTCTGAGGCAATATAATCCATCATACTATGTTTTTCATCAATTCATAAAGATTTCACAAACGTCTACATTCTCTGGCTCAATAACCATGTATTTGTCTTTGCAATACTGAAAGTTAAATCAACCCCTGAACTTTTAATAAAGTTGACCGTCAAGTTCATTCATCCCCTAACACAAGAGGGCGTATCAAGATTTAATTTCATTTTATATTCCTGGAAACACTGTCCTTTCACTTGTATGGCTTGTATATCTCCCATCAAAAACACTACAATGGTTCTGAAAGGCAAGGTTAATCAAAAAGCTTTTTTAAAAATATTGTTTGTTTGGTAGTACAGAAGTCTCATCTGCAATTCCTGCTTGAAATAAGCATTCCTTGCCCACACATACTTTATTTAAAAGAATTTGGCTATAACAGCCATTAAGCCAGAGGGTCCAATATTTAAATATATACATAAACTTGCACAAACCTATGGTCTGCAGCTTTCCACTCTATGGCAAACCACAACTTGGTATTAGAGACAAACCAATAAGCTGTAATAAAAATTAATTCATGTTTTCCATCAAATATTTCTGGAGAAAATAAAGAAACCACCTCACAGACTGAGGCTGTTTACTGTCCATATTTCAGAAAGTCTATATATTGTGCAGCAAAAGAAACAAAACCTGATTGAGCATTAAAACTGTTATTGCAAAACGTTCCAAAACTAAAGTACGTGCTTCACTGGATCAGTGATGATTAAAAATAGGGGGCGGGGGCAATTATTTAAATAAAAATATACAAAACAAAACAACTCTTCGTTGAAAAGATACATTCAAATCAAAATTGGCCACCATTTACTAGTTACAATGTCATTTTAACAAAGACACTGAATCTGAATATGTGAAATATTATTTTCATCAAGATTACACACATGTGTTCTTCCAATTAATTTGGTCTTTTCTAAAATACGTTCACTAGAATAGGCAGTTGTTGATTTAATATTGCATTATTTGGATATTTGTTTGCTATCATTTTTGTTCTGTGCCTCTTCTGTCTGGCAAAATAAGCGGACTTCTGTGCTACAAACATGAGAATCCAGAATTTTATCATTCAACTTTCCCATTCAGTGTCCACAAAGCACTATTTGAAAACCAACATTCCTTTAAAAAAAAACACCTGATTGAGGAAGGATGCCATAACTGATGGCAAAAATATGGCCTTCTCTGAAGTAAATTCTGCACTCTTTTTTCAGCATCAAATTTCAGTAAAAGTTACACTATGAGTGGATTTTCTCATTTGAAGACTGCTTTGTGGCTCTTTAACTATATACTGAGAAAAAGTTTATTAAGGAATTCAAAGGGGGAAGGGACATATCCATTATTTTAGCCACAGTCCAGAAGTTTCTATGTCTTGACCCAACTACAAGCACAAAATAAGCCTGCTGCTCTTGTTGACAAGGTGACATCAACCCCGGGGGGAGGGAGGGGGGACATCACAGCTCTAGTTGCAAGCTCTCTGGAATGAATGACAGAACAGACAGGTGGAAAATCCAGCTGGGAAGACAAAAAAAGAGATAAATGGAAAATACATATTTCAATAGCACAGAGCCAAGTAGGCACCGGCCTCAAAATGGCCCCTCTGATATTTACCTTTTGGTTATGTGCTATGGAAACCTATGAGCTATGCATAACAATAGCAGAAAAATTGTCAGAAAAAGTCATCTTTGAACTTGAAAGCTGCACAAAATGTCTAAGTCTCTTCTGTATTAAGGCTCTTCAAATTAGTATTCAACAAAAACACTTAACAATTAATTTCTCTTTTTACTTAAACTCAGAAAATAAGATCAATCTGCCCCAGTTTCCCTAACTTTAAACTGGTTAGCAGGCACAAGTTTAACTTCTTAGAAATTAGTTTTGTTCTGCCTGCATTCAGATCAGGGAGTGCCCAGTTAAACAAAGTACTGTTTGAAAACAGGAAAATGTAAATAGAACGATTGCACAACCAACGTCCTGGGAAAGGTCTGCTGAAACCAGACTGCAGCAAAGAAATGCTTTCAAGGATTCTGCCAATGGTGTGAATGCACCCACACCAAATGTTTCATCTTTTTACCCGTGCAGTTTACAATACAGCATATTCTGTGTTTATGAATTTGTCATTTTCAGATACACCACAGGTAATTTTGCACCATTTTCTGAAGTTACTATTTTTATTTATGTAGAGAGGACATGCATAGGTAATATGCATGCCCGCTTCTCAAGACTCTTTCAGATACCATGATAGTAATAAATACTCTTTACTCTCCCCTTAGCTTATAACTATTGCCCCAGAAGTCTTATTGTACAAGTTACAAACTCAGCATTTTGGACAAAAGTTGACATCGATTGTCAAGTTTTAATAGCAATTTTATTGCTATTAATCCAGTATGCTTTTGTTTAATAATTATATAGCATATTGGGAGCATTCAAGGAAATACAACATTTGAAAGCTGTTTATATATAGCTTTTCCTGATCCTCTGACTAATTGTTCTCACGGTCAGGAAATTTCTCATTAGTTCCAGGTTCAATCTCCCTCTGACACGTTTCCACTCATTGCTTCTTAACCTGCCTTCAGGTTCTTTGGAAAATAAATCGACCCTCCTCCTTTCCTGTCACAGTCTGAAAAGACATCTATGTCACCCCTAATCCTTCTCTTCCATAAATTATGCATATCTAGTATCTTGTTACCATATGCAGCAAAATGACTATAAAAGTAGTCCTTGATTTACAACAGTTCGTTTAGTGATCATACAATGGCACTGAAAAAAGTGACTTATGACACTTTTTCAGTTACGACCTTTCCAGGATCCCCGTGATCATGTGATCAAAATTCAGATGCTTGTCCAAGTGATTCATATTTATGCCCATTGCTGTGTCCTAAGGACATGTGATCACTTTTTGCAACCTTCTGACAAGCAAGGTCAATGGGGAAGCCAGATTCACTTAACAACCGGGCTACTCGCTTATCAACTGCAGTGATTCACTTAAAAACTGAGGCAAGAAAGGTCGTAAAATGGAGCAAAATTCACTTAACAAATATCTAACTTAACAACAGAATTTTGGGCTCAAATACGATCGTAAGTCGACGACCACCTGTAAAGGTTAGTCTGTAAATATTAAACACCAAGGTCTTCTCAATAAGACTGGCTTAATAGTCAGTAGTGCTATGAAAATGTATCTTTTCCCTTCGAAGTTAAATGGCCAGATAACAGCAGAAAACATACTCTTGTTGGAATTTATTTAGGTTTCAAGCTGAGGTATAATTGCAAGTTACTTATGTTATTTATGTTCCTCCCCTATAGACATTCTTCAATAAGCTGTTGCAAAGATGACAACTGCTCATTATTTAGTAGGTTAAGATACCAACATTGAACTTGTTGTCAATGTTTGGCATAATGACACTCGGCCTCTAACAATGTTAAAAGATTCTTTGTTGAAGTAATCGAGAGTGCCAAAATATGTGTAAGCAGCCCAAAATGTGGCAACAAAATGTCTGCATGATACTCTTCTTCTCCTCACAGAAGTAAAGGTATCTTATATCTATGACGCATGAGTGCCTTGGACAGAATAAAGTCCAACCTGCTTCACATCCTCTTACCTTAATGAACTCTTAATTGGGCAAGTTCAGTTGTAAGACAGCAATATAAATAAAACAATATCCTCTTGCCACATATTTTTGTAAAATAACCCTGTGCCTTTATCTTAAGATTCCTTTTAATGTAACCTTTACTTCAGCACCTGACTGTTCATAGACAAACAGTAGAGCTTTTAAAAAGAACAGCTATATTTTTAATATGTGTACATGTGTGTGTGTATACACAGAGAACATCGGGCATTAACATAAACACAAATCTAAGAGGAAAAAAATAGGTCAACTTTCAAAATAATGTTCAAAGTTTGCAGTAAAACAAGACAATCCAGCATGAATGTTTTGTTAAGCAAACAGGTTAGACATCTGCATTGACCAAGTCCAAGAAACAGATGAGTTCTTTTCCATGCCTCATTCTCAATTCATAGGCCAGTTTTCCCCCCAATCCTTCTTTAGGGACAAAAGACGGTCTTTGTCTTCTTTCAATGAACAGCATCATCACCAGCATTATTCTTAAAATATTAATTCAAAGTAAGTAAGAAATGCAGATAACTTCTGGAGAAAAAAGAAGCTAAAAGCAAAAAGGATGCTGAATGTTTATCCATTAATACAACTATTTCAAAGAGTTGTTATTTTCTCTGTGCTTGCATAACATGCTGGGTCAGAAACAAGGAGTGTTCAGAAACTGGGAGTTCTTATTAATAGCAAACAAAGAAAACTCACCATTGCGCTCTTCAGATCTGAGACTCTTTTTTGCAACCTCTGCCAATGCTCCAATGCCAAGACCAACAGCTA
This sequence comes from Natrix helvetica, assembly GCF_964273705.1. NCBI lineage: Eukaryota > Metazoa > Chordata > Lepidosauria > Squamata > Natricidae > Natrix > Natrix helvetica. Next base: position 238,375,367 of record NC_138552.1, read on the forward strand.
AGCCTTAGACGAACAAAAAATAAATAAAAGAGGAAGAGGAAGTAAGTTAAAATGCCTCTAGCATAAGTGTTATATCTTCATGTGCATTAATATGTATCAACTCTAAAACTCTTTCTAGGACACATCACTGAAATCTGAAACATTAATTTTCCTCATGTTCAGTGCTCACTATTATAACTACTGGAGATGTACAATCATGTCGTGTTTACTAAGTAACATTTACACAAAAGTATAGTCAAGATTAGACTGTTCTAAGCATTTACTATAGGAAATATTTATTTGTATTTATAAGGCCACCCAATTCTACAAAGGCTCTGGGTGGCACACATTTTATTTAAATTTACATTACATATTTCAACTGCATTTGTGCAGGTATATACAGAAGACTCCAGCTAAGCATGCTCAATTGCCAGACAATGCCTTACTATCAGCCTGTTGTTTCTCCTTGGAGTTTCATAATGAAAACCTCCGTGTAGGACACTAAATGAACTGCTTCTTCTTCATTCTGCATTTTCTCAGCTTCAATATAAATCCTAGCCATGTCCTTTTCATGGGAGCCAGTTTGGTATAGTTGTTGGGGCTAAAACATACGATGAACCGTTACAAGTACTCAGGATGGCTAGTCTAGTGAAGAGAAGGACCAGGGGAGACATGATACCCAGTGTTCCAGTATTTGCCAGAGAGAGGACAGGGTCAAGCTATTTTCCAAGACACCCGAAGGCCAGAAAAGAGATAATGGATGGAAGCTGATCAAGGAAGTTCTGGGAGCTTCATCACTGGAAGCTTTCAAGAAGAGATCGAATTGCCATTTATTCAAAATGGTATAGAAATGGCATAGGGCAGTGATAATAAGCTTTTCCGGAGTGAGTGCCCAAAGCGTGCACATGCAGCTGAACCTCCAAAATGCAATGCGTGTGCGCCCCCCATTGATACTCCCTGCACGTGCCCTGGCCCCTGTGCATGCACGCACCGCCCCTCTGCTTGCACCCCTCCACCTTGCATGTGCACACACCCACCCCTGCACGTGCCCCACACCCATGCACGCAAGGTCCCCCCGCATGTGTGGCAGAGACCCAAAGACCAGCTGGCCGGTGGGAGGCACGCATGCATGGCGGAGCTGAACTGAGGTGACTGCTCACGTGCTCACAGAGAGGGCGCTGTGTGCCACTTGTGGCACACATGCATTAGGCTCACCATCACAGGCGTAGGGTCTCCTGCTTGGGCGGGGAATTGGGCTAGATGGCCTACAAGGTCCCTTCCAACACTGTAATCTGAACAGATCTGTGCATCAGGCATAAACTGGGAGTGTGTGAATTCTAATCCTGCCTTAAAGACTAAAGTAACTGAGTGACCTTGTGCCTGTCACTGCTTCTCAGGAAGGAGGCAATGGCAAATCACATCTTAAAACCCTTGCCAAGAAAATGCAGGTATTTATCCAGGCTGTTATCAGGACTCAAAAAATTGACTCAAAAACAAACATACACAGACACCACCACCCCACACACACACACAAAGGATAAGTTCAGAAGATTACTTTTCAGGGAGGTAAATATATATGTAATACTTGCAGGATGTTTATCGAATTAACAACACTTATTGCCCTTAAGAGAGGATTGAGAACATTAACACAGTACTTCAAGGAAGACCAACTACAATTCAGTTACTAAAAAATTAAAAAATGGCATTTGCCAAAAGGTCCAAGAGTCAATCCTGGAGCACAGATGGCCATAAGATTGCACAGGTCTCCTGGGGTACTCCTTATTACCTGGGGTAATCCTTCAGTAGGAAAGGCTGCAGGCACTACTCTGCTTAAAAAAGCACAAATGACCTCATCTTAAATCCCTCAAATTCCTTAAGGCAAGACATCGCCAAATGGCCATATATCTGCAGCTCCCAAATTACTTGGGAGACCAAAGAATGAAAGAAAAAGAGGATGCTTAGAGACAGTTCTAACTGTTTTGACGGTATGGTTTAAATGTTAAGTCTATTAATGTGTACAAAGAAAGGAATCAATCTGACTGATTTGGATGTTTTGACGAAAGACTGAGACAATAAGTCTTTCAGACAATAAAAGGATGAAGGCTTCTCAGTGTAACACAGACCCCCTTTTCCAAGAAAAAGAGTGAATCTTGAGAGAACAAATGATTGGGGGAGGGCGAGAAATTTTAAAAACCAGAGTAAAAACAGAATGAGTACAGAAATAGAACTCTATGAAAACATTTTAGATTACCACCAAATAGAAAATGGTCCAAGGGAATATGAAAACTGTTTGGATAAAGTAAAAATTATGCTTCAGAGAGGCATGAGGAATTACAAGGGTAGAAAGTCAAGATGCTTAATAAAATGAAAAAGAAAAGATGCTATGGATGAGAATGCACATAGAATGATTATTTCAAAATACAATTATCACACATTGTGCAATCTATGATAATTATTGATGATGAATTATGTGCTATCAAGTTGTTTTCAACTACTAGTGACAACATAGATAAGTTTTCTCCATGATGATCTGTCCCTAAGCTATTCCCACTATAACAGAGTCCATCCACCTTGCTGGTGACCATTCTCTTCTTCTCTTTCCTTGTGCAATGTAACGGGTACACCGAGAAAAAGAGCACTGCAAAGAATGTAATCAAAGAATAAGGAAAGTCTACCTTTTGAAAATGGCTGAAAAGGAATTATGAAGCCCTTAGTTCTCTACCGTGTTTCCCCGAAAATAAGACAAGGTCTTATTTTCTTTTGCCCCACGAAATATGGCCTTGGGCTTATTATAGGGGAGGGCTTATTATTTCTGGGGCAGGTGAGAAGCAAGGCGCACCTTTTACCTTTCCAGCTCCGTCGCGTTCCTCGCCATTGTGCTCAGAGAAGCAGCTGGTAAAAAAAAAAAAACTTCTCGCGAGTTCAATCAAACATCTTGAAATCGCGAGGTGTTTTTTTTTTACCAGGGGCTTCCCTGAATACAATGGCGAGGAACGCGACGGAGCTGGAAAGGTAAGAGGCGTGCCTCGCGGGCCAACACCGTCCACCTCGCCCCAATGGTAAAGACAGCCTGCCTGGTTCCCTTCCCCGCCGTCCCTTTAACGAGGGGTGGCAGGTGGGGGGGGAGAAGCGAGGCGTGCCTCTTACCTTTCCAGCTCCGTCGCATTCCTCGCCCTTTCGCCGATTGAATCCCCTTGTAAAAAAAACCTCATGAGTTCAACTCGTGAGATTTTTTTTTACAAGGGGATTCAATGGGTGAAAGGGCGAGAAACGCGACAGAGCTGTCAGTCTCTGGTAGCGCTAGGACACGCGTCTCGCTTCTCCCCGCCACATCTCCCACCCCTCACTAAAGGGATGGTGGGGAAGGGAACCAGGCAGGCTGCCTTTATCATTGGGGCGAGGTGGGAGGTGTTGGGCTGTGAGGTACGCCTCTTATCTTTCCAGCTTCGTCGCGTTCCTCGCCCTTTCACCCATTGAATCCCCTTGTAAAAAAAACCTCATGAGTTGAACTAATGAGGAAGGGAACCAGGCAGGCTGCCTTTGCCATTGGGGTGGGCGGTGTTTTTTTGCACGAGAAGGAACAGGCGGTAGGAGGTGATCACATTGCTGGCCTACCGCTGTTTTTGCGGCGAGCCCTCTTTTTGCCCCGGAAGCTGTACCGGTATGTGGTACAGTATTAATGGCGGGGACTGGTTGCGCATGTGCTTAAATATTTGGGGGAAGGCTTATTTTCAGGGGAGGGCTTATTATGGCGCATGCTCTGAAAAGCCCAATTGGGCTTATTAGCAGGGCATGTCTTATTTTCTGGGAAACACGGTACTAGCTTGGATGTTTGTGTGCAGTTATTTAGTTCCAGACTAAGTAACTTTAGGGCTAAACTAGTTCTCATCTGAAACATATTACAAACATATCACAATTTTCTACATTTCTGAATCAGGTAAACATTTTTTTCTCTCCTAAAAATCTGGTGAAATAATAATTCCAAACTGTTTATGTAGCTATTTCCTCTCCCCAATTTGTATTCATGCAGCCAAAACAGCAGTATATGTTTTGTCTAAAGTCAGGAAAAGGAATCCTTAAGGAAAATTCCTTAAGATTCTCTCTCACACCATAAAATCATACTGTTTGTTATAACATCTAAATGAGTCTACTTAAATTCTGAGGAAGAAATCATTTTAAAACATCCACTGGTTCTCTTAAAAAGGCAATCCTGGAAGTAGATCTTCACAACATAAAGAAAATTTGTTAAGACACAAGAAAATTTAAGCTCCAGTTTTAACTAAGTTTCGTTGCCATGATGGATCTAAGCCAGCTGCCCTGTGGATGGGGCTTCGCTTGTTTGCACAGACCGGTTTCTGGCATGCTGCAAACTGGTGCCAGTCCACGGACCGGAGGTTGAGGACCCCTGATCTAACATGTAGGGCCAGTTTGTCCCACATTTCCACTCTCAGTCAAGCACATACTGTTCAAGCCATTAACTTTGCCTGGCCTGCTCAGCATCACTTTCCAATCTTCCCATTCTAGCACATTCTTGGCCCACTTAAAAGCAATAGCTCCCAACCCTCTTTCAATCAACTGTTGTAAATACAGAAACTAGATCTTAACACAACAGCTGATTTTCTCCATTTGAACTATGACAGCAATAGAACACTGCAGAAGTGTGGCTATAGAACTTGAGAAACACATTGGCTTATAGCTTCAAATGCAAAGCTATAAATGTATTTGTTCAATGAACAAAACCATGACAGACCCATTTTCTATTCTATCTCACACACTCAGCTTCCAATACAAAATTGCAGAAGCCATAAAATCTTCCCATTATCATCTCATATGGCAGGAATATGACTATTAGAATTAGTTAAAATGCTTCCAAGTGGTAAGAGACAAAAATTGCATTCATGCAGTCATTTCAACTACTGACTAAAGGAAATGTTTACTCTTTTCTATTTCATGGGTTAGTATATAGTACATACAGAGGCCTGTGGTAACCTGCCTAATAAAAGCCAAGTTCCTTATCACTCTGTTATACAAACAGAAATGTTCAAAAAGTATATAGAAGTAAATCTCATCTGGGAGAAATGAAAATAAAGGATAGATGCCAACACTAGCTATAAATAGGAAAGGTCATAAAACAGAGAGGCTTCTCTTTTAACTAATATGTGCTCACTTCACATTGGCTGCCAAAAAGTTCTGGTGAAAGGTAACATTCCCTGACCTCCTACCCCATGCTTCTCCAGCCTATCAATTCCATAGTATTAGACAACTTTCAGTTAATAGACAAAAAATCTCAGAACCTTGTCTCCTCTCTAAAGATGAGTTGACACAGAAAGTATTAGTTGAAAGACTGGGGATTGTAGAAAAAAGGTGGCCGGAAGCAATCTTAATTAAAGTTCCCTTAATATTTGTGAAATTGTTTTAAACACTTCTAAAATGTAATAAGTAGCTAGCACTATGTGAATGTGATTTGTTAGCTATTTATAGTAGAACCTCTGGTCACGAACGCTTCTGACCACAACCAAATCAGGTTCTGACCAAAAAATGCACTTTTTTTTCCACGGCCGATTTCCCTTTCTGCGACATTTTTTTTATAAGCGCCAAATTTCCAAAATTAGGTTCACGTCATGACCAAATAGGTGCGATCAAAGTTACGGAACGAATTATGGTCGTGACCAGAGGTTCTACTGTACTTGTTAAATTATTTTATATAGCCTTCAGAGAAGACTTTCCTGAAATTCAACTGATTCCTAAAAGAAATATTGGGTCCTACCCGCCAGAGAATTTCATCTGATGGGATTCAAAAGTTTGGTCTTCTCTCCAATAGTGCCCATCTTGTGGAAACTCCTCCCCCCAGAAGTGATATTAGCTCCATCTGTGTCAGTATTTTGCAAGGCCCTCAAAACTAGGCCATTTTGTCAGAGCTTGGGATCCCAGGGAACTGGGAAGATCTTGCAATGGCTTCCTTATTGTAGTTTATATTATATCCTCTTCTGTTTTCTGCATGTTTTATACTTGTTTTTAATTGGGGCTGTGTGTGAGAGAGAGAGATGTACAACACTTAATTAAATATATAGTATCACTTTTATATGAGATAGACAGCTGTGCAAAAATAAATAAAATACTGTAAAATAAATGTAACATGCAGGCTTTTAGATTTTTCAGAATTTTCCATCTTCAGATCATTTTTTTTCCCCTAAATTTAGAGACTCACCTCCAAAATTAGCAAGCCTTCCAATTCGAGTAACAGGCACTTTTCGCTCTCGAGCACGTTCACTGAGCTGCAAAAAAAGCATAAAGATACTTGATCTGTTAATAAAGAATTTTTTTTCATAAGCAGATGGTCTAAAATAGTTTTCCCACCAAGTGCTAGGAACGTCTGCCACACAAATAATATTATTTCAAATTATTTAAAGAAACACACAGCTACTCTCATCTACCCGATTTTTACATCTGTTCACCAATTCATGAGACTATTAGAAACTCAGCCATTTATACAAGTATTTTTCCCCTGTCCTAAAGTACTTGTATAGCTTGTTCTGCAAAAAACAAAATGAACAAGGGATTATGGTTATTTGTCGTCACTTAATCAAAATAAGCACTGCTGTCAACTTCAAATCCCATTTTAATGTGTATCCAATTTTAGTCAGAACTTGGCCTTTCATGGCTGTAATTTGGCCTGCTGTACTGTTAGGTCAGTACTTGTTTGTTTGTTTGTTTGTTTGTTTGTTTGTTTATTATTTATTTATTTATTATTTATTTATTTATTTATTTATTTATTATTTATTTATTTATTTTTTTGTTTATTTATTTGTTTATTTATTTATTTATTTATTTATTTATTTATTTATTTATTTATTTATTTATTATTTATTTATTATTTATTTATTTATTTATTTATTTATTTATGTGGGATAAAAAACTGCATTTCTCCCAAGTCTTCATTTCAAGAAACATCAGATGGGCATTAATATGATCAGAAGCTCTGAGAAGACAGGAGAGTTAACACTTAAGAGAATTTTCTCTAAAACTGTTCTTCACACATTTTAAAAACTTTTTTTCCAATATTCAAATTCAGGAGAATAGTATTTTTGTTTTAAAGGAATGTATATTTTGGGATCATTTCCTAAATCATTGTAATTATTCAGTTCTTTGTAGTGATATATGTTCTATTCAACTATGTCCCTTTAAGCTGCATTCCTTAACTCCTTCTTTGGACTATTGGACTTCAATTCCCATAATTGCAACCCAACATGGCCAATAGAATTATAGGAACTGAAGCACAATATATTTGGGGGCACAGAATAAACAGAATTGTCTCATCTAAAAAAAATCCAAAGCAAAAAGAATAATAAGCAAACTTTGCTGCACCTGTTTTGACTTTTAATTTCATGGACATAAGAAAAACTACTAACGAAACTTAGCTTCTTAACCATTCCAACAATTTAGCAAAATATCAAATGCCCAGCAAAGGAAAGATGAACATGTTAAAAAGAAGTCTATTTCTAGGGAATATCATGACCTTTCTAAACAAATGTCTGGTTGTTAGGAAAGTTGGAACTAATTTTGAGAGGACACCCACATACATCTAGCTTAGAAAAGCAAAACTAAACAAAATACTAAATTATTTTAAGCTCTCCCTGTTCTGAGGTTTGATTGCCAAAACTTCAAAGATAGCATACTACAAAAACATCATTGAAAAAATATGTTTAAAAAATCCCAATTCAAGATATAGTAATCAGCTGTTGAGCAGGGCTTTTTAATTTAAAAAAAACATTGTTAAGAAAAAGCTTAGAAATGTGCATGGTTCGTAAGTAAAAAAGCTAGGAAGAGAACAAATCTGCACATTTATCTGAACATAAAATCTCTCTGCCAGTCCATTCCAGGAAAATGCAATCAGAAAGAAAACAAATTCATATAAATAAGCATCAGGCAGATTCACGCATTACGTTATTTCTCTAAAAAGGGCAGGATACACTAGAGTTTCAGGATATAAGCCAGCTAGGAACTTTGTCAAATTATCTAATAGGTTAATCGGACGCTTACCTTAAATAATAGCAAGATCATCTACTTATACTACATGAATATAATAAAGGAGTTAGCTTTTCTCACTATATTTCACATTGTATGTACTGGTCTATAAGATAGGCCAAAAGTTTGGTTAATAAAAAACAATAAAAACTACTATATATCTCCAAACCAGTGACGTGCGGTGAGGGTTATGGCTGGTGAGGCTGGTGACGTCATCAGGAAGGCGGGGAATGGGATGTGTGCAGGAGGCTGAGGCAGCCTCAGCCTCCAGCACACGTGGTCCCATTCTCCGCCTTCCTGAGTGAACATTAAGGGGACCGCGGAGTGCACTGATCCACGTAGCATTGCTTCCCCTACCCACTCCTTCAAGGTCTCCCACCAACCCAAAGCCCGATCCCCAGCTCCCTCGGGCAAGGCTTGAGCGGGGTGAATGGGAAAGCAACGAAAGGGGCTGCACTTTCACCCCGCTGAAGCCTTGCTGCCTGCAGCCACCGCCCGCCCTCGCTGCCCCTTTCGTTGCTTTCCCATTCAGGCGGCTGCGCTTCCCATTCCCATTTCCCATTCAGGCGGCTTCCCATGCAGGCGGCAAAGGCTTGAGTGGGGTGAAAGCGCAGCCCCTTTCGTTGCTTTCCCATTCAGGCAGCTGCGCTTTCGTGCCTTTGTCATCTGGCAGCGCCGACATTTCTGCCTCCGCCCTCTGCAGCTCCCGGGCGCACCCAGACGGAGGTAGCCAGAATGGCGCCGAGGCAGTCCAGCGGGCAAGCAAGCGAGGATCAGGCTGCCTCGCTCGCTCGCCCGCCGGACTGCCTCGGCGCCATTCTGGCTACCTCCGTCCGGCCGCGCCCGGGAGCTGCGGAGGGCGGAGGCAGAAATGTTGTCAGCGCTGCCAGATGACAAAGGCACGAAAGCGACTGTCGCTTTCGTGCCTTCGTCATCCGGCAGCGCCGACAACATTTCTGCCTCCTCAGCTCCCGGGCACACCCGGACGGATGTATATATATATATATGTTACAACCCCTGGTATGACTATTTATTTATTTATTTATCAGTACAATTATAATATATATATATATATAGTATATAATATTATATACTATTATTTCATGAAGAGAGGTGAGGCTCTGCCTCCCCTGCCTCCCCTGACCGCACGTCCCTGCTCCAAACCCAACCCAGACGCCAAGTGACTAGGAGCTAAATATAAAGAATGTAACTGATCACACATAAAGGTTGCTGTACCAGCTTTTCCACTCCACGAAAAAGCATACTTACCATCTGTTTGTGAGGCTTTTGCTGTGGATCTGCTTTAGCTTGCCTGGCTTTGTCAATGTCTTCAGCTGTTAATCCACCAACAGGGGAATGGTCTTGGTGAAAAGGCCTGATTTGGCCAAAGACAAAAGCGAAAGGATTCCCGGGGTCCCTAAAGCCTTCAAATAGCTTTGTATTTATTTTGGCAGAAATGGGATTTTGACTTGCAGTAGCATCTCCACTCCCACCACTTTGAACAGGTCCTTTGATATCATAAGAATAAGATGGGCCCTCTGTACCACTGTGCTTGTGAGGCTGGTCTTGAGGAGAAGAGAAGTCCTTTGTAATGCCTCCCAGCTCCAATTCTGAAAAGTTATATTCTTTTTCAAAGTCTTCACCAATATCTTTCAAGTTTTCCTGTTGTTTGCCCAGTTCCTGCAAACAAAGTATTGAAATGAATTCTCCAGTAAAACATGGTTAGCTATCAAAAGAAAACAATGAACATGATACAATGAATATGAATGTGGGCAAATCTGGAAGACAGTGGAGCACACAGTGGCTTGGTGTGCTATGATCCATGGGATCACAATAAGTGGGACACAACTTAGTAACTGAACAACAACAAAATCATAAGTCCTCACAACAATTGAAAACACGAAAATAATATGAAAACAAATATACTGAGTTATCAGTGCTTTTTCAAAGAGGCAAAGTAGTCTTCAGATAACTACTTCTCTCTCTGACATTTATGCTGCCTTCAGACTTACTGCCTACAGGAATGGTCTCAGCCCAAGTGAACTCTGCCAACAGCATGCTAGAACTTTCTTGTAAGTGTGCCCAAAGTCACTTCCCCCTTGGTGCACTCAAGGTTTTCTGCCCCATCTGACTTTTTCTTTTGTTTTATCACTGGTTATATAGCCACTACAGTCATTCAGTTAATGGGCAAATTTCATCCTCTCCCCCAAACCTCAATCATAACACCAAGAATATATCCTTACATTTTAGAGTAAAATATTTCATCAAGTGAAATATTTAACTGAACATTATCATCTCTTTATAATCTCTGCAAGATTATAATAATTCCAAGATTAGTGCAATGTAGCTATATTATTTTCAAATACATTTTTTTAAATTCAGTATATATTTTTTAAAAAACCTAGTAGTAGTGAATAAAAAATTCTTATGCTTTTTTCATGCAAGACATTTGGGGGGCGGGGGAGAGAGAATAGCAAGTATTTATCAATTAAAGGGGAAAGAGACAAGTGAAATCAAATGAACACATAACAATATTTTTACCTGCATTTTCCCCAAAGCAGCACTGAACTGTTCCTCAGCAACCGCCTGAAAGCTTCGGGCTATGGTTAATGCATCCCCACCAAGGATTACTTGTCGTAACTGTCCTGCCTGTGTCTCTAGGACTGCCTTACTGAGCTTTGTCAGCCCTCGCACCATCATGATGGCATCACCTGCCATGGCTGATCACCTCCAGCACTGGAAGACATAAGATAACCGTCAGGTAAAATCCAAGTTATGACAGTCCATGAACACACACACACACTATTGATTGCTTATTGCAGAGTGATTGTAATGGAACGTGGGAATGGCCTTGGGGATAGCAGTGAAAAGATGCTGCCTAGGAAACAATCAGACAAGAGATGACCCATCCTAATGGATCAAGCAGTTAAAAGTGGGGGTGAGAAGTTTTGTACTTTCAGACGTAGGAGATTTTGTTAATGTAGCTTTACAATAAAATAGATTTAATTCACCTAGTGTTGTTCCTATCTTATTTACCCAGGAGGGCTGATAGTTATCTACTTAAAACTTTTACAGAGCTAAACGAAAAGTTCCCTTCTCAGGTAAACAAAAAAACTCAACATTGGTGTACATGGATTCCTGCCGATGCTACATCTACACATGATAATGATCCCATTTGTCTATAAAAGATCTGTACATATATATCTGGGCTGAAAGTGATGCTATACATCTTTTGGCTAAGAAACTAAAGAAACTAGTGGCAATATTCTTCTGAGACCTGACCTGTTGCCTGTATATTCTAAGCAAGGAGAAACCCACAGCACATTTTCAGCTCCTGAGCTGCTTTTTAAAAAGTTTTTAGAGCTCCTCGTGGTGTTATTGCTGAAATACAACAGAAATTATCACTATGGAAAGGCATGATTTTGATATTTATTGATTTTAAAAATGCCATTCTCAAACTACAAAAAATAAACCCCAAAAGGACAAGACTCTAATCTACCTCCTTCTATAACATAGTCCCATTAGTACTTTTTTCTGCCTCAATCACTGCCATACCTTCAGCACACTTTTTCTTGACTTCAGCGACATGCCATTAAAAGGTTAATATAAATTTCATCCACACCAAAGTCTTGAGAATCAAATTAATTTTGAGGAACCTTTCCTTTTGACTCAGTGCACAACATATAAAAACACTACAATAAAACCCCTAACTATAAACTGCCCAGAGTCACATAGGTGAGATGGGCAGTGTGAAGTTTAGCCTGTAAAGATGAAGTGAGGAAAGCTAAGGCTCACAATGAAGAAAGGCTTGCCACAAAAGTAAAAATTAACAAAAAAAGCTTCTTCCAACATGTTAAAAACAAGAAAAAAGTTAAGGAAACAATTGGTCCATTGCTAGGAGAAAGTGGCAAGAAGGTGACAAGCAACAGGGAGAAAGCAGAACTATTTAACTCATGTTTTGCATCTGTCTTTACACAAAGGGATAAAACAGTCCAACCTATCAAAAGCAGCACCACAAAATTAGGAACACAAATTGAAATAGGGAAGAAAATGGTAAGTGAGCACCTGTCTACCCTAGATGAGTTCAAATCACCAGGACCGGATGGATTACACCCCAGAGTTCTGAAGGAACTAGCAGACGAGATCTCAGAACCACTGAATTATATCTTTCAGAGATCCTGGAACACCGGGGAACTACCAGAGGACTGGAAAAGAGCTGATGTGGTTCCCATCTTCAAAAAAGGGAAAAAATTAGATCCAGGAAACTACAGACCTATCAGCCTAACCTCAATACCAGGAAAGATTCTGGAAAAAATAATCAAGCAACGAATTTGCGAACACCTAGAAGCAAACAAAGTAATAGCCAAAAGCCAACATGGATTTGTCAAAAACAGATCATGCCAGACTAATCTTATTGCATTCTTTGATAATGTGACAAAATTAGTGGACCAGAGGAATGCCGTTGATATAGTTTACTTGGACTTCAGTAAGGCTTTTGATAAGGTAGACCATAACCTACTACTAGATAAAGTAGAAGAATGTGGGTTAGACAGCATCACCACCAGATGGATTGGTAACTGGCTGACCAACCGCACTCAACGTGTAGTTCTCAGTGGAACTGCATCTACATGGAGGGAAGTATGCAGTGGAGTACCCCAAGGCTCTGTTTTAGGCCCAGTACTCTTCAACATCTTCATCAATGATTTGGATGAGGGAATAAATGGGGAACTCATCAAATTTGCAGATGATACCAAGCTGGCAGGAATAGCCAACACTCCAGAAGATAGGCTTAAGATACAGAAGGATCTTGACAAACTTGAACATTGGGCACTATCTAATAAAATGAAATTCAATGGTGAAAAGAGTAAGGTTCTACATTTAGGCAACAAAAACGGAATGCACAGGTACAGTATAGGTGATACCTTACTCAGTAGTAGTAACTGTGAAAGGGATCTTGGAGTCCTAGTGGACAACCATTTAAATATGAGCCAGCAGTGTGCAGCAGCTGCCAAAAAAGCCAACACAGTTCTAGGCTGCATCAACAGAGGGATAGAATCAAGATCACGTGAAGTGTTAATACCACTTTATAATGCCTTGGTAAGGCCACACTTGGAATACTGCATTCAGTTCTGGTCGCCACGATGTAAAAAAGATGTGGAGACTCTAGAAAGAGTGCAGAGAAGAGCAACAAAGATGATTAGGGGACTGGAGACTAAAACATATGAAGAACGGTTGCAGGAACTGGGTATGTTTAGCTTAAGAGAAAGAAGGACTAGGGGAGACATGATAGCATTATTCCAATATCTCAGAGGTTGCCACAAAGAAGAGGGAGTCAAACTATTCTCCAAAGCACCTGAGGGTAGAACAAGAAGCAATGGGTGGAAACTAATCAAGGAGAGAAGCAACTTAGAACTGAGGAGAAATTTCCTGACAGTGAGAACAATTAATCAGTGGAACAGCTTCCCTCCAGAAGTTGTGAATGCCCCAACACTGGAAGTCTTTAAGAAGATGTTGGATAGCTATTTGTCTGAAACGGTATAGGGTTTCCTGCCTAGGCAGGGGGTTGGACTAGAAGACCTCCAAGGTCCCTTCCAACTCTACTATTGTATTGTATTGTATTGTATTAAATAAATAATTTTGCCAAAACATGCTAATTTGCTATTTCTATCTTAATATTTTATTTAAATACCAGTTGTTTCACTCAACATCCTGGCCAATAGTGGAAGAAACATGTAGTACATTTCTTCTTCTGAACGACTTCTGTTTTCAAAGCAGCAAACCCATATGCCATGCACTGAAAAGGAGAGCTTTCCTCAAAAGGAAAGTCAAGGACATTAAGGTCACATTTAGCAGTGATTCACCCACTGTGCTAGTTAAACACAGCAACTGTGGCAAAAAGGTCATATAATGGCCATGACTCTCTTAACAATCACTTTGTTTAGCAATAGAAATACAGGTCACAAATATAAGATAAGGTAAGATAATGTTGTTTTTTACTGTCAGCACACTGGCCCGCATTAAAAATGAAATTCTGTTGCCTGCTCTCAAGAGGAAGTGGTTACCCAAATATATAAACAACACACATACACATTCTATATACATATATATATATACTAACAATGTATGTATGTATATGTATTTGTATACACACACATCACTGTCCATTTTGAATACGTAGTAGAAAGAGGAAACTTGAAAGTTCACAAGGTTGATGCTTATATGGGAAAAAAACTGTGACTGAATCTAGATGTTCTGCTTTGGTTACCACGAATCCTCCTCCCAGACGGTAACAAGGAAAACAGGTCATGAAGAGGATGTGTAGGGTTTCAGACAATCCTGCAAACTCTGCTTAAGCATCACTTGTGTGTTATGTTCTGGACAAAAGGAAGTGAGGTGCCAATGAACTTTTCTGCCAACCTTACTATTCTCTGCATTGCCTTCCTGTCTGAAGCAGTAATGCTTCCAAACCAAACAGTAAAGCAATATGACAGGAGGCTCTCGATTGTCCTTCTATAGAAAGTGGTAAGAACAGGGGAAGAAAGATGAACTTTTCTCATGTGACTCGGAAAATGTAGGCACTGCTAAGCCCGCTTCACTAGTGTCTCACTGGGCTCACTGAGCGACCAAGCTAGCCTACTCATTAACTGCACACCTAGAAACCTGATGCTGCTAGCCACTTCCACAGGTGGTTATTACTACGCAGAGGTGTGTGGCTGTGCCTACCTTTTCTGAAATTCACAATAATTGCTTAAGTTTTTCCTATGTTTAAAATGAAGCTGTTTTTGTTACACCAATCCACTAAACCTTCTACCTCCTTGCGGTAAGCATCCTCGTTGTCATCTTGAGTAAGGCCCACTACTATTGTATCGTCCACATACTTCACAATATAGTTGGTGGTAAACCTAGCCCAACAGTCACGGGTCAACAGGGTGAACAACAACAGACTAAGGACTTAGTCTAAACTTAGGACTAGACATAGTCTTAGGACTATCATCATAAATCAAGGACTACCTGTAGAAGAATGGCTATTGAAACCAAAGTTATACAGTACTTGTTTTGTATGTATGATGTTTTGTATCAGCTGCTGACTATTTACTTATAACTGTTTTTTCTTCAGTTTGTTGGAGATTATTGTTAGCCACCCAGAATCCCTTGTTTGAGATGGGCAGCCACAAAATTGAATTGAATACTCTTTTGGGACAAGTGTGATTAGACACACAAGGAATTAGTCTCCAGTACAAAAGCAGTCAATTACCGTATTTTTCAGAGTATAAGACGCACCGGAGTATAAGACGCACCAAAATTTTGAAGTGGCAAATTTTTAAAAAAAGTTTTTGCACTCTGTAGACCTCCCCAAAATGGCCCATTTTTCACAAAAGCAGGCCCATTTTAGGCGGCGTATAGAGTGCTCCTGAGGGCTGGGGGGGGGCAAAATTGAGTAAAATACGGACCGTTTTTTGCTCATTTCTGCCCTCCCCAGCCCCCAGGAGCACTCTGGAAAGCCTCCTAAAGGCTATGCATGGCCATTTTGGTGAAGGGGTGGGGTTTCAGGAGGCAAAAAATGCTGTATTCTGTGTGTAAAATGCACCCAGTTTTTCAGCCTCTTTTCTGAGGGAAAAAGGTGAGTCTTATACTTCTCAAAATATGATAAATAAATAAATGCTATGCCCAACAGAATCCTCTGCTGCCAATCTTGGATGCCAGTTTGGTGTAGTAGTTAAGATAAGCTAAAAACTAGGGGACTGTGAGATCTAGTTCTGCTTTAGGCACAAAGTCAGCTGGGTGATCTTTTGAAAACCTTGCCAACAAAACTGCAGGAACTTGTTCAGGCAACCTCTGAGAATCGGACATGATGAAGAATGAAGAAAAGAACATTGCCTGATGTGAAACAAAATGGTGAGACAGCAGATAGTGAAATGGAATGTCCTGGAAGAGGCCCGATTTAATCTTCTATGCTGCAATATATGTTACAGGTCCCATTTGTTAGAACTTACCTTTTCTTTAAAGTAATGTATATATTTCTGCTTTATCTTCCTAACCTACCTTTTGAGGTATATTAAATTGGGAGATAGCAATTGATTCAATTAATTGAGTATATATGTAAATCTGAGTCTCATAGACTTACTAAACATTTTAGACCAAGTCATTATTTATTCTAATCATAATTGATAAGATGCCTCTAAGTTCTCAAGATACATCAAAAGGAAACAAACCATAGAATGTGTGATTCTTTTATTGCTCTGTCTCTTTCAAGCTGTAATAGAGAGTATGTTGGTCTTACCTGAACGTGTCTTTTCAGGGGAAGAGAGGGAGTGGTAGCGTGTGGGTATTCTCAAAGCCTGATTGGTCCAAAGACTGAGAGCAAACTTCTTAAATACTCCTGCCTTCCATTCCTGCCCAGTTTCCTTGAAGGCGAACTACAGAACTGAAACAACACAACACAACCCCGGGGAAACCCCCCCTGGCCCTCCCTTGGGCCCACCCCACTTCAAAAGGGCGGGTCGTGACCACTCCCTCTCTTCCCCTGAAAAGACATGTTCAGGTAAGGCCAACGTTCTTTTTCCAGTGGAAGAGAGGGAGTGGTCACATGTGGGACATAACCAAGCTCGGTCCCAGGGAGGGAAATCAACAATAACTATGGCCCAAGGGGAGGATCCACCACCACCCTCTGCAGGACCCTTCAACCAAATGATGCCTCCGCTGAGGCAAACGAATCCAGCTGGTAATGCCAGATGAAGGGGGTCGGAGACGCCCAAGTAGCTGCCCGACAAATGTCCTCAAAGGGAGCCCTAATGGCCCATGCCGTAACGGGATGACCCACCGTCTCATAGGTCTCCACAATGGCCTGTCGTAGCCAACGGCCAATGGTTGCCGACGACACCCTGTTTCCCAACTTTCCAGGTTGGAAAGAGACAAATAACGTCTCCGACTTGTGAATCCCTGCGGACTGCCGGAGATAAATGCGCAGGGCGCGACGCACGTCCAAACGGTGCCAGAACCTCTCCCTATCACAAGACGGTCCTGGACAAAAGTCAGGCAGGATGACCTCCTGCACCCTGTGAAAAGGGGTGTTCACCTTTGGGAGAAAAGTAGGGTCAAGACCAGGGGTGGCGAACAAGTTCGACAAAAAGAGCCAAAATTTTAAACTGTGAGAGTCAGAGAGCCACACCACGCAGTGACCTGCCAAAACAGACAAACACTCACACAAAAGCATATAATTTTAACAATAATATATTAAACACATAATATAACATGCTCAGTCAGGTGTTTTTTGTTATAAATTTTTATAAACCCATTAGAGCTGCAACGGAAGGCAACGGAAATATTTTTAGACACAAAGCTTTTGACAAGTTAAAATTCACAGTAAATGGAATAATCTCTACAATCTTTTAATATGGAAAGTCAAAGGCAAGGATGGGCATTTTCTCTTTTATTATTTATAATTGGTTAGGACAGGGGTGTCCAAACTTGGCTGGGGAATTCTGGGAGTTGAAGTCCACAAGTCTTAAAGTTCCCAAGTTTGGACACCCCTGGGTTAGGAGGTCCTGGCGGGCCAGAACTGAAAAGCTAAACAAATATTTCAGCTAAAGATTCAGGTAGAAAGAGATACAAGATGAAATGCTATGCAAATGATATAGTAGTAACGATTATGCAAACACAAAGCTCCATAAGATACTAATGGCAGAATCCAAAGATTTTTGGCTACCTTTTAGAGATAAAAAATTAAATGAAAAGTAAGATAATAAGGCATTCAATTTCCAATGAAAAAAAACATGAAAAGGGGGATTGGGATATGAGAAAAATATAGTGAAATATCTAGAACTCTTATTTAATAGGATATAATAATAATACATTTGAAAACAATTATAAAAAATTATTGAATGAAATGAACAATTCCTTGAAACTTAGATATTATCTAAGATAAATGTTTTATTCCAAATGGCACCAACTGGAAGCTGGGTGGTGGGGTGGGGGAGCAAGATTCAAAATCATACAAGACTCAAAAGAAAGATATAGAGGAGCAGCATTTCTTAATCTTAGACTGGATTACAAAGCAAATTGTCTTAATCTTATTTAAAGATAAAATTGAACAATCACCTCTGTGGTCCCTTCCAACCCTGTGATTCTATGGGTTTGGTATATCTACAAATGATTGGCAGATCACCAATCTTTTCCAACTTCCAGTATTTTAAGTTAAATGAAATGTTAAAAATTTAGAAAGATCTCTGCCATAGCCACCATTCTGATAATTGCTTGTCTTTTAACTTCAGTATAATGATTAATTCATTGCATTTGAATTAATCTATTTCCTTGGACACTTTGATCTCTAGTAACTAAGATATAAGTTTGTATTTTTTAAAATATAGAATACTTGATTCATGATGAGGTGCAATAGGTGACTGACAGTACTGCTACAACCTTCCTCTGACTACTTAGTCTTAGCATTTTATTCTGATTAGCAAAGTTCAAGTTCTAAGGGCTGGTTTTTTTGTATTTTTTTTAAAAAGTGGACTCCACAACCCAAAGTCTCCATTCCCCTAATTATTACCCATCTTCCACTTCATCTTAACTTAAGACTTCATCTTAACTTAACACGCGGCTCGCGGCCAAAATAAATGAGGCTCTTTGCCTCTTACCATTATTTAGTATGCTGTGGCTCAGATCGCGCGCTAAACCCAGAAGTACGGTCGACGCGACGACGCTTGCCTGGAGTGTCGTCGCTTCGACCGTACTTCCGGGTTTAGCGCGTGATGAGCCACAGCATACTAAATAATGGTAAGAGGCAAAGAGCCTCATTTATTTTGGCCGCGAGCCGCATGCGGCTCGCGAGCCGCGTGTTCGCCACCCCTGGTCAAGACGAAGAACCACCCTATCCTGGTGAAAATGGCAAAGGTCATCTTTGGATGAAAGGGCGCCTAGTTCTGAAATACGCCTGGCCGAGGTAATCTCCACGAGAAAAACCACTTTAAGGGACAAAAGTTTCAGATGAACGGACCAGAGAGGTTCGAACTGTGAACCTGTCAAGGCCCGGAGTACTGGGGGCAAATCCCATGTAGAGAACCTATGAATGGGGGTAGGTCTGAGATTAGCCGCCCCTTTTAGAAAACGTTTGATCAGTGGAACTTGAGAGAGAGAGGAAGACCCCCCACCCCCCAAGACCGAAGACAGGGCCGCCACTTGCCTGCACAGGGTGTTTACAACCAACGCCCCATCCAGACCTTTCTACAGAAAGTCCAGGATGTTTGGAATAGTCGCCCCTTCAGAGGAAATACTGAGCGGGGTGCACCACTTGACGAAAGCCGACCAGGTGGAATTGTAAATCCTGGTCGTTGACGGACGGCTGGAGGCCTCGTTGGTGCATATGACACCGGAGGACAGGCTGGCCACCCTCAGGAGTCGCCGTTCAAGAGCCAGACGGCCAGATGGAGCCACTGGGGCTCCGGGTGAAGTAGGACCCCCTGCCTCAGGACTACATACTCCTGCGGAATCTGCCATGGTGAGGCCACAGATAGCTGGACTAGATCCACGAACCAGGGCCTCCTGGGCCAATAAGGAGCCACCACGATGACTAGTGCCTTCTCCACTACCACCTTCCTGAGAGTCCCCGGAATCAGGGGGATGGGAGGGAAGGCATAGAGAAGGCCCATAGGCTACCTGCTCCAGAGGGCGTCCGTGCCCTCTGCCAGCCGGGACTGAAACTGGGTGAAGAAACGCGGCAACTGTGAATTTGCCAGGGTGGTGAATAGATCCACCAGAGGAGTGTCAAACCTCCGGCAGATCCCCTGAAACAAGGACGGATGGAGTTGCCACTCGCCGTTGTCCAGGGTCGCTCGACTCAACCAGTCCGCCTGGTGATTTGCCAGGCCAGAGATGTGCTCCGACACCAGGGATGCCAGATGCTTTTCCGCCCAGGCGCCGAGTCTCAGAGCCTCCAAACATAGTGCTCGAGAGTCCCCCTCTGATGGTTTATGTGGGCCTTGGTGGCCACATTGTCCGTCAGGAGGAGTACATGATGGCCCTCCACGGAGGTCCGGAAATATTGCAGGGCTAGGCGTGCCGCCTTCAGTTCCAACCAATTTAAATGTGTCGGAAATCTGAAGTCGTCCACCTGCCCTGGGCCAACCGAGAGCCCACCAGAGCCCCCAACCAAATAGACTCGCGTCCATGGTCACAGTCATCCTTTCCGGCTCCCAGAAAGAGCAACCCCTTTGAATCGCCGGGGAGATCCACCATCTGAGGGAGGCCTGAGGCCTTGACGAACCATGGACCTGACCCAGGGGTCTGACGTGATCTTGTCCCTAAGATCTGCATAGTGGGATAGGCGGCCGCCTATGGGACGACTCAGGTTCGAGTCACTTCCCTCTGCAGAAGGGGCAACCGCTGCCTCCTCGAAAGGGCCATCGAGACTGATGCTGGTATCTGTTCCGGTCTTGGTAGGACGACCGAGAAAACTGCCTGTCTGATCTGAAAGAGGAGAAACGCTGATGATGGTCAAAGTCAGAACCCCTATAAGATTGCCTACGATAAGGGTGAGCCCGAGCCTCGGATTTCTTGAATGTGCCTGGTAGACCAGGGCCTGCCGGCTTAGGCCTGTTCAAAATGGCCACGCGGCTCAAGGCCTAACTCCGCGCATGTGGCGCCAACCAAAATGGCCACTGGGTCAGGCAGCACGCTGGCGCCGAAGCACTGGGCGCTGCAGAAGGCATTGCCACCCTGCCAGGAGTTCTGGATCGAAAGGGCGGCCTCGTGAGAAACTCTGGGGGGCCCGCACACCAGCGCGCACTCCTCCCAAGCTGCTCGTGTCTCGCCACTTTAAATTCTAACGCGGCAGTCGCCTGAATGGAACGGAGGCTCCGCGGGCACCTCGCACACTCCTCGTGCGCTTTCAAAGGTTCGGCTCTCCTAAGCCGCATCTGGGAGGCGCGGACTCACTCATCAGCCACCCCTAGGAGTATGGCACCCCCGCAGTCCCGGGGATCGGGCAAAGACTCCTGGCCCGCGGAGAGGAGGAAGAACGTCCCACAGGGCCCTCCCCAAACCGCCCGAGGCAGAAAGGACTGACCCTTTGGGCCGCAGCTGCAATTTGGAATTTGTTTAAATTTAAAGTCACCAATTGATCCAAATTAACAATCCAATTGAAACGAAAAAGAAAAAATACACTTTCCTACCTAAAAACCAATCTCAAACAGTGCTTGGAACAAGAGACTGAGAGGAAACTGGGCAGGAATGGAAGGCAGGAGTATTTAAGAAGTTTGCTCTCAATCTTTGGACCAATCAGGCTTTGAGAATACCCACACGTGACGACTCCCTCTCTTCCACTGGAAAATAAAGATTATCTAGTCTAAATTCACATTATTAAAAGCTTGACTTACACTAACTTTTCTTTCATTCTAGTATTAAATGTTCTGATTTAACTGTCTCATAATGACAATATTTTGCACTTAAGTCTATTTAAAACATGCCTGTGTTCATTGGCCTTTTCATTCAAAGCCAGTTTGAGCCATAAATAGTTCAGAAGCTTCAGTGGAACACTGCTAATAACAAGTAGGATCCAGTTAATTTGCTTTTTCATGTAAAACTAGCAAAAGGGAACTGATCTTATTTCTTCATGCAATATGTTTAGCTTTTTTTACTTTGTGGATGTTGAGCAATATAAATGTGCCAGTAGTTTCCTTTATAGCTTATCCGTTAACTTTATTTTGGAAAAATGTTGTAAAGAGGCTGTTCCACCATGACTGACTCTTTCCTTTTGCTGCTTGGCAACTTAACTTGTTTTCTCTTTCCTGACTTTGTTATGCTGAACAGAGCATTCTGGCACAAGGTCTTGGAGAAAGGAGCTTTAGAGTTTGTTAGATCATTCATCAACCTTCTCTAGTGTTTTCCGTTCTGAGCTTTGGCGCTCCCTCGTTTCAAGCAGAAAGAGCATTCCTAGCTCTGCTTCATGGCTAATTATTTAAAATATCTTTGTCCAGATCTTATAACTAAAACAAAAAGGAGAGTAGCTTATGAATATCACTATTTAGATGGTCCCTTTCAGTACATTTACAAT
This sequence comes from Natrix helvetica, assembly GCF_964273705.1. Taxonomy (NCBI): domain Eukaryota; kingdom Metazoa; phylum Chordata; class Lepidosauria; order Squamata; family Natricidae; genus Natrix; species Natrix helvetica. The sequence continues at coordinate 238,397,421 of NC_138552.1, forward strand.
TTCAAAGATATAAAACACAACAAAGATATGGGAAGAGAGGAAAGGTCAACAGTATAACCACGGCGTTTAAAATTACAGTTCTGTGATCAGCTTGAATGCAAACAATTCAAGTAGTATGTTGAAATGTTGCTAGATGATACCGAGTGTTGGCTATGGGAAGTTCTGCATGAATAATATATACTTTATCATTGTGTAGAGGCATGTTTCCAATATTCTTGGTATGCAGAGCTGTGAAATCTGCTATATATGTGTGTTATTCAGATTGAAGGCATTCTTTTTTCCTCCTTTAACATTTGAATATTAGAATGTGGATAATGGATTAGCACAATTCAAATATAATCTGCAAATCCAAACTAACTTTTAGGGGATGGTTATCTTCTTATGTCATATCTGTCATAATTGCAAAGATCTGTTGTAAGACATCGTGATCAATTGAAACAATTGAGTAGGTTTGAGAATTGTTCAGCCAAGCGGTTTTTGATCCTTCTTGGTATCTGATCAAGCTCAACCCCTCAGAGGGAGAGTATCCTGATTTAGAAAAACCATACACTGGCTTTATGGCATTGAATAACTCTCTGGTGCTATGCTTGCCAGCAAAGTTTTTCATTAAACACACCTGGGAAGCATTGGACTTGGCCGAGTCTTTTAGGGTAATGTTGAATCGCTTTCTGACAGTCACTGATTGCTTATGATACAAAATGGCTCTGTGTAGGTTGAAGAACAATTTGGATCTGTTCAGAAGTCAGCATCTTGTAATCAAGGAATGATGGTGACAGCTAACTTTTTTTAAAGTATTCATTTTTTTTCTATAATCTTCCAGATTCATCTCTTCTTATGGAAGTTTGTCATTTTGTGTACATATGATTCTCAGTATCAGAAGAACAAGTGGTAATATTGAAAAAAAGAACTCTACTAAACTAAAATATTAAAGGGAAGTATAACCAACACACTGAGAATTTTTTAGATATTTTGAAGCAAGACATTTTAACAACTTTACTTAAACAAATACAGTAAAATGAACTGGCAATCTTATGTCTTCTGAGAAAACTAGCAATGAGTGTTAAATGACTGTCAACTGAACATTTTTTTTAAATTTATAGTGGTCACAAGATTTTACTATTAATATGTGTGTGTGTGTGTGGTGTGTTTGTGTACGCATGAGAATTCAAATTTGTTTTAAAGAAAAGCTAAACTTTCAGGCTGCAGGGAAAAATTGTACAATGAGATCTTCAACTTCAAAGCAGCAACAATGTATTTGAATTCTTATAACACCATCCCTTTCCCTGCTACTCTAAGGGAGCAAGTCTACAAATGCTATATATTAGAATTTTACTCCTTAAAGCAGGGGTATCAAACTAGCAGCTCACAGCTGGATGCGTCACACACAAGCCACGCCCACCCCAGCTCCACAAAGGCAAAAAACGTCATGATACATCACGTGACGCAATCAAGTTTGACATCATGCCTTAAAAGAATGACCGTTGGCTTACCTGGTCTTTCTCTAGGCGCTGCGGGAGTGTCCAAGCACGGGTTAACATCAGCTTGCTGCCCAAGGACTGAGTTCGAATTCTTGTAGCTCCGCCTCTTGCTCCCCTCAGAGGCTCAGTTTTAAAAAACGAAGGAGTGTCCAAAGGAACTGTCAATGCAATAGTCCAATCCAATGAAAAAAACTACCCCGCGACCCCTGATAGGGTGGGGTTGGACACTCCCGCAGCGCCTAGAGAAAGACCATTCAGGTAAGCCAACGGTCATTCTCCTAGGCGCTGCTTGGAGTGTCCAAGCACGGGACATGCCAAAGCTATGATCCCCCAGGGAGGGAAGAACTGTTCACGGGCGCGGGACTAGCCACCACCTGCTGCAGAATTCTTCTCCCGAAGGCTGCCTCAGCCGAGGCAAAGGTGTCCAGTCTATAGTGCTTGACAAACGGTGACGGGCCTGACCATGTAGCAGCCCGGCAGATGTCCTCAATGGATGCTTGGGTGGCCCATGCAGCCGATGTAGCAGCACTTCTTGTCGAGTGTGCAGTGATACGAGGAGGCGCCGGTCTGCCCTGATGTTCGTAGGCCAGCTGGATACACGCCCTTATCCAGAGCCCTACTGTAGCGGAGGAGACCTTCTTGCCCATGGTGGCAGGTTGAAATGACACAAAGAGGGCCTCCGACTTGCGGAAAGGAGCTGTTCTGTTCATGTAGATCCGCAGGGCACGGCGGACGTCCAGCTTATGCCACTCACGTTCCCTGGAGTGCTTGGGATGCGGACAAAAGTCCGGGAGGATCACTTCCTGTGAGCGGTGGAAAACGCTGTTGATTTTTGGAACGAATGCCGGGTCCAGACGTAATATCACTCTGTCGGAGTGGATGACGCAAAGGTCCTCTCTGACTGACAAAGCCGCCAGTTCAGAGATCCGGCGTGCCGAAGTGATGGCAATGAGGAATGTCGTCTTGAGGGTCAGGTGGCGTAGTCCAACTGTCCGAAGAGGTTCAAATGGTGGCCCGGACAGAGAACGTAGCACCACGGCCAAGTCCCAGGTAGGATACCTGTGGATGGTAGGAGGAGCCAGATTGGTGGCTCCTTTGAGGAAGTTGCGCACCTGCGGGTGTTTGCTGAGGGACAGGTGCGACTCAGTAGACAGGATGGAGGCCAAAGCGGCAGTCTGGCGTTTGAGAGTGTTGGGTGCCAGACCCCTGTCAAGACCGTCCTGCAAAAAGTCCAGAACTTGGGGAACGGTGGCAGAAGTGGCAGAGATCTGGTGTTGAAGGCACCAGCGAGAGAAGGCCGACCAGGTAGCTTCATAAATTCTGACCGTTGATGGACATTTGGATGCCTGGATGGTGCGGATCACCTTATCCGAATATGCGCCGAGCCTCAGGATCTCCCCTTCAAGTGCCATACGGCAAGTTTCAGCCACTGGGGTTCCGGGTGATGGATGGCCCCTTGGCTGAGGGATATGCGGTCCTGAGGAATGCGCCAGGGACGAGACACTGAGAGACTGACCAGGTCGGCGAACCAGGATCTCCTCGGCCAGTGAGGAGCCACCAGCAGTATCTCCGCTCCCTCTGTCAGGATCTTCCCGATGACCTGTGGAATTAGCGGCAGGGGCAGGAAGGCGTACAGTTGGCCTGGAGGCCAGGGAGAGCGAAGAGCGTCCGTGCCTTCCGCCCCTGGGCACTGGAACCTCGAGAAGTACCTGGGTAGCTGGGCGTTGGCCGGAGACGCGAAGAGGTCGACGACTGGAAGGCCGAATCGCAGAGACAGCTGATGAAACAGTTCTGGGTGAAGGCGCCACTCCGCGTTCTGGATGGTGGATCTGCTGAGCCAGTCTGCAGTCGCGTTGTCCTCCCCCGAGATGTGGTCCGCCCGCAGAGACCTGAGGTGTCGTTCCGCCCACCGACCCAGGGATTCTGCCTCCGTCATCAGAGCAAGGGATCGTGTGCCGCCCTGATGATTGATGTACGCTTTCGTGGCGATGTTGTCGGTCAGGACCAGCACATCCTTGTCCCTGACCAGCTGGAGGAAATGCCGCAGGGCCAGTCTGGCAGCCCAGAGCTCTAGCCAGTTTATATTGTGGGCGAGCTCCGCTGGTGACCATCTGCCCTGGATCACCTGGTTCTGAAGGTGTGCCCCCCACCCGAAGAGGCTGGCATCTGTCGTGATGACCAGGCGCTCCGGCTCCTTGAAGTAGGAGCCCTTCAGGAGAGCATCCGACTGCCACCACCGGAGGGAACGAATTACCTTGGGAGGGAGACGTATCACCCTCTTGGAGTTGCTGGCCATGCGTCTCTGGAGGGGCAGCAGGAACCACTGGAGGTCCCTCGCGTGGAGGCGTGCCCACGGGACCACCGAAATACAGGACACCAGCTTCCCTAGCAGTTGAGAGAGTGAAACTACCGTTGCTGACCTGGTGGACCGGATCTTCCGCACGAGGGATCTGATGCTGTCCACTCTCTCTTGTGTGAGGAAGACCTTGCAGGACTCCGAGTCGATGATGGTGCCGAGATGCTGGATCCTGTGGGTCAGGTTGAGATGGCTCTTGGCCAGGTTGACCGAGAAGCCGTGCTGTTGCAAGACCTGAATGGTGGTGTTGAGGTCTTGCTGCGCCTGATCCCTGGATGACGAGTGGATCAGGATGTCGTCCAGGTAACACTCCAGCCTCACTGGAATTGAGCGTAGGTGAGCTGCGATGGCGGCCAGCAGTTTGGTGAAAGTGCATGGGGCTGACGAGAGTCCGAAGGGAAGGGCTCTGTACTGAAAATGCTGGTTGGCAAACTGGAACCTCAGGAACCTGCGATGCGCCGGGTGAATCGGAACGCGCAGGTACGCCTCCTTCAGGTCTATCGAAGTCAAGAGATCTCCCTGTCTGATGCAACCCAGGATGGTCTGCAGGGACTGCATCTTGAAGCGTTTGTATTCTAGATGCTTGTTGAGTCGCTTGAGGTCCAATATTGCCCGCACCCCTCCCGATGGCTTGGGGACTAGGAACAGGATGGAATAGAAGCCTGTGCCCTCCTGACCCTTGGGTACCCTTTCTATGGCCGCTAAGAGGTGGTCTATCTCCGCCCTCATTAGTTGGAGCTTGTGAGGTGACCTGGGAGTGGGGCAGCGAACCCGGGATCTTGGAGGGGGGGAAAGGAAGTCCAGGGTCAGGCCGTGACGGATCGTGTTGAGGATCCACACGTCCGTCGTGGTCTCCTCCCACTGGGCAGCATAGAGTTGGAGACGGCTGCCTATGGGAGGGTCCCTGTGACTGTCACTTGGATTTCCGGAAGGGGCGGTTGGAGAACCCCCCTCGGGAAGGTTTACGGTAGCCCTGTTGTCTATTTCTATCCCTGTAGAAAGGTCTGTCCTGGGAACGTTCCTGTGACTGGGAAAAGGGATGGCCGGAATCACCTGAAGAGGTGGAAGGCTCGGAACTCCGAAAGGAACCCCTACGAAAGGGCTGGCCCTTGCGTTCAGGTTTCTTGGTCATGGCTGGGAGTACCTTGCGTTTATCCTTGGATTCAATCAGAAAGGAATCCAAGGCCTCCCCAAAAAGTTTCCCACCCTTAAAGGGGGTGGAAGCCAGCTTCCACTTTGCCTTGACATCTGCCTGCCAGTGGCGGAGCCACAGTAGGCGACGTGAGGTCACATTGGCGGCTAATGCCCCGGAGGAAAACTTGGTGGCACTAAGTGAGGCATCAGCAGAGTATTCTATGGCTGCTATGATCTTATTCATGTTCTGTCTCATTTTAGTGTCCCCAGCCGGTAGGCCGGACAATAGTTTGCGGAGCCAGAAGAGAGCTGCCCTTCCGAAGTAGGAAGAGGCAGAAGATTCTCTCATGGCCCAAGCAGAGGCCATATGCGTCTTGATAGAAGACGATTTAGCCCTTTTGTCCTCTGCCTTGAGCCCCTCCAGTAATTCAGCGGGTAGAGCCGAATTGGAGGTAAGGGACATAATGGGGTCATCAACCTGGGGAAGCTTTAGGAGCTCCTCCAGAGGCTCTTCCATGGTATATAACCTCTTGTCGTTCCCACTGGGGTTTGCCAAGGAACCAGGCTGGGTCCATTGGCGTTGGATAATGTCGAGGAACAGCTGAGGGGCTGGAACCAAGTCTAGGGGGGGAGAAACCTCGTTGAAAAGCCCTGCCCCTGGGTCCTGGGGACCGATGGTCTCCATGGATGCCTGATCCGAGGCAGGTTTGGGCCTAGGGGCTGGAAGGCCCATCTGGGGTCCTGCAGCCCGGGCCTTAGTCAGGATAGCCCGAAACATGGAAGAGTTGAAAAGACCCAGAGAGGGGGGGGTTCTGGTGTGGGATTTTCATCCTCAGAGAGGTCTGGAGCATCATGCTCCACCTCCTCTGAATCAGAAACCTCACTGATGCCCGAGGGGGCAGGTGAGGCCTCCCTAGCTGGAGGTCCCTGTGCCCTAGCCGGTTTTCCCTTACTGGGATTAGCAGAGGCAAAGGGAAGCTTAGATGCCAGCTGCATCATCCCATCAGTGATACCCCGGGAGATGGCCTCTGCCACCACCTCCTGCATGCTTTTGGGCAAAGGAAGATCGTGGGCCTGAGGGGTATCTGGCCCAGTTACTGAATAGATGAAGGAGCCCTCCTCTGCCAGGGAGTCTGCCTCATCAAGGGAATCTGCTGCCAGGGAATGGCCTGGGGAACCCATAGAGGCCCTGGAAGGATTAGGAGAAAAATCAAATTCCTCCCTTTCCCCTGGAAGGGAGGGAGGAATCCCTTGCCTGGGGGTAGATGGAACAGGAATCCCCTCCTCCCCAGGAGTAGGAGCTGGGGGAAGGGCCTGCTGGGCAGATAGGGCCTTCTGGAACTGTTTTTCCAGGGTCCTCTGCCTCCTAGCAGCTAGTCTCTCCTCAGCCTTAGAAGGCTGCTTGGCTTTAGGAGCCTTCCCCTTAGCTGGGCATCCCACCCCTTCACCTTTAGCAGCAGGGTTGGTCCTGCTGCGTTTAGCTGCTGGTGGGCCAGCCTGCTGATCCACTTGCTTCTCCATAGCATTGGGAATCCTTCCCGATGGCTGAGGTGCTGGAGAATCTGAGGCTTGCATCGCTGGGAACCTCGTGCTGCAGGCAAGTGGTGGCTGGAAAATGGCTCCGGCTGAGATGAGGCTGGAAGCCAGAAGATCCGCGCTGAAGAAGGCAAGGGTGAATGGTCTAGATGACCAAAAGAACCCCTGCGGCCGCTTTGTAGGTCTGGAGGGAAGAGACCCAGTCAGGAGACCCTGCGATGGTCCTCTTCAACCCCTACTGCGGCGATCTGCAGAGAGCGCAGGCAACGCGATGAGGCTAAAAGCCCCGGCAGAAAAAAGCGTGCCAAAATTTTTAAATAAAAATGGCCACCGTTCGCATTTTTGCACCTGGAGCGGCACCGGGGGAAAAGGCTACAGCCTAATGCTGTCCTTTGGGGTCCTAGCCTCCTACCTGCTCCCCAGTTGTTCGTTGGCAGCCGCCAAACGAACCCCCTCCGGTGCGATCGCTCTCGTCGCTGTGAGAAGCGAGTCGCGCTCCAGGCAGCCTGGCTCGCGCGCGAAATTCAAACGGCAAACAGTCGAAAATACAAGAAAATGCAAGAAAATACTAAAAAAATAACAAACCTCTATCTAGGAGCTAACTAAACTTAAAATTTTTACTTAAAGGGAGCAAACTACACTAACCAGAGGGTCCAGTCTGCTGCTTAAGGACTGGATCTCCCCAAATTGCATCCTGTAGGGCGACTGAGTTTTTAAAACTGGGCCTCTGAGGGGAGCAAGAGGCGGAGCTACAAGAATTCAAACTCAGTCCTTGGGCAGCAAGCTGATGTTAACCCGTGCTTGGACACTCCAAGCAGCGCCTAGGAGAATTATATACACTAAAACAGCTGGTAGTTTTAAAAATATCTCCTTGGCTCACAAAGTTGTTTTGGCAATTCAATCTTTACGTGGGTAGGAATAGGAAATAACTAATATTGTTGAATCTGACCAACTGATCATATTTATACTAGTGGGAAGACGGTGCCTCTTCCCACCTCATTTGAACTCAATAGCAGGTTTTCTTTTCAAGCATAGGGCTGACCTTTTCCCCTCCCACACTTATGTGGGCAATGTACATTTCACATCTTAAAGCAATTCTAAAAATGCTTCCCTTATCTCAGTTAAAGTGAATGGGGATTACAAGGGGCAGATTTGAACTGGCACCAAGTTCTGAACAAAGCATTTATTTTTGGTTTTGAAAATATTAATATCCAGAGAAACAGCTATTTTATTCTCCTAGTGCTATCTTCTATTTCAAGGCTGATTGAACCAATGTGGGCTAGATCAAGCAATACAGAAGGAATGGCTTTGACTGATAGGAGCCACTGAGCAGGCAAGTATGTTGCAACCTTTTACATTTACCCTATTGAAAGCCAAGTTGATTATCTGCTTTTTCATCCTTGAAGCTTCAAAACTAAAGTTCCACTGAATGATGAAATCACTGTTTCATCCCTAATTTATTTTCGTATGTGTTTAATACAAATAATTTACTTAAAACCAAAATAAGGGAAGAGTTTCTGAACAAAGAGATATGTTCGCTCATTATTTCCCCAATAATCAGATATTTAGAGGGAGCATACATCAAAGATAGACTAAGAAATGTAAGAAAATCTAGGGGAAAATACTATATGTATCCAAAGGCTTTACACAAGAAACATGTCAAGGCTGAGAATGGAATGAATGAAAAATAGAAAATCATGCATGAAAGTAATAAAGATAATAGAATGAAGACCCAGTAAAGAAGCAAGACATAGCAGAAAGAGATGGAGGAAGAAGGAATTATTCACAGATTGGGAATCATAAGGATGACATGCTCTTCAACATATTTTTCAAAAAGGTTGAATATGCAAATCTCTAAGGGAGGCAAACAGTGGTGGGTTTCAAATTTTTTTAGAACCTCTTCTGTAGGTGTGGCCTGCTTTGTGGGAGTGGCTTGCTGGCCATGTGACCGGGTGGGAATGGCTTGCCAGCCATGTGACCGAATGGGAGTGGCTTAGCAGTTATGTGACTGGGTGGGCATGGCCAACTTGTAAAATGTGGTGAAACTCACTTAACAACACTCTTGCTTAACAACCAAAATGTTGGCTCAGAAACTCTGGCATTTGAAGCACGCAAGTCTTAAAGCTGTCAAGTTACAAGACCCTTGCACCCCTAACCATTTAGAAAAAAACCCCAGGGATGTTTAAACTTGACAGCTTTAAGACTTTAAGGTTTAGATAGGACTCTTAGAGGTGGGCGGGGCAATTGGTGAGCCAGCCAATCAGTGAGTGGCGGGCGGAGCAAGCATGGTGTGGACGGGTAGGGGGAGGGAGCTGGAACGGCACAGTAGATTTGTGGAACCTCTTCTATAGAAGAGGTTAGAACTGGCAGGAACCCACCTCTGGAGGGAAAGTAACATTGGCTTACCTGAACGGTCTTCTCTGTGCGCTGCAGGAGAGTCCAAGCATGGGTTAATTCTGTCTGACTGCCCTGGACCGAATTGAAGATTTTTAGCCACGCCTCCTATGCTGGCACCACAGATTTTTCGATGAAGGCGTGAACCTGTAATCAGTTCAACAGTGATTCCAGTGAGTCTGTTACAAGATCAAGTCAACAGTCATTCGTAGAGGTCATATAACAACAGCGTAAGTCATAAGCTCTGGTCAGCTGAGAGCGAGTGAGTTGTGATGTGACGTGGCACTGTGTAGACTGGAGCTGGTAGGCAAGGGCGATGCAGGCGCGCAACCATCGGCCGATGGTGGCAGAGGTGACCTTGCGCCCCATAGTGGCAGGTTGAAACAATATGAAGAGGGATTCAGACCGCTGAAACAACACCGTGCGCTTGATGTACTTGCGGAGTGTCCTGTGCACATCTAGTTTGTGCCATTTGCGCTCCCTAGAATGTCTTGGATGCGGGCAAAAGTCCGAAAGAATGACTTCCTGGCTCCGGTGGAACCAGTTGTTGACTTTAGGAATGAACAAAAGATCCAGACAGAGAACAACCCTGTCGGGATGTATGATACATAGGTCCTCCCTGACAGACAGGACCGCCAGCTCCGAGATCCTTCGCGCAGAGGTAATAGCCGTTAGAAAGACCGGTTTGAAAGTCAGGTGTTTCAAATCACAGGATCGAAGGGGCTCGAACGGGGGGACCAATCAGGGCGCTCAAGTCAATGTTCAACTCCCAGGACAGATAACAATGGATGACAAGAGGACGTAAGCTGGTAGCCCCTTTTAGGAAACTGCGGACCCTGGGATGACGTGCAAGGGAAAAGTGGTTGCTGGAAGTCAGGAATGTAGACAGCGCTGCAACCTGAGGCCAGAGCGTGTTCACCGCTAACCCTTGGTCCAACTCCTCCTGCAAAAAATCCAAAATTTGTGGAATGGTGGCAGAAGTAGAATCAATAGACTTTTGAGTGCACCACCTGGCGAAAGCGACCCAGGTGGCATCATAAATTTTGGTAGTCTAAGGTCACCGAGAGACTTAGATGGTTTGTATGACCTTAGCAGATATTCTGTCTTTCTCTAGGATGCCTCTCTTAAATGCCAGATGGCTAATTGCAACCACTGGGGCTCCAAGTGTGATAGAGTCCCCTGGTTGAGAGAGACCACCTCCGGAGGTATTCTCCATGGTTTGGTGATGGAGAGACTCATAAGGTCGGCAAACCATGTCCGTCTGGGCCAGAATGGTGCCACTAGAAGCACCTCCGCTTGTTCTGCTAGTATCTTGCGAATCACGCTGGGAAGGAGTGGAAGCGGTAGGAACGCATAGAGCATGCCGGGTGGCCAGTGGCAAAGCAGAGCATTGACTCCCTCTGCTCCTGGAGACCGGAACCTGGAGAAGAATCGAGGGAGATGGGAGTTATCCGAGGTGGTAAATAGATTGACTGACGGGCGGCCGAACCTCTGCATGATCTTGAGGAAAGGTCCGGGTGCAGGCGCCACTCTGAGTGGTCGATCATGGCCCTGCTCAGCCAATCCGCCTGGACATTGCTCACCCCAGAGATGGGCTCCGCTCGGAGGGATGACAGATGTTTCTCTGCCCACTTCCCCAGACATTCTGCCTCCACCATCAACAACTTGAAGCGAGTGCCCCCTTGGCGGTTTACATGTGCCTTGGTGTCCACATTGTCTGTGAGCAACATTACATGGTGACCTTGGACTGTTGTCTGAAAATGTAGAAGAGCCTCGCCGCTTTTAGCTCCAGCCAGTTTATGCTGTGCTTGAGATCGCTGGCGGACCACCTGCCTTGTACGACCTGATTTTCGAGATGGGCTCCCCACCCAAATATACTGGCGTCCGTCGTGATGATGAGGCGATTCAGTTTGCGGAAGAGACTGCCCTTGGTCAATGCTGGAGAAAGCCACCACTGCAGGGACTGTTGGACATTGAGTGGAACTGGAAGGAGTGGAAGAGTTGCTGTTCCTGGCCCTTAGGTGGGACAGAAGACACCATTGAAGCTGTCTCGAATGCAACCTTGCCCACGGCAGTAGTGACAGGCAAGAAATCATTTTGCCGAGGAGTGTCGATAACTGAACAATGGGCGCTGACCGCGAAGTCCGCACCTGGAGTACCAGTTTTCTAATGCTGGAGATCTGCTCCTGGGTCAAGACAACCTGGCAATTGACAGTGTCTATTATTGCGCCGAGATGCTGCAACCTCGTGGTGGGAGCGCGATGGCTCTTTTCCAGATTGACGGAGAAGCCGTGATCTTGCAGAACTCTCATCGTCAACCGGAGGTCCATGGCTGCTTATTGGGAGGACAACGATTGAATGAGAATGTCATCTAGGTACGCTTGAAGTCAAACTGGGCATGACCTCAGGGACGCAATCACCGCTGCCAGAATCTTTGTAAATGTCCTGGGGGCTGATGACAGGCCAAACGGCAATGCCCTAGACTAATAGTGCTTGCTTGCGTAATAAAACATCAGGAACTTGCGATGGGCCTTTCGGATTGGGATGTGGAGGTACGCTTCCCGGAGATCTATTGATGTTATGTTGCAAACATGTTGTAACACGTCCACTGGGCTTAGACTGAATTGAAAAATCTGGGGTGCCAGCACAGGAGGCGTGGCTAAAGATCTTCAATTCAGTCCAGGGCAGTCAGTCAGAATTAACCCATGCTTGGACTCTCCAAGCAGCACACAGGAGAATCACTGAACATTTATTATAGAAGGAATTCCTACTATTTTATAAAATAAAAGCACAGTGGTTGCTTAAAAAAGATTGAACATAAAATGTCTAAAAACCTCCGCAAAAAACCTGAACGTTCACAAGCTGCAAAGCCAAATTCCTATTGCTAAACTAAAGAGCTCAGGAGCAGAAACCTTTTCCGGTAGTTTTATCAAGTTCTGCTTCTCCCCACTTGTGGTATATACATTTAGCTACAAGCTGAGATGAAGATATACAAGGCATAAAGGAGCGCTGATATATAGCTGCATGTTTTCTAACTACAGATTTTCATTGTTTCCTGTGATTAAGTAATCATATGACAAAAGACTATGATAGCACAGCATTAAAACCATATATTTCTTTCTCTTTCAGAAAAAAAAAATGGAAATGTGTGTTATTCCTATTATAATGAATTACTATGTATATTAAGACTACATAAGTTGTTTTTTTCTACTGACAATTATAAACTAATCAATGTGTTCCTTAATAATATACTGTATGCTGCTGGTGTCTACCGTGTGTGTCTGTCTGTTGGTCTGTCTGTCTGTCTGTCAACTACAAGGTAACCAGATGCCAAATTAGTATTTCTGGGAAGACCAGGATTGAAAAATCAACATGGGAAAATCCCTATAGCCTGGGATGCATAGGATGATGTGAGTTTTAGTCAATACACTTAGACACTATCAGGTGGGGGGGGGGGGGATTATTATACTGTACAGTGTTTTGTGATACAAGAAAATCCATGAGTCAAGCAACCCTGATAAAAATATTTGTTAAACCAAACACAAGGAAAAACTGAACTAGGGAGTAAAGAAGCTATCACCACAACTGTAAATGCTTGGCTAGATCACCCCAAACTAAAATGATGAATCCCATACCCTACTTCAATCCTTTCATACATAAAATACTACAATGTAACTTTGTACTGAAGCTGCTTAATTGACAAATATTTTTCCACTGCTAAAATGACAGGGTAGAAAGACTGCACTACTTGCTCCTTAAAAAAAACCTTCAAGAAGCAAAAATCAAGGGTTTTCCAATTTTGATCAAGTCTGACAGCTCTTTTATTTTAAGCAGAGTTATATCAGCAAATTAACTATAGAAGTTCTAGCCCGACAATTCTATTTACGTCAGTCTGGCTGGGTTAGACATAGTCTGGGGACATGAAAAATTCCAGCCATCAATTGCATCTCTGAAATTAATGAACTTTCATTTATTATGGTCATGATTTAGAATAATTCATATTTATTCATATTCCCTACAAGGATGTTTACAAACTAATTATTGCTCAGTTTTTTTCTCCAAAACATTGGCTGTATTTTGATATGAATGGCAAACTAACATAAAAACATTTGTGGTCCAAAAACTGACATTTTAGAACACTATTAGGAGACAGGAATGGGCAGTTAAAATTTAATCTAAAAACTGAGAGTAGGATAACAGATCCATCAATCAGTCCTTTCATCTGACTGGTGCTGAGTTGCAATATCCTGCAGCCAATGTTGAAATACACTAGATTAGCAGTCCCTTCCCAAATTTGGATGCATCTTATACATCGAATGTAGCCCCGCCTAATCACCGGCCCCCACCCTTTGGCCTCGCCTCCCAGCAATTTACCTCCTTGCAGCAAACGAGGAAAATGGGGCTTGTGGAAACGGCAATAGGCTATGGCAATTCTTGCGGCCAGAAATATCTGATCATCCCCATGCTGAAAGTGAAAGTGAAAGTGAAACAGGCTGTTTGCTGTTTGCTGCAAGGAGGCAAATTGCTGGGAGGCAGAAGAAGATGGTATATGAATTTATCTCAAAATTTTTCTCCAAGATGCAACTAAAACATATATTAAGACAAGCTTAATTTATTCATCTAAGAAATTATTGGACACCAAGAACAAATTACTTTCAAAACGACAAATGTTTAATAGTTTTAATATATTTTGTTCCACAAATCTGCAAATAATTTATAGAAGATTTCAGTTCTCCTTCAATGTCAAATAAAGCTCAATTATTTGCAGAAAATGTGTACACTATACAGTAGATAACACTCATTACAGAGGTTTTTATTTTTTAGACTAGAAACACAAGTGTTTTATAAAAATAGGCAACATACATTTTTCTACTCTCACTATACTGTTAGGGTTGCGGCCATAGTGCTAAAGCCCAGGGAGAATATTTAACACAGCCAAACTATGTGTTAAAACTCCACAGTTGTTTCATATTGTGGGTGGGTGCTTTTATGTTTTTTTTAAGTTCTCACAGACAATGTCATAACTGAAACCATTACAATATATTCTAAAACCTGGTATACAACAATATTTGCGCATGTACACTGGTATCTCTAGACAAGTAATAAAATGTATAACTCTGAGACTATCACCAAATATTTAATCATCAAAACAAACCCTGTCAAATCCAGTTATTAGCAACCAAAACCAATACATCTGATAAAATGAGCTGCTGTTTATGAAAGCTTATGCCTTTTATTAAAAGTAAGTCTGGAAAAAAACCCTGCCAAACTCCTATGTTTGGCTACCATAGACGAAAAGAATTTTCTGCCTGCAGAAAGCGTTTCTATGAAATTCTTAGTCTAATCCAGTGGTAGTCAACCTTTTTCTACCTACCGCCCACTAATGGATCTTTCTTGATGGAAAAATTTCCTTACCGCCCACCAGTTTTTGCGCAAGTGCGGAATATTTTTTAGAAAGGAGGGTGTTTTTTAAAAAAAGAAATGTACATACATTTATCTTTTTATTTCTACTTTATGCATGTTTATAATGTTTTTAACTTTATAAAGTTTAATTAGAAAACAATAAAGTAAATTGAAATTAGCTTTACTAGTGATTAATGAGATCTTTGAGGCTGATGCTGCGAGACTAAATATTTGATATCTGGTTCGATTTTCGTAAGGAACAAACAAAGGTCTCCTCTTTCGGTGATATTCAGACGGTTTCTCTGTTTGCTCATAATATGATTAACAGCACTAAAGCCTGATTCTACAAGATATGTGGTAGGGAAAGGTATCAATAAATTGAACATCATTTTCCACATATTTGGATATAATACAGGCATTTTTATTTTGCCAGAGTTTTTGGTATCCACCACTGCCAAAATTACATTTACTCTCTTCGTCATATTTAAGTTCTAATAGTTCTTCTTGGCAAGTTATATCAACTTCAGCAACATTTGCTATAAAAGGATTTATCATCCGTCATGCACCTTTAAGTTCAAAATATCTTGAAATCTTTTTCCATATCGAATTTGAGTTCGTTGAGGTGGCTACTGAGCCTTTCAATATCCCCCGGAGTTACATTATTGTTTATAGAGGACAATTCAGGAAACTGATGAAATTCCCTCTTGAGAATATTATGACGGAGAAGATCAAGCTTTTTGATAAATAATGACACAATATTTTTGCAACTTATAAGAGTTATATTGGTTCCTTGAATCTGCAAATTAATTTCATTAAATCTCTTGAAAATGTCTGCCAAATAAAAGGCATCAGTCTTTACGGTTTTTAACTGTTCATAGAGACCAGCCTCATTATCACTTTCAAAAAACTGTATGACACTATCAAATAATGCAACAAAACGAGACAAGCATGTACCCTTTGAGAGCCATTGAACTTCTGTGTGTAAAAGTAACCTAATAAACTGCTCGTTATTGTCCTGGCACAGCTGTCGAAACATTCTATCACACTTGGCATTAGATTTGATCTTATTTACAGCTTTAATTATTATACTTAATGATGAATGGAGACTTGTACTTAAATGTTTTCCTACAATATGTTGTCTGTTGGATGGGGGACAACAGACTCAAACTCAACCCCTCCAAGACTGAGTGGCTGTGGCTACCGGCACCTCGGTTCAGTCAGCTAATTCCAACGCTGACCATAGGGGGCGAGCAGTTGCCCCCTGTGGAACGGGTGCGCAATTTGGGCGTCCTCCTAGATGCCCGGCTGTCAATGGACGATCATGTGGCAGCCGTGGCAAGGGGGGCGTTCCACCAGGTTCGCCTGGTGCGCCAATTGTGCCCCCTCCTGGACCGGGATGCCCTACGCACGGTCACTCATGCACTGGTGACGTCTCGCCTGGACTACTGTAACGCTCTCTACATGGGGCTTCCCTTGGGACGCGCCCGAAGACTGCAGCTAGTCCAGAACGCAGCCGCGCGGGCAGTCATGGGGAGTACCAGGTACTCCCATGTGACACCGCTCCTGCGTGAGCTGCACTGGCTGCCTGTGGTCTTTCGGGTGCGTTTCAAGGTTTTGACCACCATCTTTAAAGCGCTCCATGGCATAGGGCCCAGTTACCTGCGGGATCGCATCCTCCCACATACATCCCAGCGGCCAATTCGCTCTCACAGAGAGGGGCTTCTCCTGGTGCCGTCCGCTAGGCAATGCCAGCGGGCGACGCCAAGGAGTAGGGCCTTCTCTGTGATGGGCCCAACCCTCTGGAATGACCTCCCCCCCGACATCAGAACCACCACCGACTTCCGCTCCTTCCGGCAGAAACTAAAGACTCACCTGTTTCGACTGGCTGGCCTGGCATAATTTCAACGCCTATCTCCTGGCATTTATATTTTACTGGTTTTTAAGGGTATTATTCTATAGTCTTAATTTTATTGGGCATTGGGATCTTAATGTCTGTTTATTTTAATTATTTATTAGCAATACAGTCCTACACTTCTTTTATCCTCCTCTTATGCATCTATCCATTTTATATTTGTATATATATATTTTCCATGTAGTAATTTTAATTGTTTTAATTTTGTTCTTTGACATGGACTGTACACCGCCCCGAGTCCCTTTCGGGAGAGGGGGCGGTCTATAAGCGCTAATAAATTGAATTGAATTGAAATTGAATTGTGCACAACACAATGAATACACAAAACGTTTGGCACTTTTTCCTTCAGGTAAGCAACAAACCCACGATAGCGGCCTATCATTGATGGTGCTCCATCAGTAGCACATGCAACAATATTGTTCAAGGGTATATTATTTTTTACAAAATATGATTTCACAGCATTAAATATTGATAATCCTTTTGTATCTGTAATCAGATTGATAGTGAAGAGCATTTCTTCTTGCAATGTATTGTTTCCATCACCGTCATCAGTAGAGCATTATTATCTGCAATGACAGACTCATCCAATTGTATGGAAAATGAAGAATTTTGGAGAATACCTATAAGTTTATTTTCAACATTAGCCGCCATTTCGTCAATGCGTCTCTTTACTGTGTTATCGCTAAGGGGCAATGTTTTTAAAACTTCAGGTATATCCTGATGCATTACTGTTGAGATAAATTCTTTGATAGAGGGTATTATCAAAGTTTCTCCAATATTATGACTTTTATCACTTTTTGCAATTAATTGTGATATACGATAAGCTGCAGTTAATCCATCCTCATTTTTTGCATGTTGTTTTTGAAATGATGCAGCTATTGAACGATTTTGAAATCTTTTAATGCTTTGTAGGAAGATGTTCTCGCAATCGACTTGGCTTCATTGCTTCATTAGATAATGTCTTGTGGCACAGTAAACACATTGGAAGCTGTTTATTTGTAACAGATTCAATGAAACCCATCTTCAGATACTCTGGTAAATAGCCACGAGCATATTTCTTTTTTTCAGACATGGGTTCTAAATTTGTTTCACAATTTAACAACTTTTACGCTCACGTTTTGATCCTCACTCCACACAGTGCTTTTCCTTTTTATTCCTTTTTTTAAATCTTCCTTAGGGTTATGTACAAAAGTAAGGCTGAGCTAGTTAGCCCACTTATTATTATTAGCCAACAATTCTCTCCTGCCTTTTCTTTCTCCTATTTTGCAACTGCTCTGCTCCACTTCTGCCTGTCCTTGCTATCAGCTTCTACTCCTCCCCTTCCTCTTCCCACATGTTTCCTTGTGCACGCGCTTGCACTCGCCTGTCCACTTGCACAAAAGGTTTTAACCTCCAAGATCCCTAACGCACGCATTCTCGCGCGCGTTAGTTCAAAAGGAGGTTTTAACCTCCAAAATCCCTAATTCTCGCGCGTTAGTTCAAAAGGAGGTTTTAACCTCCGAAATCCCTAACGCACACATTCTCGTGCGCGTTAGTTCAAAAGGAGGTTTTAACCTCCGAAATCCCCACCGCCTACCTGGAATCCCAAAACGCCCACTAGTGGGCGGTAGGGACCAGGTTGACGACCCATGGTCTAATCCAGCGGTTCTCAAATAGTGGGGCGTGCCCCCCAGGGGGGGCGTGAGGCTCCGTAAAGGGGGCGCGAAGGCTCCCTTTCCATCTGGGTGCAAACGAGGGGGCCACGGCCGCCGGTGCACAAAGAGGTCTTTGTGGCCTTGCTCGCGTCTCCTCTGAGCTAACTGGCGGCGAAGGTGGCAACGGCGGGTCCCATCGGCTCCTCTTCCTCGCCGGGTCGGGGGGAGAGCACGAAAGCCGCCGGGAAACGGGGGTCCACCCCTCCACCTCCGCCCTGCTGGCCGAGCAAACAAGCCTCTCGGGGACCGCTTTGGCCACACCCGGTGGCTGAGCCGCCCCAGCGCACGCCCCGCCTGCTTGCCTCCGCCCCGGAGGAGCACTCGCTTCAGAGCTCGCAAATACAAACCCAGGAATCGCTCTGTCCGGAACATCGCGGCTGCCGCATTGGGATTTCCCTTGCCCCCCACACCCAAACCGGGAAGCTTTGTGGGCTGCAGGGAAGCTGGGCCAAGGAGGGCTTGGAGAGGAGGCCATTAGGAAAGGCCAACCTCTTTGCTAGGGCTGGCAAGAAATGGGAAATAAATATTTTTATAATGTTTTTGTTGGAATAGGGTAGGGTGGGGGAAGGAGACAGGAAGGTAAGAGAAAGGGACCTTTGAGGTCTTCTAGTCCAGCCCCCTGCTGGAACATAATACATCTAGTGCTCCTTGTTCAGCTTATTTTCCCTACAACAACCCTGTGAGGTGAGTCGGGTTGAGAGGGAAAATCACCCAGTTGGCTTCCATGCCTCATCCACTGGACCAGCAAAGTGGATGTTCCACCTCCATCTCAGCTCTGCCAAGAATCTACTACAAGCAGCCTATGAGCTCCAATAAGGTGGTAGTATTTCCAGGGATATTGTAATAATCCTTCTTCAGCTCTCCATTCTTTTGATGGGTTGGCCTTCCTTTCTTCTGCGTAGCTTTCAAGCCCTAAAACCATATTTTCTCTTTGTAGTCCATTATCCACTTCGCAAAATATGGGAGTTTGGTGGCTGGACATCATCGCAAGGGGTAACCGTCCTTATTGGGATCCATCATGGATTGACAAGGATACAGTGTTATGCAGAGGTGTACTTATAACAATTTTATAGACAAATGATACTATTTACAGTCGCGCGGGGGGCGCGAAATGTTTTCTTCTTCCTAGGGGGGGCATGACAGAAAATAATTGAGAACCACTGGTCTAATCCAACAATACTTTATGTTCAGCTGTCCCAAAGTTTTTGGCTGCTAATAACTGTAGATGTTCAGAGGATTGTAAAATCAGATATACTTTAAATTCTGCTTCATTCTCAAAAATTGTTTTCTCCCTTATATAATTAACAGCTATTCTGCAAAGTTTCAAGGTCATTCTGCAAAACATTTAAGCAAATTACTTTGTGTGAGTCACTTCATTTACCAAGTCATGACTACTAGCCTTCAATCCTTTGAAACACAGATGGAAATCACAAGTGCACCTGCCATAGTGCAATGGGTATATCTTTAAGCCATGAAAATGATTCAATACTATGTCAGCTGTTTTCATGTGCTCCCTCTGTCCACTTTTCTGACCTTAATGACTGAAGAAGGTATATGTGGGCAGTTGCCAAAGCACTGATCTATTTTCTGGTTAAAGTAATGCAACAGCATTGTGGCAGCTGTTTTTATCACTGGGACAAGGACTACTGGCATCTCTTTAAAAAGTAGCATTCTATTTTTGTTAGGAGACGAAGAACAGTGCTATTGGGGCTATATGTATTTCTCTTTTGTGCTATGAGAAACACAAGAATAAATGGTCAGTTAAAATGACATTTATACACCATCATTCTACAGGAATGAGGAAAGTGGGAATAGTATCATATTTAGGCCTATTTTCATTACTTAAGTATTTGTTACTCTGAAATGTACTGTATATTGCAGAAGATGGTTTGGTGGGCTTTTTGTTGAAGCTTGGTTACAGATAAAGCAATTCCATATTCAACAATATCTTTTATAATTTGCCACTGGCTCCTCAAACATATACATTTTAATGTATATATATCAGGGAAAATATATCTGCCTCTACACAAACAATAAATAAGCCCTTGTAGAAATTTGTTAGGTTTGTCTAATGGCAATACTGTGAGATGACATAAAACAGTATATACCTAAACTCATCAACAGAAGTCATCTAGATGTTATGCAGATGTTAATTCCTACTAAACACTTAGAAAGAAAAGATTTTACTTTACTGCTTGTATTCCAGGTTGAATACATAAATCCACATTTGCAGAAAACAAAGCAAAACAGAAGTCAGAGAACAAGTATTTCCTGAACTAATTCAGCATCCTATTTAATCTGATTTAAACACAATTAACTGGCATAAGGTACAGAATTTATTACTATTCTTCCTAAACAGCTAAGCAGATACATAATCAACTTTAGGGATTGTCAGCATCTTTTCACAATCTAATAGAAAAACACATTAATATATTTTATTCTTCAAGAATGTATGTTAAGTTACCATTTATGCCATAAAGTAAAATGCTACATCTACTTTTGTCCTTTCGCAGCTTTTGACAATGCTATTAATTCAATCTCTGAGCATATTTTGCTACTTTCCTAATTTAGGCAGCCAGCACCAAATATTACACATACCTATCTGCGTTAACTTGGAAGATAGACTGTGACCACAGCTGCAGGGAACCAGTAACAGAAAAGGTGCTTCATGTTCAGTGGCAAGATACATCACAATGTTTTGTTTTCTCTTCCAGGCTGTAAATGTCTACATGCAAATGCTAGTGCAAATAATTCAGAACTTTGGGCACAAACATTCTTAATATGCCTGTGACATTCAATTTTACCATTAATTTACTTTTCCCATGGAGACTGTGAAATTTTTGAGCTCAGGGAGACATGAGGGAAGGGATTGGAACAAGCCATAAAATAATCCAGATGAGACAAGGCAAAACAGGTAAAGAAACTGCTTCTCTGGCTGGAGAATTGCATCTAGATAAGGATGTCTTCCTCCTCCAAAAAAATCAAATTAAGTATGTGAATTCACTTAAAATTTATAAATGGAGAAAAATGCCAAATGATAGGAATGCCCAGACTAGACACTGAAATAGATAGAATGATGAGCTTTGCGGCTGTCAGTGAGTCTTAAAGCTATATTTAAAAATATAAATTAGAATTTTTATATCTTTGCTACAAAAAATATATTGGATTATTAATTATTGCTTCAACTGTACTTTTTAAATAGTGTTAGTACTATGAATTTCACTTAAAATGTTCATTTTAACAATTTCAACTGATGTTTTATACAAAGGAGATAGCTGCTCTAGTGATCACAGATAAGTCAGTAAAGCAAAATTAACAGGAGATAAGTGGCTATCTTTATCATCAGCTCCCAAATAATTTCTCTGCATTTCAGTGGCAGAAACAAGGGACTCTCCCAGAGTTAAGACAGATACATAATTTAACCAGCTACAAGTTTAACCAAAATAAATTGCACTTTAACTTTCGTTATAACCACTCTATCAAACATATTGTTGTGTCACATGAAAACTGATAGGTAATTGAAAATGGAGGTATGTTGTACAAAATCTGGACTGGAATGCTCTTAATTCCAATTTCACATGAATCAGTCGCATGAAATTGTCTCCTGTGATTTAATTAACAAGGTTCCTCTACTCATTTTTATGTTCAAGTGCCAAACTGGGATGTTCATTTTTTTTCTGTTAGAACTGCATGAAGAAGCAGGCAAATTAAATTGGATTCTTAGAGCCTACTAAAACATATTCTCTCAACTACACCTAAACATCCTTTTTTTCCCCTCTTTATGTGAGGTTCTTCTCAACTACTTAGTATTTGATGGAAAGCTTTTCCATAAATATATCTTCCCCAAATATGAGGAAGTGCCAAGGGGGCTCTTCACTCCCTCTACTGGAAGCTGTACATTATGTGAGACGTGACAGAAAGCCTTCTCAGCTATGGCACACAGATTACAGAATGTCCTTAGATTACAGGCAAGGGTGACATTAACTGTGGTTGCTTCAGGACGACAGGTTGCTGGATGTTAGTGTAAGTAGTCTGGTCTGTATTTTTGGTTTACCTAAATCATGTATATTATTCTTTGTTTCTGAATACCCTTGGATTCACTGATATTGGGAAGGCTATGAAGATTTAAATAAATAACGATCTCTTCAAAGTTTTGCAAATAAAGTTAATAAATACAGGGATTTTTATTAGTATAAACATTATATTAACTACAGTTAATCACTGATTAAAAAAATAACAGGAAAGTGCTTACATATTGCAATTATTAGCTATTTTTTTACAGCTAGTCAAAGCATAAACAGATTTATAGAATAAGTTTATTAGTCAGAAAACTCAGGAAAGAGAACAGGAAATTATTTTTAAAAGCACTTCCTTATTTTGCCATTTTTATTCTTTAAAATTCTTAATCAGGCTAAAAAAATGAAGACTCCATCTCTTTGTACTGTCATGATATGAAAATATATTCCATCACTATCTGTATGTATACAACTGTTCTTGAAAAGAAGTCCTCCCTCCCCCAAATACCAGTACTTTTGTTTTTAAGACCTTTCCAAGGTCATGTTTTTCTTAATCCATGTATAATATCAGTGTTAAGATAAAGTTTGGCAGATATGATGTATTTTAGTTTTCAAAGTCACAAGGATCATTGCTCTCAATGCTGGTGAGTCAAATGAAGATGGTCCATGTTTGTACCGATTAAGTCTTCATTACATTCATCCTTTGCTAATTTGTAAATAAATACAAATTGCAGCATTAAAGCCATGTATGTCGAGGCCATTATATCTTTTTCTTGCACTGACACAAACATTTTTGATTCCCTTATACATTTTGAATTATTTTGCCATATTAAAATAGCTCTATCAGTGTTGCATCTTCAATGGCAGCTAGCCAATAATTTGCTGGGAAAAATAACAATACAAAATGAACATTTGTCCCAACATGCAGTATTTAGATTTAAGTCTATGATGAAATAAGGGATATTATTTAGCTATCATAGCTAATGGATGAATATCTAAGTTAGTAACAACAAAAGTATGAATCCTTGAATTTAATTTTTTTAAGGTCAGCTGTTAGTGTTTAACAAGACTAACAAACCTTTTTTTAGTTTTAATGAAAGCTAAAAACTTACATAGCTACTTGTAAGAGTATGTGTGCCTCTTATATTTAAGATTAAGGATGCTATATATTTCTGAAAGTTGGTACCTATGTCAGGAAGGTGTCTCTTCCTAGAAAACAGTAACCAAGCTCCTTTTTCCATGTTACTTTATTTTTTTACATTAATATATTAAATCAAAAGCTAGCACACTACAAAGAAAAATAAAATCTTCAATGTATTTACTTCCAAAAAAATACTGTTAGAAAATAAAACTGATGGCATTCTAGGGCCGGGTGCTTTATTTTGTAAATTAAGGGGAAAAGCAAATATAAGCTGGGTGATAGAACATGTCATACAAGTTTACAGGGATCCCAAAGAGCATCTTCACCAGCCTGCCCTTCTGTTGAGTGCTTTGTAACTAGTTTGTCATGCTCTTTGTGATATTCATTTTGTGAATGAAATATACCTGGGCATACCTTTAGCTTTTCTAAAAGAATATTCATAGCATGCTCTTACAATTCTAAATCTGCCCACTGGACTAAAGCTAGAGATCTTGTTCCTGAGACTGTTAAGTCAAAGCAAGTGAATAACAGGGTTAGCCACAGATAGATGAGGAGGAGTTGCCTTCATTCCAAATCTCAAATTGCATAAACAAACAGAAATCTTCCAGGGGACTACAAAAGGACTCTAAGCAGGCAGGTCTCTAGAGGCTACCATTTTGGATGTAAGAAGCACTTACAATTTTTTACCCTGACCAACAAAGTTACTAAAGCATTTAAATCTGTGCTGGAACTTTAAATAATTTGTTTCTTTGTGCTTCCATGCCACAAAACATTAAGTTTTTATTCAAATATCGCCCATTGATCTTAAATGACAAAGTACAACTTATTATCTCTTTTAAAACGTTTTTTGCTTTTAGACTAAATTCATGGCAGAAATCTAAATGCTATTTCATTTTTTCAGAATGTATTTTACTTTTTTGACAGACCAGTAATTTTCTGGGATGCTGCTCTTTTTGAAGCTACATAGCCTCATCAGAAGAACATGACCAATGAGGTAGACAGAAAAAAGAATTATTACAATGGCACAAATAGCACATCTTACACTATTCTGGGCACATCGAGACTGATTCGACACAAAATCATTTCATGCAAAATGCCTTTAAATAATGTTCACAGGATCAAAAGAAGAAAAAAGATAAAATTTGCATATCAAAAATAAAATGTGGATAGATCAACTGAAAATGGGAAATACACATACATCTATGGGACACATTTTTTTCCATTTACATAATTTGCCCTATATTGTGAGGCTTTAAAAAAAACTTATTTTCAAAAGAAGAGTTTCCCAGTGAATATTTCCCACCAACCTAATTTACTGCTACAACCCCTCACTCTAGTCGCTGCCTTTTTTAAAAAAACTGCCAATTCTTAAAGTGTTCACTTATTAGCATAACATGCTGAAACAGGATTTCCTATCAATCCTTTTTACTTCCTATGGAAGCAAAATATACCAACATCGAACATTTTACATTAAAATTCAGCAGAGGGAGTGAGCAAGCAAGCTTGGGGTAGTAGGCATGAATAAAATATAAGGCAGGGAGCGAAAATAAGAACTGCAATTGCCGCCCGGGCAAACACAAGCACAAATACCCACACACACACCAAGGCTTATCACGCCTCCCCCTTCTGCTGTGGCTTCCCAACGCAAAGCTAGCTCTGACTTTGCCGTCCCGTGGTAATTAACCACGAATAATCACGTTATTGACTCAAACGTGGAATAGGTGGAAAGCTTGTCAATCCGATCCTGTGATTAACGCTGCGCCTTAGACAACTCTTACGGGCCAGCGTGCAGCCCTACCCACACCCAGCGCCCTCCAGACGGATTATACTAGAACTTTCCCGGCAGGGTCAAGACGGGTGGAACTTAAGAACCTAACGCATCTCAAGGGCCGCGAAAGGCTCGCCCCCCCTCCCCACCCCCAGCTAAGCTTGCTTTCAAGCGATGGTCTCAGTGCTCAGCCCGATTTTGATTTCCAGGAACCCTCCACTCCCCCTCTTCTCACGCAGAGCGCCGCCGCCGCAGCAGCAGCAGCAGCAATTCGCGTTTCCCCCCCTCACCCGCCTCTCTAGCAAGCCATAGCTGAAGGCCCTCTTTGCGAGTGCCGGCACGTTGGCACAACGTCTGGAAAGAGACGACCGCGACCAGAATCTCTCTTCCCCTCTTCCCCCGCTTGTGGGGACACCATTTCCCCCTTGGCCGAATACATCAGGCCGCTACAGGACCGATGCGCTTTAGAGGATAACGGGAGGCCGGCAGAGATTAGAGGCCTTCCCAGCTCCTCCATATGGGTGCCAGGCCGCGCCGTATGTCTCCAACGCTTTTAGCTCACCTCGGCCCGCACGGCGCCGCTCCCAACCCCGACTGCCTGCTCTCCCGACACCCGCCCCGTGGCACCACGAGGCGCGGAGCTTGTTTACCAACTCGCCCCTGCCCTCTTGGTTCGAGGCCCGGCCCCAGGCTCCGCCCCCTCACGCTTTCATTGGCTCCTCAAAAGCCGCCTCCTTTCCGTCGCCCAGAGATTAGAGCGAGAGCGGAGTTGTCAGTCCGGGGAGAGCGTGCTCGACTCGTGCAGTTCGCGTTCCGTCCAATGAAAAGCCGAGGCGGAAAAAGTTTCGGCCAATAAGGCGGGCGCTGCCTTCACCCGTCCATGTTGAGCTGGTAGCTTTCGCATGGTGACAGGAGGCCCCTTGGTGGAAATGGACGTAGATTAGCCTTGGGGGCGGGGAAAGCAGCAGGCCTGGTGCATGTGCGGGAGGGCACGTTCAGGCTTCCTCACAAAGCCCGAGGGCTCCACGGTGGGTTGCGCTCAGCCCCCCCCCTTTGGATGATTAGGCAAAGCTGGGATTTTCTTTTTCAAAGGACGCCTTCCCAGAAGGTGGGCTGCAGAATCTGAGTTACGTGACTTCCTGCACATATACGGCAGCAACTCGGTGGGCATAAGGGGCGATGCTTATGTTGCTAGGGGAAACGGATGCTTAGACTCTTTCTGATGAACACGTCCTTCTTATTGATTGAATTTTGAAAAAAAGGTTATGGACGGCAGTACTGTAATCTTGTAAATTCAATTCATAATTTATATAGTGCATTTTTTTCAGATCTCTTTGTTCCTTTTGAAATTCAAACGGGATTTTTCTAAAAGTCACCACTAATCACCTGAAGTATATAAATTATATAAAATATTTCATTTCATTCAACAGCCTTGCTATTATATCAACTTTAAAAAAAACCTCACATTTCCCAGCTCTAGCAGCCAATTGTCATTGACCACATTGCATTATTGTGGTTTGTTCCCTTGACCTAGAATTCCCCGTTCTCTTGTAACATGATTATTTACCCACAGCTGAAAAAAAGCCAATATAAATTAAACTGGATATTTAACATTGGAAAACTCCTGCCTTTGAAACTATATTTAAAACAAGAATATGTAGCTTATGTAACCATATTGCAACATTTAAGTAAAAAATGTAAACTAATTTTTATTTATATTGTAACATCATTCCTAGGGGACTTGGGGACAAAGAGTAATTTTACTTTGTTTTAAATTTTAGCATGAACATCCTTTCCATTTTTTTTATCTTTTCAGGTGGCTGGGAATATTTGATATTCCAATCCAATATCTTGGGAGGAGACAAGATTGGGGAAGATAGGAATTTGTCCCATGGACTACAGTATATAGTTAAGATGCAGTTCTATGCCCACTGATTTGACACTCCATTTTTTTCAAGATATATTTCTGATGATAAGATTGCTGTTGTTGACTGAACTCTTGTACCCATTTACCTGACAGTTAGCCCTGTTGAACTTGGTGATTAGTCTAGGTAAAGTTATCTAGGATTGTAGTTGTCCAACTTATACAGTAATAGTTCAGGTTAAATTATTTGGAGCTGCAATTAAATTGTGGCAAGAAAAACTGTAGCAGAAAAAAAATGTATCATCTTGAACACTAATGTACTTCTGATATGACCTTTGATTTAAGTCATTGTGTTTATTTATTATTAACCAAATTTATAGAGAGAGTTGCCCATCCAGTCAATGAAAACTCTAGGGAGTAAACAAAAGATAAAAACACAATATATGAACTAAATCAGTTAACAGAATTTAGTAGAGGCCCTAATTAAAAAAAAATATCCTAACCACATTAACCGCCTCAATCAACATCTCGGCCCTAGGGGAAAAGCCAGTCAAGGCCTTTCAAAAAGCCTACAGAGTTGGGGCTGAAACTGAAGTTTGTTTCATAAGGCAGACACCATGATAGAGAAGGCATACTTTCTCTGCCCCATCAGGTGATGCTGCTATATTGAGGAGACCCTGAATATCGCCATCCTGTCAGATCTGGTGGGAAGGACACTATAGATAGGCAGTCCCGTGTGCCATGTAGGACTTTCAGGATGACTGCCAGTGCCTTGAATTGTATCTGAAAGCCCACTAAGAACCCATTAAGCCCACTCATGTAGCAGCAATGTCATTTATATTTATTATATTTATTAAATTTACTTGCCACCCATTTCTTTTTGAAACAGCTAGGGGTGGCTTACAGCATTACATGGGCATATTGTAGTGCACTGAATATTGAACATGCTGCCATATTCCGAGCTAGCTTCCAAACACTCTTCAAGGGCAGAGCTATGAAGACAGCATTTATTTATTCAGTTTATACCCATCTGATATATATGGCTAATAATAAAAAATGCCATTAACAAAAATACTAAATAACAAATAAAGCAGCTGAGATAAAACCAGTCAGCACACTTAGCACAACTAGGGTATGTGCTCAAACGGACACCTAGGGTCCCAGTCTTATCAAGTCAAAGACAAATTCTGATATTCATAATCTTTTGTCTTTTCAGTAGATTACACGCATTCTGTTATTAAATAAAACACTTTTGCAACCTAACTGCAGTTAATTAGATTTTATCCTACTATTGTTATAGTTTGTGTTAAATTCTTTTTGAAGAGTTTTGAATGACGATTGGTTGTCAAGGAAACCATCTGTTCTATTGCGTCGAGGATGCAAATAATTTAAACCTAGGGTACTTTTTCCCCAACTGCCTTCTTAAATGAATATATAGATTTGTTAGTATTGTACTTGACATGATTGAGAGGAAGGTCTTGACTGATTAATTACGTGCCATTAAGTCAATATCAACTCTTAGCAACACATAGATTTACAGTATATTGTTCATCCGTATGATTTTCTTGATAAAATACAGAGTGGTTTACCGTTGACTTTTCCTACACAACATGAAATTCTCCATTACTGTTATTATTAAACAGATCTCTCACCTCCAGCATCTTCCTATATCACTGCTGCCAATAGAGATGTGTGCTTGCTTTAGCTAGACAGCTGGGATGACCTTCATGCCTTGGATGACCCTGCTGGGATTATATATTTGAATGACTCTGCTGGGATTATATGATCTTAGATTATACCTTGAGTATGTTGGGCCATTACCCTAATAAAATGCTAGATAAAGGATTGGGTACATAAACAATTAGTATATATATTTTATGGATAGTGTCCTTGAGAAGCAATTCTTGTACCATATAATAGTGATAGATAGGAACCATTTACTATTACTAATTATGCATATATTAAAATTATTGGTACTCAGCTGTTTCTTCTAAAAAAACAATATGTGCCTCATTTGCATAGCATAAATAAAAATAAGTGCTTCTCCTAAATGACTGCTTGAGTAGATTGTGTTTCAAACTACCATGAAAACGTAATGGAATTTCATAAGAGACTAAAAGTAATGCACGCTCACACCTCTTCACATAGAGACAACCAATTTTCTATTGTGGAACTTTGCCTCTTGATCAAGGTTTCTGGGATTTTTTTTCTTTATTAACTAACAAGTACTGAAAAAGTTTGAAAATCACTACCGTACTCTCTTTACCTCTCTGGTTGAGAAATGTTTGTAATATTAAGATTCCAAGCTAATGCAAAGTAAAATGATTTTGATAGTAGCCCTGGAAAGATCAAAGTGGACATCTAAATACAATTTTATTTCTTTCACATCATCTACTCCAAATCTCTTTTGTTCAATATTTTTATAGATATATGAGATAAAAGCAACTGATAATAATGAAAACTATCAAATATATCTAAAAAATTATTTGGAAAGTATCAATAATGGAATGTCATTATATTAGAAACTTGCAAATAATGTGCAATCATACCAATAGTATGAGATTCAAAGATGTTTACTCCCAAATACTCATATAATGTAATCCTATTATTTTTAAAGCTCATTCTAAAAGAGAGGGACGTAGTGGCTCAGTGGCTAAGACACTGAGCTTATCGATCAGAAAGGTCGGCGGTTTGAATCCCTAATGCCAGGTAACGGAGTGAGCTCCCATTACTTGTCCCAGCTTCTGCCAACCCAGCAGTTCGAAAGCATGTAAAAATGCAAGCAGAAAAAATAGGAAACACCTTGGGAAGGGAACAGTGTTCTGTGCGTCTTCAACGTTTAGTCATGCCGACCACATGACTAAGAAGAACATCTTCAGACAGCACTGGCTCTTCAGCTTTGAGCACCGCCCCCTAGAGTCGGGAATGAATAGCATATATGTGCGAGGGGAACCTTTATCTTTACATTCTAAAAAATATGTTTTACAACTATCATTTTTAGATGTGATCCAATAAATCATAATTAGAGGTATCATGTTAGAATGAAACAACCTTCAGTTATTAAGCTGTAAAAGTACTCTCTGTTACATGCATGTATTGTGATGCCACCAGGCATTTATAAGATGGAGAGCTGCTGTATACATCCTCTTATCTCAGGCAAAATATTTCTGAAGAGAGATCCTTACTTTAGTACAAATTAAGAATTCTCATACTGCTGATTCTATAGAGGGATTTCTTTTTTACTCTTTTGGGAAACCATGGACCATCCTGTGGCAGAAGACAAATAAAGATCAGAAAGGGAAAGAGAGCTAAAATTCTTTCCCAGGTTCTGATTAAACTTGGAGTTTGTAGCAAGAAAAGTATTCCAGGTAATACATTTGCAGAGAAATAACATCAGTCCCAGGAGCTATCTCTCTTTAGTATTAGGGTCAGCCACAAGAAGGGGTCAAAGCAGAGGTGGGTTCCAGCAGAGACTATTGCCAGTTTGCTCAGGGGTGCGCAGCATGTACTTTGAGTGCACTTGATGTGTGCTATGTGCACATGCGCAGTACAACTAAAATTGCTCTCTGCATGCGCAGAAGCAAAAAAAAGATGGCACCACCATAGGCGCCTCCAGGAGAACCAGTTCAGGGGTGTGGCAGGCCTGGGTTGCTGCTGGTTCCAGCGATCCAGGCCACCAAGCTACTACTGCAGTGGGTCTCAACCTTCCTAATGCCGCAACCCTTTAATACAGTTCCTCATGTTGTGATGACCCCCAACCATAAAATTATTTTGTTTTCTGTATTTTTTTGAAAATATGTGTTTTCCAATGGTCTTAGGCGACCCCTGTGAAAGGGTCGTTCGACCCCCAAAGGTGTCGCGACCCACAGGTTGAGAACCGCTGTTTAATTGGTTCAGCCAAACCAGTCTGAACCGGTACAACCCACCACTGGGTCGAAATCTCTCAATAGTAGAGGGGACAGTGCAGAAATCTTAGCCTTTTGTATTTATGTGCACATACAAAAAGAATGAGATTTTGAATTTAAAAAGGAATTTTTAGGATTCTTGCTAGACCACAATATGTATAACATATTTGTAGATAACAAGGTCACTAATAAAAAGTGCCATTAAAAATATTAAATTTCATTATGTTACTTTATGTGTAAATTTATATAATTTTAATTTGAAGTGGATTTCAGTATTTTCTATAGCAGAGTTTTCTTTTCCTCCACTTGGAATAAATATTATTCAGCTATCTTATTTTACATCAGTATTTTTATTAGCCTTCTGATTTGTTTGAACTGGCCTTCAGCTTTGTATGGCCTAAGATAATTTACACTGACAATTATGTTTTAATGATGGGATCTTTGGCCTGCACTGAATGGCTTCTCTCCAATAAAATAACTGTATTACCCCACTGTAAATTTCGCTACTTTCTTTTTGATATTTTTCCTCCCAGACTTAGCACTTTCGAAGGTTCTTCGTCATATATTTTGAAAGATGGGGGTGGAGGTAGAAAAGAATCTCCCTGAATATATAACATTGGATGCAGCTTCCTTTTTAATTAATTAAGATATTTATTAACAGATTTATATAGCCACCCAACTCGCATAGAGTGACCTTTTGAAACAGAGATAACACCGCACCCTAGAGTCGGGAACAACTAGCACATACTTACCTCTCCTTGTGTACTTCATATTCTCTCTCCCTGTTATTGTTTTTTTTAAAATTAGTTTAATGTTTGTAAACTCAGAGTCATCTCTGGACAAGATGGGTGACACATACATTTAATAAATAAATGTCATGATCAAAAAATTGTACATTCTACCCAATCTTGGATTCATTTTTTTGAAACCTTGGTCTTCTCTTTCTTCAAGTCTGTCATATGAATGAGTTTGAGGAAGCAAGACGGAAAGTGTCAATGTTTGTGAATTTTGGTATTGGAGAAGACTTCAGAGAATTCCTTGGGTAGTCAGGAAAACAAACCAATGAAGTGTTGAACTAATCAAATAAATATGAATACATTAGCAGAGGTGGAAGGGCCCTTGGAGGTCTTCTAGTCCAACCCCCAATTTTTTTATACATGAACTTGAGATTCTTAAAGTAAAACCCTTCTTTTTCAGGATTAATCAATAAGATGTACTTTTAATCCAGATTTCATACATCTTTCTTGAAAAATAGTCGTACCATTTTACAAAACCTTTGTTTTTGCAAAAAATAACGATTTCTAACATGAACTCGATAACAGAAATGTTCCAAAGCAGATCACAAGAAAAAAGTCAGGATAACAAATCTAAAGTGCACCAGATAAAAAGACAACTGATTCAGAGGTGGTTTCAGCAGGTTCTGACTAGTTCTGGATAACTGGTAGCAGAAATTTTGAGTAATTTGGAGAACCAGTAAATACCACCTCTGACTCACCCTGCCCCCATCTATTCTCGGCTTCCCAAGTTCCATTTGATTGGGATGAAATGGGGATTTTGCAGTAACCTTTCCCTGGAGGGGGGAGGGAATGGAGATTTTACAGTACCCTTCCCCTGCCATGCCCACCAAGCCACACCCACTGTCAAGCATGCCTCCTTAACCAAGAAAGAAAACTCCCAACTCCATTGTTTGTGGAATTAAAGATAATTTTACTGGTCATGAAAAGATAGCAGCAAAAGAAAAGCAAGATCTGAGCCAAAAAGGCGCGAACATGTACATATCAAAAGTTTACCCAGCATCCTTCCCCCAATCACCCCAACCCAATGGTCAATCTGCAACTCGCTAAGGAGTCATGTGGGGTACATCTTCAAAATCCTCATTCAATTGGTATGCAGAGATGGTTGACCTTGACCAAGTCCAAACACAGGCCATCAGCATGTGCAGAAGATGGTGAGAATCAACCTCCCCTCTGATAACTCCTCCAGCACCATAAGTTTCCCATCCCAAATTACTCAAGCCCCCTCCCTCCCCGTTTCTATGGCAGCTAATAAGAAGCAAGCGAAGTAGAGGCTGACACCCACCAAGTCATGCCATACCCA
The DNA here is from genome assembly GCF_964273705.1 of Natrix helvetica. NCBI lineage: Eukaryota > Metazoa > Chordata > Lepidosauria > Squamata > Natricidae > Natrix > Natrix helvetica. Next base: position 238,430,119 of record NC_138552.1, read on the forward strand.
CCAATCCATGCCCACAGAACCGGTATTAAAAAAAATCGAATCCCACCATTGAACTGGTTTATATAAATAATAGCAATGGAAGAAAATGACTGAAGAAAATCTAGCTAAAATTATGTAGTCCATTACTATCATTTCTGAACAAAAATAAGTTTTTCATTCTGTTTAGAACAGGGGTGTCAAACTCAAGGCCCGCAGGCCAGCCTGGAAATAACAAAAAACCAGCCCGCAGTGCCTCTGCTAACAAACTGGGGCATCGGGGCCCTCCGCACCCCATTTTTGGCCTGGACAGCCTCCTGCAAAATCCTGCAGCAACCACAATTCCCTCACTAACCTGCTTTCCAGCTCTGTTCTCTGGCCTGCAGGGCAACAAAAGAAGACCATGTGACTACCAGTAAAAAAAAAAGTTCATTCAGGCCTTTTAACTTCACAAGATCCTCCCCGCCCCCCCAAAAAAGTTGGAAGGCCTGATTGTATTTTATTTTTAACTGGTAGTCATGTGGTCTTTTTTTGTTGCCATGCATGCAGGAAAATGGAGCTGTAAAGCAGGGTAGTGAGGGAATTGTGGTTGCTCTGAGATGGGTGGGAGTGAGGCTTTTTGCATTACGATTGCTCTGAGATGGGTTGGGAGTGAGGATTTTGCATTATGATTGCTCATAAATAAGTAACAACCAGTAAAAGAGGAATGGAAAAATCCCTATCTGTAGATCAGCGTTTCTCAGTCTTGGCAAGTTTAAGATGGGTGAACTTTATGCTGCCTGGGGAATTTTGGGAATTGAAGTCCATGCACCTTAAAGTTGCCAAAGTTGAGAAGCATGAGTCTAGACTAGAATTTAGGATTTTCCACTCCTGTTTTATTTAGTTTGGTGCAATTAAATAAATCAGCTGTGGTTTCCTTAATAAATAGTGATTAAAGCAATATGAACTATTACTGTATTTTTTGTGAGAAATAGAAATTAAAAGTTGATCTGGAGCCTTGATGATTAGATATGGGATTATGGAAATAATGCAAACAAATGTTAATCTTAGAATAAGAGTTTGATATATTTTTTACTTGTATCTGTACCAAAGAAAGTTGGAAGTAATTCTTTTTCAGTTTTCCTTCTTTTCCTCTTTCTTTCTTACACTTTCACTCTTATTTCCTGAGCCTTTTCTTTTTCCAAATCTCTTTTTATTTGTTTATCCCTTAGCTTTGTATTTTTTTGATGTATGAAGGATCAAAGACTTAGCCATTATAATTATTATTTATAAAATTATTTACAAAAATCATATGAAAATGTAGAATTAAATCCCCTGGGAACCATCTTATATAAGACAGGCTCTGAGTCCCTCTAACCAAAACATTTTTATCGATAGAAGAGAATATTTGTAGCTCAGGGTTGAATTGTGGGATCCTTGGTGTTCTCTGAGTTTGATGGTTTTCTTGCAGATGTTTCATTACCAAACTAGGTAACATCATGAGTACTAGAAGGGAGTGGAGTTTGTTCTTATTTTCCTACACTAGTGACTTACCCTGTCAGCGTTGATCAGTTGCTTCACAAAAAGTGTTTTGATTGGTACCGGGTCTCTACAGCCTCTGGCAGAGAAGCGCTATTTTGCACCTCTCCCTCAAATGTTCTTGAAAATACAGAGTTTTCCAGCATTCCTTTAGGAACCTCCAACATGCAAACTGCAATTATTCATACTTACCTGGAGCTTCAAAAATTGCTGTTTGCTGGGAAGGTGTGTAGCTAAAAGTCAGCCCACATTTAGTCTACATCTGACTTTGGGGATATTTCTTCATAACCAAACAAAAGTGTATTTTCTGCGCAGTTCACACCCCTTGCTTGCTGGATCTGGATGTCACAAAGAAAAGCCTCATTTTGTAATTAACCCCCACACCCTGTTTTGGCTGGCAGAGTGCTGCAGGAGGTTAAGTGCTGTCATGCCCACCCTGGCCATGTCCTCGGCCACTCCCCATCGACCAGCACCCCTGGCCCTCTGAGGTCAAACACAACCCTGATGTGGCCCTCAAAGAAATTGAGTTTGACACTCCTGGTTTAGAATGAGACGACTAGGATACCACATGTGGGTTGCAAAACCCCCCACAAAGAAGGTGCTTATATTGTAATGATATAACAGCTTGCATATTTGCACGAGTGTCTTTCTGTTCTTGCCTCCTAGCAATAATAGCACTTAGACTTACATACCACTTCAAAGTGCTTACAGCCCTCTGAAGGCTGAGTCAACCTTGAGCCAGTGAGACCGGAATTGCCAAACTGCTGGCAGCCAGCAGTTTGCAGAAGTAGCCTGCAATACTGCATTGTAACCACTGCACTACCACAACTCATTTCGCATATTTGTATGTATGTGTTCACTAAGAAGCACAAGGTGGACTGACTACGCTCCTGTAAGGGTTATGTGACCAAGAGGGAGAGGCTTGGAATGGAACAGCCTGTATTTGTTCTCAGCTGCTGCCCAACTGTCTCTCGCATGTAGAAGCATTGCAGGGAGAATTTTCTTTGAAATGATGTTCTGCACCACTTCTACCTTGATCTGAGCCATTTTCAACCTTTCTTTTTCTGGCTTCTTTCCCCATATCAAACTTGATCCTATTCTTTCAAGTTTTGAAACATTATTCTGCTGACATACAAATAGACTGCAACCATTTTTATATAATTATTTCCTAATATTCTGTTGACTTGCAAGAAATTATAATTTGAAACAATTTTGGAAGCATTCTAAGTGCTACACCTGAGGTCTAGCGAGAGGCACAAATTATGCCTCCCCTGTTTTAACCCCACAGATTATTTCATTTAATCTGCCTTCACAATTTATGATAGCAAATAATGTTCAGCTCTTGACAGTAATGGGGTTTTATTATGTCAAACTAATCACACGGGGAATGCTATAAGAATCTTGGATAAACAAGCTAAATAATATTTTAGCACTGGCTGGGGGGAGATTATGAGCTCATCCAAACAACCAGTTGAAAGTGTTTTCCTTCCCTGAGATCACACACAAATATAAAAGCAGCAGAGTGTTCTCTCGCCCTATAGTCTGTTTCTGTTTAGCTTCAGTAATAAACCAGAGCATATGTAGAACAGCAAATGGTGAATGCATTTCCCTCCCATGAGCAGTTCTGCCGTCGGGCAGGAAAAAGAGCCAGCAACTGCTCTCCTTATGATATGGTGGGCTGGACCTGAATTATGGGAGACTGTAAATTACAGGCCTGGCACTCTTCCTCCATTACTAGGGAATCTCATGTTGACCATCATACCATGTTTCCCCCTAAATACGAAACTAACACCTTGCCACATTTTTCGTGTGGGCAAAAATATAAGCCCAACCCCGAAAATAAGCCCCTTGGACAACCCCCCCTCCTGAAGCCGGGGGGAAAGGTGCTCAGGTTGCTTGGTGCCTTTGGAATACCACTAGGTTGGGGAGTGGTGTTCTGCCTGGCCAGAGGGGGGAGTTGCAGGGTGGCTGCTCCCTTACAAGCAGGCTCCCAAAGAGTCGGGCACAGCCTCAGGGGCAAAGCAGCCATGAGGTGACCGCGCTCATGAGCAGCAACCCAGCAAACCCCCTGTCCAGCCGGGCAGAGAGCCATTCACTGACCTAGGGGATATCCCTAAGGCACCAAGCCATGTGGCGCTCTGCCCGCTCCCCAGCTCCCGTGGTTTGGCATATTAGGGATACCCCTTACGTCAGTCAGTGCATGGAGCTCTGCCCAGCTGGAGAGGGGGGTTGTGCGAGTGTCTGTTCCGCCCCCAGCAAGCATGCCTCCCAGCCTCACCATGCCCTGGGCCAGGGCGCCGCCACCGCCATGCTCCAAGCATAACTTCTTCTCCGGCTTCCAAACTCCAAAACTTGGCTGCCGAGTCTTCCAGCAGCGGCCGCTCTAGGAATGCACTCTATGGTTGTGGGCTGGCTGCTGGAAGACTCACTGTCTGGAAGCCTCTGTGTCCAGCAGCCGGCCCACAACCATAGAGTGCACTTCTAGAGCGGCCGCTGATGGAAGACTCGGCAGCTGAGTTTTGGTGTTTGGAAGCTGGAGAAGAAGTTATGCTCGGAGCGTGGTGGTGGCGATGCGCTGGCCCGGCAGGGAGAGCTGAGCCAGGGCATGGGAAGGCTGGGAGGCATGCTTGCTGGGGGCGGAACAGGCGCTCACGCAACCCCCTCTCCAGCTGGGCAGAACTTCATGCACTGACCTAGGGAGTATCCCTAATGTGCCAAGCCGCAGGAGTTGGGGAGCAGGCAGAGCACCACGTGCTTTGGCACCTTAGGGATACCCCCTAGGTCAGTGAATGGCGCTCTGCCCAGCTGGAGAGGGGGTTTTCTGGGTGGTTGCTCGTGGGCGTGGTCACCTCATGGCTGCTTCGCCCATGAGGCTGTGTCCGGCTCTTCGGGAGCCAGTTCACAAGGGAGCAGCTGCCCGGCAAGCCCAAAACAATAAGCCCTCCCCCTATAATAAGCCCAAGGCCATATTTCGTGGGGCAAAAGAAAATAAGACCCTGTCTTATTTTCGGGGAAACATGGTAGTTGTTAACTTTTAGGTAACTGTAGCAATCTCCCATTTTTAAAGAGCTTTCTTTCTTTCTTTTTCTTTCTTTCTCTATCTATCTATCTATCTATCTATCTATCTATCTATCTATCCATCTATCTATCTATCCATCCACCCACCCACCCATCCATCCATCCATCCATCCATCCATCTATTCACCTATTCACCTATTCACCTATTCACCTATTTATCTATTTATCTATTTATCTATCATCTATAATATATCTATCATCTATAATATATCTATCATCTATCTATCATCTGTCTGTCTGTCTATCTATCTATCTATCCGGCTGGTGGTTGGATTCCGAAAGATCTCCTGTATGGAGAATTAGTGCAAGGAAAATGCCCCAGAGGGAGACCACAGCTGCGATATAAGGATATCTGCAAGAGGGATCTAAAGGTCTTGGGAATGGACATAAACAGCTGGGAAACCTTGACCTCTGATCGTTCAGCTTGGAGGCTAAAGACGCAGCATGGCTTCTCCAATTCAAAGAGACACTTGTTTGGCAGGCTGAGGAAAAGAGGCAGTCCCAGAACCAGCGAAATCTGGGGGCTGGGTAGGGGACAGAATGTATTGGCCCTCAGTGTGGAAGGGATTGCCACTCACAAATTGGAATTTTTAGCCACACCAGATGCTGCATTAGGACCTCTTTCCAGAGCACAATACCATAGTCTTTTGATACTGAAGGATGCCAACAAAAATCTATCTATTTATTACTTTATTAGTCTCTCCAGGGATTTTGCTTCTGCTACACCATTCCTGGTGGTACATCTATCCAGCAGCATAAATCAACATGCGTACACTGTAGCCAGAAGCAGTCAATAGAAGCTGGGCAAATTGGAGCCCCTGGGCACCACAGCCATACCATTAATGAAGCCCCTAGAATCATACCCGGAGAAAGCTTGTGTCAAGAGGAGTTGGAAAACATCATTTTAACATTAGATCAAATGAACACAAAGTTAGGGGTCCTCTATTATATTCTGGGAAAGGGGGAAAGTATCATGTACAATCTTTAAATAACAATTCTTCAAGTTCCATGGTACATATGAATAAGCTTTATGACTCATAGAATTAAATAGGACTTGCTTCTAAGAAACATACATTGATATCTCAGGATTGTTTATGCCTTGGGCTAGTTGTGCTTTTAGATTTGTATACAGAAACATCTTTGAAAAAACTAAGTTGGAAAAGACTTCTATTTTGAATTAGCAAGAAGAGAATACTTCGAATTCTGATGGGGAATGTCCTTGATGTAAGGAACACTGTGGCTGCATTCACATGACTGTTGAATCAATCCATTTTTTTAGTTTGTACAATGCCCTGAAGCCTAAATAAACTAAATAGGCTATGTTTAGTGCTAAAAACAAGACTTAAAATCACATTTAACACGATGTGTGACTGCCGTTTGTTTCCTTGAGTGGTGGTTATACATTTGATATGAAATTAGCCACAAATGCCTGATGACTATTACCTCTCTTTACTGTCCTGCCTCCCTCACCCAGAGATTAGAATAGAAGTAGCCATATCTTAATAACATGTCTGTAGAAACAGACAGGGATTTTTAAACTCCATTCCTCTATATGATAGGGGGCCATACTTCCCTATGTGTGGTTGCGTACCTCAGTGAGATACGGTGAGGTTTATGGCTGGTGAGGCTGGTGACATCACGAGGAAGGCGGGGAATGGGACCACGTGTGCAGGAGGCTAAGGCTGCCTCAGCCTCCCTCCTGCACACGTGGCCCCATTCCCTGCCTAGGATTTCCTGGGTCCTCATCCTAACCGAAGATTAATCAAATCTGACCCTGCTTAGTTTTCTTGGAATCAGCCATGGCCTTCTAAGCGCTACGTTCAATATCGTATCACAAAATAATAATTGTAAAAAAAAATACATCTGCTTTTTCTCTGTCTCTTTCAGCAGCGCAATTCTTAACAAGGCGCCGGCCACAACTCGGTTTCCAGGGTCCTTTCGCGAGCGAGTTGGCAGGGAAACGGTAGCCGCCGGTCCGAAAAGTCCATCACACTTTCCGCTTTCGCGAGCAACTTCCCGTAAACCCGCCATTGCTCAGTGCGAGGAAGGGAGTTGCTCGCGCATGCACATTCACCCTGGAACCATGAGCTTCGGCGTCAGAAGCCGACAGAAGGCGGGGAATGGGACCACATGTGCAGGAGGGAGGTTGAGGCTAGAGGAGCCTCCTGCACCTCCCTCCTGCACAAGTGGTCCCATTCCCCGAGGCTCCTCAGCGCCTTTTCCCTTTTCCCTTTTTTTTTCTTTTCATGATGAGAGCGGTGAGGCTCTGCCTCCCCCACCTCCCCTGACCGCACATCCTTGGTGTACCTAGTTTATAAGCAGAATACCAAAGTAAATTTATACTGCATTAGCCAGTCTGAAGAGGATCAAAGCAACAGAAATTTGCAGATCTCCCACCCCAACCTCACTCCCATCCCTGAGTCTGTTGATTCAAACAGAGCAAGAAGCAATAAACTTGTTTTTGCCTTCTGCTGCATCTGATTTATATGTTGTGGAGACCATTTTGCAAGAGTGATATTATATAACTATTATCAATATGTATTATGACTATTTCTGTTTACTTAAAAGTTTCACCTTTTCACCCTTCCAACATGGTCTGCAAGCTAACTAATAAAACAGCTAACTAATAACATGATCAACTAAAGTGACTCTTGGATTAGGATCAGAAAGTAATACTATCTTTCAGCCTATTTATTACAGGAAAGTTATTAAGATAAATTAGAAGAGTTGTAAGAATACAACCTTCACCACCCAAAAGAGAGATGAGGATATAGTTAGTAATTTTTTTAATCAACTTATATTAAAGTTATGCAATATCATTTAATAAATCTTTATTACTTAACTTTATTGTAGTCATTAACCATCACAAAAGAATTGGTATTAAAATATCCAAAACTAAATTGATAGTGTCAGGATAATTAAGAAAAGCACAATTAAAAAAGGAGTAAAAGAGAACATAAAATCAAAATATGCTAAAGCGTTTGCTCAGGCTTTATGCAAGAAGAAGGAAACAAATTAAAATTAGTTATTTGGCTAATATAAACTTTGAAATTATATAAAATACAAATACAATACAATATAATATAATAAAAATACATACATACATACATACATACATACATACATACATACATACATACATACATATATACCAGAGGTGGTATTCAGCAGGTTCTATCCGGTTCGGGCAAATTGGTAGCGGCGGCTGTGAAAGGCTCCGCCCACCTGCCCCGATGTAATGCGCGAGCACTGTGCATGCACAGAAGGCATACTCACGTATCTGAATCAGTAGGGAAGGTAAGTGAATCCCATCGCTGATAGATACATACATACATACATGAATTTCAAATACGTGTATTCAAAAATAAAAACTAAAATTATCCAAAAGGGATTTAAGAATTATAATTTCTCTTACAGATCCCTATACATATCTAAGAAAAATATAGTACAATAGCTAACATGGCACATATACCCCAAGGCAATTGTTAATGCTCAGCCTAAGCCATTTCTGACTACTGTATCCATTACTCAAGACAGGTTCAATTGCTCTTAATTATTCTTTACCTGATTTTGCATGCCGCCACACAAAACCTGGCAACCGTGCGTGTTATCTCAGGGTTGATGTCAGAAAGTAGAAATTGTTTATACTGTTGATTGTTGTATCTTGTTTTGGAATGGGATAATTAGTGTGTTTCAAGGTTCTGTATGAAACTGGCAATAGTTTCGGTAGTATCTACAGAGTTGCAAGGATATACTGGTAATGAGTTTGGTGGGGTTCTTTTCTATCTTCCAGCCAAAAGTGCTGAAGGAAGAAGCTTACTAATTGGGTTAAGGTAAAGGTCCTTCTCTGATTTGGGATTTTAAGCTCTATGAGATACGTACCATAGTTGGTGCCAGAGTATATCTCTGACTGTCTGTGGTGATGCTTAATAAATCAACAAAACCAAGAAATTAAAACAAGAGCAGGAGCTAGAAGTGCTCTATATACAATGCATAGAACACATGCATAGCTAAGCTATGTTTAAAAATGCAGGATTATTTTATAAACCCACAGTTAATTGCTCTGAGAAGAATATTCAACAGAGGGAGAGCCACTGCAGCACAAGCTTTGTACACATCTGATGGCTGTCATCCATGGGCAGTATGGCTCCCAGTGTGGAGTTTTCAGCTTTCAAAACCCACGATGGTTTGGGATCACTCCAATATCAGCAATATAAATTAGGCAGGAAATGATCCCAGTTTGGTTTACAGTATCTCCTAGTTTTGCCCTCCAGGGCAGGCAGTCTAGACAAATACGTTCCAGAAAATAAGGTTGCATGGGCCTGGAAAGAGAGAAGAACATGAGCTTAGCCTTAGTCACAACATATTCCTCTTTCTGCTGAAAACTAGGAGCCATGTGAGGGCAGAAATGAATCCGTTTTTTGCAGATGAGGTACTGCTGGTTTAGCCATTAAAACTGACAGCTTCTTTTTCTTTAGCCTGGACAAGCCCATTGAAAAGTACCTTTTTCTTGGTTTCATTTATTTGGAAGTCTAATTATGCACTCTGTACAACAGGCATAGTTTAGGTGTAATATGTAAAAATCCTGTAGACACCAATATTATTCCAGTCTACGTGTATCTTCAAGGATAGTTCTAGAGGTGGGTTGCTCCCGGTTCGGCCCGGTTCAGTCAAACCGGTAATGAAATTCAGGGCTGGGTCGTAGAACTGGCAGCGACCCAGGCCTGCCATACCCCCGAACCAGTTCCCTCGCCAGCGCTGGGCCAGTGCCATTTTGGTTTTTAGTGACTGCGCATGCATAGTTCACTTTAAATTGTTCTGTGCATGCACGAAGAACAATTGACATTGAACAGTGCACACGAGCAAAGTGCGCATGCGCATTGTGTGCGGGTTGCGAACTGGTAGTAAAACCAGCAGCAACCCACCCCTGCGTAGTTTATCATAGTGGACATTACAGATATCCATGTTACCCATGTTACCATACTGATGTATTCCTGCTTTCTTTTTTATTGTTTATTGTTTTATTACTTTACCTCAGTTTTGCTTACACCCTTTTCATTTCTTCCTTTTTATTGTTGTAAGCTGCCAGAGTAGCCCCATGGCAAAGTAAGCGGCAAATACATTTAAGAAATAAATAAATAAATTCCATTGTACATGAAAACATTGCAAGTGTCACTGAAATAAGGCATGTCTTGCCCGGAAAAGGCTACAGGTGCCATGGGTTCGCCATCATGGCTCTATCATCTTTCCTAGGAATATTTATGTAGTCATGCTGTTGTATGATTGTACGATGGTTTCACTTATCTGTTAATTGATTTTAATTTTTAAAAAAATACCACATAATTTAAATACATTTATATTTTATAACTTGAATGGATATTTTAATTTTGTGTGGTATGAACATTTTAATTGTGTGTGCATCTTATGTTGTTAATACTAGGAGCTCTTGTAGATGACAGCCGATTAAGTTGAGACTACTAGACAGACTATTTACAAAGGATTGTGAAAAAATATGCGATAATCATAATTACTATGTTAATGATATGATCTTCATTGTAGTGCAGTGTGCACCATGATGATACATTATTTTGTAACATTCTATGAGTCTGTTTACTCAACACATTAAAGCATTCCATCTAATTAATGTGAGAACATTCTGGTATATTTGGTTCCCTGTTCCAGGCTTCTTCTATTCAGTCACTCCTTTAATTAAGCATAATATATGAATCGCAAATTACTTCTTTTTCTGGTTAATAATAATCAGAATTTAGATTCAATCGGCTATCAGAGGATTTAAAATGCCACTTATTAAAGAGAAGAAACAGTTGATCCACTTTCACTAAACACATTTAACAAGAGAAGCCACCAATCAGAGTTAAAGTGCTACACATGGGGACCAAATAATTAAACTTGAATCTTTATGTGGACATAGATGTTGGAATGTGACATCAGGATGCAAGTAGGAAAATCTGCAGTTTGCATCATGATATCATGGCACACATTTCATAATTTTCAAGAAGTCGTAGTTTGTACCCAATGCCCATTGTTGGCAGTAATAAGGCAATGCATTTACATTAGCCCAGTGCTGAAGATATAAGAACGTGCTCATTATTAAATGCTAAGGTTTGTGTGAAAAGGACTAAGTCTTTCCTTCATGCTAAAGTTGGCTGCTTACATTTCCCAATCTGAAAAAATCCAATGGAAAGAATTCCCCCACCCCTTCCCTGAAGGAAGAGAACTGAGAAGCCAAATACTCTGCAGAAAACTGGAGAAATGATTACAAAATGAAAAAGAGAGCATCCTTTTGGTTATCTTCTAATTAAGTTGTGCATAAAAATACCACATTTCACTTGCATTTATCAACATTCCCTTCTGGAAAAAAAAGAGCTGAAAACAAATTTTTATTCAGCAAAATGAGAGAGAACGGATAAAGAAAGCTGGAGGAGATTTTTTTTTTTTTTTGAATGGCATTTGTTCAAATCTCCAGTCAGCCATAGAGCTTGCTGCTGACCTTTGGGCCAATCATTCTTTCTCAGCTTAAACTACCTCATTGGGTTGTTATTGTGAACCTAACATGGGGGGAAATGGTAGTGCTTCAAAAGCTACTTCAGGTTCTTGGAGGCCAGGCAGGTTTTCAAATAAATATTCTGTGCTATCTCTTTTTGTTTTTAAGCCTGCTAACAGAAACTATTTGATTTTATTGATTGAAAATCAACTCTTAAAAGTATAGTAATAACTCTTGTCCTTTATCTCATAACAATAACTGGAACAACAAAGAAAATTTATTACTTCATAGCTAACATGCTTTCCCCTCATTTGCTTTGCAGAAGCTCTAGGCAACTATAACCTGTGATTTAAAAATACCACATTCTAAAGTGAGGTTTTATTAATACTCGTATTTTTTTCAGTTTGTGCATGGGAATTCCTACAAGCATCTCTTAACTGTGCATATTGACAAGTTTGAGGGAGGCAGCCAACATTGTTCTGCAGAGCTCAGATAAGCTTGGTGCTACTCCTCCCTTAGAAACATTGAGGAGCATTGTGTCTTTAGTAAGTTATGTGCAAAACAAAAGTAGCCTTGAGGGCTGAATCAATGCACCTGTTCAAACTGGAAGATAGCTTTGGTATAAATGACAAAATAAAACATTTGACCGGAGCTAAGAAGGTATTTGTTAATGAAGCTCTAACTTTCAGACTGTGATCAGAATTTTTCCTGAACTAGAAACAATAGTTCAATATATACAGCAAGAGAAGATGAAACGTAAAAGAAGAAACGAAGGAACAAGGGAGAAAAACAGTAAACAACTGTGATGCTCTTCACCCCTGCTTCCTAAATTACTACCTACAGACAGTTCACTTATGTTGTGCATTAAATGTGACTTCAGGAGAATATTTTGCTCAGATTTTCAACAAGGGTGCTAGACTGAAGAAAGCTGCAGTAGACAACTTAAGGCAATCAACCCCACCCCAACTGATCCATACAGATAAGTGTTATGTATTGTATGTAGTTGTTAGTTGAAGTTCTCAATCTGGTCCTCTGTTGGAGCGGGAAAATACTCTTTCCTGATTGGTTTTGGGCTGATCAGCTTCCCTATAAAAGGAGCTGTGTCATCCAGGGAGAAACAGTTTCCCCACAGGCGGTATTGAATAAAGAGCTGTTAGAAGTCACTCAGGCCTTTCACCATTCTTCACCCAGAACATAACAATAAGTCTTGTTTTATACCAGTAATCCTCAGTGTTGGCAACTTTAAGCCATCTAGCTTTCAACTCCCAGAATTCCCCATGTCCCATTTGACATGTTCCAGTCACCTTTCATTTAAAATGTTTCCTATCTGCTCTGTACTATCTCTCTTTCATACAGGTATGAAGGTTGCAAGTGCTGAAGTCCATTTATATAATGAAATAAATTTCAGTAGATCAAAGCAAATGGTACAATGGCATCTGCTCTTTTCTTTTGCTTCGGGATGTCTCAACTTTATTAATACTGTATGCCACCATTTAAGTTGGGGGAGGGGAGAGATTGTAGGAAAAAATAATGCAAGAGGATCTTTGTTTCAAGCATTGAACCATTATAAAAGCCTAGAGTTGCTGATGAAAATATTTGGGCAGTTAAAGATTCTTTGCCTTGCCAATAATAATGTGAAAGAGAGATAAGAACCCATAGAAGGATTACATTAAGGCAGTTGACATTAGTTGGGAGAAATAAGTGCCAGTATTTGTTATGAAAAAAAGAGAAAAAAAACAGCTACAGAGACATTCCATTTTTCTGGAATATGCTAACTCCTCTTCGGTGGAGATGCTCTTCCAACCTGTTTTCAGGATCTCTTTTAGAGCTCCTTCTCTCTGCCTGGTCCTCTTAATAAACAGGATGCAATTGGTACTTTCCTAGGACTGTACTTCTCAGTATGCTTTTTAGATAAGTTAATGATTTGCCTGATCTTTTACCCAACATCAACTAAATACTAGGTGGACTTAAGCCCAGAGAGTCTGACCCACCAACTTTCTGAGAAGGAAGTAAGTAAGTTTAGCTGTCCTGAGAGGAGGGAATTATAACTCAAAAGCTGATTAATGTGTCGGCTTCTTACTTCTTATTCTGGCTTTGTTCAAAGTTTATTCATTTCTAATATTTGGACAGTAGTATTTACACTGCATACACGTACATGCACAAATAAATTAGGAAGAATTCTTCAACTCACACAGTTTGTGCCAGAAGAAAATCTTGTCTGCATTACAAGGATTGAGTGAAAAACAATCCGCTGCCTCCAAAAATAAAATCCTAATTTAGACGAGTCCTCTTAAATAAGGGGATGATGACTCGGAAAAATGGGACTTTTCAGAAGCACTCTATAGAAAACAGTCTGCAGAGGCATTAGCCTGGCACTTTCTTTGTCTAAAAAGATAACGATTGGGCCCTGTCTTATCTACCAAAGCTTTTAGGAAGTGGATAATATAGAAAGGGGGAAATTGTGGTGACAATCTTTTTTCTTTTTCCCCGCCCCCTTCCATAAACACTGGCCATTCTATTGCAGCTTGAGTCAAGTCAATGACAAGCAACAATATTTGCTTGTTGCTGACTTGCCTCAACCGACCCAGATTCCTTTGCTTGTTTCAATCCATTGGGAAAGTCCAGTGACTGAAGAGGCAACTGCACTTAATCACTCGAACAAACTGTGTACCTGCTTCATTCTGTTCATGTAATATCTATTAAAACTGTCACTACTGTATTGCAACATTTTGAGTGGGTTGAAAGCAGGTGCCAGGCAGACCAGTGAGCACACAGCAGAGAAGTGTTGAAAGCCTAAGTGATGTGTATCAGATAAACGGCCTTATTCACCATAAATTATTTCACTGCCCTCTAGTGCAGTGGAAGATGTCATCTCATCACTAGTATTGAAATAAGATACATGGCTTTTCCATACAGTATCATTGGTTTTCCCCAGTTCCTCCAAACTGTTTTGAAGCTGCCCACGTGTTCCTTTTTATTTCTCTAAACTTTGAATAGAATATAATTCTTTATTGGCCAAGTGTGGTTGGACACACAAGGAATTTGTCTTTGGTGCATATGCTCTCATGTACATAAGGAAAATAAAATACATTCACTAAGAATAAAGATACAACATTTAGTGATAGTCAAGGTTACTAATAAGCTATCAAATCGTACTAGGAAACTGATAAAAACAATATAAATTGAAAGATACAAGGAACATGGTTATAGTCAGAAGTGAGGAGAGATAGACACTAGGAAGGAAGAGAAGAAGAATAGTAATAGTCTTAGTAAATTATTGACAGTGTTGTGGGAATTAATTGTTAAGCAGAGTGATAGCATTCGGAGGGGAGGGGACTGTCCTTGTGTCTACTTGTTCTGTTTGCAGTGCCCTATAGTGTGGTTTTGAGGGTAGAAGTTGAAATAATTTATGTCCAGGATATGAGGGGTCTGTAGATATTTTCACAGCCGTCTTTGGAATAGAGATTTGACAGGGAACACCTCAAACCAGTCAGTGCTCTCTCTCCAGCTGATCAGAGTGCAAAAAATGTAATTCAGCCAATACCTTGCCTCAAACTTCTGCCAGTCGTGTCAAGGAAATTGACAGTTTTTCACTCTTTCATTAAAAGTGAAAAAGTAATAATAAATCACAAGCCCCTACCCCATATTCCTCAAATATGGAGGATTTCCGGGTTGTTTGCAACAAACACACCTCCCCCGCCCCATGCAACTTCTATAAAGAAGGGATTGCAAAGCTAACTTCATAGTGCAGGCATTCTTTTTGGATGGGGGTGTGATATTCCTGTGATAAATTACAACAGCTAGCAAAACAGTATGGCAGTTATTTTGCAACCACATCTCCCCCTCCACAAAACAAGGAAAAACAACAACTAGCACACTGGTGCTTTGCATTTTTGCTCCTCCCAGTAAAGAAAAGAGGGAAGCAGAAGTGTTTGTTAGTTTCACTCAGCTCTCTGACACTGTGCTACTGTACAATACAGGTAACTATTGCAAGGATCTGTGATGTGGTAATACAATCCAGCTCAATACAAACAACGTTATACGTTAAAATTGGTAGTGATGGGCTTAGTACAAGCCTCTCAAGTCATCTGTCATTCTTGATGACATGTGAATTAAATGCAGTATCAACTGAAGCCCTAGATCCTGTGATGGCGAACCTACGGTATGCGTGCCAGTGGTGACACACAGAGCCCTCTCTGTGAGCACGTGCACTATCGCCAGCTGTTCTTCTGGTTTCTGGCATACATGTCAGCTGGTATTTGCGGGCACCAGAGCGCTGGAAAGCAGCCTGAAAAATGCCCCAAAACCATGTTTTCGGGCCGTTTTTGGCCTGAAAAACAGCCCAAAAAACAGCCTGAAAAAATGGCCTGAAAACAGGCATGCGCATGATGGCCAGCTGGTCTTCAGGTTTCCAGCACTCCGGTGTGCACACATGCATAGGCATACACGTGTGTTCTGGTTTGGGCACTCGATGCCGAAAAGTTTCACCAACACTGCCCTAGAACCACAAGAAGGGCTGAAGCAGGAGTCTGTCCCCAGAAGCTATGCAAAATGTTATTGACCATAAGTAACTCAGAAATAAATCAACTCAACTGCTGAAGACAGCATAAGGTTACAGATCTGGAGGTAATTCTGGGGCAGGACAAAGAGTAATTGTAGTCATTTTATGTAGTGTATTTATAACTAAGCTGAGTACAAATGGAAGTGCCTTATCCTGCCAATTACAAATCTAATTGGTACCTGCATTGAGTGGAGCTAGGTGGGGAAGCATCTAATCCTTCTTCACCCCAGGCAGAAAAATATCTCAGAGTGAAAAAATGTAATTCTTTCTTCTTCTTTTTAATGTAGCTTATTTATAGTATACAGTACACCTTCCTTGCATGGGCTTGAAGACATCCCATTTACATTTCAGGAGGATGTATCGTCATAATAAACCACCCATTTTGTGACTAGCTTGTGATTGATGCAGGTAAAGGGTGAACGAAACATATTGGCAGAAAATTGGGTGTTTTCCATGGTAAAAAGGAAGAAAGCCTACGTGAACATTCTAAAGGGCAGAAAAATATCTCAGAGTGAAAAAATGTGCATAAAGGTGGAATCTTTGAGCTTTAGGGCCCCAATTGGCCTGTTACAGAACCATCCCTTTCCATCTAGCTGCTGGCCTCTGGGTCTTGGAGGGTAATTTTTGATTTGACTGCTGGAGACACCAGAAAGTTGCCCAGCAAGAGTTTATTTTTTATTTGCATATTCAGGAATATCAAGCTTGTGGAAGAGCTTCCATTAGGTCAATGTTACTGTTAATAAGTTCCTGGCAAGAATACACTGAGTATATAGGATTGTGATGGTGAACCTATGACACGTGTTGCCAGAGGTGGCACGCAGCGCCCTTTCTGATGGCACGCGAGCCATCACCCCAGTTCAGCTCCGCCGCGCATGCACACAGGCTCCCGCTGGCCAGCTGGTCTTTGGGTCTCTGCTGCGCATGTGGGGGGGAAGGGCACGTGCGGAAAGACCATGCACACATGCATGAGGGTGGGGCATGTAGTGGGCATGCCTGCATGTTCTGGGGGGTCCGTGCATGGGCCACGCATGCATTTCATTTAGGGTATTCGCACGCGCTCGCCCTTTGGGCACTCGGTCTGGAAAGGCTTAGCCATCACTGATACAGGAAATGGTTAACTTTGGGGGATTGCTATCCAAATTGTAATTTCTGTGTGTGGGGATGCACTGCCAATTGCAAATTCTTTCCAAGCTGCACCTTTTATTCCTAGCACTCTGGGCAAGGCAATGTACAAGGCTGTATAGTTTATTAGTTTTTAGAGCTTTGCATATCCTGATACTTAGCAAATGCAGGAAAGGGTATCTCGAAAATCTAATATACTGTATATAATAATCTAAAGTCTGATGGTCTGTGTTCAGTTCCGAATAGAGGATATGAAGAGTCACAATAAGGGCGAATGTAAGTATTATCTCCTGGTGGTGGATCCCCTATTGTCATACATAGAAGCTCAGAGCACTTCTTATGACCTCACTTACTTTCGGGCTGATTTCTTCTTAACTTGAATTGTTCATGTGAGGATCCATTTTGTTCCTTATTCTAAAACCTGTAAGCTCAAAGAAAATGCCAGCACAACAGCCTCCCAGACTGGAATACAAATGTCCCCAGTTGCCATCACTTCAGAGCCTCTGGTTATTTATATCTCTCTTTACATAATTCCAGAAATAGTGCAGGGCATTGATACTCCTGGAGAGGCCGGCATCCTGCCTCTCATTTGTGCTAGCTTTAATTGTTGTTATCAGCAAGATTGGTATGTAGTAGGAGATAAGTCCACCCAGCTGCCTCCCCCACTCTGGGGAAAAGATGCAACAGATGACCCCAAATAACTTTGGTGACCAGAATTATGTGCATACTTGAGAGAGAGGGCAATTGGGAAGATAAATCAGCTTTCTTACGAGGCTGTTTTTTGTCAGATTATGTACAAGCACTTACCTCCTCTGGGTGGGGGGCTTTTCAGAGAGACATGCTTGAAGGGAACATTATATGGTCGCACAGAATACAAGTGTGATATTTTTCCTCTTGTGAATCTTGTTTTGAAATTCTTAACTGACTCAGCAAAAAGTATACCGGTATTATAAAAATAACTTGGTAAATACCAGAATACCAAAGGGAGTTCTAGTCCAACTCCCTGCTCAAGCAGGATTCCTATACCTTTTCAGATAGATAAATAAATAATAAATATAAAGTAAATAAGCAAGCCATTTGCTAGGGGAAATATCAGTGCTATTCTCCCCATCACAATAGTTACTTTCCTAAAGTTATTGTTGATCTGTTAATGCAAGGATATGCAACATGTTGCCAGAGATACTTTGGATTAATTAGCATATAATCAGTGGTGAAATCTTTAAAAAATTCCTAACGGTTCTGTGGGTGCGGCTTGGTGGGGGTCATGTGACTGGGTGGGTGTGGCTATGTAGTCATGTGACTAGGGAGGTCAAAAGACAGAAACTCACTTTAACAATGTCTAGTTCAATGGGGTTGAACTAGATGACCTCCAGGTCCCTTCCAGCCCTGGATTGTTGTGCTCTTTTAAGATATCCTCTGAAGATGTGTCTAGTGCCAAGTTTGCGGTCTTTCCTCCCTCTCCTTTCCCCCCTCCCTCTTCTTTCTTCCTTTCTCTTTCTTTTCTTTCTTTCTTAGCACCCCACCCCCATTTTTGGCCTAGCAGGCCACAGGGAAGCCTCTGGGGAGCAAAAACGGACTCCAAATGCTAAAAAAAAGTTTTATAAAGTTCCTACCATCGCGCAGCGCAGCTGATTGTCGGAACTTTTTTTTACTTTGTTAAGCATTTTTTTTACTTCCGGTTTGAGCGAAGGGTAGCATTTTTTTGCCCAAACCGGTAGCATTTCATCCCGGACATAAGCCCCGTGAGCCAATCTTCCCAAAACAACCAGAGGGCACCAGATTGTCTTTTCTAATTTTAACCCAAAGTCCTGCTTTCTGCCAGTATCAGCTGATAAAGCACAATCCCTTTTCAGTAAGTGTGTCAGTCTTCAGTCATGGTATATCACCCACCCACCCACCTTTATCCTGCTTGTCACCTTTTTAAACATAGGCAAGAACTTTGCCGCAAGTCTTTGTTCACTGAAACCGAACCCATAATTAGTGAGTGAGATCATTTATGAGTTCAGGTCAGAGGCTGAGCACGGCTTTGTGCATTAGGTTCCGAGCATGGAACAGAAATGTCATAAACAAAATACTATGGACGCTCTATAAAAGGAACTGCAGGCTTCCACTGCAGGAGCACATTGTGCTCTTTTCACACCCTCCTCTTGGGCTTGACATCTTTCACTGCTTAAGAGCCAACCGTGACTTGAAATGTCTACCGGTATATTAAAACCACTTGGCATTTTGGAAGGACATTATTATTTTATACAGGTTTAATACAATCCTCCCAATCTGAAGATAATGGGGTTACAGTCCAACATATCTCAAGGACACCATGCCCTCTAGGCATGGACTAGAAGAGCAATAGGCTTCTTGTTTAGGCAATGCTTGATCATTGGTGAAAACCTTTTTACATAATGAGAGAAGCTGTTATTTGTTGTGCTTTCCTCTTACAATGCTGCGTCTGTTCTGCTTCATTTGTTAGCATATGCGCAGGGCTGGAATGTTTTTTCAGCGGTCCATCTTAAAAATGCTTCCTGAACATAACATTAGTACTTTCCCCGCATCATTCTGTTTGAATTGTTATCTTCCATCACTCCTATGCTTTATTTTGCTACCAATGTGAAGACAATATCAACTTAACTAAAAAAAGTAAAGGTTTTAGAGATCTCATACAACTAGGAAGACAGAATTGAAATCTTCTTAAAAGAGAAGTTACTCTATTGCCACACTGCTCCCTAGTGGTGGATGGAACTTTCTAAAAAGTAGTTGAAAAATAGTTGATTATAAGATGGGTGGCCATACAAATGTTTTAAATAGGAGAGAAGCAACTTAGAACTGAGGTTCTCTCAAGGAGAGAAGCAACTTAGAACTGAGGAGAAATTTCCTGACAGTTAGAACAATTAATCAGTGGAACAGCTTGCCTCCAGAAGTTGTGAATGCCCCAACACTGGAAGTCTTTAAGAAGATGTTGGATAGCTATTTGTCTGAAATGGTATAGGATTTCCTGCCTAGGCAGGGGGTTGGACTAGAAGACCTTCAAGGTCCCTTCCAACTCTACTATTGTATTGTATTGTAAATAAAAAAACAAGTATTTGTTAAAAGAAACTGCACTAAATTCGCATTCTCTAGCCCTCAACAACAGACAAAATGCGCAATGTTTCACAATACACATTCATTTGGTTGATTTTTCTAATGAGGGGCATTTCTAAAAAACAGGAAATTAGCCATTCTGCCCTAAAGTGGAGGTATCCATTACATCAGGGGTTCCCAACACCCAGTCTGTGGACTGGTACCAGGCCATAGCATGCCAGAAACTGGGCCATGGAAATAAGCGAAGCGCCATTAACAGGATGCAGGCAGCATGAGAAACCATGCCCCTCCGATCCAGGGAAAAACTTTTCTTCACAGAACCAGGCCCTGGTACCCAAAAGGTTAGGAGCCACCGTAGTAGTGAAACATTTTGTATGTTATGTGCTGAGAACAGATGGCTAGAGAGTGGCTAATTTAGTGTTCTTGAACTTAGTAATGGGTATTTAGTGAAGTAATTTAGTGTAGTTTATTTTAGACAATATTCAATTTTGGAAGTTAACACTAAGTACAGAAATTAATTTAGCTTCCATTGTTAAAATTGGCATATTATACGAACAATGCTATTTAGTTTCCTGAACTTTGGTTGTGGAAATAACATATAAAATCCAATGCAGAGGGAAATGGTAGCATCTAGAAAAAGTGGAATGATTTTGGAATTTTGACTTTATTTCTTCAAGTTAATGGGGGGGGGGAGGTTTTCATGATCATTTAAAGTTATTGATATTTTTTTCTGCGTCAAAATAGGTATTTAAATAAAACTTGCAACTTCTGTTTCTGGTTCCTTAAAAAAAGAGTATCTCAAGTAAATAATGAAAATGAATTGTAATTGAATAGGGAAACTAATTTTGTCTTGCTTCATCACCTTTCTGGTAGAGTGGCACAACTGGTACAATCTAAATAACCTTAAATAAATCCAATTTGCATGCCTGTTAGCTATTCCCACCAGAATAACTTCAATATACAAATCAATAGTCCTTGGTAGTTATATCGTCACTTTATTGTATTTATATTTTCAATAATCATATTTTAAGAATAATTTCCTGTACATGTACTGTATATTTGCACTGTCTATGAGAACCCAGCAACTTAGAAATGCATTCAAACAGATTTCTGGTTGTTTCTGTTATCCAGACTTTACTTATTAATTTATGCAAAATTAATATATTATAAAACATTGTTATTAAGCACATTCTATTTTTCTTCCATTGTAAAACATACATACATACATACATACATACATACATACATACATACATACATACATACATACATACATACGGAGGGAGGGAGGAACGGAAGGAGGGAGAGACTTTCCTGGTTATTTCTCATCCGGGCATTGACTAAGCCCACTCTTATTTTTAAGCCAAAGGCTGCACTGGGTGCATTCAAATTCTGTCCTATACTAAAGTCATTCTAAAGGAAACAAATGAGACATGCACAGTATTTAATGGATTTTTGGAAGAAATATTTCAAAATGGTTAAGAAAAGTCCTATTAAAATGTTTTAAAAAGCATTGCTTAATGAATGTATCAGGAACTGGGCATGATGTAAGTATCTATGTATTCATATTATATTAGATATATATATATATACTGGTTACATTTTCTCTAGGCCAGCAAATATTTGCAAAAAGGTCCCAGGTCTATTGAGAATCAGGTAATATATATATATATATACATTAAACTGGTGCAGCTTTATGAAGAAGGAACAAGAAAACACCTAGCTTCATGGATGGCCAATCCATGCCTTGTAAGCTGCACTTGCAGAAAATAAAACACACATGCTTAGATATACCTGTGCCCTCAAATACTTCCATGTGCCGGCCAACTTCCTCTCAGCAAAAAGATGACCCATCTTAATTCTGCTTGCATTGGTAAGAACTTGCAGGGATTTTAACTGCAATATTAATTTGGTTTGTTATTTGGGACTGCAAAAGACACTTAAAACAGAGAGAATGTGACCTGTTGGAACTAGATTTGAAACGTACCTTGTACAACTAAATATTGCTACACAATAGACTGCTGGAATTATAATCAACATCTTAAACATCTCAATTCTCCACCCCGGCCGTGGACGGAAGTACTGGTAGTCCTCCACTTACAACAGTTCATTTAGTGACTGTTCAAAGTTACAACACTGAAAAAAGTGACTTATCACCATTTTTCACGTACCCATCGCAGCATCCCCATGGTCATGTGATCAAAATTCAGACCGTTGGCAACAGACTCACACTTATGACAGTTAGTGCCCCTTAACAACTGCAATGGTTCACTTAAGAACGGTGTCAAGAAAGGTTGTAAAGTGGGGCAAAACTCATTTAATAAATGTCTCACTTAACAACAAATTTTGGGTTCAATTGTGGTCATAAGTCAAGGACTATCTGTATTTAGCTAGATATGAATTCTTCCTTACCATATAATTCTGGTTAAGCTGATGTAGGATTATAGAGTTAAATATGGTATATGCTAATCACTGTAGGCCAAGTGCATAGCAAATCAGATATGGTTCAAGAAGCACATTTCACATTTACCAACTGGTGCCCTAGAGATGTGCTTAGGTACAGTTCCCGTTAGCCCTGGTCAGTGTTGCTAATGGTAATGGAATTCTTCACAATATGTGAAATAAATTAAGACATGAAATAATAGGTGTACTACTGGGTTCTTCTACCTTGGACTGGCCCCAAATCTAGTTTATTACCTGTAAAATATTCAGGAAATATATATATTCAAGGTCAATTCATTATTCCTTCTCACTTAAATCAAGGATGTTTTTAACAAAAAGTAACATCTGAAAAGGAAGAAAAAACCCCCAGGTTTCCAGTAAAACAAGCATAAAGCACCAATAAGCAAATCCTACAATGATAGATGCTGCTAGAAAGAAGCTTGAATTGACGATTTCTTATTTAGACTAATTTTTATAATAAGTCCAATGTGGCCTTTCAATTTTATTATGAGCTATAATAGTTCCAAAATAAATCAGTTTTAAATTTAAAAAAGTATAATATTCCTAAAAACACTTCTAAAGTGACCTTCTCTTCCCAACACAACTCAGTGGAAAGCCAAATTTAAGGTTTTTTTTACTAAGAAGATCCAAAGTGAAACTCTAAACTTTACAGCTTTAGCATTCCCCCCCCCCATTGAACAGATTAAACAATTATGCAGTTATTTTATCAAAAACAATAAAATATCTACATCTCCCTGAAGCAAGTCTAGCTGGTCAAGAGTCTCCTTTTAAGGCTCCAGTTTGTCCAGCATTAGCTCCATGTGTTACTACTAAGGTAAGAAATAATCTGATGCAGGTGGGCAAAAAGCTTGTCTTCCCCTAAAATAAGTACTTTGTCTATGCAAAGAGATATCTAAATGCACTGACTTGTCAGAAAGGAATCTCTGGGGTAGAAATGCAGGAACATGCATTGCAAGGAATACAAAATAAGCACACAATAAGTTAATAGAGACAGTATACTGATCCTCACTTACAGTTCACGTGTAGCTATCTATCTACATTAAAAAACCACTGAAAATGAGCTGCAATCTAATGTATCAAATCTCTTTTTATAACTTTCGATATCATTGAAGCTCTTCTGGCTTCCTTTGCCGAACTTCCTTTGCCAAGTTGGTCTAATAAAAAGTGTGGCAGGACAATAGTTCTGATGCAGCAAAATATTAAAGAGATTTTGTGGGAGAAATGAAAGGAGTTGAAATGGAAATATTACTTTTGCAGCTAATTCTACTTTCAGCAAGAACACAATTTTGAAAACTGTAACAAGCTAATATTTCATTTCCCCTTTATTTATTTTTCTGGTGGTAATAAAGTATTGATCTGGAGGGAAATTATCTTTTTTAATTAAAAAGATGTTACATAGCATATGTACAGTATCTACAAGTACTATTGTATGTACCACTATATATACTTCAGCTGACTTTATGTGTGCTCTTGTTCTATTTTGGAGAAAAGAAATATAGTGAACTAGACCTTTGTGTATTATGCTTTAGGCATAAAAGCCTCTTATTCTATGCTGAAGACTTTCTGAAGAGCAGAAACCAGGGCAAAACAAACTGTCCATATTTCCAGAATTCTTACTGCTAGCAAAATAAGATAAGCCTAGAGGATTCATGATTAAAGAATAAAGCAGTCCCAACTTACTCCACTGATCAAGTCTCAGCTCTTTATTGAAGGGCTGCTACCCAGTCTAGGAAGAGAAGGAAAGAGAACTTGCTTGCCATTATTTATGGGGTCATTCCCACAAAGGGTTGCAATGGTAGATACACGCAGTCATTTAACAGAAGGCTAACAGGCAAGATTGTGTCCCATCACTATAAAAACCTACAGAGTGGTGCTTTGCATCATTTTACTTCTTGTTTTGTTTTTAATTGAAAGGATATTGAAAGAAAATAAAATCAGGGCTAACATCAATATGACTAAGCATGTTGAACCTATAAATATCAATCATGATTTGTGACTATAACATGAATCCAGCCAATCATTCAGCAAAGCATAGTTACATGAAATCTGGCTAGGAATGACATAGGAACATAGCCAGAGATTCAGATACCTTCATATAGAGTACCTGGAAGGTAAGCTAATCTATGTCAGCGTCAAGTCTCCCAGTGGAACAAGCAAAGGATCACTAAAACAGTTCTGCTGTTTGCAATTTGCTTCTTGCTGATTTTACTGTGGAAACCAAAAATGCCAAAAGTTCCGTGATAGCCCATGGTTAGCTGTTAACATATAAGAGATTTGAACTTTTAGTGGTGTAGTTGTAGAAACCACAACTCCCTATACTCTGCTCTCCTTTCAGACAATTCCTGTACTTGAATTGTATTTCTTTCAAAGAGTGCTTTTTCAAAGTTAAAAAAATACCCTGTATTATTATCACTGTGCAATTATATTAAGTGGACTTTAAACTTCTCAATACCAATACTCTCTCAAGACGGATTCTTCATTTTACTTTAAGGTAATGCAATCAATCTACATTCTTCACACAGTAAAAAATTAATATATGAAAAATATGAAGAGGAGGGTCATCAATAATAATTCTATGCTCCAAATGATCTGGGTGAATTCAACTCTGAATACGTGCAAGTAGGTATTCTTGCCTAGATCCTGATACCTGCAGCATTAATAGTCTGAAGAATCAGCTGTGAAGTTCCACGGGAAACTAGCAAAACTGTTTTTTTAGTGTTTCCTGTGAAAAAGGTATGGAATTAAGAGTAAAATTCACAAGGTTTTATCCACTGAAAATTGGCCTGCTGCCCGTGGAAGCTCTTAAACAGCATCACCATTATCCTTAGATATATAACTGATGAGCTGCAAGGGTGTCCATGAAAGGTTGCATGAGATAATCTGTTGAGAAGTAGAAGATCAGGCCAAAGGTGATGGAAATGGGAAGAGCAGGTAGTGCCTTCTTAAAGACTGCAAGCAATAGAAGAGTTAAGCACAGACCCTAGGAGAAAGAAAAGGAACATGATCAGCAGGACTATACCTAGCTGGAATATTTTTTGTACAGATAAATATAAAAAATATTAAAATCCTGTGATACAGAAACAAGAAATGAATGAGAAATTCTTTCATCTGAAGATATTCAGGCCTTTGCTATTATAACTCTGCTGGATTCCTGAAAATTGGCCTACGTGGCCGGCTACCCCATGAAGATGATCCAAAGTCTAAAGCTGGCACAAATTGTAATTGCTGGGTTGCTGATCTCTAGAAATGGGTTTAACAAAACAAAATGGGTTTAATTCCTCCTCCTGTTATAGCAGCTGCACTGGTCGCAATTCAAGGTGCTGTTTATTAGCTACAGGACCTTTTGGATTGGGTCCATGTTACCCTGAAACTGTTTACTAAATCTCCCCTGGTTTGTGTCAGCAAGAAGATAATCTTGGAAAGTTTCCACCTTCCCAGAAGATGAAGAAAACAGGAGATTGGAGAGTGGCTGGTCCCTACCATATTAGCTTACCTTTTACTGCTTCACTACGTGTGAGAAAAATAAGGGCTTGCCCCACTGTGTTATTAATCTTATACCCTACTTCAGTCCCCTAAATATGCTTTAGCTGCCTAGAGGTAAACCTATTAACTCGAGTCAGAATATGGATGCTAACATTTTTCTAGCTTTGCTTAAGAGTACAAATGAGTATATATTCCTGAACTATACATTCTTCTATTCTTGCTTCTGTTGAGGCATTTTTAATACTTGATTGAATACCAAATATTTAAATAAACATTTAAACCAATTTGGGAAGTAGAGGTCCACACATCTTAGAGTTGCTAAGGTTTTGAAACACTTATTTAAATAGTGAAAAAAAGAAAATAGTATTTAGGTTATCATCACCTTTCAGATCTTAATATTAGAAGCTAAACAGAATGCCATATCACCCTAAAGATTCAAACTGATCCTGTTAAAAAGGCAACTCATTATCATTTGAGTAAGCCTTCCCAATCAAATATGATCTCAACTGTATTGGGATTCACTCTCCAGTCTCAAGTATTCAAATGACTAGGATCCAATGCTGATAATCCATGCTGCTAACTTGTTTTATAGTATGTCAAAGGACAAAGCAAAAGAATAGGTGTTTAAATCATTTCTGGCTTTTCTCCCATGCAAAAAAACAATCCCAGAACAGGTCACAACTCTGAGATAATTCTTATCCTCAGGTTTACACTCAAAAGGAAGCACGACTGGGAAAGAAGCCAAAAGTCCAATGGTACTGGCTCACTGTATTATTTTTACTTACTATGAGGATGGCTACAAAACAAGCCAATGTTGTATTCCAGTCCCCACTAGCAGTAGCAGCTGCTTTGCCGACAAGCACGCTATAGAATATAAAGTCTCCTAGACCCAGCTTGACTCCTCCTATTAGAAGTAAAAATAATTCCATCACATAGCTGCATCTGTCTTCCAACACATAATTTAAGTTAGGTTTAACAAACATGACATTTATGAACATCACGGGGCTCTCAGAAACTTTCCTTTGTATACCAAATTTTCTGACTTTTAAAAATAAGACCTCTTTTATTTTTATAGGTGCTGATTACCACCTGTAAAGATCTACATGGCATAGGATCAGGCTATTTGTGGGACCACCTGTCCCCCATTGTTTCTTCCCACCCACCAAGTCTAGCAGAAAGGGCATGCTCTGTGTTCCCTCCATCAAATAATGCAATTTTCTTGGGCCCCGGAGATATGTTTTCTCTGTGCTGCACCCAGCTTGTAGAAAGCCATCACCAAGACTCTGAAGCCCCCAATGTTTTTAGTCTTTCATAAGGCCCTGAAGACTGGCTGTTCCTCCAGAATTTTGTTCAGGAAGTTGGACAATATCTGTGGGGTTCTCCGTGCTCTCTGAGCTTAGTTGTTTTCTTGCAGACATTTCATTATCCAGCCAGGCAACAATCAGTGCTAAAAATGAGTGGTGTTGGATCTCTGTTGGGAAACTGCGATCATCTAGATCAAGCTAAGTCCAAAAACATTAAGGAATTACTGGAAGTCTGGCACTCAGATAAATCATCTATCAACAAGCACAAACAACACCTACATTCAAGAGACAATCAAAAAACTAAAAAGGAAACAAAAAGGTCAAAACACCTATGCAAGATAGAAGATAGAATTCTTTATTGGCCAAGTGTGTTTGGACATACAAAGAATTTGTCTTTGGTGCATATGCTCTCAGTGTACCTAAGGAGAATAAAATACATTCATCAAGAATAAAAAGATACCTTGTGAGCAATCAACACCCAAAGACTAACACCAAGATTAATACTTGACCAACAATCAAGTAGTAAACAATTCCCTAATCAAGGAACCATTCAGACAAACCATTCAGACACAGTAAACTAATCAAGGAATCACCAAGAACACTCCCACCAATACTGACAGGGCAAGCCACTTGTAACATAGAGCAAACCCCACTCCCTTGTACCACTGATGATGTTATCTAGCTGGATAATGAAATGTCTGCAAGAAAATAACCCAGCTCGAAGGGTCCCAAATGGATTCCAGTTCAACCCTGATTTACAAATATTTCTTCCCTTGGTAGGCAATATCTATTGGTGATATGATTTTATCTGGAAATTATGTAACCAGGACCTCATGAGTTTATACAGTTATATTGTTAAAATAGTGCATTATACTATTTTAATGTTTGCATGTTATCCAGAGTCATTGCTATGAGATGACTGGCTCTATAAATCATTTAAATAAAATAAATAAATACATTTGCATCAATCTGTTTTGGTCTTAAGGGTCTCTCTGGATTGGTACAGGGCCTAAAATACTTGCCTCCTAAAAAAATGGGTGTTTTGTGACCTCTATACACACCGTTGTGGCCAAGTATACTCACTAGCAAGTCTTAAGATTTAAATGAGTCCTCATCCCAAAAAGATTACATTACCCACGTCACAAAGTAATATTTTAGTTATTTCCTACATGCAGAATATCATTTCTTTGTGGCCCTCACTTAAGATCACCAAAGCATATGAAATGGCCAACATTTGATTTCTACCTTAATGTAAAGAAGCACCCAATGTTTCTGCATTTTGTAACCACAGCCACAAAGTAAATTCAGGGCCAAAATAAACGAATACACAGAACCAATCTCAAGTAGATTTGCTGTAATCCAGGACCTCCCTAGGATTTTTCAAAGATGTCGTAAAAGAAACAAGGATGGAAATACTCTTTCATGCTCAAAATCCTTGCTCTTTCTCCGAAATCTTCATTTAAAGGCTCAACTGAAGAAAACAACTATCCCACAGCAAAATGACTCTTAGCTTTACAAATCATTGTAATACTTCTTTTAAAGACAGCTGCTTCTATTTTAAAGGATTAATAGTAATGAATTTTTAATTTGTTTACATGACAACAGCTTACTTTCTTCCTCCTCTTGGCTTTCCTCAAAGTTGCGGGCAATTTGACCAAGTTGTTGGCCAGTTTGATCAATTGTTGAGTTTCTCATTTCTGGAACTTCAGGCGCAGCATATGAGGAATTGTCATGGGTCTCTGCTTCTTCAGCCAATTTGAGGCATAACAGTGAGAGAAAGACAAGTCAAAACAAGAAAAATCAATGTATTACACTAAAATTTAAGGAAAAAAATTGTTAGAATAAAAGTTTCCTCTGTTGTAAGAAGACTTTGCAATAATACTTATTTAACCCAGTTATCATGGAGAAGATGACTGATTTGTTCTCTGTTGTCGCAGAGCTAGGGTGTAGAATTTATAGTTTTCCTAATGTTGTTTACAAGGTTCATAACTTCATATGAATGGCCATGCTGGAGCTGAATCTTACCACCAACCTATTCTCAATTTTTTTAAAAAAAAAAACTTTTTTCTGTGCATAAATTGTCAAAGGGTTCAGAACCATTCTTCAGTCAGTAATTGAATTAACTCTTTCAATGCAGAGATTTCTAATGCAGCTCCCATACAAGTCTCACGGAAACTTCCCTTTATAATTACCAATAAGCAGGAAATCCAGTGAATATAATGCATTGCAGATTCCATTTAAATTCTATTTACCAACAAAAGAACGGCCCTTGCTGTATCAAGGGTATCAATTACCTGGATCCCGTATCTCCTGAGAAGACCTTCTTTGGGCATTGTCTGGCTTTGCCATTCCTATTGTCCACATCATAGCAGCTGAAAAAAAGAGCAAACAATATACAACTTATGAAACAAGACTGATGGATTGTTCTAAGTTACAAAGTACAGTATACTCAAAAGCCCATCCTGCATTTCTCAATTGTCATATATTAAGAAAATGTGTCAACGCTACAGATACTTGCATTTGCCTATCAGTACACAGCCTCAGCTATGCTGCTCACATGACCATGAAAAAGTCTTCAGATAACACTAGTTCCCTTGGATAGGAAACAGAGATGAGTACCACCCCATAGAGTCAGACACAACTGGACAGGCAAATCTTTAATTTTTTTTACACAAAAAACTATTTGTTCAATCCATCAGTGAGTTATGACATTTCTCTAAATACAAACGTCTTCCATCAATACACATACAAGTTCTTTGTTTTTTCTAGGCATATTGGTTGATCATTGAAAAGTTCATGAATCCAGCACTACTGGCATTTTTATTTATTTCATTTATTTATTCTCCCTTTGTTGCTTTATGATTTCACAAAATACAAAATACAAATAACAAAGGAAAACCACGGGATGAAATACTGCTGAAGCTCAGATAGTTGACAGTCCATGAAGACAACACAGGACTAGATAGGCAAAGGGTTTTTATTTTCACTCAGTTTTAATTCAGTTTGCTAAATGCACACTTTCTTTAAGAATTGGAATATACACATCAACAAATTTATTTAAAAATGCTTGGTGAATGACTAATGATAAAATTATTGGCTGAGTTGGAAGAATTTCACATATCATGGAAACATAAAATATTTCCTGCTATATACTTCAAAACTATTATGTTATAAGTCTGCAGAAGACAGCTAGGAGTGTGCACTTTTTTAAAAAGTCTTTTTCTAAATGGAAGGCAGCTTAACAGTATTCCCAAAAATATATTTTTTCAAAAAGCAACTGGATTTTCTTGGTTTTTTTTTTTAAAAAAATCACTTCTCCAGAACCAAAGAAGTTTCTTGATGAGAAGCGAAACATTTTCAAAGGAAAAAAAAACCCAAGAAAGTCCAGTTGCCTTTTGAAAAAAAGCATATTTGGGACAATCATGCACTGGATGATTGGGAATCTCCATAGATGTGTAACAGTACTATTAACTTGCAGATTAGGTCTATGTTATTTTCATTTAAATTATTTCATAATTTGTTTTATAGGCAAAAGAAAGCAACACAAAAATGGGAGAAGTACACAAATTCACAAAAACAAATATTTTGGACTTTAAAAATCCTAGGGAAAAACCCTTCAGACACAGGGGGCAAAATCAGGTTACTCCCTTTTGGACAGCCAAATCAGATATCACTCCAGATAGCCAATTAATTTGATTCCCAGTGGCCTTGGGGTACAGTAATATCAAAATGAAAGAATGGCTGTCCTCGTCATGCTGAATTTGTCTTTGTCTTTTTTTTTTTTTTTGTAATAAAATTTTATTGGTTTTTCAAGATTTATAGGGAAAAGGGTAAATGGACAGGTATACAAATTTTGGCAGTTGCAAAATGTGTGAGGCCCCCCTCCCTCCATACCCATAGTATACATTTATATATAATGCATTAGTATATAATTGATTACAATCAGCAAATTAGTTCTATTATTAAATTCAATCAAATTAAACATTACAGTATAAAATCCAAATATAATTCCATTTTCACTTTCGGTCAATTTATAATAATATGATTTTCTTGTTTATTTTTGTGATCTGAGTCTTCTTGCTATTGCCCCATCTCCCTCCACTGGCAGAGCTCTGGCCCCTCCCGTGTCCTGCGTGTCCGTTGTAGTGTCTGGTGGTTTCTCTAGGAGTGTTTTATTTTTTTCCATAAAGGCCTGCGCCTCTATGGGTGAATTAATTCTAATTCTTGTCTCCTCCCAGATGTCTTTGTCATTTTTAAACATAGAGCAAATTAGGTTTTATCCACACAATTTCTTCCCACTGGCCTTACAAGATTCTTCAGCAGCCTCACTGTAGTAGGCAATTTAGGAGACTAGGAAAACTAAAAGGAGCTGCAATTAACAGGGCTTAGTAGAAGTTTATTTTCAGCAGGGAGTAACAATATATCTATCTTTCAATATACCACTGCCATTTCTAGTGGTAGCAGGATCCCAAGCCAAAATAGTGGCTCCTGTTTCCTGCCTAAATTTACAAATTTACTAGAGAAAAATGTGTAACTTATCAAAAGATACCTGGAACCTGGGCATCAGGCCCATACTTGCAAACACCTAACTTTGCAATGCCAAAAATTTTCCTCTTAAAAAAATGCTGAGATAATCAGGAAATTTAATTTTATATCTATTGCCACGATCTGGGAATATCCAACAATATACAGGACAGAATCAAAATAGAATTTCAATTTTCCTTCATTTTCACTCTGAGATAATATTTTCAATTAACAAGGCACTACTAGTTACTACAACAGGGGTAATTCTATAAAAGCCAGTCATACAAAAGGAGCCTGTATTTTACTCACAGGAATAAATAAGTGCAGGAAATATTGGCTCATTTCTCTCTTGTGCTGTTTCCACCAACATTCGGAGAGGTCCCTTTGGACATAAAACTGCTATCAAGTCTGTGGACAGGAAAAAAAAACAACCTCAATTTAATCCCAAATAGCATTCTGCACCTCTAATTTTCCTGCTGATACAGGCAGGGAGTTCTTTCACATTTCTCTCAAAAGGTACTTATAGCTTTACTAAATCATAATAATAGCAGTAAAATAGAGCACAATATAAAAAGAAAACATTCTGAATCTTGGAAAGCTTCCTTTTTGAAATGAGAGAGGAGATAAACGCAATTTCAGAACATCAAACTAGGGAAAAAGGAATTCAGGGAATAAAACATTCATATAATATAAGCAATGGCAGAGAAATAAAACCATCAAACTTTATATGGCACATAGAATCTAATCCTTCTTGACAAATGCAGTCTAATCTTACCATTCGGCAAAGCAAGGTAGCAGATTTATGAATTAATTTTGATATCACTGAAAAGATGGCAAACAATCTCTTACTTCATTTATATCCAGCTGCAAATTCTTCTCAGTCTCTTAATTACCCCTTCTTTGCAATGAAAATATTGTGAAGAAATGTAGCCAATATAATAATTGAAAGAGCAAAATGGACAATTGGAATGAAACTAAGAATTGGAAAAATACTTAAGTAGAAACATATTCTTAGACTGCACAGGATTAGTTTTGAAAAGTATTTTTTGTATGCAGGTAGTCCTCAACTTACAGCCACAATTGAACTCAAAATTTCTGTTATTGAGACTTTAGTTAAATGAGTTTTGCTCCATTTGATGACCTTTCTTGCCACAGTTGTTAAGTGAACCACTGCAGTTGATAAGTTACTATTCTGGTTGCTAAGTGAATCGGGCTTTCCCCATTGACTTTGCTTGCTAAAAGGTTGCAAAAGGTGGATGACGTGTGAACCAGATGCCAAGTACCTGAATTTTGATCATATGATCATGGGGATGCTACAAAGGTTATAACTGAAAAATTACCATGTCACTTTTTTCAGTGCAGCTGTAACTTTGAACTGTCACTAAATGAAATAAGTTGACAACCATCTATAGTACTTAAAATTGCCCACTAACATGTATTTTAGAACAATTCTTGGATTTTTAAAAAAAAATCCTTTAAAGTTTTGCTGTGATTGTTGTTTCAATGCATCTGACTTTGAGCCACATTCCATTGTCATAATGGATAATGATTATAATCAGTTACCACAGTTTGCTATCCTTATGTCTGCACGGGGCTACACAGAACAGAATATTTCTACTCTCATTTTTGACAAACTACGGCTTGTCAGGTTTGGAAAGCATTATTATCAGAGTAGAGCTTGCAAGCAGATTAGAGTAATACCCAAACCCAGCCTGGAGAAGACTATAATAAATCAAGGTTTATTGCAATATTTGAATGCAACTTTCTGAATACAGGTTCCAAAGCTGAAATAATCTCTCTGAAGTGAAATGCACAGATTTAATATTTATCGTTATTTAAGATTTCTAGGACACAGCATTAACCTGGTTTAGTCTCCTCACAAAAGGCATGCTCAGTTTGCAGAGGATGATCACCTTACAAATACTTCTGTTGTAGACCTACCATAAACAGAGATGCCTCCGAGGATAACCCAAGCTGACCACTCTGGCAAGTACTTAATGAAAACTAAAGCCATCAAGGCACTGATCATAATGAGATAGGCTTGCTGAAGTTTCAAAGGCCCCTTCCAGTGGATGCAAATCATCCCAACTGCTCCAAAATTCCAGATGACAAAGAACAGGGTAGGGTAATCCATAGCCACGTTGTATGTCTTGAGTACTTCGCTGTCAGACAAAAAAACAAAACAAAAACAAAACGTAATTCACTGCTATGAAGTAGTAGCTGTGAACTAACAGCACAAGATGATCCTGCATATATACTATAGAGGAGAGAGGAAGAACAGGGAAGTTGCAAATGTATGACCAAAATCATGTGCTGTATAACTGTCCTTCCAAGGCTCATGGGATCAAAATAGGATCAAAATACCTGATCCCATGTCATATTACAGTATGTGTCCATCAGTGGTGGGTTCCGGATCCAGTTCCAACCGGTATGGTCCAACGGGGCCTGGCATCTGCCACATGCACGCACGCAGCACGCACGGGCATGCGTCCTTACCTCAGCAAAACCTCTGCGATGCTCCAACTGCTCAGCGGAGCGTTGTGTCGGCGCCATATGCTCCATGCATGTGTGCGGAAGCGCCGAAGAGCTCAAATACAGGTAAGGAGCTCGGTAAGGAGCTCGGGCCCTCTGGAGCACCGTACTGGAACAGTACCCGGTGCTCCCGGCAGGCACCAGTACGTCCGTACCAGGGCGTACCGCCTGGATCCACCACTGGTGTCCATCTAGCCAAGCAGATACTAATCTAATCAAAGTTCTTTGGAATTTTTTTTCAGTAAGTTATTATGTGATGTCAAAGAGAAGACAACAACCACATTAGAGATGTTCTACAACTACGTAACCAATAAGCCACTGTCTCCACTACAAATCCCTTGGAAGTGTGTGGAAAAGCTGATATTTTAATTCAGAATATAAAATACATATGGATCAACTAGACTAGGAAGAGGATATTACACATTGCCCAATATCTAACTCAACCTAATTTTAAAACTAACAAATAGAAGCAAGAGCTATATAGTCTTGTCTTATCATAAATACATTTCAAATACTATCTGAAATTTTGCTAACACAGTCAACCTAGGTGCCACACAATTATACAAATACCATTTAATGATCTGGCATAGTTACTAAGAAGTGACTGCTTTATCAGACTATAAGAAATATGAGAATGACAGCAAAGCTCCAACAGACTATTCCCCTTCTTTAACCATATAAAGACGCTCATTATTTAGGAATGAACATTCATCTTTAAGAACTTATTTTTTTCCTCTTCCCTGCTCATGCTTTTTGTGTCATGTTTCATCTTTTTTTGCTGATCATATATGTTTTCCTGTTATTCTTCAAAAATCTGAAGGAAAAACCCTTGCAAATCATGTAGCAATCCCTCATTAGGATCTACACTAACCTGTGTCTATCCTTGTTTCAAAGAATATTAAGTGATTTAGGATTCACAGTTCTCACTTACCCAAGATAGATGTAAGTGAAGAGAAACAAAAGCATCAGCGATGAGAGAATCAGCCACCCGTGAATGAACTGCAAAAGATGACAATATGCTATTTAGGTGTCTTTTTTGTACATTCCAAAGATAACTACATTGACCTGGTTTTGCTGTAGGTCTCTCTTCAATTCACTTCCTAGCTAAACGAAGCTTTCCCAGCACATGCTAGCATACCTGGAGAGAGAGGGGAGGCCTTCCTTAGGAAGACAAAGAAGAGTAAAGAAGACCTCCAACTCTAAATAAAAGTCAGAAAATTCACAGGAAGTTAGGAAAAAAAGTTTTCACTGTAAAATGCCAAGAGTTTTTCAGGGAAAAATTACTTTCAAGGGACTATGGTATGTATTTCTATGCAACTTTCGTCAGTAAAAAGCTTGATTTCCCCTTCATTTATTTTGCCACCTAATTGATCTTTAAAGTTTTTCTGAATCCTGTCAAATAGTCCTTTCTTCCAAATGTCTAGTACATTTTCTATTCCTACCCCTCTCTAAAACTTCTGGTTTTTGAATATTGTCTGATCCCGATATCAGCTTCTTATTTAATGATCAGCCTTCTACTTACCTTTTTAAATCTCATTATATAAATATGTAATGAAATTTAATGCCTATATATATAGCTAGTCTGCAAGAACCATGAGGATACCAAGTTTTGAATTTATCATCAGAAATCATTTATAAATATTTCCCTAATTAGGGTAGCCTCTTCTAACAAGCGCCCTCTAGAAATGTTGGTCTTCTATACTCATAAATATCAGTTAACTGTATTGATGATAAAGGTAAAAGGCTTTCCTGTCCACTCATCTCCAACTCTAAGAGTAGGTGCTTATTTCTGTTTCATAGCTGAGGGAGCCAGCACTGTTCAAAGGTACTTCTGTGGTCATGACCGAGTTGCACAGAAAGCTATTACCTTCCTACTGAAGTGGTACCTATTTATCTACTTGCTTTTGAACTGCTAGGTTGGCAGGAAAAGGGACAAGAATGGGAGCTCACCCCGTCGCATTGTACTTGGGCTCTTGAACTGCTGACCTTTCAGTTGACAAGTCCATCACCTTAACCACTAGGCCACTGTGCCTCTTATGTATTAATGATAAATATAATCTCAACATACCAGGCTAGAGAAGTTTTTGTTGTGTTAAAAACTTCCCTCTGAAAGAATTCACTTTGATCTGATGCATTATCCGCAATGCAGATCTGTTTGAGAATATTTCAATTTTTCAACCTGTTTTGGAATGAAGGATGCCTTATGTTGCCTCTAGTGTCACTCTTAAAATATCATATAGAATAGGGGTGTCAAAGTGAAGGCTCGCAGGCTGGATCCAACCCACAGGGTGTTTAAATCTGGCACATGAGGCCGACCTGGAAATAGCAAAGGACCGGCCCATGGTGTCTCTCACAGCCAAAACAGGGCACGGGGAGGCCATGCACAGCCCCCAACGTCCGTTTTGGCCAGCAGGGTGCTGCAGGAGCTGCCAGGCCGAAAATGGGATGCAGGGGGCCCTGTATATTCCCCGTGCCCCGTTTTGGCCGACAGGAGGCATCTGTCCTATCTCCCTCCCCACCCCGCCTGGTTGGCCCGCGGAGAACTACAATGCTGGCTCTTGAAGAAATTGAGTTTGACACCCCTGATATAGAACGTATAGAGAAGAACCCCTTACAAAGTTTAATGTGTCAAGATAACTCTAGAGAAAGATTTTACTTCTTTAGCAAGAGTTTGAACAATTTAAAATATTGAAAAATAACACTGAGGTTTTTCTAAATCCTGCAAAATTCTTTAGAATATTACTTTTCTGCAGTCAACGTTTTTTAAAAGGTGTGATGAAAATTCTTCTAAATGTTTCCAATCCATCCAAAAATGCAGTCGAATTGCCTAAAATGCCGTTGCAAATGTATACCATAAGAATCACTGAGGATCATGCCTAAAGAATGCTGATCTGACAGAATGAATTAAAAGGCTTTTATAATTTGAGGCCCTTGACTAACATATTCAAAGCCTTGCCTTATAGCAACGATATTTGTACAGCAAAACCAAAAAGATGGTCATCACTAGAATAACACTGATCATAATGATGGTATTCAACACAGAGCTCAGGAGACGTTGGCCCACATAGGGGGTATCTTCACTGAAAGGGGTATAAATCCTGAAAGAAAAAGAAAAATATCTTAATAGAAGCAGCTCATTGACTACCAAGACAAAACCCAATCCCTCCAAAATATACCCCGTTTCCCTGAAAATAAGATCTCCCTGGATAATAAGCCCTCCCTCAAACATTGGGCTTTTGAGCGCATGCAGTAAAATAAGCCCTCCCCTGAAAATAAGCCCTCCCTGAAAATATTGCAACGCAGCAGCAGCCATGAGGTGACCTTTCCGAAGATAAGATCAAGTACTTATTTTGGGGGTCAAAAAAAATAAATAAGACCCTGTCTTATTTTCGGGGAAACACGGTATGTATTACAAAATGCCAATCTTTAGCTCAAACACAGAGGCAATAGAAACAAGACATTTATGAAACAGGCAAGGTAGCTTTTGAATTTACTGTATCGTTAGCTAAAGTACCATCCCCCAATCAAGGTATGCTGGACTTCCACTCATTAATTTCTATCCAGAATGGCCAAAGGGATTTGAACACCAAAACATCTGAACGATTCCAGGTTGGAAAAAATTGAGCAACTTGTTATGCGCAGATTATGGAAATATCATTGAAGTACAAGGATTTTCAACAGTCATCCAGATCGTAGTTGCCTCAAAAGTGCTTTTTCAAGAGGCAACTGTTTGTTTTTCTTTGATGACGGTTTGCTTCTTTGAAGACATTTCACCTCTCATCCAAGAAGCTTCTTCAACTCTGAGGAAGCAGAAGCTTCTTGGATGAGAAGCAAAATGTCCTCAAAGAAAAACTAAGTCCATTTACCTCTTGAAAAAGCACTTTGGGGACAATGCATTCATTGTTTTAGAGTCTGTGAGGAATCACTTACAGTTGCCCATTCTTCTCAGTGTAAAAACGGACTGACTTAATGGTTGCAACAACTACAACCATGCACAGTGTTACAGGCACAAACAGCATGATCACATGCTTTGCTCCATATTTTAAGGTCAACTCTTCTTCCTCATTATCCAGCACAATGTGTCCTTTTGCTGCTCTTTCTGGATCAGGCCCATGTCCCTCCGGTTTATTAGAGCTGCTAGTGCTGCCAGTACGTCTATTCTGCAATAACAATAAACAGAAAGAGTTAGCAACTGTTGTGCAGATCTACTTTCCCAACAGAGTTCTTCTAGACTGCTTAATGCCTTCAAAACCTCTTGCCAAAAGGGTGGTTTCAGACATCTAAAAACTGAGAAGATGAAAATATTGTAGGAAACTGAGGAATAAAAGAAAATTATTCAGGACGTTGCTGTTTTCAGAGGTTAAGGAACATGCCCAGCAACCATAATGCCTCAGCTGACATAATGTGACAGAAGAATGCACAAATTAATCCAATTCAATACTACCTTCTTTCCCCATCTTTTATCCCCACAATCAAATTCTGAAAATACAATATGGATCCTCACAATTACACGATTGTCCTTACTCACTGCTAAAACCAGCCAACTTCTCTCATGAATTGTAAAATAGTTACTATATAGAATCTATAGAGTCTATAGCCAGTTAATCTAAGACAGGACTAGAACTCATGGTCTCTTAACCATGAGTTCTAGTCCTGTCTTAGACACAAAGCCAGCTTGGTGGCCTTGGGCCAGATACTTTCTGTCAGCCAAGGAAGGAGACAATCACTTCTGAAAAACTTTGAGGAGAAAATTGAAGGAAAATTTACAAGAAAAATCCAGGCAGTCTCAAAAATAATCAGACACAATTACATGAAAGGAAAAAGAGAGAGAACACAATCGATGGCACACAGATATATTTCCTCTGTGAGAGCTTATCTTCACTTGTGCAGTCTTGCCATGTGAGGTTATGGTAGGAGGGAGGGTCTTGAATTTATCAGCCACTAGCTGACTTTAAAAATGAATGTGAAGTCCTGGTGTGAGAAGGTGGCTCAGGCTCAAATACTTTAACACAGCCAGCCCAATGCTTTGGATGTCAACTACATACCCCCAGCCAGGATGATTAATAGTCCTACTTGGTTAGTACATGGTCCAATATACGTATCTGTGATGGGGAAGAGTGGGAAAACTACCCTAATGTACTTGAACTTCTGAAACTGCCAGTCTAGCCATTCGAAAGATGTAAAAGGATTCACAGAAAATGACCTCACACAGAGAACAGCATCACTATTATATATTATAACTGGATGCTACTCAGACAAAGGAGCAGATTTATTTGTTAGCACGTGGAAGACAAATCTGATTCTAACTAAATTTAGACGTTTCCTGATACTACGGTTCAGCATTAGAACTGCCTTGGGATATAGTGAGTTTCCTTTTCCTTGACCTATTTAAATAGAGGTTGAATAGCCATCAGTCAAGGACATTGTAATAGGTACTGCATTGCATAGGAAGTGATGTACATTAGGGACTTTTTTCAGCGCTCAGACAAAACCCGATTTCATTTAAATGCAATTAAACTAATTTTCATTCATGAACTACAATGAATACTAATATCTCATATTGTATGTATTAATGGTTTTAGACTCTTTCCATTCTAAAGATTATTGAGCAAAAACTTTTGCAGAGTGTCTAATCCAGGGGTGTCAAACTCAATTTCATTGGCATATAAATCCAAATAAACAGAAAAAGAAACAGACAGTCATATCAGGGTTATGTTTGACCTCGGGAGATCAGGGTGGGCGTGGCCAGCTCGACAGAACAGACTCCTGAGCTCCATTTTCAGCTGCGATGCCTCCTGCAACTCTCTGCCAGGGACAACACAACTTGGGAGGCCACCTGCGGCCCTCGCGAGCTGTTTTCCGCTGCAACAGCCTCCTGCAACAGAGGCACTGCAGGCCAATCCTTTGCTGTTTCAAGGGCGGCCACCCGGGCCAAATGTAAGCACCCCAAGGGCTGCATCCGGCCCATGGACCTTGAGTTTGACACCCCTAGTGTAGTCCTAAGGTGACTAAATGACTTCTACAATACCTGCCAATTCTAAGCAAAGCTGCATATGCTTTTCCAAAGAGTCTTACCCTGTGGGAAAGTGTTTCTGTAGCTTCTAATGCTTGTGATCCATCATGATAAGAAGGCAGAAGGGGGCTTTCAGCTGACATCAATGATGTCCTTTCATTGCACGGTTCCTCTTCACTGTCAGAATTGTTCATGAAGGCGATCATACTTCCTTCTTCATGGAGAATCTTAATCACACTCCAGACACTGCAGAAATAAGTAATGTAGAAGAGTAAAAGGAAAACAAACTGCCTAGAATAATTACAAAATTAAAGAGCTTGTAACAAGGTAGCTTTCAAAACTGATTTTTTTCTGAAATAAGCAGTACTCCAGAACTATTAAAAATATTTCACCTTTATTTAAAGTTGATTTTTTTAATGCTGTGGCATGTGATTTTTTTTTTAAAAAAAATATATTGGAATTTAATTTTTAAAAGGCTTTTTCTAGGGCTCTCAAAACCAATACCTTCTAGACTAAGAGCAGGAAAATTGAAGAAAGAGACGGAGGGTTAATTCCAGTTACATAAGACCAAACTTAAAAACAAATGCACCTGGAGGCAGAATTGGAAAAAAAACAGGAGGAGACAGCAAATGTCAACTCTAAAAAGAAGGTGAAGAAACAGTGGAGTACTTAGTTAGCTGTTGCAAGAAGATTCCACAGACCACCTACAAGTAACAGAATGAAAAAGTTGCAAGAATGGTGCATTGGAATATGTGCAAGAAATACCACTAGCACTACTTGAATACTGGCATTGATAAAATCATTATCAGTTAATTGCAAAAAGAAACTTTTGCTTGGAATAGCTTACATTCTATGACAATGCCACATCTTCATAAACAACTCAGATAAAGGGATGACACAAAGTCAGGGGAATTGCTAACAGGTCAGAAGAGAGACTCAAGAGTCAGAAAGTTCTTGACAGACTTAAGCATGGAGGCCTATCCAACTAGATGCAGTTCAATGGCAAAAAAAGAAAGGTCCAGGTAGATAGGTACATGATAGGCTCTACAATAGTGCCTATGAGAGCATTCAAGGTGTCCTGGTGGATCACTGCTTAAAGATGAATCAGTAACCAATTCAGTCCTGGCTGCATCAACAGAGGTTAAGATCAAGATCAAGAGAAGTATAGTACCACTCTATAACAGACCAGTGAGGCTATATTTGGAATACCAGTTCTGGTCACCACAATACAAAAACAGATGCTGATGTCCTACAAAGATAACAGAGAAGAGAAACAAAGATGTCTGAAAGCTAAAACCCATGAAGAACAGCTGAAGGAATTAGATATGTTTAGTTTCATGAAGAGAAGACTTAGATAAGACATGATAGCAGTCTTCTAATACTTGAAAGGCTGCCACAGGGAAGAGAGCATTGACTTATTGTCTATAGTATTTGAGGGTAGGACAAGAAACAATGGGTGGAAGCTTGTCAGTGGGAGATCCAATCTGGACATACAGAGGAATTTCCTGACAGCAAGAACTATTACGAAGTGGAACAATGTGTTTCCCAGAGTTGTGTGTTCCATTGCTGGAGGTTTCAAGAAAAGTTTCTACAATCATTTATCCAAACTGGTATGAGAACTCCTGCCTTGAGCAAGAAACTGGACTAGACAACCTCCAAGTCCCTTCCAGTCATACACCACCAAGCAACATCTGCTTATCCCAGGTCTTCGGGAAGAATTCAATAGGTGGAGAAAGATGCAAAACCCAGTCTAAATATCTGGCTGAATATGCAACCAACAATTATTATTTTATTTAGATATTGCCTGATTCCAAGACACTCTGGAAGATGTACATTTAAAAAAAGAATAAAAATAGAAAACAATACTTTTTTTATTGGGGGGAAAAGAAAATATAGCCTAGCTCAAGGTTTGAATTGAAGAATTGTTTATAAGATACAGCAGATACCTAGTTCCACCAACATTCTTGCTTTTTCACCTGGTTCTGGTTAGCAACCCTTGAAAGTCTAATAAAAGTAACACAACAGTAAAGTCTGAGTTATATTCATCCTTGGCTTAAATCAGTTAGAAAAAAAATATTAGCGGGCATTGCCAGAAGCCAAATTATTACTGAAAATACACTGGTCTGATAAGAATAAAATATTACATGAAATTTTTTAAAAAGCATTTAGAGTAAACAGACCTGAGCAGAACTATGTATCTATTTAAAAACACAATAGAACTTCTCTGCTTGCAAAGATAAACCACATCCTTTCTCTGTAGAGGTATTTTCCATTGGCTTTAAATTCCAATATACAGGGGGGACTTTTCTGAGCCAAGAACAATCTCAAGCTTGAAAGAAAACTTAAAAATAAAAAACACAAAGCAAAACTAATAAATGTTAGGACTGCAAATCTTATATTTAATTCATGTTTATTTTAAGTGGAAAGATAAAGCCTAATATCAACACCCAAAGATGAGAATTTGAAAGTAAATATTATTACTTTCAACAAAGCTTACGCCACATTTAGTGCATACAATTAAAGTACCTGTGTAGCTTGCAATCAACGTGCCTGCCAGATTCCTTGTCCCACTGAATTTTGTACTTTTCCAAGAAATGAATCTGGTTAAAATAAGGAGCTCATCTATGGCAAATTTCAGTATTTGCTTTGAGTCACAAATATGACCTCACACCTTTTTTTAAGATTATAGAAATGTTGTTTCCCAATGCTGTTTGAAAATTTACCCACCAATTCAGAAACAGCATAACTGTAAGAAACATGCTTCAGAAAAGTAAGTAGAGAAGGTAGCAGATAACATTCTAATTGGTATTAGGCAGCCATTTTGTGCATCCAGGCTCATTCCAATAGTCTTTTGTTATTATATCCAAAACATGTGTCAAAATTCCAAATGCTGCTACTAAGCACCAAAAGTTGAAGA
Source organism: Natrix helvetica (assembly GCF_964273705.1). Taxonomy (NCBI): domain Eukaryota; kingdom Metazoa; phylum Chordata; class Lepidosauria; order Squamata; family Natricidae; genus Natrix; species Natrix helvetica. The sequence continues at coordinate 238,473,190 of NC_138552.1, forward strand.
ACACTATTACATTGGCCTGTAGCCTGAAAAGGTTCCTTCCTATGATTCTGTTAAATAATCTTTCACCAACCCTTCTGCCATTAGAAAATCATACCAGCATAAAGCCTGCTGTTTCCACTGTCAATATGTATCCTGCTAAAGGAAATGTCCCACCTAATGATAATGCCCTTACTTATTGTGTGCAGGGCATATTAAGGAAATGGTGGATCCCGATTTTGCTTTCCTCTCCCCTCAATAAATGTCACCAACTGGCAGGAAAATATCTACCTATCATTTTCCGTAATCATGAATGGACCTGTTTAGGTATCTTCAAAACTTCCTTAAAGCTTTGAGAAGGTCCAAACAATTGATTCCCAGGCTGGAAGAGTAGGCAAAATACAAAAGCAGATGGGTTACTTCAATCTTTATTGTTTATGTAGTGAGTAAAGAGTTGAGTTCTTCTCTGCCACGGCTTCCTCTTTTGGACCTATAAGCTGTTATGTTTGACTAGACAGGGGGGTTAGACTGCATGGTGTGCACACCCTGGGGCCTATCATCAGGTTGTTTTAAACATGGGTTTAGTACTCTCCTGAAAGAACACTACACCTATGTTTTACAATAGCTCAGCTGACCAACCACAGGAAAACGATTCCATAGTGTCAGAGTCTTCCTGATTTCCAGGGCTTGTCATTTGTTAAGTGGTGTAATTCCTTTTTCAAAGTCAGTTCTGTAAGTTTGGGATCAGCTCAGGGATCTACTGGGTCAAAGGGGTAGAGGTTTGAAGGACCCAGACATTCATACTACCCAAACCAGAATGGCCCTGGAGAAGAGGAGGCCTGTCCATACCAGCAAAATCAATGTTTTTTTTTCAAACTTAGCAATTTTAAGATATATGAACTTCAGCTCCCAGAATTCCTGAGTCACCAATCACACTATTACACGAAATACCAAATGATGTGCCTCAGAACCTTTATTCTGAACCAAACTAGTTTCAAAACTAATTGCATTTGATAATTGTTTCCCATAATACAAACTCTTTACAGGGCTGGCACCTCTGGCAAGGAACATGTGAACATATATGTGTAACAGAATGTTCTAAAATCTATCCTGGGAAAGCATGTACAGAAAACATCGCTGAAAATTCTGTAGGACAATTACAGGACAACAGCAATTAAGCTGGTTTTTTTTTTTCACATTTTCCAGAATGAAAACCCTTCCGCCCGAAAACTCGCATCTAGATATTTTCCCTGTCCACTTTCTGCTTCTTCAGCCATACAACAATGGAAACAGGCTGAGGAAGTTCTAACTGACCTTTAAAAACTGCTAATTAGGCAGTTATTCACTAGAGGCGGAGGAAGAGAGAGAGGTTTTAAGGCAGCAGAGAGTGGTTGCGGGCATCACTTTGAACAAAAGAGGGAACCTGACTGCATATTCCCCACATATCTACTTTGAAAGCCGTCCATTCAATTCAATTCAGAATAGAGCTGGAAGGGACTTTGAGAGGTCTTCTAGTCCAACTCCCTGCTCACGTAGGAGACCCTGCCTATACCATTTCAGGCAAGTGGCTGTCCAGTCTCTTCTTAAACCCCCCCCCCAATGAGGACGCACCCACAACTTCTGAAGGCAAGCTGGTTAATTGTTCTTTTACGAAGTTTCTCCATAAGGGAAACTGAGAATTGCTTCCAGTCGGAGACTTCCAACTACTGTCACTTCCGAGGACTTGCAGCCTTAATCTTATCCATTTCCTAAGGAAGCCCCCCCCCCATTAAGGATGCTCGCAGGAAGAGCCATTGTCACACCGAAAGCTCCCCCTATCTTTCCGAATGAAGATCCTTTCCCACCGAGATTGCACCGCATGCGCCCGAGAGGCGGCAACTTTGCACCTATTCAGGCAAGATACCGAAATGCAAAGCGTCCCAAGCGAAGGTCTCCCAGAAGCCGGCCCAGGAAGTAGATACCTACGAAAGAGGCCGGGCTGCTTTTTTAACGGAGCGCGCGCCGACAGCCGCTCCTAAAGATCTCTCACCTGCCTGCTTCAACGCTGCTCGCTGCCCGGAAGCGATTCCGTGGGGATGCAAAGCCCTGATTATCGGGGCTCGTTGTTTACCAACACCTCCCTACGGAAACGGAGACAACTTGACGCCCTTCATTAGTTGCAGCACGGCCTATTTCGGAAGGGTGAGTTTTGATGAGCGCAGCGTATTATTGCTCCAGCCGGCTGTCACTCACGAAAACGCCTCCTTCAAGCAATTCCTCATCCAATGAAGAAGAACGGCCGGCAGAGCAATTTACCAATGGAGAATGAGCGCTGTCAAGCAGAAGCAAAAAAGGAGACCGGGGTTAAATCAAGCCTGGAGGATTAGTGGCTCGAGGGTTTTGCTATACGAGCTGCGCATGGAAGAGAATCCTTTGTTGTTGTTATTGTTGTTGCTGCTGCTGCTGCAGTACTTAAAAAAGTGGAAGAATTGCATGTTCGCCTTGCTCTTCTTAAACAGTATCTTTTTATTATGTGTGTAATTTTGAGATTGTGTGTGTATGAATATAGCAATAGTACTTAGACTTATATACTGCTTCATAGTGCTTTTACAGCCCTCTCTAAGCGGTTTACAGAGTCAGCATAGATCAATCATTTGCTTAGAGAAACTCATATCTGACAGTAGGGTTCCTGTAAATATGACTAATGCAGTGCACAAATATATAGTAACTAAAATATGTAATATTGTATGGCTGAGCTGAATACTGAAAGGAAAGTAAGGAAATTATAATTTCTTATGATGTTATTTTATTTGGAAGAGTTATGTTTCTTTATTAAGACCAAAAAAGTTATAATTATCCAGCTTGTGTGACTGTAATTTCAGGCAACATATATCAATATTATTTATTATGTTTTAGCCAAATCATAAATCCTGAAAATAATTACAAGTTTTTGAAGAAAGTTAGCAAACATTTATTTCTACTCTTTTTCATACTAAATATACTCAGTTACAGCAAAAGCTTTTAAACAATAATGATAAAATAGACTTTTAATTTAAGTTACTTATCTGCCCCCCAAATGTAATGTTTTTAGCTCTGCAATTTTTGTTTTTGTTTTTTCTCCCAGAAAAAAACAGTATGGCAGCTTAGAGCTTTTTCTATCTCTAAGAGCTATTTAAATATTTACAAGCTTTGCATGCTATTTACTATCACATGCTAAGCATCTGACCCTAGAGGAAACTTAATTACTGTTTCTAGTGATTCTGATTTGTATTGCTGAGTACCTTGGGAGAATAGACTGCTGAAGTGAATCCAGAAGAACTTAAGATCTTCATTGGCAGAACAATGGTATTCAACAGGTTCTGAACAGTTCTGGAGAACCAGTAGTGGAAATTTTGAGTAGTTTGGAGAACCTGGCTGTGGTTGCCGGCACCTCGATTCAGCCAGCTGACTCCATCGCTGGCCATAGGGGGCGAACAGTTGCCCCCTGTGGAGCGGGCGCGCAATTTGGGTGTCCTCCTTGATGCCCGGCTGTCAATGGAGGACCATGTGGCAGCCGTGGCAAGGGGGGCATTCCACCAGGTTCGCCTGGTGCGCCAATTGCGCCCCCTACTGGACCGGAGTGCCCTGCGCACGGTCACTCATGCGCTGGTGACGTCTCGCCTGGACTACTGCAATGCCCTCTACATGGGGCTTCCCTTGGGACGCATCCGGAGACTGCAGCTAGTTCAGAACGCAGCCGCGCGGGTTATTATGGGAAGTACCCGTTACTCCCACGTAACACCTCTCCTGCGCGAGCTGCACTGGCTACCTGTGGCCTTTCGGGTGCGTTTCAAGGTATTGATCACCATCTTTAAAGCGCTCCATGGCAGAGGACCTAGTTATCTGCAGGATCGCATCCTACCACACACGTCCCTGCGACCTATCCGCTCACACAGGGAGGGGCTCCTCCTGGTGCCGTCTGCTAGGCAATGCCAGCGGGCGACACCTAGGAGTAGATCCTTCTCTGTGATGGGCCCAACCCTCTGGAATGACCTCCCCCCAGACATTCGAACTACCACCGACCTCCGTTCCTTCCGGCAAAAGTTAAAGACTCACCTATTTCAATCAGCTGGCCTGGCACTTTCTTAGTTTTACCTCCCGAGATTCATTTATTTTAATTGGGTTTGGGGTTTTAATAGGCTTTTAACGTATTATATTTATTATTCTATTACAGTCTCACAACCTCCTTCACCTACGTATTTAATTATTTAACTGTTTATGTATGTATTTTACAACGTATTTTAGTGACTGTGCACCGCCCCGAGTCCTCTCCGGGAGAGGGGGCGGTCTATAAGTGTGAATAATAAATAAATAAATAAATAAACCGATAAATATCACCTCTGACTGGCCCTGCCCCCATCTATTCTCTGCCTCCCAGTTGATCAGGTGGAAATAGGGATTTTGCAGTAACCTTCCCCTGGAGTGGGGAGGGAATAGAGATTTTACAGTATCCTTCCCCTGCCACACCCACCAAGCCACGCCTACCAAGCCACACCCACAACTGGTAGTAAAAGTTTTGAATCCCACCACTGATATGATCACCTTTTGCAACTTTCTGACAGGCAAAGTCAATGGAGAAGCCAGATGCTCTTAACAGTCATGTAACTAATTTAACAACTGCAAGTGATTCACTTAACAACTAGGGCAAGAAAGTTCATAAAATGGGCAAAACTCGACAACTCAGCTTAGCAAGAAAATTTTTGACTCAGTTATGATCACAAGTTGAGGAATACCTGTAGTTTCTGTTTATATGCTTTCCTCTTTTTATTAGCAAGCCAGAAACCTGGAGACTCAGTTCTAATCCCACTTTAGGCATGAAAGCCAGATGGGTGACTTTGGGCTAGTTACTATCTCTCAGCCCAACCTGCTTCACAGGTTTACTATTGTGCAGAAAATAGGAGAAGGAAGGAGTATTAGGTATGTTCACCACCTTGAGTTATTTATAAAAATACTAAAAGTGGGAAATAAATAGCTACTCAAAGTGGCTTGCTTCTGAACTTCATCACCATTCTGTAAAGTTCTGCTATATAGTTTAGATGAGCATCACAGATTGGACCAATCTTAAAAAATAATAATTTGGTTTTAGCTTAGTCTGCTGTATTAGTTACTATGATCTGTAAACTATGATTGATAGCTTACTCTATTTTTAAGATTGTGAGTTGAACTGAGAATTGTTCAAGAAATTGTGGCTGAGCAAAACAGTTATTGGTTTGCAACTTAACTAAGGTTGATGTGAAAACCTTGGTCTATTATTATATTAATCTGCCTACTCATTAAAATCTTTCTTAGTGGTGTCAGCAAGCTTTCTATAGACTTTTATACAGGCCGATAAGAGCAATTTATTCTCAGTAATTTTTCCTTGTGTTTTATTAGCTGGTGATTTGATTAGACTGTGTGCTAGATTTCAATGTTATTTGATATGAATGCTTGTATTGGTGGGTTATATTAAGTATAATTGGTTTATTATAGTGCTTTTTGAAAAGAACTTTTAAAATATATACTATTCCCCTCCCCCAAAGTCCTATCACACTAAGGACAAAGTGTATTCATTGGCCATTGAACACAGAGCAATTGTTGGGAAAAAGAATAAAAGGAACTTGCAATGAAGTATTTTGGAAGAGATTATATCTGGCACATGGAAACACTGAATAATACAGTAGTATATTACATTTCATTAAGCTGTTGGATGTCAAACTCTTCGTTGAAGCAGTTCCGAGTTCAGGGAAAATGTAGATTATTGGCATGAATGAATGGAATGGAATGTACATTGCTCTATAATATTTCTAGCAAAAAAGTTGGCATATTACTTCCTTCTCTGCTAGCTTTTCTATTATAGTAGATAATCTTTTCTATATGAAGTGACACATTTAAAAGTGGTAATCTATTGTGGCTTTTTAATAAAAAGAAAACCTTTTTGATTAATGGTTGGGGAAAAATATTCTATACCATTTGAGTAATAGCTGTACAAGCTAGGAAAATTCAAAGCTGTAAAGAATTGCAGACATGCCTGTTGCCTTTGAATATGAAGGTCTGCACCAGTGGTGGGATTCAAAAAAAAATTACTACCAGTTCTGTGGCCGTGGTAGGGCAAGGATACTGTAAAATCTCCATTCCCACCCTGCTCCAGGGCAGGGTTACTGCAAAATCCCCATTTTATCTCGATCAGCTGGGACTCGGGAGGCAGAGAATAGATCGGGGTAGGGCCAGTCAGAGGTAGTATTTACTGGTTCTCCGAACTACTCAAAATTTCAGCTACCGGTTCTCCAGAACTGGTCAGAACCTGCTGAATACCACCTCTGGTCTGCACAATCCTAGTATATACAATAACTCTTTCATACATTTGCTACATTTATTGCCTTGCCTCAGAGAGCTAAAGGCAGTGTACATTGTACTCCTTGTGAAGAAGGATGGATTGGGTTAAAATAGTGGCTAGTTTAAAGGCTGAAAATGGACTTGAATTTGACAATTCCTGGATATGGTGCAGTATCCTAAGCCAGGGCTTCTCAAATTTTGAAGTGTCATGACCACCTATGATTGGTAAATGAATTGTGTGCCTTTCTTCTCCCTGTGAATAAAATTAGTTTCTTTGCATTGAGTTTGGGCAGGAACAAGCACACATAATGTCATGTGAATCATTAAGTTGGAAGAAGTTCAGAAGTCAACATATCCAACTGTCTGCTTGGTAGAAACAGAACCCTGCAACTTTAGAAAGCTTATTTATCTTGTAAATAATTATCAAATTTAAAACCATATGGCAAGGATGAGCTGGCTTAGTCTTAATAATTTTTGAATTCTGAATTTTATTTCCAAGAAAGCCATTTTCGCTTCTCATTACTTCTTTATTTTTTATTTATAATTGTTTACCTAGACAGAATAGGAACAGTGGTCCAATTGTGATGCACATCCATGAGACTTGAACATGCAAAGGGAAAAGCTTGCCAAATCACATTCCAAAGTGGACTATACACCCAGTACAGTGGTCTACAACCTTAAACACTCCAAGAACCATTTGGACCAGTTTCCCACAGAAAAGAAAACACTGGAAGCCACAAAGCCTGGGTGGATGTGGCCAACTCAACTTCCTCTCCCTCCTTCTCTCTCTTTTCTTTCGCTCCCCCTTCTCTCTCTCATTTATTTCCCTCTCTCATCTCTTCCTCCATCATTTTCTCATTTCCCTCTCCCTCCCTCTCATTTCAGTTTTTCTCTTTTTCCTCTCCCTCTCCCTCTTTTTCTTTCTTTTTTCTTTCTTTCTTTCTCTCCCCTTCTCTCTCATTTGTTTCCCTCTCTTTTGCCTCTCATTCTCTCCAGCTCTCTCTCATTTCTCTCCCCCTCTCCCCCTCTCCTCTCTCTCTTTTATTTCTCTCTATCTCCATCAGCGTGTTTGGGAATTGCAGCCGCCTTGGATTTAGCCTTTTTGCAAACCGCACAATCCAAAAACACCTTACACCCCTTTAGATCCAAACCTTTTGCGAACTCCGGCATCTTTCTAAGAACACGGAAACTGGCATGCCCCAATCTTCTGTGCCACTTGTGAATACACCTGGAATGCAAAGGTTTACCTGTTAGTGAATTCTCAACATTAACAGTTTCATGAGGACCCTCAGGCTTGCTCTGAGCAATCTGTTTCTGTTTTCTCTGTTTGTTGGCTTTAGGAGCCTTTGGCACAGTAACGTTTTCTCTCTCTGGGAGAACTCTCTCTGGGTCTACGTTGTGCCTTTTTGGAGTTTTCATACTTGCCTGTGCTTGCCCTTTAGGCTTTGGCTTTAAGTAATAAACACCACCAATCAGCATAGTTTCAGCAATAATATCACCATCTTTAACTAAGTAACTTGCTTTTTCGAGGTGGTGAACCTGGAACTTTAAATCTCTAGACAAGTGACTTTGACTAAGCAAATTACTGGTTGCTGAAGGTATGTAATAAACATCAGGGATGTGTGTATCGAGCTCTTCAATGTAAACAGTTCCTTTTCCCATAACCTTGCAAGTGTGGTTGGTGAAGGAATACAGTTCTCGATACTCGGGCTCTGGTTCGCCCATCTCTGTGAAAAGTTCCCTTCTGTGGGTAACGTGCACAGCTGCTCCATTATCTAAAGTCCACAAAAGACGTCTGTCGAACTTTGGATCAGGTTGTGGAACGTTGGTTATGGCCAGTGTCACAAGTGGAGCTTGTGAATCATGCCTTGGACCACGACGACCTTGTCTTCCGCCTCTACCTCTGCCTCTGGAATCTGTTCCTCTGAGCTGGTACGTGGCGGGAGCTGGAACTCGGGGACAATCCCGGGTGTCATGTCCCACACGGTTGCAGGTGTAGCATTTTGGCATCCTTGGAGCGTAGCCTCTTCCTCGGAAGGGACGTCTGGCTGGAGCCTTTGATGCTGGAGGCCGTTGCAGATGTGGTGTAGCTAACCTGATAGCTTCGTCTTCCACTAAAAGTCTGCAAACGTGGTTAACTGTGCGTTGAGCAATAGGCACGTAGTTAATCTTTGCAACAGCATCTTTCCATTCATAATTCAATGAGTTAATGATGATGCTAATCATTTGGATATCATCGATTACATGGCCATTTTGTCTCAATTCACTTCTCATTCTTTTCAGTTTGGTCAAATGTCCACCAATTCGTTCACCAGGTTTCAACTTCGAACCATGGAACTCAGACATGAGCAAACATGAGGATTCAATTGAAACGGGCCTGTAGCAATCTTCCAAAATAGCCCATATTTCTTGGGCAGTTGCATCAGGTGGAAAGATACCTTGGATCTCAATTTCCATTGACATGAGTAAAGTCGTGATTGCTCTGTTTTCGAGGTCTCTTATTGCAGGCGTCCAGGGCTGAGGGGGAGGAATGTGTGCCTTCTCTTCGAAGCAAGAGCGCAATTTCACTGACCCAGGCTTTATAATTCTCTCCTGACTCCTTTAATTTGGACTCACCAGTCAAGGGGGTGACTGTGAATACCTGCTGAGGAATGTGCATCGGAACAATTTGTTGCTCTGGTTGCAAATCTGGTTGTTGAACCAGGGGATGCTGGGGTTGCATCATTGGCCTTTGCGTGGCAACATCAAATTGGCTTCCTCGAATTCGCCTTTGGCTTTGCCTTTTTCCATCTAGGGAGGATTCGACACCGCCAGGGGGTGTTGAAGACTTAACTTTTGGGGGCAAAGTTTGGGCTTCTGTAAAACTCATAGACAGATCTCTAAAAATCTGGTCCAACTGCTTCATCTTTTGCTGTAATAATTTTTCTCCACCAGCAGATGGCAGTGCAGCTTCACTTTTTGGCTGCCTCACCTTTCTATACGTATGCGGAAGTTCAGTTGACTCAAAGGGACCACGTGACCTCGGTGACGTGTACATGTCTCTTTGTTCTAATTGACCAATGAACTCTGTGGGGTGTGTCTTAGGCTGTTGTTTTGAAGACAAGATGGCGTCCTCAGACATTTTGGGAATGGGGGAGCTTCTCCTACTTCGCCTTATCTCCTCAAAGCACACTCTCGCGTCCCTAGCATATTTTTCGAAACGTTCTATTTGATCAAGATAGCTTTGCATTTCTTGCTCATCATCTGGGGAGATTTCATAAAATCTGCTTTCTGCGTGGGAGGATTTTTTTTTTTAGCCGGCCATTCATCAATTGTTTGATAATCTGCGAGGTTCTGGGAATGGAGTGGCTCTGGCAGAGTGGGAAGTTTTGGCTTGGCCCCCAAAAATTCATAATCTCCTGGAGATATTTTAGAAGGAGGAACCACTGACCTCGTTTCGTGGATGTCGCGTCCTGTAGCTCCTTCCCCCACATCTGGCTCGGCACTTTGTTGCTCCTGGAATACGTTTGAAGGTTTTTGCTTCTCTGTGTCCGAGGGAGCCTCCTTGTCAGAGGAAGCTGATTCATCTGTGCTCGCCCCATCTTTCTTTTCCTTTTTTTTTCTTTTTCTCCGACATTGCTAATTAGGCTTAGTCGGTTATCTTTAGATAGCATGAAGGGAAAATGCAGCCATAAATTGTAGCCATTTCAGCTGCCAAGTTGTCAACCATCCTCTGCTACCAAGTTGTCAGGGGAAAAAACGCCTGATATCTGAGATCAATGGACCGTGGCTGATTCCCTTCCGCATATCTTTTGAGATATTGAGAAAAATAAAATAAAAGCCTTTAAGTATATTCTAATTAATAAACAAACTTTAATAATAAAATAAAACAGAAATAACTAATGGTTACATTTTGATAATGAAAGCTACGTCTGCCAAGCTGGCAGCCGAACAAAGAAGAAAAATTTTTTGGAATGTGTAACCGCATGCGCAATAAATCACTTTCAGATAAGAACTTTTATGACCTGCGCAATAAAGCTTTCTTAGTTTAACTCTTGAATGTCAGTTCATGCCTAGCAAACTTTTTAACATCGTGACACTCTCTCTCTCTGGTTTTCTCCCCTTCTCTCTCTTTCTCTGTCTCTTCTCTCTCTTTCCTTTCTCTCTGTTGGAAAGCCAAGGCTGGGCTGACCCAGCAAGCTCTCCTTGGGGCTCTTCACTGCTCCTTTTCTTGGAAACTTTTCAGAAATCCGGGCTGGCTGAGAAGTGAACACGAGCCATGGCAGCTTCGCCAAAGACAACCCTCCTTCTCATGTGACTCCCCTGGCCGGCTGTTGCGGGATTGGGATGGTGCGCATGAGTGGGATACCCTCCTCAAGCAAGCGGACTGGTGCCGCCACCAGCAATGATTGAAAAGTGGGCAACTTTAAATCTCGCACGGGAGACTTTCACCTCCCAGAGGACCCTTTTCAATCAATTCCGCTGGAGGAGTAAAGAAGCTCAGGGCAACAGGAAAAGGGGGCTGGCCCTGCCAAACCTTGCACGCCCACCCCGGGGATCAGGCTTGGAAAAAGATGGAGCGCCAAAGACGTGTGCCTTCATTACGCTTTGGCCAAGCCCCACTGCTCGCTTGAGGAGGGTATCCGCCCAGCATACAAAGAAAGAATATAAGGTTGGACTACTTGAGCAGGGATAAATTATTTGTTTCATATTTCTGGAAACTCCTAATGGATTTTTTGCTTAACCAAAACTGAAAATATGATTATTTCTGACGTGCATATAGATAAAACTAATGTTTGTTATATGTTCCATAAAACTTAAGGAAAGAGTTGTTTTATATGTAATTTTAAGAAAGCCAAAGCATAATATTAGCTTATGCTCCATGTAATGCTGCTTATTTATTATTGTCTTTGTTGCCCCTTTCTTTTTATATTCCTTTTACATTTTCTGTTCTATTTTGTTTGTATTAGCTTTTACTAGGTTTATTAAAAACTTCAATAAAATTATTTTAAAGCAGAATTATCATTCGTGTGTGTGTGTGTGTGTGAATTGTATTTGAATCTACTTTCCCCAGAAAAAGATGGAGATTTTAGATATATTCAAATAGCAAAGAAATACCTGTGTAAACCTTTCTTAACCTATTGCTCTCAGATATTTTGGGGTTCCAATTTTAAAAATTTCTCACCAGCAGGTCGAACATCTGGTTGGAAACTGTAATTCCAACCTAAAATATTAGATCTGTAACTAAGTGGTCTGGTTTTTTTTCTGCCCCCATAAATGGTAATCCTAAGAATGTAACACTAGGGGGTGAAAGTTTTCTGTATAATTGTCCTTTAGTGCAAAATGGGTCATTGTATCTATACAACCTTCTACAATTCAAGTTTGAGTTGTGTTGCTTAAAAATAGAATATTATTGCCTGCCTGAATTGTTCAGAAATTGTTTGGAAACTGACGTGTTTTCATTTTAACAGGAGAAATTGTTACTAATGGCATCAGAGTATTCCAGCAGAGCTTGTAAACGACAGATTATTTAAAACATGGTGTTCTCTCTTTACGATGTGGATTTGCTTTCTTGATAGCTCCCTGCTGATACTGCACTTCTGTTCAGATTAATTTATGGGGCGTTAGTGGTACAGAAATTGGATTTGAACATAGCTGAAGAATTTGGTTGTTTCTTCTTCCCCACCCCTGATGGACAAACACAGCTCCCTGTAACGCTTTGCAAGCGAACTGTTTTAGGATAAACCCCATTTCCTGAAAAATTCAGAGAGTTTGGAAATTATCAGAATTCTTTTATATTAATTGATTAAGAAAGATACCCCATACATCCCTTCTGCCGATTCGCTCACACAGAGAGGGACTCCTCCGGGTGCCGTCCACTAGGCTGTGCCAGCAGGCGACGCCTAGGGGAAGGGCCTTCTCTGTGATGGGCCCGACCCTCTGGAATGACCTTCCCCCTGACATCAGAACGACTACGGACCTCCGCTCCTTCCGTCGGAAACTCAAAACCCACCTGTTTCACCTAGCCAGCCTGGCCTAATTCCAGCTTTCCCACCTCAGTTTGTATTTTTAAATTTTATGATTTGGTTTTAAGGTCTAAGTTTTTAATTTTTATAAATTTGTACAGGGGATATTTAATTCAATTTTAGTTATGTATATTTCAAGTGTATGGTTTTTAAATTTATACCTGTACACCGCCCCGAGTCCCTTCAGGGAGAGGGGGCGGTCTAGAAGTTTAATAAATAAATAAATAAATTAATTAATTAAAGAGACTTCTGCAGTGTGAATGTTGGTTTGACTGAGATATGATAGTAATATGTTGGCCTTAGAGACAAGCAAACAAATTGCCAGGATCAGGCTTGGAAGACATCTTTTCCTTTGGGCCTCAAGCCTGCTACATATTCAAATATATTCTGCTGTGGGAAACTGGGAGGAGAGATTGGATGGAGCATGGGAGATATGTAGCCAAAATAACATTCCTTCTCAGAGAGTCAAGGTCATACTGACCCTACACCGAGACTGATATGGGTGGGAGGAATCTTCCTTCGTGACAATGACTGATTGGGCCATGTAATGGACATATGGGTGCTGGGGTAGGGTCTTGAACTTTCAACTGGGGGAAAACGGGGGTGGGGAAAACCTGGAATCTTTCATATTTGGGTTTTTCCAGATATGCCAGCATGGCTTCTTTAACAAATTGGAACTTTGAGAATATCTAACCTTGGATTCTTATTTCATTGAGGATGCTATCCGGAACCCTGACAGCCAGCTTGTGGAGGGGAAATGCTTGCCTCTAAATTCTCATGCTTACCATAGAAGAGGACAAGGTCTCTTCTTTGGGACTTTGCTCCTTTGAAAAGGTTTTCTCCTAAAGCTAGGCCACATCATGTTCTCTGTAACTTGCTTTGGATTTGAATTTCATCCAGCCTAGCAATCATGTTAAGGAATGATGGAAATTGTAATCAAAACTATATGTGTTACTTTAAGTACATTCTTTTGCCTGCCTACGCACACAACTGAATGCAATTCTTTGGATCTTTGAGGTACTACACAAATAGAAAGCAGATTCACATGCTAATTTGTTAAAAATATAGTGTCACTGATGCATAGAATGCATTATTTGGAATACTTTATTAAATTTGTATGCTATTTGGGAAAACAACATCACCTGGGCCACTTTAATAAGCCAGGAAAAACATAGATCTCAGATGGCTGAGTTCACAATCCCAAGGAACGTGTTCACTTCCTCAGGTCCAAAAAGTTCAAACAATTTCCAAATGACTGAGCAAAACTTCCCCCTAAGGATCTCTTCTAGACCTGCAATAAGGCTGGCATCCAACTCCCAAGTACTGCAAATTGGATATTGTGTCAAAATTACATCATGTTTCTCAAGTGTTCTGAAATGTTGAACTTAACACTACCCTATTCACAAGTAGAACATAGTTCAAAAGTTATTTTGTTGTCATTCTGCTTTAAATTTAACAAGCACGCAAGGTGTTTCCTTTTGTTTGAAGGACAGATTTAAAAGACAAGGCTGGGCAGACAGCAAATGTGCTGATATGGCATTTCCCTCCATTTATTCAGTGGTCCTGTTCCCATGACATGCTCCGTTAGAGAAGGGGAATCACAAACCATGCAGAAGGATTTCACTGACCTGGACAGCTAATTCCCAAGAATTAGCTTATCACTCAAAATGATGCACTGGGTTATATCCCTCCATCCCATGTTATCCAACCAAATCTCCCACAGTTTCCTCCCACAAGACAGGAAGTAAGCAGTCAGCCATCCTTAACATCCAGTCTCAGCTAGCAGAAGGAAGTCACCCAGAGAAGGGCTCCGAGTAACTAGTCTCAATGCCAGGACCGTTCCTGATCCCACAGAACTTTTTCACTCCATTATCAGTGCCCCATATTCTCCAGTCCTGGCTAGAGAAGACAACAGAATACAAAGGAGCCCCAGTCCAATTTCTCATCCTCAGGATTGGGATGCCCATTCTTCTCATGGGATATCCTGATTGTAGGACTCCCTTACTACCCATGGCACGTAAGAAATATGGGAAAACATGGAGGAGTTGTAATGAACCTCTCACCACAAATTTCTTAGCAATGAAAGGGTTCATGATCATAAGAAATCCATAAAAAACAATTTGAATAACAAGAGGGGCTTCAACCATACCTCTCACCCTTACACAAGGAAGGCAAAACAATGAAGAAGAATGATTCCCAGATGGGCTCACTATGTCCCACTTTAATCAGCTACCTAACATTTTTCTGAAGTACAGATTTAGCTCCAGGATATGTAGCTTTCTAGAGGCTCTGCCATGTACCAATAGCAAGTATACAAAGCCTCTACTCCTACAGCCATAGCATGGAAAATATCCAAGCAAGAGTCACAGCCTCTTACCTATGCTAATTCCATTCCAACCATCCCAAGAGTTGTCTCTTCTAACATATACTAATGAGGATCAGCCCAACGTTAGGGAGATGGTAATTGCCTTTGAGGCTGGATCTTGAGAGTGTGCCCTCATAAGCAAGGGATGTATTTCACTAACACACTAACAACTGCCTAAAAACAGTTGTTGCAGTCATCCATCCCACATAACTACAAAAGGACCATTGTAACTGGAGTCACTCTGGGAAAAGTATGGATAAAGCCACCCTTCAAATACCCTGAAATAATTTACTAGTGGAGGCAGAATAGAGAGGCATGTTGACCTATCTTGATTTTGACAGTGTACTTCTTTTGAATCAGAATAGCATGTGATGTAAATGCATCACACTGTTTGCTCATGTTCAGCTTGTGATCTACTAAACTATTTAGATTATTTCTGCGTTTACATCTTTCCAATCAAAACCTTTAATTTTTCCTACCCAAATATAAAAATGTTCATATATTATTCTTCCCTTTCAAGCTGTAAACTCTCCAGAGTCAATTGGAATCTAAACTCAATAAAACAGGTAAAATAATAATAGGCAAGAGAGAGTTTAATTAACAGATATTTAGCATCTACATAATTATATCATGATCATCCAGAGATGTTCTTTTCAACTTTAGTATCCATTAACTACTTTATTAGGAACTTTGTCATAGAAGCTGTAAAATAAAGAATCTAATATTCATTTCCCGTCATCTAAAATCCTGGAAAGTTTAAGAAAGCAGGAGAATCCACCTCTAGCAGTAGAAATGTGTTGATACTACATTCAGACTCTGTTCTAATTTAGCTGGGGGGGGGAGACTTACTTAATTTAATATTATGTTTTATATGACTGTTTTGATTAACAAATGAAGCATTATTTTATTTCACTGTAGTTTTGCCATTTCAAACAGAAACTTCCAGATCTGAATTTATTAAATCAGATTAGTTTGCAAATTACAGTAAATCAGGGCTGACTTAACCATGAGTAGATTGAACAATTGGCTGGGAACATAGAACATGCTGTGTCACAAATCAAATAAACTATATTATCACTGCAACCTAAGTGATAGTATTTGTAGCAAGTTATCCAAAACAGGTGAAAATTGGTAGGGGTTTTGTATATTAAATTTTAATAAAATGAAAATGGAGATGGAGGTTAAATAAAGTCCTATACTTTCTGGGTCTGCTTTTCCTTCTTGAATGAAATGCCCCCTGTTGTCTGGAGTAGGTTGAATAATGAATCTTCCTATTGAGTGTAAGAGAAATCTATTTCCTACTACAGGGATTACTGCCAGCCATAGCCATTGTGCTGCTAAGATTTCCCTGGGCAATGTGCAGTAAGGGCAGAGGTCCCAAGACTTGGCATTTGAGCTTCGACGAGCAATTACAATAACATCACATTTACATTTTGTTTTTACAAGGACAAGCATTCACTATGTAAGGGCACACAACTTTAGATGGAAAGTTAAAAACAAAACAAACACGTCTAACCAATGGAAACTAATTTGAATTAGGGCCAGCTATTTGCTAGTATAGTACGTATGTAAATCCTCATTTTGACTTTTTGACCACTGGAACTAAAAAGAAGCAAGCATCAGGGAGAGGTGTTCACAGCATTGATCAGTGGCTAACTGTTTTTGAATTGTACTTCTCAGAGAAGCTTGTTCACAATCTCAGAGGAGAGGCAATAAGCTGGTTCTAGGTAGTTGATTAATGTCATCATTCTGGCATACAACCATTTTCTGTAATTAAGTGCTGTCCAGATACACTGATCTTCAATGTGCATCTCTTAAGCTGGTTATACCAGTCTTCTCTAATCTGGTGCTGGCTAGGGATGTTAGAAATTCAAATACAATACCACTAGAGAGCACCAAGTTAAGGAAGAGTGATATAAAGACATCAATATATACTAATCATTACATGAATATGGAAATCTGCTTATCTAATAAGATATGTGATCTTCAGTGTTCACTAGAATGAACTGGACACATTTAATCAGAGAAGCCAGATGAAGAATCTCTCTCCCTTAAACAATATGATGAGACATAAGTACAGAGACCCATATCACATCAGTTGCCACTTAGGGCAATAAAAGCTGTGCTAGATGTCAAAGTTCCTGGACATCTGATGACAAGTGAACTATAAGACTCGGGATTGTTAGCTGAGAACCAGGACCAGTAGCTGTGGAACTTCTGTAAGAAAAGTTGCTTATCTGTCAGAAATATATAAAGACTGAAAACAAAGAAGCATCACCAGCATAAGCCCTTTTGGTAACTCTACAGGAATTACCAGAATGAATTAGATGGCCAGATCTGCCAAAGTTCATACCATTTATAGATAGGACAAGGCATTGTTGGCAGAACAAGTTGATTCCCAAAGGGAGAGCAACCTGTGCAGTTACAGTCTGTCTGAACAGGAGGCAGGCATCTGCCTTTGCTTCCTTCTTAGGATATTAGACAAGCAATGGGTGAGTGGGTGGGGTAGAGTGGGGTGTTCCTTGCTGGCTGTTATGGCCAGCAAAATGGTAACCAAAGCAACTGCATTCGGGACTAGGCAACCATCCGTTTTGAATTAGCTAATGAAAGCATCTCTCTCTCTCTCTCTCTCTTTCTGTGGAAGAAATTAAACATTCCTTAAATGTAACAGACTATTTCATTTCTTTCTCCCTTTAATGATAAAGTTGTATCACTTTGAAAAAGTCAGAATAAGAACAACAATGGTAAGAAAGATAGTGGAACAGAATGTTCTTAAGTCTGGCTTTCTTTAGAAAGTGATTAGAAGTTTATTGATGCTTTGCAGTAATTTAATGTATTTAAAATACCCGGGTTGAGCTAGGATGCTATTTGAGCCTGTTTTAATTAAGAGTTGGGTTAGTGTCCCTAGATTGGTATGTTTTATTGCTTGCTTTCCTACTATGATTAAACAGTGATTAAGAAACCTTTGTTAGCTGTCCGGCAATGAAGTTGTAGTATTTCAATGGAATCTAAGCACGCTGCCCTTGAAGATGACTTGTTAGTAATCTGGTAGAAAATGTAGCAAGCCAAGCTGCTAGCAGTGAAAACGGATTATTGCAGAATACAGACTCACAGAGGTTACAACATATAGATTCTGTAAAAACAAACATTAACACACACACAAAAACCCCTATCTAAGCAACCCTGACAAGAGAGCAGTTTCTTCATAATTCAACCTCAAATGCCCTCCAAAGGATCATTGTTGTCCTAAATTGACAGCAAGGGAGGAATCAAGATGTCCATACAAGAGGCACGTAACATAAAAAAATTATTTTCCCCCTCTCTTATCTCATTTGAGGGCTGAATTCATTGGATGGGATGGTTCTCATGAGATAGACAGGGCTGTAAATATCTAGATGCCGTCATAAATGCTCTAAAGTATAAGCAGAACTTTGAATTGTACTTAGATGCCTATTGATGACTAGCAATTCTGGAGTTTGTGGCATTGGTAGCTTCTCCCATCAGTAAGTGGGCTGTTGCAGTCTGTGAGTGATCTGCAGCTTCTGAGTGATCTTCAAAGGTAGCCCCATAAAAAGTGCAATAGTTCAAACCAAAACTTGCCAGATTTTCCAAGAAGGTCACCCTTGGCCAATAAAGAATATTCTGTTCTATTCTATTCTATTCTATTCTTCTATTCTATTCTATTCTAATTACTGATTCTGAAGGAAAAAAGCAATGAACCAGCAAAGTCTTTGGACCATCCATTTGAACACTATGAAACTCAATATTCCAATGCTAGCTATTCCAAATGCATGCTTTATGGCTGGTAGTTGTGAAAATTATCACTTGGATCCATCTGGAGAGCAGCAGGTTTAGGACAGTCTCGTTTGTACTGATACAAACTTCAAAAGTCCTGTGAAATTTCTGTGCTTGTACCGGGGGTGCATTAAATTCAACCTGAGTAAGCCATTTAATGTCTGCAATTACTGTTTTTGCATTTAGTGGACAAATTGCTGTTGCATTTTGTTCTTAGATTTATAGCTTAGATTTAGAAAGCTTAGATTTATAAAATACAAGGGAGAAAGAGGATGGACTGGGAAAAGACTATTTTTCCCCAAGGCAGCATTCCAGTTATATAGAATATTTCATTTTTAAGCATTTTTTTTGTCTTTAACAATAAGCGTTCAGAACATTCAGTGCATCCCATGACATTTCTAAAGATGGCACCTTTATGACATTTTTTTCCATTAAAGGTTTGGAAAGAGAAGGGTACATAATGTTCCTCGGAGGTCTTTCCAGAACCACATTGCACTGCTGGTGCTTAATTTTCTGTCATAATTTCCTCCACTTTTGATTAGCAAGCTCATCCCAACTTTGGATCTTGTAGATGTGGGAGGATTACATTTGAAATGAAAAGAAGAAAACGTCATGCAGTTGGCTGGTCTTGTACATTTTTTCCCAAATAAAATTTTCAAAAAGTCAAATCCCTAATATGTCTTTAACATTCTTTCTGCTGTTGTTTGAGCAGAACTTTTCTGCTTGTGTTCTACAGACATTGCTTAAAACAGCCTCCCTCATTCTGGAGAAATCCAGATGTGTAAGGATCATAGCTCTTAGGACTCCTAGCCAACCTGGCCAATGTAATTCTATTGCCAAAGCTTGTAGATCTGCCCCCCTCCCACACCAAAATCTGTTGGCAAGATATCCTTTTGAGACAGAAGTTGTTCTGATTGGTTTTCCAAGTAAATAAAATCAATAAATAAAGCAACAAACGTATTACATTCCATTAAGTCTCCCAGGAACTGACAATTTCAGTGAACAGTGGGGCCCCATTTTAGGCTTCAGTCAATCAGTTGTATGCATGTTTTCCGGAAGTAACTCTTTGTGTTTTTATTGGGAAGCATAAAGAAATACACATGGGACTCATGAAAAAGCAAACAGCTCTTCAAAACCTTGCCAACATTGTCAAGGATGTTATATGTATCAACTATATGAATAACTAATGTTATTTATGGGGTATTTCTATATCCTAGCTCAAAGCAGCAGGAATAAAATTTTCATTTAATGTAAAGCCTTACGGCCAAAATCTGTTAAAAGGCAATCCTCTTTTAAAATCCTAAATTTATATCAGATGTAAGAAATATACATGTTGCCATACTTGTGATATGATGCACTGCTGAAATTATTAACTGGATACAAACTGAACTGCACAGTCTTGGTCAAACAATAAGAAAACTGATGTCTATTCACTATGCATTACATCCTCATAATGTTATTAATAGATTAAACTTGCCTGGCAGAAGTGGAGGCAAGTCAAACAAATTATCAAAGAAGAAAAGGATGTGTTGGCTGATTATATGAAAGGTAGCCAAGAATAAGCATTGATGAAGGTTAAAAACTGGAAAATACTAAATGTACAGGAAACAAAAACTGAATATCAGAATAATATAATAACACAAAGAGAATCCTGAAGAGGAAAGGCATTGCATGGTCAATTTCTACAAAAGACAAGAAAGTGGATAAACATAAAAATTCTCAATAGCTTATAGTTGGAACATTTAAAAAAAAGAAACTTAAGGCTTGATTTTAGTTGCACAAGAACAGGCTGTTAGAACAATGCAATGAAGGTCAGAATTGAAAAATCATCAAATGATTCAAAGTGCAGATTGTGGAAAGAAGCAGAAGAAACAGATCATATACTCCACTTGTGCAGAAAGGTTGTACAAATTGATTATTAAAGAAGGACATGACACAGTCACCAAAATGATTCACTAGAACATCTGTAAAAATGATCATGTACCAGTAATGAAAAATTGGTGAGCATCTAGAGTCAAAAAAAGGAGGTGAATGAGCAGCTTAAAATACTTTGGGATTTCTGAAGAGACTGATATAGTTTTGGCTCATAGCACACAAGATATAACTGTAGTTGAAAAGATGAAAAGTGTGGATAATTGATGTGGCAATACCAGGGGATAATAGAATAGATGACAAAGAATTGGAGATAAGCACAAAGTATCAAGATCTGGAAACTGAAATTGAAAGATCATGGCATAAACTGGCCATAATAATACCAGTAGCAATTGGCATACTGAGTGCCATACCAACAAATTTTTGCATGGCTCTTTAAAAAAAATCTCACATAGCTATAACTGTGATTAATGGGAATTACCTTGAAAGACAGAAGGAAGAGCTGCAGACTAGACACAGTCAGACAAAGCAGCAGTTGAGTCTGCAGAAGGAATGTGTGTATGGCAAACTTCTTAGAAGGAACCCTTTCTAGCTTTTAGGACTATAAAGTTGAAGGGGGAAAGATGCACGTTCAGACTTGCAACGTTTTGTTAATGTAATCTTAAAATAACGTTAGACCAGTGGTGGGTTCCGGATCCCGTTGCAACCGGTATGGTGCAAGGGGACCTGGCGTCCACCACATGAATGTGCGCAGCACGCGCATGCATCCTTACCTCCTGCGACGCCTCCGGAATGCTCCAGCTGCTTTGCAGAGCATCACACAGGCGCTGTATGCTCTGTGCCTGTGTGTGGAAGCGCCAAAGAGCTCAAATACAGGTGAGGACGGCAGACGGGCTGGTGGGCCCTCTGTACCCGGGCGTACCGCCTGCAACCCACCACTGGGTTAGACGAATACTTTGGGATGAGTTTCTTGTCTGGATTCCTTCCCTCACCATGCTGAGAGTACCTACACTCAAGCAGTTTTTGGAGGGAGCCCCCAAAAAGGAAAGAAAAACCCACCAAACTCAGGTTGAGACAGTAGGCATCCTGGGGGCCAGAAGAGTGATAGGGAAAAATTGTTTGATAAAAGAAAATTATTTTTCAGCCATTTTCTGAAAATGAGCATAGCTGTCATTTGTGAGTATAAACATAGTATGCATTTAGGATGGTTTGTCATGAGATTGTGTGGCTAATGGACAGCTGTGTTATCCCAGAAAAAGATGCAGCTCCTTTAAGGAAACACAAGCAGATGTTAAATTAATTCCCTAGGGCGCTCAAATCTCCTTTCCCTTTTTCACCTGAAGTAATGTACACCCTACCTACTACCTGACCCTTGGTGTAGATTATTAGTTTTTATATTTATTGAGAGGAGGAGGGCTGTTGAATTATGTAACTTTCAGAGACTTCTTGCAGGTAGTAACACAATGAAATTCTAAAACCATTTGAGCCCTGCAACGCTGTGAGCTCTGTTTCTGGACAAGCTAATTGGTGGAAGAGCTCACACCTCTACTCTGTCAGAGGGATGGAAGTGATCAGACATGCTGACACAACATATGAACCCATTCCAAATGGCTAACGGAAGTATACATGCTGCCTCATTACTTAGCATCCTCTTTAGCTACAGTTGGCAGCTCTTTTGCAGTTAAGAGTAATCTGCAAATGCCATATATCATTTCAAGTTAGCACTACCTGAAATGTGAAACCTACAAATAATTATGGTTTCAGATTCTCATTGTTAACGGGAGGTACAAGCTGCTTAGTTGTCCTTAATCCTAGAAGGGCTATGACAATTAAGTAGCCATGTAGGACAAGAAGGTGATGATGCAGATGTTTACATTAAGTAATCAGAATATTTATCATGGTGTTTAGACATCATATTTATCATGGTGATTGGACATCATATTTATCATGGTGTTTAGACATCAGAGATGGTGGAGGATAGTGTCATCTGGCCCTGAGAGCCTTAAATACTGATCATCCTTCTGTGAAAAAATAGCTGAAACTTACTTTTATCATAATCCTTTGTTAGATCCTGGAAGAAATGAAAGCCATGACAAACTCAAAGCAATGAAGCTATTTTCCATCTGTTACAGTGCTTTGAGTTTGGATAAAGCTTATAAAAATCAATTAATGTGCACAAGTGGACAATCATTCCATATTATCCTGATAGCTCATCTCATTGCAGGATTAAGTTAGTCCTCCTATTGGAAATTGTAATCCCTTATAGAAATGAAACTGTGAGAATTATATTCGAGAAAATGCTGACCCGCTATTTCAAATATTTGGCAAGTAATTTTTGCATTTAGAAATTGAACTTACTTATAAGCGATTAAAAGCCACTAACCTTGGAATTCTCCCATCTCAGCTTTTGGTTTCAGTTGAGACACCACCAATCTTTTCAAGCTGGCAAGGCAGTTTGACCTTATGTTTTGCTTACATAATGGTTCCATGTCTCATTGTTAATATAAGAATCATCTCTTACAAATTGGAATGTTTCTGTCTGAATGAGAATCAGAAACAATGTTTTGCGAGTAACCTATGACAAAGCTTTCTTTCCAATAGGGGCTAAGGTTCCCTAGAAAACAATTTGGTCCATGATGTGATCCAGAAACTATTATCTAATAATCATCTACCGTAGACATAGCCACAAGGTGGCTTGGTTTATTGCGTACATTCAGTCAGAATTTCCTACAGGGCCATTGTTGATCCTGCAGCTGCCATCTCATGTGGGGAATGCATTGTGGGGTTGCCAAGGAATATGATAAAATCTACTGGCTTAGAAAGTTCTGAAGGAGAATATTGTATGATGGATCTCCAGGTGATGATTCCTTCTTGGAATCTTTCCTCAGTCTAACCCAATGTTTCTATGGCTGGCTGAGGAATTCTGGGAGTAGAAGTCCAAACAGCTTAAAGTTGCCAAGGTTGAGAAACAGTGCTCTAACCTAACAAAGGATTAAAATGAAATATCATCATGATCAACACACACACACACACACACACACACACACACACACCTCCCTACTTATTGCTCTATTCAAAAAATGGGGATTCTACTTTGGAAGTTAACAATTTAAAATAAAATGGGAAAAGTAGCTGCAGCAAATGAATACAAGTAGTCAGTTTCCATGAGTGTTTTTCTAGCTCATATATTTTGAAGTAGACAAAATGTATAGCTTTTCACAATATATTTCTAAGATGAACTTCTCTTCAAATTATATTTTTCTCTTTAGCCTGTAGTCTTATGTATATTGGGATTGCTGTCAGGCATATCAAGAACAGAAATGATAGATGGAAAATTTGCTCCTCAGCATACAGTTGAGTAGGCTATAGAGTTTTTTTTTATCATGCTGTGTTCTCATCCTAAATCACATTCTTGACTAGCTAAAGTGATATTTTCTTCCTTTCCTTCCTCTGACATGAACAGATTATTCTTGCATTATTGTTCCTATCAAGTTAAAGTCTCTTTTGAGTCATAGTTCACTCCTGGTGACCATAGGGACACTTTCACATAATTTTTCTGGCAGCAGTACAGTACAAAACTCATCTGTTCTGGAAATCTTCTGGGATGTTAGTTTAATAAGTTAGCTTATTTGTTTGTTTATTAAACAAATTTATATAGCCATCCAATTCACATAAAGGTAACTTTATGTGAACTGCCTTCACATAAAGGCAGCTTACAACATTTAAAAAATCCGTGTAGTAAAAACCCATTTTTAGAAAGCATCTCCATCGCTCTGTGTCAATAATACCACTTGATTGGCTCCATCTCCATTTGTGATCCCTAAGCCTGCAGACAAAACCATGTTTTTAGTGTCTTTCAGAAGAGTAATAGGAAGGAAATGATGTTCTATAGGGAAGGAGCCACTACTGAGAAGGCCCTTTTTCATGGTCCCACTGGATGTACAGCCCTAATCAATGGGACCCATAACAAGCCCTGCCTTTCCATTCAGGTAAATGCAATAGGGAAGAGGCAGTCCTTCAAATAGCCTTCCAGTCTGATCTCCTATTTAGTCTTGTTTTCGAAAATCAACCAGACCAGTAACTAGCTAAAGTGATATTTTCTTCCTTTCCTTCCTCCCCAGTTATCTACTATGATCAATAGTTACTCTTATATTACATTTTTGTGTTGTCATCACTTATCTCTAGATGATTTACAACACAAAGATGGAACAATTAAACACATTAGACAGGGAACATGTAGAATGTGCTTTTGATCATCTTTCTCCAATATTTCTGAGAGATAATTAATCTCAGAATGTCTTGAGTTCAAATCTCCCAAAGACCAGGTGGCAGTTATGGCCAAGATCTTCACCCACCTGCATCTAGTGTGCCAGTCAAACACATCATGGATTGGTAGGCCCTTTGGACAGGTACAGGTGACCTCACTGTTTGATTACAGCAATGTGCAATGGAGCTACTCATGAAAACCATTCAGAAGCAATAACTTGCCCAGAATCAATGGCACCAGCAGTGATGAACATACCTTGGTATAGCCCTACTGTGAAAGCTGCACTGGTTGCCAATATTTATTTTTACCTGTTTTGTTTATTTTATTAATCAAATAGACACTACCCATCTTACTATCCAAGTGACTCTGGGCAGTTTACAGATACAAACAGTAAAATCATATAAAAGGCATATCATTAGAAAGGATAAAATAGGGACAAAGTTAAAAGACAAGTTAAAAAGGCAGAAGGGCTACCCCCAAATCACCAGCGAACCCACCGTTGTGTGCCATTCTTCAATCCCTATGCCAGTTGGCAAAGCCAGAACTTCACATTCTTCTGTAAGGACCCAAAATGTGGGTGCAAACCTCATCTCTGGGAGCAAGATGTTCCATAGGGTAGAGAAGGCTCTTTTCCTTGACCTAATCTATGCTTCTAGATGGAATTTAAGATGCTGATTATGAACTATAAAGTCTTACACAGTATAAAGCCAAATGATTTGAGAGATCATCTTTTTCTCGTGGTTTCTGCCTGATCAGTATATGCTGGTAGAGTTAGTATTCTCAGGATTCCTTCAATTAAACAGTGCCACTTCAGGAAACATGCTTTCTCTGTACTGGTGCTTGCCCTCTGGAATAAGATCTCTCTTGACTCTTATGGCTCTTATGGCTGTACTGTGGCTGTACTGTGTTGGCATTTCAAAATGCTACAAATAGGTGGTTAACTCTGGAGACCTTGGATTAAGATGGCTGGAGCCTCTTCTTAGATGTGTTTTGTCTGTTTTAGTATAGAGCGAAAATATTTTGTTTTTACTTTGTTATTGTGGTTTATTATATTGTAAGCTACTCAGACAGCTTTGGAGTTAGTCGGTGCCTGAAATTAATAGAATAAGAAATAATAGAAAGGAATAAAATAACTTTCCAAATACACCATTTTTGAGAGATTTTGAGAGAATTTAGAGATTTTGAGAGAATTTAGAGATTCTCATAACTATCACTTTAAGCTAGACTTTGTTTATGAAAAGAATGATAAATTGTCACTACCAATAAGTGTATTTTCATAGTTTTATGTTTTTAATGTTACAAAATTAGCAGTAACATATGTATAAACTTATTAATATTTGTCATATGATTTCAGAGTGATCTTTCCCATTGATAAAATTAAAAACTTATTGTATTGTTAAATCATCAGCACATATGGCAAATTATATTCATTTATATATAATACACAGCGCAGTTTAAAATCTTGGGTATATAAAGTTTCCACCATCCCATTATGTTACAGAGTGATTCCTTCCCCTCACAAACCCACAATACCTTTCTGTTTTTCTACAAAATAAACTGTAGACAATGGAAACTTTCATACTGTTTCCTGTAATTTCCAGCTCATGTCATCCATAAAAGGTGCTTTGGATTATTTCAGTAACGAAGGGAAAAGAAGAGAATTATTTACTGGGACATATTGTAGACTCCCCCTCTCCCTTTTTTATACTGTAATAAATATCTGTCCAAACACAATCTTAAGAAAAAAGTGTGCTAAGTTAACAAAGAAAACTTCCCCAGCCTGTCTTAATTGTGAATCTAAATAGCTGCCATCTTTTCTTCTGATTGCAAGACCAGATTTGTTCAATCACAGAGCAGATCAGCCAGCAACTCCCCCTCCCCCGCCAACCAGGTCCATTTTTTCCTTGCTCTCCCCAAATCTGCTTAGAGGTTAGAGATTGACATACAGGAAGTACAGAGAAAGATAGAATAAGGGAAGTCCTGTTGCAGGACAAAAAATCCACTTGCATTACTTTGATGTAATTTTCAATTCCAGCATCCTGTTTCCAAAAATGGATAACCAGATGTCTATGGGAAACTCACAAGCAGTACAAGAACAATCAGTTCTCTCTTGTTTCACCTAGCAATTAGCATCAATGGTATAGCAATTCTAAAGATGAAAGTTCAATGTGTCTTACACTATAATAGTGATGAACTTGATATATGTATTTATTTTAATTTCCTTTTGGTAAACTATTATCTAGGATGTAATGTTTTATTTTGGCTAATTGAAGGAAAAGATTCTAAATGTTATAAATAAAAAATGTACGACAGGTTTTAATCTGATACATACATACATACAATAATTAATAACAACATAGTAAATTAAAGCATGCTATTATTTAAACTATGATCCTGGCAAAACATTGTAATGTGTATTATGATGTTTATTATGAAAAGAAGAATTATGTTTATTATGAAAAGAAGGACTAGGGATGACATGATAGCAGTATTCCAGTATTTGAGGGGCTGCCATAAGAAAAAGGGAGTCACCTTATTTTCCAAAGCACCAGAAGGCAAGACAAGGAACATTGGATGGAAACTAATGAAGGAAAGAAGCAATCTGGGACTAAGGAGAATCTTCCTAACAGTGAGAACAATTAAGTAGTGGAACGGCTTGCCTTCAGAAGTTGTGGGTGCTTCATTACTGGAGGTTTTTAAGAAGAGATTGGGCAGCCACTTGCCTGAAATGTATAGGGTTTCGTGCATAAACAGGGGGTTGGACTAGAAGACTTCCAAGATCCCTTCCAGCTTTATTCTGATTAGATTAGTATTAGTATTCAGACATTTCCAAATTGCAAGTCCTTTTCAACTCAATGGTCTTACGCCAAGTAAAATTGCATTAGAATGGCAAAGTTACACCAAGATATGTGCATGTTTGGGTAATGCTTAAAATGCAATATTGGCTTTTTTAAAATGCTTCTGAAAATTAGTTATTTATAATGTAATTGCTTCGCCTCTACAGTCCAGAGCAGATAACAACTAAAATACTGAAAAGAGATGGAAAACTCTTACTCTCCAAGACTATCTGCTTGTTTTGTTTCCAACCAGCTACATGGGCATAAAACATCCTTGGAGAAAGAATAGCTGCCATAATTTCTTTTCCTATAATATTTCACTTATAGCAAATTTTTCATCCTTCAACTGTGAAATCCACTATATGTTAGGATAATACAGATTAGACGTGCTGTCCCTCACAGATACCATCACAAGTAAAAAAATGTCATATTAAATAAAGACTGCATGGTTCAAAAAAGAACATCTATACATCTAAATAGCTCTTTCACACAATGCTCAACCACAGATATAGACAAGCTAATTCCCTGGGTATAAGGCTTGTACTGAGGAGGATCCTCTGGAAATTACAAATAAGCAGAGACTGAGCACGTCTTGTATTTCCTGTTTTTATGTTTCCAGTATAATCTGTTGCCTGCTAATTATGCATAGTGCTTTTAGATTATGGCTGCAAAACTGCAAACAGCCACTACATGGTATGAACTATATATATTACAAGTAGTCCTTGACTTTCAACGATAATGGAACCTGCCCATTATGTCATAAGTCATGGTGGTTGTAAAGCAGATCACCCATATGACCGACTCAATTTTATGAGGTTTTTTGCATCAGTTGTAAAGCAAATGCTGCAGTCATAAAGCAAATCCATGGTTCGCTATAAGGTGTTTTTTTGCTGAAAACCAGAAGCAAATGCTAGTTTTCAGCAAAAGTATTGTAAAACATGGTCATCTTAAGTATCTTTGGGGCAGGTGGGTCTGTGTAACTTTGAACGGTTGCTAAGTGACTGGTTGTAATTTGAGGACTACCTTCGCTGTACTTTTAATTTTTGTTCTGCCATTCAGGGTTCATTACGAGTTTTGAAGTCCAGATCTGGTAGTTCTAATGATGTAGGGTCCGTTGTGTGAATGAGCCTTTACATCAAAGGGCATGCGTGCATGCACACCGAACCCAAAATGGAAATAGAGACAGGATAACTGTTAAGTAAATATTTTATTCTTATATTTTTAGCATATCCTTCCTTTAAAGAGATTAAGAGTTCCTCTATTCAATTTGTTATTCTCATCAAAACCTCATGAGGTAGGTTTGCTGAGAGAGAAAAAATGGTAAGAAATGATATGTGACCTTCATGATTGTGACTAATCTTGGATTCTATTCTAACTACTAAACAGCAGTGTCCTTTCTATATACGTGGACTATGACTTCATCTCAATTTCTCCACTGCTTTGTTCTGTGTGCTTATATGAAGATTTTAATTTCTTTTTATTGGCTTATTTATTTATTGTTGTTATTGTGCTGCCCAGAGCTCCCTTTGGGAGAAGATTCGTGACCATATAAATTTGATTAATAAATAATATTATCTTCAAACTTTTTCCCCTCTGTTCAGCTCTACTTACGGTTGCATACACAGAGCCTCTAAAACTAATGTGTTCTTTTTCACCATTATCATTTTTGAAGCAATAGAGTTGAACAGCCTGTAAAATGTAGATTAGCAATACTCATATGGTTATTCAGAGGAGACTGGACAGAGTGCAGTCCAAGAGCAAGCAGGAAGATGCTGATTTATAGCAGACAGATATTGCTCAGTATGCATAATCCCCAGGCTTTTGCATTTGGATGTTTTTAAAATGTCAGGTTTGATTGTTTTTGGCATTGCCTTTTTTGATGCAAACTGTTTTCCTGGATCTTATCAGCTAATGTAAACTGCACTGGAAATGTGGGCCTGAAAGACAGTTTCAACAGAAAGGCAATGTTTCAACAAAAACACTGTAACTGTGCTTAATGTGGTTCTGATCCTGCAAAGAGTGTCTTGTTAGACATTGCAGATCCTACTGCAAAGAGAAAACATATAGAAAAACAACAGTAAATCACATGACATTCAGGATAGACTTTACGGCACCAATTTCGCCGGCTACAATTCATTTCCCTAATAATTAGGGGCATAATGCATAACCCTGGCATGCCAGACCAGTTATAATGCAGGCAAATTTGTGAGTTCTGCTTAGGAATAATCGAACGCCTCCCCCAATCAATACATTAAAGTGAAGTGAAGTGTGTATGTACACATACAGTATATGTAAGTATGTATATATCAAAGAAGTGTAGCTTGTAGCACCTTGAAGACAAAACATTACAGGCTATTTGAAGGGATGGAGTACCTGTAGCCCTCCAAGTGTTATTGAACTGCAGCAGTTTTACCCCAACAGTTTCAAGTTATAACTGACACACTGTCCCTCTGGATGTTTAACTACTTTTAACATTCTTTTTGTCATGACTGATTCCCAGAATTTACTGTTGCTTTATATTGCATGATTTTGGTTTTAGTTTCCGAGTGTTACATATTTGTATATTTTAATCCAAAATTATGTTGTAAACCCATAAGCCAAACAAATAAGTAAATACATAGAAAAACAGGTGAATGGGAGTGGGAGCACATATATTGATAATGCCTGCCTTAAATTTGACACAATTTTGCTGCAAATAAATGCAAGTAAATCACCAGTTGAATGTCACTGACTCCAAATTATTTTAACCTTTTTTTAAAAAAAAAATTTCTAAAATCAATAGATTAGCTCTTTGATGTAACAGTTGCTCATTACAGAATAGGCTTCATTGCAAAATACTGCACCTTTCTCATCAGGGTATTAAATGAAAGGGGCTCTGCCCTCCTAGCTGTGGGAGTCTGAATCAGTAACAATTATCTACCTAATCTACGGAATCTTTAAAGATATATACAATTTCTCATTGCTCCGATTTTATAGTTCCCCCTCATGCTACTATAATGTGTCATAGACCAATGTTTTACTTACCAGTTCAGATCTTGGGAAATAGATAAACATGACCACATTTTATGTAGTAACCTGGAGATACAGGGCATCTTTCCTATTTCTTTTTTAACGGAGACTTGTTTTATGATTTTAGGTTTGGGGTTATTTTAGGTTAATGTATGCCACGTTGCACATGTGTGTATATGATTTCACTCACATTTTCTGATTTGGTTTATTCATTTTTGGGAGATCCATAAAAATTAAATGCCATATGGAGATCATTCCAGGTCAAATGGATGTTTTTTCCTGAGCAAAGCTGATCAAAGGGGTTTCAAATATTTTTCTTTCTTTCTTTGAAACAGGAAGGTGGAATCGTTTCTAACAGAAGAACCAGAAATACATATTGTGGGGCAAGCTCCCATTACTTAGATTCCCTAAAACAAAAGTATATGTCACACTAGCCTCTTCTGCCCTAAATATATTTGACCTGAAGTGAATCATGTGGATAAGATTTTAAGATCTATGTGTTTAATTTCTGGTTTTTAAATCTATAATAATTCAAATGTGAAAAGTTCCTTTTGTTGACGTAATTGTAGAGCTCCTGCTCCAGACCAAACAGGGGAATATCTAGAAACATCTTTATTTATTTCTTACACTTACACCTTGCCTTTAGTGTAGGAGCTCATGATGAGATACATAACACTTCATTCTCCTGTTTTACCCCAGAATGAGAACCCAGCGAATTAGGTTGGGCTAAGGGAGGTAACTGGCCATCCAAGTGTTTAGTTTAATTCAGTACTGTGATCAAACATATTTGGAGTCGCCTTCAGCCCCCAGGTATTTGACTGGTTTAAAAAGAGTTGACATATTCTTAAAGGGCCACTTTCCCTTTTAAGTGTATAACACTGTGACTGTAACTCTCTCATAATAATTAAAATTAGTCTGAAAAGTTAAGATAAAACTAAAGGGAAACCTTAGGCTCTTAATAGATTTACAGATATATAGACACTATACCTGAAAAATATCCGTGATCTCACATGGGCCACAGTTTTTCACTTGCTCTCTGAAGGCCTTTGGAAGGGAGATCCGGTCTGCAGAGAGTAGCCCCAGCATCTCATCTTGTTCCTGAAAAAGCTGGAGCATTTAAAAGGTTTTAAATAGCTGAAGCAAGTTATACATAGTAAGGAGGAACAAGGAGTGGAAAAAAAATGGACGATGTATCTTTAACCCACAAAGGGTGGAGCAGATTTTGTTCTGAGCTCGCTAACAATGGAAACTTTTTTTTTTAATGTTTCCCTCCATCAGTCCTGCCAAGCAATAGGAAAAAAAGAAAAAAGAAAGAAAAGAAACTTGTTCCGCTGAGTTCAACCCCAGACAGGCTCACAACTTCCTTCCTGCTTTCCGACCCCCTCCCCTCCCCTCCCTACTCTCTCTCCCGCACATTCAACAAACACCGAAGAAACAGCCAATGGCAAGGGTGATGTTGGAAAAGACGAGTAACGATCGCGGCGGCTGAACAGTTGAAAAATAATAGCAGTAATAATAAAGTTACAGATCCAGCCGACAATAGAACTGGCTCGCTTTTTTTTCAGTTACGCGCCGCAGGCGGGGACAAGAGAGACATCTAAACATCTTGGCCAGGAGGAAGAAATTATTTCTAGAGCACTTTTCAAGTCTGCGCGTCTTCATGGCTAGAGCTTTTTCCGAGACAATTGGATAGTCGAGGTGCACCAATTTCTCCTGGACAGGTATGACCACCTCTCTGATTTCACTCTCTTAATCTTTGCTCATTTCTCCGTGCATCCTAATCCTGGCGTTATTTCTCTTTCTGAGCTCCAACTCTTGCTTCAGAGCTATCGCTTTTTTTCTGGAGACCGGGTCGGAGAAAAAGACTCGATTTAGGCTGGGATCAGTAAGCGGGCAACAAATCAGGTTTTACGGGCATGGATAAGTAGCGAAAAGCGAGCTTCAAACCGCCCCTACTTCTGAAAAGTGCCAAACTCAAATGGGCAGCGAGCTTTAATATCATACCGAAACTATCCTGGAAGCAAAATATATTCTGCTGTCTTCCGTAGAAAGAGGAGCACTTCAGACAAATCGACTCTTGTTGCAGAGAACAGCGAAAAGAGCCCTGATCTTCGGGTCTCCATAGAGATTGCCATCATTTCTTTCCTCCATATAATATGAGGGCAAGACACGCATCACAGGGTTCAGCTTGCACACAAACACACATAGGCGCGTCCACCAAGTTTACAAAATATTTAACTCGCACTACTGCCTTACCGCTGTCATACCAGACACACGGCTTTTACAAACTTCGTGTAATTTTAAGAATCATTCAGGGACAGAGATCCAGAATTTGCCCAGTATGCAAGAGTTGAACATGATTGCTACTTCTTCCAGTAGATAAGTCATTGCCCTACAGAGCTACCACACTTTCTATTTATTCGATCCACAAATAAATTACTTTGTGCACTATTATGTGCATGGACATGGCAACTGTTGGAATTGTGAGAAATACATGTTATTTAAAGCATGAATAAAAGATGAATAAACCCTCCCAAGATAATGAACTCTTTTCAGAAATTCAAGAAAACTTTTAAAAAATGGGTCAGAGAAAAGTTGAAGAAATGTGCATGAAACTATAAATATAACTATGCTTGCTATACCATTGTAAAACATTGCCTGGAGACATATAATTATTGATATTCCAAGAAGCAATATCATAGAAACTTGCTGAAATAAATTACAAACAAGCATAGTCTTCGTTCAAAGAATGACAACTTTACAAACTCATGCATAAGATTACATACTCAGTAGGATAAAAGAAAAGCAAATCACTGAATTAAAGTAGCAAAACAACTCAGCTGATAGCTAAAAGAAAGGGGCTACTTTTTTGTAGTTCATTCCCTGTTAGCGTACTATGTAAAAGACATGGACAAGCCACACCTAGCCTTAGAAATATTAAGTAACACTAGCAATGCTAGTGTTTACCTCATTAGAAAGAGGCTAAGGCTGTGAATTCTGTAATGTGTATGCTTCTAAGATTTAATATGATCTCAGCATTTAAAAAATCATACATGGTTGATAATAAATGAAATGATGTATTGTTATTTAAGATGGGTGGAAAAATTTTAGGAAATAATGATATCAAATTTATTACGACATACATCCATTGACAAGAAGCCAAATTCAAGAAAATATTAGAATCCAATTATTTTGATCTTCAAGAGTTGTTAATTATAGCAATGAAGTTAAGTTGCTGCCTAGAGCCACTCAGGATAGGGTGATAGGAAGCATATAAATTAAACAAACAAACAAGCAAGCAAATGGGGCAGGGTAATTTTAATCAGGACCATAGGGCAGGGTGAGAGGCTATTAAACTTGTTTGCCTTTCCTATTTAAATTAAATACCATATTCGTTTCTTCATGAAGACACTGATTGGGAATAATAAAAAAACAATATAAAGGGGAAAGGTTAAATATTGTTCCAGCATGTTTACCTTATTTAGAATAATCTTCCACTTTAGCCAGCATATCAGCTATTAAGACTTAAAAACAAACAAAAACTTAAAAAGTACACATTTCCATATCATTGATCACCAAGGATAGAGAACATGTTTTTTCATGTTTCTGATAAAAATATGTTCAGACCCATATATTTATCAAATGTCCTTCCAAATGTCTATGGAGATTCTCAATCATCCAGGTCATGGTTATCCCAAAGGTGCTTTTTCAAGAGGCAACTGGACTTTCTTGTTTTTCTTTAAAGACATTTCACTTTGCACCCAAGAAGCTTCTTCAACTCTGACGGAATTGGAAAGATTTATATTCCTTGCAGACAGCTGGACAGAAGGCAAATGACCAACTGTCTGCAAGGAATATAAATCCTTCCATTCCCCACCATCCAATCAGAGCCGAAGAAGCTTCTGGGATGAAAAGTGAAACATCTTCAAAGAAAAACAAGAAAGTATAGTCCCCTCTTGAAAAAGCACCTTTGGGCTTCCCCTTTCAAGTACTACCAGGCTCTTGGTTGACAAATCCAGTGTCGATTAGAAGATTTTAAAGTAATAACGATAGTATATATTACACATTATGTTGTTTTATTTAATCAAATATCATTTCCTAAAGTTATCAGGTTCCTCACTCTTCTAATTGGACATTAAAAAGGATATATATCCTTTTTAGGATATATATTTAGAACATCGAAATTGTTATATATGTTTGTGTGTGTATGTATACATACATACATACATACATACATACATATATATATATATATATATATATAATCACAATTTTGATTTTAAAATGAATGTTGTTGTGGTGTAGAACAAGCATCATAGAAAAAGTGCATAGACCAACAGTACATTACATATTATACCTGCATATGCTTATTGTCTCATTCGTCCATTACAAAACTCACATTACTTCCTCGATTGACTAGTTGTTTGACCAGGTGACTATGACTATGGACTATGTGAAGACATATTGAGCTAATCCTGTATTCAAAATTCATTATGGTTTATTCTTGCCAGCAATTTTGGTGTGCACATTATATAATTCGACTCAACAGCATAGAAACTTAAATATTCAAAGCAGAGTAAATAATTAGGCAAACGTATTAGCAAGTAAAAAA
This sequence comes from Natrix helvetica, assembly GCF_964273705.1. Lineage (NCBI taxonomy): Eukaryota > Metazoa > Chordata > Lepidosauria > Squamata > Natricidae > Natrix > Natrix helvetica. Next base: position 238,508,258 of record NC_138552.1, read on the forward strand.
AAAACTACACTTTATTCTTGTACGCAGGTAGACAGATAAATTCCAAAGAATAGCACACGGAATGACATAAACAATTACATTTGCCACAGCATGAAGGGCGTTACTGTCTTGTTGGGTTAATCAAAATTCTTAGCATATAACTGATACAAAAATAAGAGGTGTGGTTTCATTTGGAGAAGCAATACCACACAGATGCATGTCATACGGTTATAAATATGTCTACACTAATTCAATACACAAATAACATAGCATAAATATACGCTTAAATATGTAATATTAATAAAACTATATATATCCTTACAGCAGGAAATAATTATATATTGTGCTTTCTCTGATTTTAGAAATAAATCCCACTCAGTTCAGTAGAATTAACTCTAATACAGAATACAGTCATAGTTTTTGACTTGCAAACTATTGAGCATGGAATTACTGTTGTTAATCATGCCAAGCATTACACGGGTCATCATGTGACCATGCCTGATTTTACAACCTTTTTCGCAGTAGTCGTTAATACAAATTCTATAGTTGTTAAGCGAAAACTGTGGTCGTTAAAAAATCCTTTGTCTGCAATGGATGTTTTTTGCTGGAAACCGAAAATAAACGCCTATTTCAGGCAAAAAATCATAAATTGTGATTTTGTGACTGCAGTACACTTCAGATGGCCATAAATGCAGGCCAGTTGCTGGATGTCCAAAATACAATCACTTGACCCTGGAGGAGTGCCCAGATGTGCCAGGTCAGAAGTACTCTTTTAGGTCTGTCATAACTTTGATAGTAAATCAAGGACTACCTGTATAATCCCAACAACTTCAGTTAAGAGACAATTTACTGAATGGTTCAAAAATTAATTAACCCAACAAGACAGTAATGTGCCTTGTGACTTTCAAGATGATTCCAATCTCCATCACTCTCCATCAGTATGGCTACTAGAAATGATGGGAGATGGTGCCATAATAGCCAGAAGGCTACACATTTTGTATCTCACAATTAGGCAATACTGTGTAATGAGTAAAAATGAGCACAGGTACAGTTTAAAATGGTGTAATAAGAAATAAAGTAAAAGAGCAAAGTGCTGCTGCACAATAGTGTTCCACCACAGAAAAAAATGAATTCAGAGGAAAAGCTACAGCTCTGCTTCCTTTAGTCTTGTGGTGGCTTCTGACTTTATGTTTCAAATATTTATGAATACTATTTAATTATAACATTATTTTATTTTTAGTTTCCTCGAATGCAAGTTCTAGAGCCATGATGGCGAACCTATGGCACGTGTGCCACAAGTGGCACGCGGAGCCATTTGTCAGGGCATGCGGGGCGCCGCCCTGTCAGCTGGCCAGCGCGCATGCACGCGCTGGCCAGCTGAGTTCACCTTTTTAAAAGCTATTTTTCGCCTTCCCCAGGCTCCAGAGGCTTTACAGGAGCCTGGGGAGGGCGAAAAGAGCCTCCCCCGCCCCCCTGAAGCCTTCGGAACGCTTAAAACCACCCTCCGAGCAAACCGGAAGTGACTTCCGGGTTGCTCGGATGGTGGTTTTAAGCGTTCCGAAGGCTTCAGAGAAACCTCTGGACAGTCCCTGAAGCCTCCGGAGGGCCTCCGGGGGGTCGGGGGAGGCTCTTTTCACCCTCCCCAGGCTCCTATAAAGCCCCTGGAGCATGGGGAGGGCAAAAAAAACCATGGAAAAATGGGGGGGTCGCGCATTTTGTGCTCATGCACACTGGGGGGGTCACGCATTGCATTATGGGTGCGGCACACCTGCACTCGACCCCCCTGCGCTCCCCCCACTTGTGGCACGCCAGCCAAAAAAGGTTCGCCATCACTGTTCTAGAGCATATAATGATGAGACTTCCACCATTACTTCTCACAACTTTCCAAGCCAGCATTTACGGCCTTCCACCATTTCTTTCCATAGTTATTTTTGTTTTAAAAAGAAAAATTATGTGTAGTAAGCTTTGGTTTTCTTATGTCCCATGGCTTCTCCCTCCCTCTCCTAGGAGAAATTCCATATTTAGTCCGCTTGCTCCTTTATTTTCATGGAACATCTTCTGATACTTGGCTACTTTCTTCCTATCTGTTGTTTTCTTTCTGACACATGGCCAGAATGTGGGTGATTGGCAACACTAGCTACTAATTTACGATAATATACCACCTCAAGCTTTTCCATTTCTTGATCATCTCAGTGTCTTCTTGGGGCTTTGCCTGAGAAGCAGAACTTGTAGCTTTAGCCATACTTTTATCCTTTTATAAAACAAATCAGAATTTAAGACCGAGGAGACCAAGAAGATCAATCTTCCTCCCATTAAGCTTTTTTTTCATCATAGGGAATATTGATTGTGAGATCGAATTTGAATCAGTCACTGGGACCAGAGATTTAAACTTTGGGAGTCATGCTGGAGTCCATCTTCAGGGAAATATGGGAGCCAAGGGCTTGGCAGCACAAAGAAATGACAGCCAATCACAAGCCTTCAACATACCAATCAGCCAATTGGAAGGCACCATATAAAAATGACTCACAGAACAGTCCCAAAGCACGTATTCCAGTAAAGAGAAATTTCCTGAAGATGGGCTCCACATTGTGTCCAAAAACCTGGAAGAGTAAATCTCTGGTTGACTGACCCAAATTTGATCTCGAATCATTACCCTGAGACATTTGCCTTTAATATTGATTGTGATTGCTGAGGTTTTTTGTTTTTGTTTTTTGGCACACATTCAGAGTGCAATTCACCCATCAATTGTGTTATTTGCTTGTTTATTCTACAGGAAAATAGATGTTAAGCCCTGGCTTCTAATTTATGTTGGCCATAGCCTTCACAGGCCTGTTCTCTCTCTGTTCTCTCTTTTCTTCCTCCTCTCATTCCTTTAACTGTAGAAAATGTAACAAGCTTATTTACCTCTATATGGATGTAAAAATAGTTTACTTCAAGGTTGCTAAGGTTGTGGCCAAGGGTTGCATTTAGCACTTTGTGGGAGTTTAGAATAGATCACCAAAGCGAGTGGGGTAACGCTTACAACACTGATGTGTTTCTCAACGTTAAAATGACGAGAAACTACTGTCACTTTTTAGCAGGCATGATCAAACGGGGTTTGTCGGTTTCCGAAAGGGTCCTTGGGGCAATCCGGGGATACTAGGTTTCCCATCCTTGCTGTACTACCCACATAAAGGATCCTTCTTTATTATCCGCGTATTCTGGGACTGAAGCTTGGCATGGAAATTAGAATCTGGCTTATGTAAAGATTCAGGTTAATATGCTATTCCTCCGATTAACGTAATGAACTTTTAAAAGAGGCGGAGCTGGACTCTGCTGAACCTTTGCGGCTAAACTCACGTCTTTCTCGCAGCCGGGCTCCAGAGCGAGAGCTTTGCAGCCATTGGCCGAACTCTGTCTCCCTCAGCCAATTGGCAGGGCCGGTTTGAGCTGTCTCCGTTTTCGCGCGCTCACTGTCTCTCTCTTTCTCTCTCTTGTCTTTCCATCCAGTTTGCATGTTTATGGAGCTGTGGACCGGGGTCCGCTCATCGCCCCTGCGCGTCTCCCGTTCCCTGGGCAATGCTGCAGCAGCTGCCGCCGCCGCCGCCCCCTCCTAAGAGGACGTGGGCTGTTCGGCAGAAACTGACCTGGGTGAAGGAGGAGGAGGAGGAGGAAGCGGAGCCTGTCCCCCGGCGGCCGGACCCATTACTATGGCCGTGTTCTGCTATGCGCTCAACAGCCTAGTGATCATGAAGAAGAGCGGCGAGGGAGAGGAGAAGAGCGGGGGCTGCAGAGGAGGCAGGAGCAAGACCCCACCTCCCACGCGCAGACAAGGACCGCCTGAAGTCGCCCGGGGAAACGAGAGGCATAGCAGCTATTGCCCTTTGCCTCTGAGCAGCAGCGGCAGTTCCAGCGGCTCCCCCACTGCATTCCTCTTCCCTCCAGCCGAGTCGCCACGAGCCACGGAGGAGGCTCCATTTCTCAAGTCCCCTCGAGAGCTCAGCAGCCCTATCTGGACTAGCCCCCAGAGCCGGTCTCCTTCGCCCGGCTGGAAAGAGTCTTGCAGATCGTCCCGGGTCCTCCAACGGGAGTTGCAGAATGTGCAGGTGGTTGAGAAAGTGGGGCTGTTTGAGGCGCACATCCAGGCGCACAGTTCAGAGGGCACCACTTTCCCCCTAAAGAGTCCCCGCCTGCCCAGGAGAAAGTCTTCTTCTTCCCCAAGCCAACCTTGCCCCTTGCAGCTGGTGGAGGATACCCCGTCCAGGCAACGAGAGATAGAGGAGGGAATCAAGGAGCTTGATAAACTCTGGTTTCGACTGGAAACCACAGGGAAGGCGTTAGAGAAGGAGGCAGAGAAGGGTTCCGGGGACACCCATCAATTACAGGTGGTGGGCAAGGGAAAATCCGACGGAGAAAATGGACTCTTCAGAGAGCAGCGCCCAAAGGCCAAAGGAACATTTGGAGCACAAGGTTCAGAAGAAGTGGAGAGCAGAAGCCAAGCTGGGTTGTGCAGTTCAGATCCAATGGATAAAGGATGTACATTGTTGAAAGGACCCAATTCTAACCCGATGAGGAGGGTGAATGGGATTTCCAGGCCACAGGAGTCCAGGCAGGCGGAAAGTGGTCTGTGGCCTATTGGGAGGCAGGACTTTGAGGTGAGAAGTGAGCCTCTGGAAGAAAAAGACTCCAAAGAGATGGAGAGCAGGAGAAGCAGTGAGGAAACTCAGGGCTCTGATGAGATGAGCATCATGATGCAGCCAGGTGAAGGCGAGGCACAACTTTTGGAGGGGTCAAGCAAGGTGAGCAGTTGCTGTAAGAATCAAAGCTTCATAAAAATTGGACTCTGGAGGAGGGACTTTTCTGGAGGGCAGGGCTCAGGAGCCATAGAGATGCCCCTTGGAGAGCCGCTCCCTCTAGGAGACCCGCCTTGCGTTGCGAGAACTGATAACAAGGAGGGTAGCTGCAGCCTGTTTGCTTTGACATTCTCTGAGAAGCCGTCCTTGTCTGAGATAATGGCTGAAACCCATGCTGTTGGGCTGCAGGAACAGCAGCTTCCATCAGGGACCTCTGCAGCACTACCACAACCGGGGTGGTCGCTAGTGGAAGGTGGGGGATGCTGCGGAGGTGCAAGCATTCCTGCTGTTATTGTGACAGACCTGGATGCTCATGAAGAGGAAAAAACAGGAGCAGCTCCCCCAAAGGACATGCCAATCAGGAAGCTGTCTTCTTCCTCAGCTTCTTCCACTGGCTTTTCCTCATCCTGGGAAGAGTCTGAAGAAGATATCTCCAGTGATCCTGAGCGATCCTTGGACCAGAATCCAGCCTTCCTGCAGACCCTGGATAAACCCAGAGTGGTAAGTTCTGTGTAAGGGATGTCTCAGATGATTAGAGCCAGGTGTTTTCTCAAGGTGATTACATTTCTCTGACCATCTTTAATGGAGATAGAATACCTTAAACTTTTTTTTGAAGAATGGCCTTTTAAAAATCAGTTTCTGTGATATTAACTTTTTCTGCATTTGAGTTGTTCTATTGATCTTACATCATTAAAAATGAAAAAGAGTATTAAATCTGCAAACTGAGCTATAAAATCTGTATCTCAATTCCAGATGACTTTAAGGGACCATTCCATCAATTATGGAATCCAGAAACAAACATGGAATTTATTGGTGGGAAGAACTACAACATAATGAAATTAGATTGAAGGGGGGGGGGGAGCATAAATAGACTACATCTAATTTTTGTGGTAAAACCAGATGTGATTGATTAAGCCTAATCATTTAATGCACAATTCTGTGTATATCTGCTGAGCATTCTGCAGCCAGTGGGATTTATTCCTAAATATTTGTGTAATAGATCTAAACAGAATCATAAACTTCAAACACACTCTTGAGATCATTGAGACTCACCCCCTTCCACTTGCAGAATCTGTTAAAGAAAATTATTAACTAATTATTTAAATTACTAAAGTTAAAGAACTACTGATTTAAATCAATATTCCTTGACATTCCTGACTTTCTTTCTTCTAAACAAGCATGCATGCTGACTGCTCTAACAAAGCATAGCATTATGCAAGCAAAAATATCATTTAAAAAATTCACATGTACTGCAGAAGTCTATTTGCACATTAGATACCTACTTCCATTGTCATTATCTGTACATAAGTCATATGGCTTATTTGAAGGCTAAGATTGCAATGTAGATTTCCATTTAAAGAACTAATTTATATTAAGGGAAAGGGTGATTTAAATTTACTGTCAGCATACAATAGTGGTTTTGTATGAATTTACAGTGCTGAAAAGACAGATGAGATGGTGGTATACTGTTTGCAATGAGTATGATGGTTTTGGAACTCATGTAGGCCTATAATTGCTGTAGGTTCAGCTTTTCATAATAAAATACCACATCGGTTGAACAAAAATGAGGACAGACAGATAATCATATTGTATTACTAATTTGAATTTTAAGGCCTTGCTTAGAGAAGAGTTTCAGCTGTTATCCCAAATGAATAGGAAGAATGACTATTTGTCACTTTTTTACAAGTTGCCAATTTGCCACACAATTTTATTTCATTATTGAGAAATGTATCAGCTGTTATTAATTGGGGGTGTTTCATGCTGTAACTCTGAAATAAAAAGCCAGAACAAGTGCCAGGCATTCTCCAGTTCTTTTAGCTGTGTCTTTTTATGAATAGCTATAAGTAGCATATAACTTGTACAAATTGTGATATAAGTCATATAAATAAGTAGACGAAATGATGATGATGATATTTTTTTATTCTGAAATGTGAATATTTGTCTAGGGAATATCATTATAGTTATTTAACTTCCGGTCTAAGGATATCGAGTGTTCTGCGGTATGGGAGAAAGAAATACATACAGTGCAAATATATATAGGGAAACCTAGTCTTCAAAGCTATCTGAGCCCGCTACACATTATATACAATTCATCTGGAACTCATCACATTGGAGAAAGCTATGTTGTAGTTTGTGTCTAATGTTTGTTGATAAACAAATCATACTAACTTAGTTAACGTGCCCATTAAGATAATAAACCTTATATATGTTCTTCCTTATAGGCAAATTTTATTTGAACAGACAGTCCATAATTCCTTATTAAGCTTTTCAGAATGATGTTCTGAGATTTTCTGTACTATTGGTGTTTTTTAAATTTTATTTTACAGTACTGAATGTTAACATTTAACTCTGGTTTATTCCCTTGCTTTTCTAGTCATAATCAAACATTCTTATGCCCTAATATCCTCATCCTGCTTCCTGATTTCTGGTTTGTACCAGGAGCATATAGTATATAAATAAAATAGACAGGTTTTCAAAATACATGTCGTCAAAATTTAACTTCTAAAACAGCTTCCTGGACTCCTGATTTGAGCATAAGTCAGTACACCAGATTTTCACTTTAATATATTTCCAATTTCTACTACAAATAAACAAAAATAATGTCTCTGTGCTCACAGTTAATGGATAAGTGGTATACAAATTATACTTAACCACAATGCCCCTCATTTATCATAGCATGCTTCAATACATGATCTTGTGACTTAATATGTGTGAACTAGGCCACTGCTGCAAAGATAGGCATTACTGTCAAAGTAGAAGTTGCTTTGCTGGCATATAATTCCCTAGTTTAGACTGTGAAATTTATTCTGGATATTTTAGTAAGAGCATGATCAGATGAGGGTATATTTAATATTTTTAAGATGCCATAGGACTACTTATTTTTGTTGTGAAGGTACTGTAATTCACCATTTGGTGTTTTGGGGAAATTGCATAATATATATCTGAGACAACATGTTAACAAAATACAGTTACCTCACAGCTTCAGGAAATTCCTGTTGCAAGCATATGAACATACTGTGAAAGCATGTGAGATTTTCCCAAATATATACGAGAAATTTGCTAATACTAATTTTTCATTTGGTCAGATATTAGAATAAGTCTATCCATATGTGGTAGAATGCACCACATTTTGAGATTTGCCACTTTTTTGGAGCTTTATAGAATGAAATCAAAATAGAATATTTTTTAAAAAAAAACTTCAGAGGGAAGAATCTGTAGTCATTATCTTGTGGGTAAGAGAAGAAAGTTAAGAAGATTAGTGCAGATACTAGACAATTGGACATTTTAAAGTACAAATACAGAGACATTGGATTGCATACTCCTGGATACCACTATGTCTTAGGGCAGAGCATTGTCCACCTATTAGAAGAGTTAGGTTCACACTTCTAAGCCATAACTAATTCACATGGTTTCTTGGTTTTACTTTAGAATGCTTTGTAAATCTAGCAATTATAGTTTGCTATAAACTATAAAAATGGTTCAGTACATATTCAGTTTATATTGAAAGATTATCCAGTTGTTGCTGATTCTGTAAACCATGGTTAAATCATAACACAACATAATATTTGAAATCTGGTGAGAGGAAGATAGATTACCAAGATTGCTCTGAGAAAAAAGCTTTCTATTGAGCTTGTTAGATTAGAATCCGACCTGACAATCTATGATATCACGAATTGTGTAAGAATTTCTTTTTTATACAGTGATTGTAGCAAGGGACATTGTTCAAAAATTTATCTCTAAAAGGCACTATGGAGCAGAAAAAGTACAGCTGGTTAAGCAAACAAATATTATACTTGTGCTCCTTTACAGCTTGAAGCACTTTTTAGAAATTGAATTATATGCTCTGCAATAATGTTAAACAAGTGGCAAGTTCTAGATATGCTGAGATTATAATTCCCACAGTTCCTATATAGAATAGCTAATGGGCAGTTGAGAATACCGAACATTGCCATTCCAAAACACCAAAACAGAAAGTTCCAGACTGAGTAAAGTTTAAGGATATGTGAAAATTGAACCTGCAGTCTAATTCGCTCAACTAATCCCATCCAGTGTTTTTATATGGCCAAGCACAATACCTGAGACACAGATTTGATGATAGTTTGATAAACATTTCACAAATCTTTGACGACTAGCTATATTCTGCAACTATATTTTAATGCTTGAAAAATCAGTAATGTTTCCAAGCAAACCAACCTTCTGTATGAAGGTATAAAAACACAAAGTATAAAAGGGACTGAAAATTGTTCTGATTTTACCTCAGTATTCATATACTTGGATTTTGCCCCCTTTGCCTATTCAGTATGACAAATTTTTAATATATGCATTGGCAAGCACTTCATAGCATTTTCATGATTAAGAAGCTGCCTGATTAATTATCTGCTAGAAATAATTTCATGCATCCGAATGCTGAGAACAATTTATACATTATGGTCTATACCAGGAGTGTCAAACTGGCAGCCCACAAGCCAGATGCATCACACATAGGCCACGCCCACTCCAGCTCTGCAAAGGGGGAAAAACATCATGAAACGTCACGTGATGGCAACGTGACGTGGAGAGTTTGACATCCATGATCTATACAGAAATATGGTGATCTTCCAATTGGACTATTGCAACGGACTCTACATGGGGCTACCCCTGAACAGTATCCGGAAGCTTCAGCTGGTACAGCGAATTGCAGCGCGAGCCATACTGGGTGCCCAAACGCTCTGCAAATTGCACTGGATACTAGTTTATTTCCAGGTCCAGTTCAAGGTGTTGATCATCACCTATAAAGCCCTACATGGGAGAGGAAAGCCCCCAGTCTCTTGGCCTTCTGCAAAGGGGTCAAAACTTGGCTCCGTGGTCTTGCATGGGGTGCACAGAGGACAATGCAACCATGGGGTTGACTAATCCCTGAGAGCCTCCCCACCTGTTCTACTCCAACGTTAATTAGCCATTTTAGGATTTTTCTTTCCCTTTTTATATTTAATAATTTTATTATTTAATTTTTTTAACCCTAATTCAATTTTTAATTTTAATGTTAATTTTATACTTTTTTATCCAACTGTTATATTATATTGCACATTATCCAGAGCTTTTCTTTAAGGGACTTGGGTAGTTTAGAAATATGAAATAAAAATAAATGCTTAAGTAAATATAAACTAACGAAGCAATATATTTTTAAAATTTCTAGTTTAGTATTTCCTATTAGCATTTTTAAAACTATTGTCCAAATATAATCTTTGCTTTGTAATTTTCCCCTATAACCAGCACATGTACTAAAACTTTTAAATAATAGTTCCCATCATTCAATGTAGGAGTGAAATATTTGTCTTTTTGTTACTCAATTGAATGTCCTAATAAGTACATAGAATAAATGATGACTTGAAGTAGGATACACCTTATTTAAATACTCATAACTGAAGGCTCTGGTGATCATCTTTTTCTTAATCAACACTGAATGATGAGGAAATCTTTCAGAAACATCTGCTTGTCTCTTGTAACTCATGTTTTTTGTGGGTAAGTTTCTGCATTGATGTCTCAACACAATATTACTTCAATATGTTTTTCAATCCATAGTTCCTATTTAAACTAGAAAGTTTTAGATTAAAATTAATATATTTTTATTCTGAAAAAGAAATACACTCTGAAGCAATTCCTATTTTATAGTTTCAGTACTGTATCAAATTATACTAAATCACTATCTTTAAAAAGATTCTGCTTAAATTGTGTACAATACCATATAGATACACTATGTAGTCCTTGTCTTGATGAGAACACCAAGCAACATTATGTTCTATGCCAGTAATATCTGCAGAGCATTTCAGTTACTTTCAACAAGGCTTTCCTGTTACTTTCTAATATCCTGTAATAGGGTAATGTCCTGTAACTCAGTGGTCTGGTTCACACATCACACTAAGGAATAGTAATGCTTGTGGTTTCAATTTAATGAATTATGTGACTAAGCCGTGGTTTAAGATTTAATATGCCTGTACATATTCAGCTTTTTGATGAAGCAAGCCATAGCTTAATATAATCAAATTTCTATCACCATATACTTGGAAAGGAGTCAGTAGTAATGTTAACATTATAATTTTGCTATGTATTTTGGGTGGAATTGCAAGACACTTCATCATTTGACTTAGTGTTGTCTTGGGCCAATGAAGTTTAGTCATTCTTTTGAAGCATGTTGCATGCTATTTTTCTCTATTCTAGGACCTAGATCACATTCTGTTTTGCAATGAATATTCCTACTTCAGTTAGACAAACTGCCAGCACAAATGTTATGTTGATGCCATGCCTAGAGAGAATCATTTTCAATTCATTCTCATACTCACAATTTATTTTTTTGAAGAAAAAAAATTCAGGTTAAAAACAGATTTTGCACAAAAAATCTAATGGATAAAAAATATGTCAGATATCCATTTGCAAACACAGATATGAAAGTGATATAAATATAACAACTAATATGTAAATATAGAAAAAGCAGAATTTTTACTGATAAATAGATTAATATTCACAATTATTGCAGAATAGGATTATTAAAATTTTATAATAAGTAAGGGAATAGGTATCATATCTTTGATATCTATCATATACTACATTATGCTCTTGGAAGAATGAGAATTACATATCACAAGATATGGTAATGTAAGAGGTTTTAGAAGATTGTGAGCAAGGAAAATAATCCTGTCAGTAGCTATTTAATATAATAGACAAGCATGGAATACCATATGTTTAAAAGCAGTAAATGTATAAATATAGGATATCTGGAATAATTAGATGGTTGTCATCTTTATGCTTTGCCTATGAACTAGCAGAAATATCTTACTTGCTAGTTTTCAAATTAGATTTCTGAACTATATAAATGAATATTGTGATATTGGTTTTAAGTTCTTAGCCCACACACCATGGAATTCATGGAATGTAATATTGCTCTGAAATTTTCAGCTTTCATTTGTTGTTAACAAATCACATGTTTTGTTTCACTTAACTAAAACTGTTACTAAAGTATAGAACTCTGATGAAAAGACATGATATGAAGGTATTAAATACCTTCAACTTTCTGGATAGTTTTGACTCCTAACAAATCCACAATATGCACCTGTGTTGTTTACTCTTAGTGAGATGTACATCTTCTCTCATTTTGGATTTGAAGTAATTAATAAAACATTGCTTTGAATTTTTGAGTATAAATGCATGTTTTTAAAACTTATTCAGTTTTAATTTCTATTGCAGTCACTGCATTTTTTTTCTTAGCCCTCTTCATTTGGGGAAAAAAATCATTCATGATTGATGTATTCTGAGTCCAGAGCTTTCCTAATAATGAGATAAATGTGACTGGGCATATTTTGTGCTTTTTTTTTTTAGCATGACAGGTTTAACTTTATCCATAATGCTTTAACAATTTTTCTTTCCTAATGGAAGAACTGTCTTTCAATCTCATATATTTCATATTTCATTCTGTTTTAATTCTATAATCCTTTATTATAGAAAATGATTATAGTATACAGGAACAATTAGTCCCTAAAAATGTAATTGTAATGTTAGTTTGTTCTAAAATATTTTTGAGGGGAAGCTTCTCATATTGTAAATTCAAGTCCCCAAACAAAATATGCAAGAAATTAGTATCGAGAAATATTTATCATAATAGTACATGTCAGATGGTTTTTTTAAAATACAGATTTCTGTTTCAAAATTTTTATCTACAATAGAACATGTGCTTTAGGGTAAGCATTACGATTGTTTTAGGTTAAAGCATTACAAACAATATGTCTGTCTTTAAAGGAAGATCCATATATAGCAGCATTTCAACAACAGCTTCAAAATTTGCAAGGTTTCCCCAGAGACAGTTAAGAATGTTAACTTTCAGTTCAATTATGTATGTGATTTTGAGAGTATGCTCTTGTAAAAACATGAAAAAAGCCTCTTATAAAATAAGAATATACATTTGTGTTCTATAAAGCCCATGATAACCCCTCACTGGGAAAATGAATGATATTGATGGCATGTTTTGCTAATTTTTTCATCTTGATAAAAGTTCATTATTCTATCTAATTTACTTGGGGATTGTAAAAGTTATTTTAAATAGGATTTGGAGAGAGGTGGTATTCAGCAAGTTCTGACCAGTTCTGGAGAACCGGTAGCGGAAATTTTGAGTAGTTCGGAGAACCGGTAAATACCACCTCGGACTGGCCCCGCCTCCATCTATTCTCTCCCACCCCCGAGTCCCAGCTGATCGGGAGGGAATGGAGATTTTACAGTATCTCACCAAGCCACGCCCACATAACAGGTAGTAAAAAAAATTGAATTCCACCATTGGATTTAGAAGGAATGCCTTCTTCTCTCTTTCTGCTCACAATAGTGTATACACAGTTTTCTAGTTCTTGTAAGAATAATCTATCCCCTCTTTGGCAAAAAAAGCAAAAGCCCAAGCACTTTTAAGGTACTTTTTCTGATTTTAAATACATCATTTTCATAGGAGCATAAAGTAGTAAATTTTTGACTGGAAAGAGTTAAAATGCTGCTGTTGCTCTGTTCAACATAGAAGGCTATTTTGCTTGCTGAGATTAGTTAGGCAAATATCTCTTCTCCAAGCTGGTAGCCTCTAGATGTACTAGAATTTTAATTTCCAGATTATCAAACCAATGTAGCTTTTTATGAAGGAAGATTTCCCTAACTTTTAACAGACCTGGTGAAACGCTTAGAAGCTCTTTCTTAATAACTGCTACTAGGATCCTAATATAAAAATTTAATTTGAGCAAAGTATCAGTGACCTCCAAAATATTATGACAGCAGACGGATTTGTGGTAAACTATTTGCTACGTAGTTACAACAGTTCGTGAATGCTGTGTTTGTAATAAAAATATTTTGAAAAGTTTTACTGACCCATCACCTTTCAGATCCCTTGGACCCAGCGCTTGTTTACTTTCGGCAACTGGCACAGTGTGGTGACTCCAGGTGGAAATAGAAAAAAGGGTTATGTGTTACTATTTAATTGCCTCATATGCTAAGGGAAAAACGTTTCTTAGAACTGAAATAGAACTATCACTTTTTATATTTCTTATTTCCAGGACAAAGCATTCTAAAATTGCTACGTACTTTGAGCAAAAAACACTGTTTTCACATAAGCAAAAGGTTGAGAAGTGTTGAACTTGTGTGGTATTGAAATGAAAAGCTTATTCATTTCTTTGATTGGCAGTGAGTAAGAAATAATATTGAAATGTGCTTACTGTAGTTTATAATTACATTTTATTCAAGCAATATGCATAGCCCTTGGTTTTGTTTTTCCTGAGGGGTTCAAAAGACTGGACTACAATAGTAATAACAAAAACATATTTATTTCCTATATAAAATCACTCTTATTTCTCCTCTAGGAACTTGGGAGTGGGAAAACAAATAAACATTTTATTTGGCAAATGCTAGTGGTTGTGAAAGAAAAGCAGATACTAGAATTAAATACAATACGTACATAAACAGCATTCTGTTCACTTTCGGAGTAAGCAACATTATGTAAAGTGCAAAAAAAAGAGTAGGAAGTAGTAAACGGAAAAAAATTATGGTCACAAAATAAAACAAGGAAATATATCTAAAATTAGTTCACATAAAACATCCTTGCATCAACTATGTCCATGAATTGCTTTCTAAATCACTTTTGTTCTTTAAATTTCTCAGGGTTTTTTGTGAACTTAATCCATTCCAGCCAACCATTACTGTCTGATTTGTCAATATTTCCCAAACTTTTTACTTCTTTCATAAATTTTATTTGCAATTTGATCCTCATTCATTCTTTTTATATGACCAAACTACAAGTATGTCTTCCGTACTGATCACCTATTTATTTTTGAAAAAAGATTTTTATTTCTTATATATACATTCACAAATATACAATCTCATAACTATTATTATTAATGTGTATTCTTTATTTCTTATATATACATTCACAAATATACAATCTCATAACTATTATTATTAATGTGTATTCTTTTAACATTTATAACAATTTTTATCCCCCTACAAATAACAATATAATTGAGATTGCTTTTCTACCATCCCATCCACCTATCTTATTTTACAACAATCCTACTTCTTCTTCCTTTCTTCCTTCCCTCCCTTCTTCTCTCCTTCTCTCCTTTCTTCTTTCCGCTTATCCTTTCCCTTCTCTACTTCCCCTTCCTCTCCCCCATTCCTCCCCTCTTCTTCTCTTTCCTACCCTCTCTCCTACTCTTACTTTCCCTCCATTTCTTCCTCTCCTTTTCCCTTTCTTCTTTCCCTCTCCTTTCTCCTCTTCTTCCTATCTTTCCCTCTACGCTTCTATCCATTTCCTCTTTCCATTGTGGTGTACTGATCACCTATTATTGTATTCACTACACATGAGTTCAATATTCATTCATTCTTGATCTTGTATTTAAATATCCAATTTCTATTACGTTAAACTGATATTTATTTTTTTACCAACATACTCAAGCTCTACTTCTACATACAGGTAGTCTTCAACTTGCAACACTTCACTTAGTGACCATTTGAAGTTACAACAGCACTAATAAAGGTGACAGCACCATTTTTCACACTTAGGACTGTTGTGACATCCCCATGGTCACATGGTTTACATTTGGATACTTGGTAACTGACTCATATTTATGACAGTTGCAGTGTCCCAGGGTCATGTGATCACCTTTTACAACCTTCTGACAAGCAAAGTCAATGGGGAAATCAGATTCACTTAACAACCATGTTATTAATTTAACAATTAGATCTAATGAATATAATTAACCAATATGGTCAAGTATCTGGGTTCAAAGTAAATCTAGGGAAGACAAAGATGATAGCTAAAAATATGACAGCTAAAAATATGACTACAAAAAAAAAAAAGAATTAGAAAGAGTAACAGGATGTGAGATAGTAAAAAAGGTTAAATATTTAGGAATTTATATTACAACCTCAAATGGGAAATTATATAAGTACAATTATGAACCATTATGGCATAAAACACAGAGAGAATAATGAATAATTGGAAAAAACTACAATTGTCTTTGCTGGGAAGGATAGCAGCAGTCAAAATGAATGTTTTGCCTAAGTTTCTGTTCCTCTTTCAATACTTAAAAAAGACGCAAATTTGGAAGAATGGCAGAAAGGTATTAACAACTTTGTTTGGGCAGGAAAGAAACCGAGAATAAAACTTAAAATAATGCAAGATATACGTGAAAGAGGAGGCTTAAAATGCCTAACTTAAAATTATACTATGAAGCAGCAGTTTTAGCAACAATTAGTGATTGGATTAACCTAACAGAGGATAGAATATTGAATATTGAGGGTTATGATTTGGTATATGGCTGGCATGCTTACTTAATATACGACAAGAAGACCGACAAGATCTTTAAAAGTCATATTTTAAGGAATGCTTTACTGCGTGCTTGGAAAAAATATAAATATAGGTTAAACAACAAAATACCTATGTGGGGGGTGCCCAGACATGCTATAGAGAATATAAGTATAGAACAAAAACAAGACCGAACTACATATGCAGAACTCCTTAGTATGGATAGAGGTGCACCGCAGTTGAAATCTTTGAATACATTAAGAGATGAAACCTGGTTCCAGTATGGTCAGTTACAGGCTAGATGGAAAAGTATGGTCAGTTACAGGCAGTGACGTGCGGTGAGGTTTATGACTGGTGAGGCACTGACACAGTGCTGGGTTTCAAATATTTTTAGACTTGTGGACTTCAACTCCCAGAATTCCACAGCCAGGCATGCTCAGTTCCAATTTAAAGCGACAGCATTTGTTTTTCTCCTTTGCTCCTTCTTTCTTTTTCTTTTTCTTCTCCTTCCCCTCCTTCCTCCCTCTCTCCCTTCCTCCCCCTCTCTCAAACACACACACACACACACACACACACACACACAGAAGTTGGATTGGACTATCTCTCCTACCCCTTCCCTCTCTCACTCACTCTCAAACAACCCCCCCCCCACACACACACAAAAGTTGGATTGGATATCTTTTCCAGTGGCTTGAAAGCAGCTCCTCTGTCATCCCCCCCCCCATTCCCCTGCTGCCTTTCCCAAACACCTCCACCATTGCAAATGCAGCCTGCTGTCTGGGTGGGAAATGCCTGGAACACAATAAAGCCCACCCACCACCTCCTGCTGGCAGGCTGGGGTGAGAGGAGAGGCAGAGAAACCGGAGGGGAGCCGATCTGAGCCTTCCAAAAGAAAGAGGCTGGGGGGAAGTGTGTGTACTACAGCATGGCTCTTTGCCTGGCTTCCTGCCTCCTCCTGTGGTCTCCTCAGTGCTCGCTTGTGCTCTCCCTCCCCAAGTGTAGTTTGATTGCAGGTGGAGCCACGTTGCCTTTTCAAACTTGTAATCAGTGAAGCTGGGCTAGATTTTTATATAGTTTTATCCAGCTGTGTGTGTGAGAGAGAGAAATGAATGGGGGCCTGGGGAGGAAGTCACTACACTTGGGGAGGGAGAGCACCAGTGAGGTTAAGCAGAGTCATCCACGGTGAGGCAGCAACTAGCTCAGCTTTTTCCTTTTCCTTTTTTTTTTTTCATGATGAGAGTGGTGAGGCTGTTCCTCACTTGCCTCACCTGACTGCACGTCACTGGTTACAGGCTAGATGGAAAAAAGACCAGAAATCCGGTATTATTCAAAATGAGGATAACTTGGTAAAACAAATCAGGGACCAGGGTCAAATGCACATAAAAAGGTTGTATAATGTATTAATAGAAATAGACTCAGAAACAGAATTAGTTAAAGTTTGTATGATAAAATGGGCACAAAATTTTGAAGAACCAATAATGATGGAAACATGGGAAGAGATTTGGGTAAGAAATGTAAAATTTACACACGCTCAGAACACGAGAGAGAATTTCTACAAGATGTTGTACAGATAGCATTTAGATCCAAAAAGGCTAGCCTGTATGTATCTGAACCTACAATCTAAATGTTGGAGATGTGACTGTGCTGATGCCACGTACTACCATATTTGGTGGACTTGTAAAAAAGTTAAAGCATTTTGGATAAAAATATGGTGGGTTATTCAAAATATTTTGAAAAAGAGGATAAAGTTCACACCCCAGCTGTTTTTGTTAGGCATAGTTTCAGACTGTACTGTCATAGAGACCAATCTGATCTTGAACCTAACGACGGCAGCAAGATTGTTGGTGGTGCAATACTGGAAGAAGGAAGAGTTGCCTACTATTCAAGAATGGACGTTAAAAGTAGTAAACTTAGCAGAGATGGCCAAAATTTCAGTGTATTTGAAGGATCACTCAGATGAGAAGTACAAGCTGGACTGGAGAAGATGGATTGACTATATTCAAAACAAATACCGGACTACAAAATTTCAGTTAGCTTATGAATGAAGGCATAAAGAATGTTACAATTTATTCAAAGTTAGTTTAATAAAGGGGGAGTTAATGCACAAGAATAGTAACATGTTAAAATTAGTTAGCTTATGTTAGCGTATGGTTGTTAAATGTTTATACCCTATATTTTGCTCTGGGAGGTCGGGGGGAGGGAGGTGGGAAAGAGGGGAGGTTAAGGGGGGTGATAATTGTAAAATCTATTAAACATTTTAATTAAAAAAAAAGTGACAGCACCATTTTTCACACTTAGGACTGTTGTGACATCCCCATGGTCACGTGGTTTACATTTGGATACTTGGCAACTGACTCATATTTATGACAATTGCAGTGTCCCAGGGTCATGTGATCACCTTTTGCAACCTTCTGACAAGCAAAGTCAATGGGGAAATCAGATTCACTTAACAACCATATTATTAATTTAACAGCTGCAGTGATTCACTTAACAAATGTGGCAAGAAAAGTTCTAAAATGGGGCAAATCCACTTAACAAATTTCTTATTTAGCAACATAAATTTTGGGCTGAATTGTGGTTGTAAATTGGGGACTACCTGTAGTGGGTAGAAGCATGCACTTATACATAGCTACTTTTACTTCTTGTATTTAAACTTCCTTCCATGCTGCAGGCCACAAGAAGTAACCACTTATTACTCACTATCCATTTGCACTTCTTAAAATTTCTGTTTTATCCCATTTAATAGGCATTTTACAAAAAACAAAACAAAAACAAATTCTTCTATTTGGTTTAGTTTTCACCATTTATATATTATTTTCAGTTATTTCCATGTCAAACCCAATTGCCTTGCTCCTTGGTACATTAATTTTCAGATCCATACTCCATCTTGCAGTTGTATTAGTTATCTAATATTTGTTGCAAATAATTTGGGCTATCAGTCAGTAACATGACAATATTTGTATATAAGAGTGTATATGTAGTCATAACCTTAATTCATACATCTTTGGTATCACCACAGACATTTCTTATGTAATTAGCCATTAATACAATAAATAATCAAAACAGCTTTGTCTTATTTCCATTTTAATTTTGAAGTTTTTGCTGGAATACTAGTCAAAAAGATACGTAACGACAATGAACAAAACCAAAAGTACTTTCTGGAGAATCTATGCAAGCCTGGATATTGATATGGTTGCTGAGGGCTGTTATTTATTTGTTTATTTAAATAAGCCAGCACATTCTAAATATCAAAATGAAATTCAGTTCGTAGCCCCTCCACCAAATAATTTACTCCTAATAACTAGAGCATCCTCAGTTTTTTTCAACACAATTGGGGCATAAGTATGCTTCTGATTCTGTGAGTTAGAAATATTTCTAAAGAAGAGACTGCAAATCAACTCCAGATAGAGATCTACAAATAGATAACATGTATATGTTCTTCAGCAATCTGAAATTTAGGTACCTGACACTGACTTTATAAGTCCCAAGGTTGGATAGAAGGATTTAGCTTTCTGGAGCTGACAACCCAAGACATATTAAAAGGAATTCCAATCAGGGTTTCTAAGCACATTTATTAAAAAGGGACAATTCAGCAATTGAAAAAGCTAGTGTTCATTAGTTTAGATTTTTTTAAAAAAATTAAATCCTCCATTAAAATACCTGGTGCAGGTAGTCCTTAGATTATGGCCATTTGTTCAGCAACTATTCCAAATAATAATGGTGCTGAACAAGGAGAATTTTACATGTTTCACACCAGGTTACCATAACAAAAATAATGCAGAAGCCAACAAGAAATCACAAGTAGTTCCTGCCATACATACATTACAGATACATATATAATGTACATACCACTTTATTATTTTTTATAAATAGCTCAAGTAGCAAACACAATATTCCTACATCCTCCCATTTTCACTACAATAATCACCCTGTGAAATGGATTGGGTTGAGAGAGGCAGGCTGGTCCAAGGTTACCCAGCCAGCTTTCATGCCCTAAGGCAGGTGTAGAACTCACAGGCTCCTGGCTTCTAGTCTGATTCCTTAACCACTGTACCAAACTGGCTCTACCTATTTACAAATTATACATACTCACGTAAGGCATACTTTAAAAAAAAATCTGCTTGCTTTAATTTGGATAAATAAGTTCTAAAATTATAGCCTATTTCAAGTTGCCATATACTTACTAATCTTTTAAAGTAGGTAACATATCTATGTCATTAGAGAACATGGTATAATTTTTCCCATGTTTTCCCTGTTATTTGACATCTTGACTTAGAATCAGTCTAAGTTTACTTAAAATATGAACTCAATAGTGACCTTTAAACATTGTGTAGCACTGAAGTCACATTTTCATTTATGTTAATACTTGATATAGTATAGACAACATAGTGACTAAATCTAGCCTTCCGTAATATTCAAAGTTCATGTTTATGTTTCAGAAACTGAATATACCCAATTATTTTGAGTAGGCTTAGAAGGAGACAGCCAAAGCAACATTTCATTTCATATATTTTTAGAATTCTGTAATCAGTATATAGAAATTAAGTATTCTCAGAAATCATTACATAATTTTAATGGGTTTTGCCTCTAACAAATGTTATCAAAGATGAATGTTAGAAGGAAGTCTGTACCTATCAAAAATAGATTGCAAAAAGAGATCACATGACCTTGGGACACTGTTACCGTCATAAATATGAACCAGTTGCCAAGCATCTGAATTTTGATCACATCATGGGGATGCTGCAAAGGTCGTAACTGTGAAAAACGGTAAGTATTGCTGTATTAACAGTATTGTGGCATGGGTAAATACGTTACTTGCAGATCCACCTACTGCTACTGGTGTAATAATAACTGAGAAATGTGTTCCGCTGAAAGTAGGACACCAGAAGGATCTAGTACTGTATACTGGATCTAAAAGGCAAGGTCCAGTCTCTCTCGAGAAAGTAGTGAGAGTAGTGAGACTCTCAAAATTGATATAACCCTTTGAGGTAGACAAGATCAACCCACAGCTGCGGTGGGTTTCCTGGAATGCTTTTTCTAGTTGTAAAGTAGAATAACAGAGCTTTGAAATTTAGAGTTTTTGGATTATAAACTTATGCCAAACTAAATCAAAATGGAGTTTATTAAAGTTTTTCCTCACACTTTCCTCTTTTTCAAGACTGAGTAGTCTTTTCTAAAACACTCCCCTTTAGAGTTCTACATTCTTCCATAGTTTTGGTACCATTAAAATGACTTATTACAATGTATTTGGTCCTATATTTGATATAAATGGGTTCTCTGTGACAGCTGTATGGTTTATTCAGCCATGAAGCAGAATCTGATATAAGATGTGCTACATAAGGCTCCCCTCATTTACGACCTCATACAAGAGGGTAGAGCGGACCTGGCGTGCATTACAGAGACCTGGTTGGGCCATGAGGGGGGTGTTCCCTTAGTGAACTATACCCACCAGGCTTTCGGGCATTTCATCAGCCGAGAGCCCAGGGCAGGGGCGGTGTGTGTGTGTGTGTGGCGGTGGTTATTAGGGAAAGTTTCGGACCTCAGGAGGTCACTGTGCCTCAGATAGACGGGTGTGAGTCCCTTTTGTGAAATGGGGCCTTGGAGTTCATGTGGGCCTTTTTGTTACGTTCCTGTCTCCCTGCTACGTTTCATCGGCCCTGCAGGAGCTCCTGAATGTGTTAGCTGGATTGGCGGTTGATTTCCCCATGCTTATGATCCTGGGTGATTTCAATCTGCCTTCCATTGGCGAGACATCCGAGTCAGCTCGGGAGTTCATGGTTTCCATGACGGCTATGGACCTAACTCAGTTAATTCAAGACTCCACCCATAATAGGGGACACACGCTCGACCTGATTTTTGTCTCTGGGCAATGGATGAATGATCTAGATTTAGGGGATATTTCTATCTAACCCTTGTCATGGTCTGATCGTTTCCTCATCAGGCTTGACTTCCATACTGCTACCTCTCGCCGCAGGGAGGCGGAACTGAATAGATGGTTCCGCCCCAGGCGCCTGATGGACCCTGAAAAGTTCCTGATGGAGCTTGGGACTTTTCCTGAATCCCTTGCTCACAACTAAACTGAAGCCCTAGTGGAAGCCTGGGATAGGGCGGCCACTGGGGCCTTGGATAGCGTTGTGCCTTTGCGGCCTCTGATCCGGTGTCAATCCTGGGTAGCTTCCTGGTTTACTGAGGAGCTCCGGGAGATGAAACGCCGGAAAAGACGCCCAGAGAGTGTTGGAGGGCCAGCCGATCCGAATCTGATCGAACACCAGTAAGAATTCATATTAAATCCTACTTAGTGGCGATAAAAGCGGCAAGACAGCAACATTTTTCTGCTCTTATCGCGTCCGCAGACAACTGCCCAGCCTCCCTGTTTAGGGTGACCCGCTCCTTATTTAACCAAGGAACTGGGAAAGACCCCTTGCAGGGTAGGGCTGAAGAATTTGTTCAGTATCTGCAGGATAAAATCGCCCAGATCTGGACAGGCTTGGACTCTGACTGGGTAGATTCGGGCGAGTCGACGGGGATGAATCTTGTGGAGACAATCTGGGATGAGTTTGACCCTGTGACCCCCAAGGGCATGGACAGGATTATGGGGAGACTCAGTGCTACCACTTGTGTGCTGGACCCGTGTCCCTCTTGGTTAGTTTCGGCTTCCCGGGAGATGACACGAGGCTGGCTCCAGGCAATTACCAGCGTTTCATTGAGAGATGGGTTCTTTCCCACCGCCTTGAAGGAGGCAGTGGTGAGGTCCCTCCTTAAGAAGCCCTCCATGGACCCAGCTTCTTTAGCCAACTATCATCCAGTCTCCAACTTTCGCTTTGTAGCGAAGGTTGTTGAGAGTGGTAGCACGTCAGCTTCCCCAGTACCTGGATGAAGCTGTCTACCTGGATCCGTTTCAGTCAGGTTTCAGGCCCGGGTACAGCACGGAGACGGCATTGGTCATGTTGGTCGATGATCTCTGGCGGGCCCCGGACAGGGGCTGCTCCTCTGTCCCGGTCCTATTAGACCTCTCGGCGGCTTTCGATACCATCGACCATGGTATCCTACTGCGATGACTCGGGGGGTTGGGAGTGGGGGGCACTGTTTTACGATGGTTCTCCTCCTTCCTGTTGGATCGGTTGCAGTTCCTGTTGACCGGAGGGCAGGGATCGACCCCGAGGCGCGTCACTTGTGGGGTGCCCCAGGGTCGGTTCTCTCACCTCTCCTGTTCAACATATATATGAAACCGCTGGGCGAGATCATCCGTGGTTTTGAGGTATGGTATCATCATTATGCTGATGATACCCAACTTTTCATCTCTACCCCAAACCACCCAAACGATGCCCTCGACGTGATGTCCCGATGCATGGAGGCTGTGCGGATCTGGATGGGGAGGAACAGGCTCAGACTCAATCCCTCCAAGACCGAGTGGCTGTGGTTTCCATCATCCTGATTTGTACATCTTGTTCCATCTTTGATGATAGCGGGAAAAATTTTCGGCCCCTCAGAGAGGGCCCACAATCTGGGAGTCCTCCTTAGTTTAGAAGAACACCTGACGGCTGTGACCAGGAGGGCCTTTAACCAGGTTCGCCTGGTACGTCAGTTGCGCCCCTTCCTGGATCGGGATGCTCTGTGTACAGTCACTCATGCCCTCGTCCTTTCTCGCCTGGATTACTGCAACACTCTCTACATGGGGCTGCCCTTGAAGAGCACCCGGAGGCTTCAGCTGGTCCAGAATGCGGCCGCGCGGTTATCATGGGGGTACCTAGGTGCTCCCATGTTACACCCTTTAGGCGGCCTGCACTAGTTGCAGGTTGTTTTCCGGGTACGATTCAAGGTACTAATTATGACCTTTAAAGCGCTCCATGGCTTAGGCCCAGGGTACCTGCAAGACCACCTACTGCCACCAGTAGCCTCCCACCGTCCAGTGCGATCCCACAGAGTTGGCCTCCTCAGGGTGCCGTCGGTCAGACAGTGTCGGCTAGCGACCCCCAGGGGGAGAGCCTTCTCTGTGGGAGCACCTTCCCTCTGGAATGAGCTGCCCCCGGAGCTTCGCATAATCCCCGACCTCCGGTCCTTCCGACGCGCCCTTAAAAGTTGGCTTTTCCAGCAAGCTGGCCTGGCCTGAACAACAACAACAAAAAAAAATTGATTTAATTGTTAATTTTAATTTAATTTTTAAAATGTTATTCTTCATATTATTTGGGTTTGTTTTTGGATACTCTAATTTCTTTTTTAACTTTTGTAATATATGTTTTTTTTTAATGCTGTACGCCGCCCTGAGTCCTTTGGGAGAAGGGCGGCATATAAATCCAATAAACAAGCAAACAGACAAACAAGATTAAAGTTCAGGATTGTGTAGTAGCAGTACATAAAATAATAGCCTTTGTTGATACATGATTTGAACATTGTAGACATAATATATAGTTTTGTGCTTAGGGCAATGTTGTATAAAGTGTCACTTTAATTTAAACACCTGCAGAATTTACACTTTGCCTATTGTATCATTAGGTTTTGGTATTTATTTGTTTATACCAAACAAATAGAACGACCTGAGGGATCTTTGGTGCTCTCTGTGTTTGCATGTTTCCTTGCAGATGTTTAATTACCCAAACTAGACAACATCTTCAGTGCTATTAAGGAGTGTAGCAAACACAACTCCTTGATGGCACTGATGATGTTACCTATTTTGGGTAATGAAATGTCTGTAAGGAAACAAACAAGCTCAGAGAGCACCAAGGACACCTCATGTCAACCCTGAGCTACAAATATTCTCCTTTATTAAATAGAGTGACTCTGGGCAGCATGAAAAAATTGGTATAGCAAATAAGCACCCATTAGAAGCCATGGACATCACAATGACATCATATAAATGACTTGAGTTTGCATCCTTTGTGGGATATTGTCATGACACATAGGATGTCACATTCACTTGTTCCCCTTCACTTACCGTAGTTCAGAATGTAACAGAATTGACCGGAATAACAGAGTTGAAAGGGACTTGTTACAAGGATCTAGCTGTTTGTTTGTTTTGTTTGTTTTATTGGATTTATATGTTTCAGTCAGCTACGGACAAACCTTTGCATCTTATTTTTTACATTCTGTTTCTTTGCTTCTTTGATTTTCTTCTAGACTTTCTACATGACTGGGAAATGTCTAAATTATTATAGAAATATTCATTTTATTGAGATTATTATAGATATGAATAATACCCCTAATATCTATTGCTTTTTCTCTCTCTCCCAAGAGTAATTTTCAGGTTTTTTTTCTAAATACATAATATGGAAATCATAATGAGGTGCCAAGCACTAGTGCTGTAAACATCAAAAAGTATTTTCAATAATCAAAATATAATGAGATTACAAATCTCACATGAGTCCAGCATACTTAGCCCGAAACCTTTTTGAACAGGGGTTTGCCTGTTCTAGCCCAGAAATGTTGGTATTAGATCACTGAAAGCTCACCGCCAATCTTTGATGTAAATAAATACATATTTCAGATAAGTATTCATCAAAATCCTGTTGAAAGAAAGATTGTGTAGAGTGACGTTTCCTTGTTGGTAAGACAGTGAAAATTCTATAAAAATACTTGCAAATCCCTTTTCCAGTCAGATGCCTTCTAAGTATACTGAGCTGACAGCCTATAGAACTATAAACAATCAATATGGCTACACATCCAGGAAGCCTATTTCCTCTGTTAAAAATACAACAACTCTCCAAAGCATCACACTCTGGTGATTCCTGTACTGAGGCTATAATTAAACTCAGTTGCTTAAGTGTTTGGAAAAATTTAAAAGTTAAAAACACAATTTGAAAATAACTTTGGTTATACTTTAACCTATATAAAGAATGAAGAAATCTACTTTCATCTTGAAAATATGTTCATGGGTAGATTCTCATCAGAATATGTTGATTTCAACGATAGTTTGCTTCTTTCAAAACTTTTTACTCTACCTTTATGCTTTTAATGAATTTATTTTTGGCCATATATGTAGTTATTTACAAATCATTACCCATGCTCATATTTTACTATGCAAAACTATAGATAAACATCTTAAATTCTCCGTGTTGTAATCAACAAGAAAATCTTGAAAATAGCATATGTCTCTTAACCTAAATGTTGCTCATGTGAAACCCATGTGAGAGTTCATGAAAACAAAACAAAAAACCACTCTAGTGGCTGAGGACGAGTCCTTTAGCCATTCTGTAATAGGAGTCTTAGGGGAAAAAACCAAAATCCTTCTAGTTTCTCTTGAAGTCTGTGTCTCCCATTTCAAAGAAAACAATGATTGAGAAGGTTATTTTAATTGCATTATTATATTTCTTGAAAATGGTTAGCCGCATTGTAACATAAAAGCATGGTTGGTTACAGATTAATTGGATTCTGTTATTGTGATTTACAGGCTGTTCTATTTCCATATGTTAATAGATGACTATCATTACTAATAGTAGTAACTAGTTAAATTTCACATGGACGTTCTATAATTTATCCTTATTGGAAGTTTTGTAAGCACCAAACTTTTGTAAACAGTTACGATGTTGCTTCTATAGTAGGATAGTTTGTTGAGTAGCTTCCACCAAACACATTGTCCTTGAGTTTGAATCGGTAGTGCTAGGAAAGCAATTCCCAAATAGGGTAGATTTGCTTCTGTGATCTGGAAATTAAAGAGCCAAGTCTGCAATGTTTTGGTATGCTTGCACAGCTTGATTTTCTTATGTTAAAGCACAGTGCTACTATACCCCTATGCAACTCACATGAAATGTTTTTCCAATTTTAGCAACATTCTTTCCAGGCTCAAATCAGCTACATTTGTTTTTATCTTTATCTATGGCAACTTGATGACTTCAATCACACAACAAATTATTCTGTAAAATCTCTTGCTACATATTTCTTCAACACCTGGAGTTGAATCAGGTTGCCTAATCCAATAAGACACTGTAGTGTTCTGTGCTTTTTAAAATAAATACTAGTTTGAAAAAAACAGCAATGTTTGCATATTGAAAGCAATTATTTTAACAGGCCTAATGGTAATAATTTAAGAAGTGGCTTGAGTAATGATTCTGTTTCCCGTCCCCTTCGTGCTACTACTAGAACAATAAACAAAAAAGATAAATGATATAAACAATGTAATCCTTTAATATCTTCACATGGAAATCATTGTCTTGGTATTGGTCTGCAAAGAGAAACAGTAGTTGTGATTTTAGGCAGGACTATAAAAATGTGTAAGTACTATTTTTTTAAAATGAAGAGGACTCCAAAGTTTCTTCCACAAAAGAACTATTTTATTTGAATGAAGCATTACTTTTTCATATAATTGCTGAGGGAATTAGTAATCAAAGTCTGCATCTATCTTTTTCACAAATAGGAATTAACAAAATGCTATTCAGTGGAGAACTAGCGGTTTGCTAATCAGAATTATGTATACAAATATTTTGTATTGTATTATACTTCTTTTAATATAGTCCGCATTAAAATAGTTTTAATTTCCCGTTGTCAGCATACGCTTGTAACAGTTGTGGAAAATGATTCTAAAGCAAGTTTAAAAAATTTAACTGAGGTAGTTTCACAACGTTCCTAATAAAAATAGTAGCCTTAACTTTCCACTTTGTGATAATAATATGGTATTCAGTGTTGTGTGTTACATGTTTGGTATATTGTTAATAGCAGAGTTAAAGAGTTAATGATTCATGCATTTACACATTGAATGCATGAGTTTACCTATTGCAGATCTGTAAGAATTAGAAACCTAATGTTCCTATTTGTGTCATTTTCAACATGAACTCAATTCAGTTGATTGAAGTAAAGTTACAATCCTATGACAAGTGTCAAGATACAAAAGTAAACTATACAACACAAGGTTTTTTATGTTTCTCAAGTTTTAATAGCAAAACCTAATTGAAGCACAAACACTGGACCAATTAAAATGGATTCTTTCATCAACATCTGAAAAAGATGTTAGCAGGGGCTTTGAAAAAAAAAACTTCAGCTTACTTTAAATATTTGACTTGGTACCTATTTTCTGCAGCTAGACCCATGAATATTATATGTTCTCCCAGTATACTATATCCAGTTAAGAATTTGGAGAAGAATTCATAAACTGAGACATACGAGATGACAGACACCATTTATACAGATATATTTTTCAAATACCTGGTGACACACTTCTTTATGAATTGCTGCATAAATTTATTGGTTTCAGGAAGCAGTAGCATGGCAGAGAAGTATAAGTAAATATTAGGGCAGTGCCAATGCTTCAAAAGAGATCTTTTGTATTGCATGTATATATGAGGTACCTCTCTTCAAATTATTGAAAAAGGCATATCTTTTTTCTAGGTTCACATTGCTACTTCTTGAGTGTATAAAGCAACCAAATAAGCCTAAAAATATGTGGCTATTTTGACAATTAGCATTTAAAAAAAAACATTTGTATAGTCTAATATATATAGATTGAATATATTCATACTCTGCTGCTTAGACTCCTGAGTCTATTTTAATAGTCTAAGATGAGTAGGGGTACATACTAAACTGCAGATGGAGTCAAAAGGCGTTAAGACCATATTGAGAGCTCTAGAAATAGCTCAGACCACTTCATCTCAGTCTAGGAATACTCAATTTGGTAGTAGGAACCAGATTCCAACTATCTGTAAGAAGACCCTAACCCTAACTCTGACCCTTCTGGAATGTTTTTTCTTTGATGTTTGTTTGTTTTATTTTTAGCTGAGAAAGTGGCTACAGTTCAACTGTCTTGATGCAGCCAGCATTCTTTTTAACTTCTTCAAAGTATCCAACTGTGCATAATATTTCTTAAACATAGGTGCACAACTTGACCCTCTAAAAGTACACAGAACTGCAGCCTTCTGCATCCCCAGCCAATATGGATTTGTGCTGGAAATTGTGATTTGATGTGTGTGTGTGTGGGGGGGGGGGAGCCAGGATGGCAAAGGAAAATCAGTTCTTCAGCCAAACACCTCACAATTTTATATGTCAGGATAAGAGTTAGGTTTCAGATTTATTTATTCACTTTTAACCCACTTTTTATTTTTGTCCTGAGATTATATTAATTGAATGTTTTAGCTTTTCAAGTTTTAATACCGCGTTACCCTGAAAATGATAGGGTCTTAGTTACTTTTGACCCCCCGAAATAAGCACTTGGCCTTATTTTCAGAGAGGTCTTATTATTTTTGAGGTTCAAGAGGTGGCGAGCATGGTCACCTCATGGCTGCTGCTATGTTGCAATATTTTCAGGGGAGGGCTTATTTTAGCGCATGCACTCAAAAGCCCGATTGGGCTTATTATCTGGGAAGGTCTTATTTTGGGAGAAACAGGGTAGTTTTCTTGAGTTTTATTAAGCAACAGAAGTGAGGGACCAGGAATACCAGCATGCCTGGTAGGTGTTAAGAACAGCAGTGTGATAAAGGCAACATAAAAGAGAATCAAAATATGCTTACCAAAGCAATAGAGGAAATTTGGAAGGTTCAGACTAAAGAGATTTCTCTAGTATCTGGAAAGGAAGATGTAATATACCAATCCTCAGACTACAGCCGGCGGGCCGGATATGGCCTGCCAATGCAAAGTATCCGGCCCGCAGAGTGGTGGGATTTAGCCACGCCCCTCACCATTGGCCTTCCAGTGAGTGTCCACTCCAGCTGCACTTCTGGTTAGTTATTTCACTGGTTGAGCTGCACTTCTGATCACATTCACTCCAGAAGATAGGCTTAAGATACAGAAGGATCTTGACAAACTTGAACATTGGGCACTATCTAATAAAATGAAATTCAATGGTGAAAAGAGTAAGGTTCTACATTTAGGCAACAAAAACGGAATGCACAGGTACAGTATAGGTGATACCTTACTCAGTAGTAGTAACTGTGAAAGGGATCTTGGAGTCCTAGTGGACAACCATTTAAATATGAGCCAGCAGTGTGTAGCAGCTGCCAAAAAAGCCAACACAGTTCTAGGCTGCATCAACAGAGGGATAGAATCAAGATCACGTGAAGTGTTAATACCACTTTATAATGCCTTGGTAAGGCCACACTTGGAATAGTGCATTCAGTTCTGGTCGCCACGATGTAAAAAAGATGTGGAGACTCTAGAAAGAGTGCAGAGAAGAGCAACAAAGATGATTAGGGGACTGGAGACTAAAACATATGAAGAACGGTTGCAGGAACTGAGTATGTTTAGCTTAAGAGAAAGAAGGACTAGGGGAGACATGATAGCATTATTCCAATATCTCAGAGGTTGCCACAAAGAAGAGGGAGTCAAACTATTCTCCAAAGCACCTGAGGGTAGAACAAGAAGCAATGGGTGGAAACTAATCAAGGAGAGAAGCAAATTAGAACTGAGGAGAAATTTCCTGACAGTGAGAACAATTAATCAGTGGAATAGCTTGCCTCCAGAAGTTGTGAATGCCCCAACACTGGAAGTCTTTAAGAAGATGTTGGATAGCTATTTGTCTGAAACGGTATAGGGTTTCCTGCCTAGGCAGGGGGTTGGACTAGAAGACCTCCAAGGTCCCTTCCAACTCTACTATTGTATTGTATTACATTGCTGCTGCCGAAGGTAAGGCCAAAGGGTGCTGGGGAGGACCTGCTGACTGAGAAGTGATCTCACCAATGCAGCCATATGATCCAGGGCCGGTGGGTGAGTAGGGGAAGGTCTGCTGCTGGCTTGAAAAGCAGCTCTGCTTCCAGCTTGTAAAGTAGTCCTTTAAAAGTTTTTAAATGCTTTAAAAACAGCCTTTCGGGATGTTTTTCACAGCCAGGGCCAGTGAGTGGGGGAGGGACAAGTACAGCAAGGACAAAGGCAAAATAGACTGCTAAATTGGCCATGCCCAACCTGTCACATGACCACCTAGCCACACTGAGTCACATGACCACCTAGCCACGCCCACCCAGCCGGTCCACCCCCACCCCAAACTGTCTGACAGACTGTGAATCGGCCCCCTGTTTAAAAAGTTTGAGGACCCCTGATGTAATGACAGGAGAGAAATGGAAAGTTGGTAGAAACAAACTGAAGAAGAGCCAATACTGATGAAAAATTATCATCTAACTGTAGTTCACCAGAATGCCATCACATACAGTGGGGCAAAAAAGTATTTAGTCAGCCACCAATTGTGCAAGTTCTCCCACTTAAAAAGATGAGAGAGGCCTGTAATTGGCATCATAGGTAGACCTCAACTATGAGAGACAAAATGTAAAAAAAACCCCCAAACAATCACATTGGCTGATTTGGAAAGAATTTATTTGCAAATTATGGTGGAAAATAAGTATTTGGTCAATATCAAAAGTTCATCTCAATATTTCGTTATATATCCTTTGTTGGCAATGACAGAGGTCAAACGTTTTCTGTAAGTCTTCACAAGGTTGGCACACACTGTTGCTGGTATGTTGGCCCATTCCTCCATTCAGATCTCCTCTAGAGCAGTGATGTTTTGGGGCTGTCGCTGGGCAACACGGACTTTCAACTCCCTCCAAAGGTTTTCTATGGGGTTGAGATCTGGAGACTGGCTAGGCCACTCCAGGACCTTGAAATGCTTCTTACAAAGCCACTCCTTTGTTGCCCGGGCAGTATGTTTGGGATCATTGTCATGTTGAAAGACCCAGCCATGTTTCCTCTTCAATGCTCTTGTTGATGGAAGGAGGTTTGCACTCAAAATCTCATGATACATGGCCCCATTCATTCTGTCCTGTACACGGATCAGTCGTCCTGGTCCCTTTGCAGAGAAACAGCCCCAAAGTATGATGTTGCCACCCCCATGCTTCACAGTAGGCATGGTGTTCTTTGGATGCAACTCAGCATTCTCTCTCCTCCAAACACGACGAGTTGTGTTTCTACTAAACAGTTCTATTTTGGTTTCATCTGGCCGTATGACATTCTCCCAATCCTCTTCTGGATCATCCAAATGCTCTGTAGCAAACTTCAGACAGGCCTGGACATGTACTGGCTTAAGCAAGGGGACACGTCTGGCACTGCAGGATCTGAGTCCCTGGCGGCGTAGTGTGTTACTGATGGTAGCCTTTGTTACGTTGGTCCCAGCTCTCTGCAGGTCATTCACTAGGTCCCCCCGTGTGGTCCTGGGATTTTTGCTCACTGTTCTTGTGATCATTTTGACCCCACGGGGTGAGATCTTGCGTGGAGCCCCAGATTGAGGGAGATTATCAGTGGTCTTTTATGTCTTCCATTTTCTAATTATTGCTCCCACAGTTGATTTGTTCACACCAAGCTGCTTGCCTATTGCAGATTCAGTCTTCCCAGCCTGGTGCAGGTTTACAATTTCGTTTCTGGTGTCCTTCGACAGCTCTTTAGTCTTCACCATAGTGGAGTTTGGAGTGTGACTGTTTGAGGTTGTGGACAGGTGTCTTTTATACTGATAACAAGTTCAAACAGGTGCCATTGACACTGGTAATGAGTGCCAGGACAGAGGAGCCTCTTAAAGAAGAAGGTACAGGTCTGTGAGAGCCAGAAATCTTGCTTTTTTGTAGGTGACCAAATACTTATTTTCCACCATAATTTGCAAATAAATTCTTTCCAAATCAGCTAATGTGATTGATTGGTTTTTTTTTTAACATTTTGTCTCTCATAGTTGAGGTCTACCTATGATGCCAATTACAGGCCTCTCTCATCTTTTTAAGTGGGAGAACTTGCACAATTGGTGGCTGACTAAATACTTTTTTGCCCCACTGTATACTGACTCTGGATGATGGCAAGAATCTTTAGGCAACAGCGAGGCTATATTGTTATTGAAAGAAATTATAGATTTCTCTCCACAGTCTGATGATTGCTGGATCTTAATGACTCCAATGTTAGGGCACTGATCCCCAACTTTTCTGACTTGGTAACCTAGGGCGGGGGGAGAGGGGAAAGTTCTATGTGAACGGTACAGGTGCTTGCTCATGCAGCTCCATTTGTGCAAGCGGAGGATGCGTTCACCCAGTGCTTGCACGGCCCGGGGATTGGGGACCCCTGTCTTAGTCAATGAATTTAAGATTCCCGTAACCCAATTGGATTGCAAAATAATAATCACAACTTTTCTTTAAAAAACGATACTTCTAGTGTTTATGCAATGGAGGACCAAGATTTCAGAAATCATGGAAATGTTTGAATCTGATACAGCGTCCACATGAGACATTTATTGTGTTCAGAATAAGTTGAAAATTGCTCCAGACTATGCAGGCTTGGACTTTACCCTGAAGTAGAGGACAGTCCTAATATAATGTCTTAGGATTCCAATGCATCCAATAGAAAGTATTTTTAGGATTGTTTGTGACTACATGATCATATGGAATGGTAGTATAAGTTTTGTTGAAATACTTATAGTGTGCCATTTGCTGCCCTAATGTAGATTTCTGGACTTAAGTTATATTTGTACACACATAAACAATTAGGGAAAGATGAGAGAAATTCTGGAAATGTGGATTTACAGACGGCTGTTACATATAAACTGGGTTGACAAAATCACAAATGAGGAGATGATAAGCTGCCTGGGAAAGCAAAGGGAAATAATCAAAGCCATTAAAAAGCAAAAGTTAGAATATTTTGGACACGTGATACGACGCCCAGAAAAGTACGGCATTCTTTGCCTAAATCTCTAGGGAAAGATTGAAGGCAAACAAGGTCCAGGCTGAAGAAGAACATCATGGCTTCAAAACCTAAGGGACTGGTTTAGACAAAACTCAGCAGCACTTTTTCATGCGTCTGTTGACAAAAATAGGATTGCCAACATGATCACCAATGTCCGATGATGGATATGGCATAAGAAGAAGAAGAGAGAAATTCTAGGGCAAAAAGATTACTAGAGAAGATAGTTAAAAGAGACAACACAACCTATTTACTATATTGTGTGATGTGGAAATTCAGGATCTAAGTAGAAGGCATTAAGTATACCCTGAGAAATGTTACTGAGGATTGAAGGCTATAATGGGACTTCATAGAAAAAAGCAGAGAATTGTTGTGAGCTTGGACTCAGTAGCTTTGGGCAGCCATCAAATTGTGCCACTTCAGATCATATCTTTGTAATGGAACAACCCCAAAGATACAGTTACCTTGTATGTTGCCCATAATTTATCCATGGCAGAATGAAAATGAGCTCAATTCTTCTTCTAGTTATATATGAATAATAAACAAAACTGTTACTACTATTAGAGCTACAATTTAATTTGAACTTTACCATGCTTGGTTATCATTTAAACTCAAATAGCACAGTATCAAATAAAAAAAGCTGTAACTCAGGAAAAGCTGCAACAACATTTGGATATTTTTAGCAGCTTTTTGAGAAACTGAATTGCAGTTCTGGAAATTTCCAAGGTCTCTATGTGTATATATATATATCTACCTTCTGTATGTATATATGCAGAAGGTAGCTGTTAATTCTTCCAGATATTTAACAGTTGTGCTATTCAACTGGTTTGCTAAATGGAATGCCAGACACCTAGACAGTGCTTCATCATAAGCAAACAACATCCGTTATAGTTATAAGGAGGGAAGGAAACAGGGAGGGAGAGTGAAAGTATTTGGTGTGCAATCCAGCTTTATTAAAGATCTTCATATTTGAATTTATGGGTAGCTTTTTAATTGGGTTCTGTGAGCACGCTATTGGGAAATATTATAAAAGAATCCACACAGCTTGTCCAAAAATATCGCTGAGAGGTTTTAACCAGAA
The DNA here is from genome assembly GCF_964273705.1 of Natrix helvetica. Classification (NCBI taxonomy): domain Eukaryota; kingdom Metazoa; phylum Chordata; class Lepidosauria; order Squamata; family Natricidae; genus Natrix; species Natrix helvetica. The sequence goes on from NC_138552.1 coordinate 238,543,011, forward strand.
TTAAGAATTTAACTTGGGAATACCCTTCTGTAATTAGAATGTAGTGTTAATATTATGTTTTTAATTTTTATATACGTAGATTTAAAAATTCATCAGACAAGATGTGCATTTATAACATTTGCTTTTTCAGGCCACTGGGAGGAAACGGCTGACAAAAAATGTGTAAGGATGAATAAAATAAAGTTTGTCTTCATATGTGGTCATGGTCTAGAAAGGAAAATTTGGCCAAATGAACTATACTCTTAATAACTGTGTGGAAACAATCTTTTACAAAGTTTCACTTTGTGAGTAACAGCATATGACAGATCCACAAAGAATGCAGGAACACAAGCAACAAACAAATCCTAGACCCATTATTGCACGGCTATCTGACTATTCTTAATGTGCTACTGTTCTTTACTTCTAATTATTTGATACAAGAATGAAAATTCAAAATAAAAGAGGGAGGAAAGCCGGCTATGTTTATATTCTTATAAAATTTGTATATGAAGAATCCACAGGCCTTGGGGAGATTATTGCTCAGAAGAAAAGGTACTTTCAGAATTTAGACTACACAGCTAGCAAAAAAGCTCACGAAGACCAAAAAGCATTTAAAAAGAAAAAGTGATGTGAGACATGAAAAGCTTCAACTAAAGCTGATGAAAGCAATTTAGGACAGGGCATAGCCTAATGGTACATCTATTATTTTGGAAATAATACAGGCTTAACTTACCATCACATGCCTCTTTCTAAAAGAGGCATGTGATATGCCTGTCGCTTGTAACCTGGGAGTCATACTATTTCATTATGTGCTCCCTATATTTCAATGTCAGCATAATAATGATTCAATAATTTTGACTTATTAATAGGGTTACCAGTTGTTTTGTATTTTGACAAATGGAACAACTGGATAACAAGGATAAATTCAAAAAGCTAAGCATTTTTTCTGCTTGGAGAAAAGCCCAGAGCCTTTTTCAGGTGAAAATGATAGCAATTCTTCCTCTTTTTTTAGATGACAGTTACATGTTGTAGCATAATCACAAGTGGCAGGAAATTGTCTCAACTTCATGACAGTTCCTTTGTTTGCAATAATCTATGTTATAGAAATGATCACGGGAACAGCTTGACAAGATAACTAGCTAAGCTTATCACATGGAAAAATCTCTATATACATACATGCCCTCCAGACCTTAACAAACAGGCAGTGATTACAGTATATGCAGTATGTGTAAAACATGTTACTGCAGTCCCCAAAGGTACTGTTTCAAGAGGCATCTGGACTTTCTGGTTTTTCTTTGAAAATGTTTCATTTCTCATCCCAGAAGCTTCTTCAGCTCTGGTTACTGCAGTCTGCTCTTGGCAATAATTTATGTTACACTTTAGGTTTTACAAAGGATTTATTTTCTATACCCTTAATTATATTGGGTATTGGTCAACCCAGCCTTCCCTGCTTTATGGCTTTATCTTCTGACTCGAGAATGCAAAGTCAGTGTAGGCATATGGCATTTTGACCATTAGTTGCTCTGTTTTTTCTTGTGACAGTTCTGCTTTCATTTAATAAACATGTGCCATATAATATGTAATAAATTCAGCATCAGCTGACCTTTGATAATTGATCTCTGACATATTCAGCTCACTTTATTAGAAGGTTGACAAAATGGTTGTGTGCATGGTACTGATCTCTGTGATTATCAACAGGATCATTTAAATTTAACATGTATTAATAAATACAAAAATGTACTACTTAGTACAATTCATCCACCAATCCCTGCCAACAGCTCTTAAATGATATAGTCATTGCACAGTCAGTAAATACTTTAAATATATAACACTTATATCTCCACTCACTCCTTTCAAACAATACATACACAGTAGTTGACCAAAGAATAATATTTCTCACAAATAACGGTTATCTAGCTATTTTTGTGTATGCTTTCATTTAATTAAATTGATTAATCAACTTTGTTGATTTGTTGATGAGTATTCTCCATATCCAATTATCATGCTACCAATGTATATCATGGACTCCAGGGGTGGGTTGCTCCCGGCATTACTGCTGGTTCGGTGCGTGTGAAATTTTGCGCGTGCTCTCTTGCAATTTTGTCTACATGCATGCTCTTGCTTCGCTCACGTGTGAATCACGTGAAAATTCTACTAACTGATAATGAGACATCAGATCTAGTCCACAAATGAGCACTAATACACAGGTGCATGTATTTGGTGATTCTGGATCTAACAATTCTTGCCACAGTTCAGGTTTATTTATATATGTTCTTCCATTCTTCAAATCAGGTAACTTTTATGTATAGGCTTAATTTTAAAAGCAAAAGTGTAAATGGTTTCTCCGAGCTTTTTATTTTTGTTCAATTCAGGTTTGTAATGGTTGTATGATGTTGAACAAACCATATGCCTCAGAACACACAATGGGAAAAAATAGTTTTAGGGTTTCTCATTATGATGAACTAATATATTATTTTGTAACTATTGCACTTGCCAACAGGAAAAAAAATGCTTGTAGATTTACCGTTAGCACTGATTAATCACAGAGAAGCCATTATAAGACTGGTACATTAACAGATGATTAGAAGAATATTGGAACATATCCTTTTTATTCTGAATAGCAATGATAGTTAGAAAGTGTTTGAGGAAATGGGGAATTCTTTAAGGAGAAGAATTATGTTTATCTTTTATTATCCACATCATGCTGTCTCCCATTTTATGAGAACCAAAAGGCAATATTCATGAATCAAGTTAAGAAGTGAGATTTTTGTTGTTTGGTGCAGTAGTTTAGGCAGGTTAGAAACCAGGAGACCAAAGCTCTAGTCCCATGTTAAGCACAAAGCCAACTGGGTAACCTTTGGCCAGTTATTTCTCTAAGCCCTAGGAAAGAGGCAATGGCAAGCCACATTTGAGAGATCTTGCCAAGAAAACCTCAGAGACTTATCCAGACCATCTCCAAGAATTGGATGTGACTAAATGGAAGGGAGGGGAGATTGCTATCTCTCATTTTGTGAGAACCAACAAGCTCTATTCGCCAATCAAATTAAACTAAGACATTTGTTCGATTTACATCTTACACAAATCCAACCATTTTGGCACAGTTTAGGTTTTGGGATGATGAATAAATCATGGATTGCTGATGTTTGAAAATCTTATCATACAATTCCATACAAGTTAGAGACTTATTATATAGCAATGCATATGTTTGCTTTTGTAAGAGAGAAAGAAAATTAAAAGATAGATTGTACGGTCTTCAGTGGCAAGTATAGGATTTTATTTTATTTTCTACACTTATTGATGCTGCTCACATCATTCTCATTCTAGTGTTGAGCCTTGTTTTTTCCTCTTCTCTGGTTTTGCCAAAAAACTCCTCTAAGACCAGGCTGAGCTTAGTTTTCAGTTGAGTCACAGGACTTTTACAATCACTTCTTTCTCTGCTTAGTCATGAGTCTTTCTGAGATGTCCTATTGTGTTACAGTGTGAGAGTACATTAATGATATTTCATGAAAGAATGTCTGGTTTTTGCACCAACCTCAGTGTCACTGTCAAAATTCTAAGGATTGTGCCCCAAAGGATTAAAGGGCTCTCTGTCAAATCTTTCTACTTATTGAGTTGCTCTTAACTATTTTAAGACCTGAATATTGCTAAAAAATTGAGCAATTTTAGAGCAGGCATGCCCAAAGCTGTGAAAGGACGTTCTGCGTGTGCTAAACTGAAATAACTATGAAACAATCTGCCTATCAAGTGGAATTTTCTGCATTGAGGGGTTATCTCAAAGTAAATGATTTCAGTGATTGCAGCAGCAGTGGTTCTGTAAATAGTGCTAATTAGCATTGCTCTAATTTTTACAATTTGATTGTAATATTTGTGATAGGTTTGGATTAAAAAGGGCAAATCAGACTATGAGTAAATTTAAGAGTCAATTTCTATTTAACACATGTTGTGAGCATGTCTGCCTCATCCGAACACTTTCACCAGATTATAGCTGATAGAAGGGAAGTGTGTGGGTGCGTTTGGTTAGGAGCAAGAGTGCATATTTGGTTGGGCCTTTTAAATGTGTGGGTGTAGATTTAAATCAATCATGTAGTATAAAAATATTCAGAGAATAAAGATAGAGAATGAAGAAAGTCTAGGATTACAATTATTATAATAGACATATTTTATTCTTCATAAGCAGATCATAACTGGAATTTGAAACGTGAAGCTTCGCTCGCGCATGCACTGGCCGCGCATTGCTCGCACATGTGCAGTTGACAAAAAATTGTTCTGCACATGCACAGAAACATGCCAGCAACAGCAGTAGAAACCAGGGAACCAGTTTGGGAGCATGGCCAGCCTGGGTCGCTGCCGGTTCTACGACCCAGGCCATAATACCACTACCGATTCAGCCAAACCGGGAGCAACCCACCTCTGGGTAATAGTAAGGAGGCTGGAATTTATTTCATTAACTTATATTACTTGTGTATTTTTTTTGTTAAAGCATAATCATCACTCTCTTAAATACTTTAACATAAGGAAAGAAGAAACGTTGGAGGACAAAGCATAAAGCAAGGCTATGCAATTATCTTTTAAAATGTGCCTAAAATTGGCAATCTGATATATCAATGTACATGTATTTCATTGTACATTAGTACATATCAATTGGACCATATTTTTAGAAAGCTGATCCATTTACACAAATCTAATTTACATATGAAAACATCTGAGAAAGGAAAAACATCTGCTCTAATTTGCATATTTGACCTATCTTTCCTCCTAAGAAAATGATCCTCTGGTATCATTTGGAATTAGAGAGTCAACTTACTTGCAAATTTATGAAGTTTTTTTGTTCTATCAATACTTAGCATGTAGCAGATTTGACTGGAATATTGTTAAAATATTTTCCAGGTCATCAGGATTGGAAGAGTTGGATAGAATATGCATACTAAACATTATGCTCACAGTTAAATAACATTTCAGGATTTGTCTGAACATCATCATGATTTTCATATAGTAAGAAAAAAGTATGGATGGTGAAAAGGAATACAGAAATACTTCAATTATGTGAAATGTATTTCCCATGATATCCAACAATTCCACACAATGGCATGCATGATCAGAAAACTTTTAGAAACACTACAATCATGAGAATTGTATTTTTTTTGTTGTTTTAGATTTCTAGTTGCATGTCAGTATATTGTTGCAGCAATTTGTAGAGGCTGCTGCAAAATGGGACTAGGACAAACAAATGGTAGGGCCAAGCAAAATACATTTTATTTTATTTACATGAAAATATATTTTAAATTAAGTATATTATTTTTATTTTGTTACCTGTTGTGTCTATTACGGCAAACACTTTTCTTTTTTGCCGTAATAAAAAAATATGTTTTCAACCATTAAAGTGTCTTTGGGGATTGCATCTAGGCCTGTCAAGAACTTCATGCAATGTCGGAGCCCCAATAAGTCTGTAGATTTATAAGAAAAAATTACTCTTTCATTTGAAATATACAATGGCTTAAAGTGGTGCCATGTTGCATTTGCAAAGAATATTAATTAAATGCCAACTGTTAAAAAGCAAAAATGCATTTTGCGAACACTAGCAAGTCAGTATTACTGTGGGTCACAAAAGCTTTTTGTTTTCTACATGCCTTCTAATAGAAATGCAGAATTATGACTTTCAGATGTAGCATGTAAGGGAAGGTGATTCTGCCAATTCATTATAGTATGTTAGTTCAGTGGTGTGTAAATACATTATTAGTTAATTCTTTTTTCTAAAGGTATCTCATTTTTTCCACTACTTTTAAGAATTTTCATTCTTAGAAATTAATAGGATTAAATAATTCCTACTAAGAAGAATTTAGTAAATTTCAGTGATCCTGTGTAAAGGATAAATAGTTTATATGTCATTTTTGTATGGTTGTTTTCCTCCTATCAGATTATGCAAATTCTATTTTCATAATAAAAATAAATCAAGTAAATTATCTTGAAATAAGTAGGTCATGAGAAAATCAAAAATGGATTTTGCTTTTCTATTGCTAAGTTGATTTAATTAAGCTTATAATTTTATGATATACGGTACATTATTACAAAATAATAACTAAAATGTGAAAAATGTTATTTATTAATGGATGTAATGAAAAACTTGAGTGCAAAGATATATCACTCTGTATATAATATCAAGTTATTAACTTTGTTTAGTGGAAAGCAGTTATGCATAAAGGCAATGGTAGACATTTTCATTTTATCTTTATTGGAAAATATTAGGTGTAACATAACTGGATTGTGAAAACTATGTATCTGTTTATTGAGACAGGGCAAACCATTTGAGGAAGCCACATCTTTTTAAAGAATTATGATGGCCACCGAGTCTGTTTCCTACACCTCTGTGTTGTAAATGCCCAGAAGGTCCTTCCAACAGGATTAGAGAGATACATTTATTCATATAAAACATAAGCTAATCAAACTTTTGATTTTCCGGTATATGCTTATATATCAGTGATGGCGAACCTATGGCACGCGTGCCACAGGTGGCACGTGGAGCCATTTGTCAGGGCACGCGAGGTGCTGCCTGTCAGCTGTCTCCAGTCCCCTAATCATCTTTGTTGCTCTTCTCTGCACTCTTTCTAGAGTCACCCTTTTTAAAAGCCATTTTTCGCCCTCCCCAGGCTCCAGAGCCTTTATAGGAGCCTGGGGAGGGCGAAAAGAGCCTCCCCCGCCCCCCGGAGGCCCTCCAGAGGTTTCATGAACTTCCCTGAAGCCTCTGGAGCGCAAAAAAACGGCCCTATGGGCAAACCGGAACTTTGGGAACAGACTTCCGGTTTGCTCGGAGGTTCGTTTTGACTGCTCCGGAGGCTTCAGGGAAGCGTCCTGAAGGTCCCTCAAGCCTTCGGAGCGCTCAAAACGACCCTCTGAGCAAACTGGAAGTCACTTCCGATTTGCTCGGAGGTTCGTTTTGACTGCTCCGGAGGCTTCAAGGAAGCATCCTGAAGGTCCCTGAAGCCTCCCGAGGGCTTCCGGGGGGGCAGGGGAGGCTGTTTCTGCCCTCCCCAGGCTCCTATAAAGCCTCTGGAGCCTGGAGAGGGCAAAAAAAGAATGTAAAAATGGGGGGTCGCTCCTGTAGTGCATGCATGCGCCCTGGGGGGGTGTCGCACATTGCATTATGGGTGCGGCACGCCCGCACACTACCCCCATGTGCTCCCCCCATTTATGGCACGCGAGCCAAAAAAGGTTCGCCCTCACTGTTATATATTATCAATGAACATAGAACACATTCATATTTAAGATTATTTGCATGCTGTCTCTTTGTTTATATATTCTTTGCATATATGACAGTACAGGTAGTCCTTGACTTACGACTGTAATTACAGACTGTAATTTCCATGACTAAGCAATGAGGTTATAAAATGTGACGGCATTGTTTAGCAACGGCAATCCCTGCAGTTTTAGTTGCTATTGTTAACTAATAGCAATTCTTCTTCCAGTGGTTGCTAGATAAAGCAACTTTCTGTCAGCTTTCTGCAACCAAAGTCAGCTTGCATCGGTTCCTCCACCCCTGGATTTGGGACCACAGCAGCCAGAGAAGGGAGACCCTAAATGTCAACCCATCACCACTTCTGTATTTGATACCATGACTCTACTTCAATTCCTCCTCTCAAGTATCAATTACAATAGTCCCTGGTATAGTTCATCCAGGGCCTGGGGTTCCTTGCCTTACCAACTCATCTTGAAGGTCATTGTTCAACTTCTTTCTGAATTGGTTAGTAAAGGTTACCTCTTTCCATCCAACATCTCCAGCCAATAGTTTAAAATCTGCAAAGGACAACTTTACTATCCATGTAACAAGGTATGATATATTAATTTTGCCATTATTTAATTATCTTCATTATGTTCATTCCAAATTCAAAACCTTAAGCAGTTTAATGTGGAAGTTCTAAAATCAAGATGATATCCTACCATGAGCTAGCAGGTATTGCTTTAATTAGTTTTAATTTGTATATATGTTTTATGATGCACATCGACTAGAGAAACTTGTGGAGTTGGGCAGTTATAGAAATCAAATAAATAAATCAAATCAAATAATAGGTTGGGCCAATTCCCGTTAGAGTTGGTAGACCAACAGGCACAGAGGTGTCAAGCAATAAAGGGTATTGTGATTAAACTTCAGGAGCTTAAATCAATCACAACCTGCAGGTCTTCTCCTAACTGAAGAGCTAGTTAGTATGTGGATTGCCTCATTCTAGACCAGATGTAGTTCCCAATTAAGATCAGCCACACATAAAGCATATGGTCCTAGCTTAACCAGGCAGTAATGAGGCCATGAGTTACTGTAGCTAAATGTCCTGAAGTAAGTAAGTCTGCAATTGTTGCATCAGCAGAAGCTGGCCAAATACCCCTCTAGCCACAGTTTCCACCTGCTGTTCAATTAGGAGCTGTGAACTCAGAAAGAGCCCCCATACTGTATACAGTCTAGATTAAAATGGTTGTCCCTTCACTAAGTCCCCACAACAGCCAGAATGTGTAAAAGTCCAAAGAACAAGTGAAAGAGGACAATCTAGACAGCACTCTATTTACTTCCTTGAAGTTTACAGGCCCAAAAGATAATATAGCAGGATAGTGTCTCGGGTACTACAAAGAATCTAGCCTATAGAATTAAGCCTTTTTTATGAGAATGTATTATTAACTGATTATATTTTTGTTAGTTAGATACTAAAGAAATTTAAGCCACAAGTTATTTTCTTAGTTGAAGTGGTTTTTGAAATTTGTTGGCAATAAACAAAGGATATTATGGAAAACGTGATCCAGATCACTTCCGGTTCCCGTGGGCGACGGATGCCTTGTCCGTCGCTCGTCTTCTCGATGGGCTCCGTTCAGGAGAACAGGGGACCTTGGAGGGGTCTCCTGCCACAGGGCGGCTTGCCGGAACCCCCCAGACTCGGCGGCAGCCGGTGGGGGTGTTTCCAGCTTCGCCCCAGGAGCCGGGGAGCGAAAAAGGGGGCATGTTTGCCCTTTCACTGAATGGGCTCCGGGAGGAATGAGTCAAGCAGAGGAAGAGTAGCCGAAATGTTGGTGGTGGAGGATCCTTCTTAATCTCCTTAACTATCGTTAACGGATAAGCAGCAGACTACTGTAAATTCGTGTTCAATCTATTTAAACCGAAGATTAGAGGGGGTGTTTTTCTTCTTTTTACACCCCCCCCCTCGGACAAAGCAGCATTTAAACTATCTCTCTCTACATCGGAATAGAGAGAGAACAAAGGCTGACTTGCCACTTGAATTAACTATGTGAGAAAGATCGAAATCACAGTTGCAAGAGGGGATTGCTGAGCTGTTTTCTTAAAAAATGGAAACTTTTGCTCTTCTCCCTGCGAAAGGAGGAGTCAAGATGGTTTCCCCCCCGTCTTCGTTTTTGTACTTATAAAGGAACTCTGCCTTTTGAAACTACCTTTGGAAAAAAAAATCTCTAGTATTGTCTTAAAACCTCCCCTGAAGGTGCTCTGGACCTCTCCTATTGCGTGGTTTTTCTGGATTTTGATTATTTGACTTTCCCCTTTTTGGTGTATCTCCATGCCTTGGAACAGTGAAGGAGAACTAACTTCTCACTTTCGGATTTGCCTGCCACCTTGGATCGGCCCGGCTGCACGCTCCGCTGACGCCATTTTCTTTGTAAAAGACTTATCATCTCTGAATTCAGACAAATGGGACCTAAAAAGCCACCAACGGGCAAGTCATTCTCGGCTCCTGCCTTGGCAACCTCCAGTCCAAGCATGCAGCAGACCAAAATTACTTCATTGTTACAAAAAGAAGGGGCTGGGGAGAGCTCAAAAGAATTATCTGTCAACCAAATGTTTCAGGAAATTATGAGGGGTCAAAACGAGCTGAAAAAGGAGGTGGCAGATCTCAAAGACAAACTCAGAGGGGTACAACATCATATTACAGAAAATAAACAGAGAATTGTGGTGTTGGAGGAGGGGACAGCTGGGCTGGAAAAGGAGGTTAAGGCAGTCTGGAAGGGAAATTTAGAATTGGATAACTTTATGGCAAAAATAGAACTTGAAAGAATGTCATTTTTTCTCAGATTCAGAACTTACCAGAAAAAGAGAATGAAAATCTTAAAGATATTATGAGTACAATTTTAGCAGAATATATCAAGACAAATAAAGAACAGTTGTGGTGGGCTATGGATCTGGTCTATAGGATCAATTCAGCATATACTAAAACCCACAACATTCCAAGGGAGTTATGTTAAATTTCTTAGGAGGACCACGAGGGATGAGGTGCTAGGGGCCCAAAGGGAGGGACCATTAAAATATCAAGATAAATAAATTACCATTCATAAGCAAATTCCGAAAAAAAATAGAGAAAGAAGGAGGAAGTATTCCTCCTTATCAAAGAAATTATACAATAAAGGAGTTTGGTTCAGATGGTTATTGCTAGAGGGAATGCTGATTTTCTGGGAGGGAAACAGAATTAGAATTAACACTGGAAGAGGCTGAAGCCTTCACTAAAAAACATTTTTCTCTCCTAGAGGATGAAAATAAGGGAGGTGCTGAAAAATGCAGCAATGTACAAGATATGGGGGAGGGGAGGCGTGGCTCCATCTGGGGACAGGGAGGAAGGAGCAATATCGAAAAGGCTCAGATCACAAAAATAAATGTATTTGAAATATTATTGTAATTGTTGATATACTAGAACGTGACAAAGAACGAGATGATTGAACACATGATTGATATAATGTAAGAATTCTGTTTATGCTTATCTTTTATATGTTGTTTTCAAATTGAAAAAATTGTGAGATTTGGAGGGATTTCTACCACTAGCACGGGAGCTGCCAAAATTTTCTATGTATCTTTGTACCCTTTCCCCATAAATGTTTTTTAAAAACCAATAAAATCTTTAATATAAAAAAAGAAAAAGAAAATGTGATCTGTATTCAATTCAGATCCTTATGTTTTTTTTTCAGATGTTATGTATTCTGTAATCAGAATAGTCAAGGCCAGCCATTCTTTAAACATTTGAAAATACTATTGTTATTTGTAAATATTGTTACTTTTCATCAACTTCAGTTGATTTATTTTGCTGTTTCATGTTTCGAGAGACAAACAAAGATAACCAAATTATTATGGTTTCTTTGCTGTTGTTGTATTTCTGTGAAATTGCCAAAATTATACGTACTGTGGCTATCTCCTTTTGCCCCATTTGTGTGTGTGTCTGTGTCTGTAATATATGTATATGTGTGTATATACATACACATACACATGTAAACAGAAACAGAAACATACACACACTCTCTGAATGTCCGAAAGGCAGCCTTTCTTAGTTGGGAGTCTATGGAATACAAGGATTCTGCAATAGATCAATAAGGGTGCAATGAAGAGAAAATGCTAGGAAAGAAAATATATACAGTATTTTTAATGCAAGGTTCTTCCCTGGTTAAAAAGAATTAGGAGAGGGTGCCCAAAAGCTTAATAACAGTAATCTGTGCTGGCAATCTCTATTTGCCAGATAACTCGTTTTTTTTTTTGCAACCATTGCATTTTGAGATGTTCTTCTTCAGAGATTTCTGGGATTCCTTGCTAGTCTCGGTTCTATTTCTCTTATCATTGTTTTTGTATGGCTTTAAGTTTGTTTCTGTCAGAAAGGAAGGAATAAGGAAGTGTTTTATTTGAATTGGAGCAAGTAGTTTACAGGAATCAATGGCTATCTAGTACAGTATGTGCTGTGAAGTAATAGTTCCACCTTGGCACAAATTGGAATGAAAAAATTGATTAGTAGCAATAGCCAATAGCTATGCAGTTGAGGTGGGAAATCTCTGTGATGGATTGGCTGGAGTGTTGTTCAAGTAACACAAATCACTTTGAGAAGTATTAAGAACAAGAAAGAGCTAAATATAGTGCTGGTACTATTTACTCTGATCATGTACTATATTCTCAGAGAAAAAAGAAATTATGAAGGTTGAGTGACAATGCCAGGGGTTCCAAAATGGGACAGCCACAATGGGCAAGAGCTATTTCCCAAAAGCATTTCATCTAAGGTAAGGAAATAGCCTCTTCAATTAACGAGACTACAAATTTTTCTTAACATCCAAGACATAGATTAATACTGTACAACTATGTTAATAGAACATAAGTTTCAATAATTATAAATAGCAACACAAAGAAGGATGTTGCCTGCTTCAAAATGTTTGAGTACCACTACAATTTTACTGTAACACAAGATTGTTTTCTCAAATAAAGAGAGCAATATAATCCCTGAAGGGAGATCATTACCAAATAGTTATGAATGTTTATGCAATGTAAATAGTTTGCTATAGTCTCATATTATAGCTTCTGTTCACATACCATATTGAGTCATAATATGGTTTTTATGGTTTTGGAGCGAACTAAGCTATTGTGATTTCTAAACCATAGTTTAAGGCTTCATGGTCAATCTAAATACAGACATTGTGGCTTTTTCATTAAACTATAATTTTAAAAGGCACATGAAAACCAGCCAGTGAATGAATAGGATCTTTCAGAGATCAGATGGTTTTTCCCAATTTGAATCAACTCCCTGAAGGGGAAAAAACATTGCAGTGATTGCAAATTCATGAAACATTGCTAAAGTAATGAAGATGTTTCTCAGGTTGTGAATTTAACACCACCATCCTAAAAATATAATGTAACTGTTAGCTTTTGCAGTACCTTGTAAAGAACAGCCCTGCGGCTATTTTTCCTACTGTTGCTAAAGTTTTAGTATTAGTATTATTTTTACTTATTTTAAGTGTTAGACATACATTATGTCTAAAATATTGGCATTTTTTTCTCATGAGCTGTTGTGCCAAGAAATGATTATTTAGGGTAGAGCATGAAGTCACGAGCTGTTGTGTTTCCATTATGAACTTAATTGTGTAGAAATAGGCTTTCTGTTCTTAAGTAGAACAGAGTAGCTATGTTGTATCTGCAGTTTATTCATATGATAGAATATATAATAAAACGACAATCTTGAACTCCAGATACTTTATTATGATTATTTTCAAGACTTGATGGTTTGAGCAAACATAAGTGACTCCGGCTTGCAACATTTAAATGATTAATAATTTCCTGTGTCTACACATGTACCTGTATCCTAGCATATCATTGTACTTGCAAATTTTTCTCAGTCCAGAAAGCTTCCTAATGGCCTTTCACATGTCAGAAAAATCCACCCTGTCTATAGAATCACAATTTATAAAGAGTTTAATAAGGTTAAGGCTACAATTATACCAGAGTCTACAAATCATCAAATAAGGTGGTAAGTGATTGTTTAGATCATGTTCAACTTTTGGATATCTTGGGGATATAAATAATATATATTTATAAGATGATAAAGGACTGTAGAAGGTGTGCAAGGGATATGGCCACATCAGGTTTGTAAATTAGCTGGGATTTTCCTTTATTTCCCGAAGGATTTGGTTGTTTTTTTGTTTATTCTTGTTTTGGTAGCAGAGGGAAGTTGCATATAATGAAAACTTGTTACAGCGGCAAATATAAATGTAAAGGTAATCTATCCAAATACAAATGAATTTTATCCAAATGTTCTGTTTTTAAAAATGTCCTTTTTATAATAGCTGCATCTTTATTTATTTATTTATTTATTATATTTATTTCTATCTCAAATGCAGTTAACCACAGCTACTAACTATTTTTTGCTTATTATTCTCTAGAATATTATTCAGCAAGACATTGGGGCATATCATGTTAATTAGGGAAGTAGAATATTAAATGGCAACCTTTTTCTCCTGAAACGACTAATGGTGCTTAACTGTGCTATCAGATGCATGAATGCATTTTCTAAGTTTGTTTGTTTCAGTTACAGATGTACTGACAGATAAGCAGTGAATATAACACTCAACTACTATTCTTGACTATGAATGAGACCACTGTCTAAAATAAGTAAGCTATCCAGTATTTTCCCATTTATCTAGGGCAGTGATAGGGAACCTTTTCAGCACCAAGTACCCAAATTGGAACGTGCGTGCATGTGGCCGCGTTCCGGAAACCTGAAGACCAGTTGGCCGGCCCGTGCATGCCTGTTTATTTGGCCCATTTTGGCCATTTTAAGGCTGTTTTTTGGGTTGTTTTTGGGTTGTTTTTGCGCCAGATATGGCCCTAAGTATTGGCCTAGAAACAGTCTGAAAACTGCCCGAAAACAGCCTCGGTTTTGGCCATTTTCAGTCTGTTTTCCAGCGCCTATGAAGACCAGAAGAGCAGCCAACTGTGCATGCCATCTCTGGCACACGTGCCACAGGTTCGCCATCACGGGTCTAGGGTTATATGAGAAGAAGGTAATGAAAATAAGTGATATTTTGGAACGTACCATCCTTCCTAGGTTACAATTCTTAAACAATATTGTCTTTAATATAGTTATGGCCATTTAAATTATTGTTGCAGTATCTATCTTTTTTCCAGTCGACATGCCTATTTCTTTTTTATGAATGTGAATTAGCACTGAGGCAGGGGATTTTTTCCATTTTTTAAAAAAAAATATAAAATATGAGGAAAACGTTGTTTGCACAGGTGAAAAAGATTTATTAAGATCTGCGCTTTACCAAAAAAAAAAAACCCCATCCCTCAATTGCAACTATAATTTAAATTCGGTATATTTATTTTCGAATAAGATTTAATAAAAACTTTTTTTTATAGCATTTTCAGTAGGTGACCCTTCAAAGTCGACTTTAACAGAATTTACAGAGTTGTAAGGGACCTTGGTGGTCTTCTAGTCCAACCCCTTGCTCAGGCAGGAAACCCTATACCAGTGATGGTGAACCTCTTGGGCATTGAGTGCCCAAACTGGAATGCCCATGCATGCACACCAGAGCGCCGGAAACCCAAAGACCAGCTGACCAGCGTGCATGCATGCGGCAACCAGCTCGTCTTCAAGCCTCTGGTATATGCATACGCACCAGCCAGCTGGTCCTCACAGAAGCTGGAACACCGAAGACCAGCTGGCTGGCACACTCATGCCTATGAGATGTGATTAATTTATTGAAATTCTCTTTCTTGTAATTTGAACCTATTAGACTTGGATTCTATTTTCTAGAGCAAATTAAAATGTATTTATCTGGGTAACCATATTGTTTGAAGATCACCTTTGTATAATCCTTTAATACATGCTTCAGCTTTTGTTCATAAGACATGGTTCATAGGTCTCCTACTCTCATCAAGAACATAAAATTTATTTATCTTCCAAAGTGTCAAGTAGCCCCCCTCCCAATTAGTTGTTTTGATACTTGAATTTTTGATTGCACATCAGAACAGTTTTGACTATGCATGTATCATATTCAATGTACCTTGTGACTATACTTGGAGAATATATACTTCCCATTCTCGTAACTTCAGCGTGTATCTATTTAAGAAGGCATTTGAACAGTAAATAAAATAGACAAGGAACAGATTCTCAAGCGAAGCTGTGATTCATCTCTACATTAATTTGGAAAGTCAAGTTCAAAATACCAAACTAAACAAACCACTGTGTGAAGCCTTTTTTTCCAATACACACCTTTTTAAAAAAAATAGGAGTCACAATTTTAATGACTTCACACTCTGCACTAAGATATAATGTGGTTATTTTTATTGCACATGACAGGTGAACCCATTCAATGTGACTTAGCATTTTATGTAAACCAGACATTATGGCTTGTTTATCAAACTGTGATTTAAAGTATCCTGCTTCAAATCAGGTGGGAAGACAGTTCTGTTCTTTTATGTTTCACACATTCCCATTGTATAAATTTTGTGCATGTCCATCAAGACATCTGTTGTCATACTATGCTCACATATAATGTAATTCTTTTTCCTTAAGAGTTTGAGATCAATTTCCTTATAAGACTTAAAGTGTTTTGATCTGTATAAAGCCGACTTGTTTGAGAGACATCTCTGATTCAGGCTGGTTAGCCTAACTGAGGAGAATGTAATGGAAAAATGTAGACAGGGGCTCTGTATGTACGTCATGTGGTAACTTAGCAACCAACCACTGTGCTGCACTTCTTCTTAATAGTCAGACTTGCCTTTCAGTTTCTGCACAAGCTTTGAAGTTCAATTTGTGTTCCCCACCATCCCCCACTGAGTGAGTTGCTGAAGAACAGGGAAATACCAGAACTTCCTGGTGTCACTGCAACTAGTACTGTGCCAACAGAAAGATACTCTGAGCTATGCCAAGAATTTAACTGGCTTTCTAAACACAGCAGAAAATGTTCAGCCATTGGTTATTGGTTCAGAGGAGTTAAGCCTCTTCAAACTACAGTAGCATTTCCTGTTGCTAGTGAATCATGTTCATCTTAAAAGCTAAGAGCTGTTTAAGTTGCTTTGCAGTAAACATTTATTATTAGGGACCTGGAAACAATTTGAGAATTCACTGGCTTCTGACTTTGCATTTTAATAGGAAAGATCAATTTCTGCATACAATATTTGATCTACATAAAATATTTTGCCTCAACCAAGAGATGTAGCAATTAGGAAAAAGGCAAATTTCATGTTTTTGTTCATTAGGAAATGGGTTGAAAAGAAAAATGACAACATTGTAATGCCTTTTGCTCTTCTGTAGAATATCTGCATCTGGGATGCAGGTACAGTTCTGGTTGCTGCATATTGAAAATAACCTAAGTGAGCTAGAAAAAATGCAGAAAAGGGCAACTGAAATGAGCAAGGGGACCAAATGCCATCCCAATAAGAAATGTTTGGAATTCTTTGGCTTGGAAAAAAAATCAGCTGAGATGGGGAAATGATTGAGGTACATAAAATCATGCATGGTGTAGAGAAAGTAGACAGGGATAAATTTTTATTCTTTTAAAACTTTAGAATTGGGTCATCCAGTGACATTGATGAAAAGGAGAACTTAAATGAGAGCAAAAAAAGCAGCTGGTTGACTATGAAAATCCAACACTATTATGAATAAAATTCCCTTAGGGTGCACCTTTGTCTGATATTGTAGGGATGTTCTTATATTCAATCTGCTTTGTTTAGATTTATAAACATGAAACAGGAGCAAAAGTGTCTGCAATAAAATACAATGACATTGTAATATACCTTCAACTTATATGCTTACATTCTGCTGCCTGATGTAAGGTCAGCATTTGTGTGATATCATCATATTATAATTTATTAAATTTATAAGCTGCATCCTGCAGACCTCAAAAAAGTTTCTTCATTTCTGCATTTATGAGATTATTACACAGGTAACTTTACACAGTACATGATTAAGGGTGTGAAATAATATAAGGGCTGTTACTCAAAAAAAGAGCCTTCTAGAGTCTTCATGGATGTGATTCTATTTACAAGCCATGAATTCTTTGGAGGAAGCCCAAATAAGATTGTAATGGCTTTGTATGATATGTAATGTAAATGACAATGGATACATCCTGCCCAGAGTAATAGATTTTGCAAGAATTGTTTCTGGTCTGTTATCTCAGCATTGTTCTTTTGGATTTGCAAGCATGTGCGTATCTTTTAAATGTTATTCCATAATTAATGTTAAAATGTTCCACTTTCCTGTTTCCAATGACTTTCCCTTTTAGTTTAGAAGATATTTTTTCACCTTATACAATGAATCAATTTTAGAGTTCTACAACATCTGAAAATACAGTTTTAAGCTTTCATGTTGTTTTTCAAAAAAGCTTAAATGTACAAAAATGTAATTAATTCCCTAACTTTTAAATTGGCACCATTGAAAACCTTCCTTCTCCAATGAGGTGGAGATAGCATCCAGGCATGAGTTGACATTGTCTGCTCCTGATTGGACTGAGTCTGTTTGTAAGATTCTTAAGCTCCGCCTCTGTTGCTAGCCTCCCAGCTTTCAAACTCAGTCCACTCAAGGACGGTTGTGTCATCTGCTTGCTCTGAAATTTGAAGAAAATTATTGTCCTTTAATTGAAATTTGACTCTAGATTCCCTGTGCTACCTGCAAAAAATAAACCCTTTAAAACAGTTATGTTATCAGATTATCCTAGAGATACGTCGCTTTGACCCTTCAGTTTCATTTCTATAGGACTGCTAGTTGAGAAGCTCATTAGCCCTCTTACGGACACTCAGTTTCAGTTCCAATGTCTGCAAAACAATAACATTACAAATAGAGTTTTAAATTACGAAAGGATGGCCAAACACTGATGTAGCTAATGACAAATGTAAACCAGAAACAATTAAGAGGAGCTGAAAGAAATTAAAATGTCAGGATTGTTCAGCAGTATTTATTTAGTTTTAAAAGCTGTAGATGTTAAACATGATCCATTTTTTAAATATGTTGGTTAGAGTAACTTCTGTTATTAAAAACTGAGCTGTGTTTTAGAATTTGTTTTTCTAAATTTTGAAGAATAAACTGTTGCTTACAGATCTGTATTTTTAAAAGGAAACTGTTAAAACATGAACTTTATTAGCAGAATTACATTGGTTTTTTAGAGCTGTTGCTTAATTTATCCCTTTGGAAACTTAGGTGTTCCCCTTTACTATGTTCCTAATATTATTTAGTACATAGGTTCGTACATAAATCATAACACGGTCATAAAAATCATGACACCATATAATATCAAAACAACTAAATATATCCCAAGCTCATGTACAACCTCCTTCACATTGGTTCCCAAATGAAAGACCTTTTCAATTTCAACAGTTCAGAGAACTAGTGTGTTGATTTAAAAATCAGAGATTGCCCTGGGAGCTGACAAAAAACTGATGTTCTCTCAATTTTTATACACCTGTTTTTTTAAAAAAGGTCTATTTATCTATTATCCATTCTCTAAATACCAATTGCTAGTGAAAAATGGCAAAGTACAGAATATTTTACATCTATCAGATTTTTTAGCTATAGTTTGGAAGTTTAGAATTGAAAGTTATGTAGTAACCAAATTAAGAAAATAAATCCTGAGGATAAGAGGTAATTTTATTTATTCCGTCAGCCTATTTTTCAGTTGCTGTTCAATGCCACCATTTTTCAAAAATACTTTAGGTGCCATTCAACCAGATTCAAGTCTTGGGTGACTAGGTAGACAGGTACTTGTCATCTCGATCTTCTCTTATAATTATTTGTAGCTCTTCCCAAAGAAAGAATTTTTCAATAATTTCTTTGATCCCATCTGTCCTCCTTATCTGTTGTTTCTCTCTTTTATTGTTTCCCTCAATACTGCCAAGCTTAACCATTTTTTCCAATCCATCATCCCCTCACACTACATGCCAAGTATGTGAGTTTTTGCTCGTTGATCATCACTTCAAGCCATTATTTGGTCTAGGACTGACTGATTGGCTCTTTTTGCAGTTCATTAAGGCTTTCAACTAAAAGCTTGGGAAAAACAGCCTCTTAAAAGCAACAATATATAGGGTATAACCTATACCTTGCTCAAGATACTTTTATAGATTGGCAACCCATCCTAAGGAGGTCCTATTTCAAGTGTTATCCAACTTTACAGATTTTTGTAGCGGGATAACAGATAGGACTTCCAAAATTGATTTTGGAATCCAAACAGGTTTTATATATTCAAATAACCTGGATCCAAAATATGGGCACTTTGTAAATAAACAATAAACTGACTGAAGTTTGAAACAAGCTTACAACTAGTACAGCTATTTTAAAGTTGGTGTAATAAGATCTAACTTTCAAGCCCCAGCAGGCTCCAAATAATTTTATTCCACACTATCTGGAGTTTTCAAAAGCAGCAGCACATAATGAAGCCTTTGGATGTGACTGGAACACTCACAACTAACCAAAATGGATTTTCTGTAAATTAAAGCGTCTCTATGTATTCTCAGAGAATTCCAAACATCTGAAATAGCTGTGCTTTGGTGTAAGCCATTCAACCAGATGTTTCTAACCTGCCAAGGCTTGCAAACAGACAAGCCCACTGTTCCTTGTCCAAAATAGACTTCTGTATTGTGTACAGGAAGAGGGAGTATATTTGTTTTTCCTGCATTTTCTTAAAAACCTCTCTCATTCTTTAAAAACTATCCAACTCTCTGTAAGGAGAACAGTTTTGCTTGCTACCAAGGTGTACAATTTCTCAATTGTCTACACTATAAGCTTAAAAAAGTGACTTATTTGGCAGCAAGCCCCTTTTCTTCTTTAAAATTCTTTTAACTATTCTTAGAATTCATTAGTGTTACACAAAAGAAAGAAAGCTATGTTTGCAGAGCAAAATGCTGTTTCCACTCTTTACATGTTGCTCCATATACCTGGGCCAATAAATATCTTAAATTAACTTCCATTTTTCCTCACTTTCTTTTTGGGGAAAAAAACAAGTTGAAAAAAATTGGCAGGATACCGTTCCTTCTGAATTTACTTAGAAGGATAGACAAATAAAAGAATATTTTCACAGAACCTAACCAATGTTTTCACATTCAAAATTCAGATTTTTGCCCATTTAAGAGATATAATTTGCTGCTAGAACAAAAGGCAGAAAGGTTGTATGTTACTTTTTTTCCTGAGAATTATCTCCTTGGCTAGAAAAATGGTAGTAAAAAAAACATCATAAGCAGTTAATTTCCTCCCAACTGTTCTGTAGTAAATGGGAGTGGAGACTCAACACATGTTCAAAACCTTGGAATGCTATTTCATCTAATTCAGAAATGAAACCAGGTAAAACAGAATCACAAAAACACCGAAAAATCCATAAACATCTTGGGCACAAGCATGTAGATGAGAAAACACACTGGATTATTTAAATCAGTTTTAAATTCAAAATCTACTTGCTCTTATTTGAAATTCTTGATCTCTATTTAGGTCAGGGGTGTCCAAACTTGGCAACTTTAAGACTTGTGGACTTCAACTCCCAGAATTCCCCAGCCAGCTCTGCTGGCTGGGGAATTCTGGGAGTTGAAGTCCACAAGTCTTAAAGTTGCCAAGTTTGGACACCCCTGATTTAGGTAGATGTCATGTTTTCTATAGAAAGGCCCAGCTGCTGAGTAGGCAAAGGAATTGCATGAAAGCCTACTCTTACCAACTCATTATTTCAATATCGGTGCCTGCCACCCCGTGAAGGCCATATATTAATATAATCTGCTGTAGAGGTCCATATTATGAACTACAACTTCTAGAGACTCCTAGCCATCATGATTAATGATTAGAAGTGCTGGCATTGTACTCAATTGTACTCAACAATCTCTAGAAGATTCCATAGTCTTCACCCATCTACTAGATAATGGTCTCTTTCTTTCTATTAGAGAACTGTATAAATAGTGTTTCAGATGAATGAATGCCAATTATTCAAATATCATTAAGGCACTTTGATATGTTCCTGATGTGGACAAAGCAAGATTTACTTTTTCTACTATTTTTAAAATAAACTGAAAGCTAAGCTTAATAAGTGTTCATTGAACTAATTCTGCTTTCTTTAATAATAAGACTTATCTTTTGAGTTTACAGTAATAATTTTAAAGTTAATTTTTCTTATGTTCAGGCTACTTTAAAAATCCTTGCCAGCTTCAGGAGCTTATGCTGAAATGTTAGTGTTGAAGGACTTACCTATGTGTTTTTTTTAATTTCTTTCATTCAATTGTGTACAATTCTTGGATAATTTCTTTGGCAAGATTTCTTAGAAGGAGTTTGCCATTGCATCCTTACTAGGACTGGGAATAAGTGACTAATCCAGCCCAGAAGTGAATTCCCCCAGCTGGTTTTAAGACTAAGGCAGGACTAGAACTCATGGTCTAACCTGGTGCCTTAACTTCTACACCAACTTTACTCTCTGTATTATTTAATTATATAAGTGAATTGTGTCTATATTCCAGAGAAACAAGTATAGGTATGCATGTTTCACACATTAATAGGCAATAAAATTTCCCTAAAATAATAAGTTTTCACATGTGGCATGAAAGGGAAGACTTTGTCAGCACATAAGAATTAGTTTTTTGTTCCCCTTAATACATGGCATAAAAAACATGTACATTATTAGAAACACAAGCTTACCTTCCAAAAAGCATGTATTATTAGGGTTAATATTAATGTTGCAGAAGGGGGTTGAAAATACCAAAATAAAATATAATGTGCAATTTACAAAGTACTTCACCTAAGAACAAGAAATCACATTTACAGATATAGGACAGAGAGCACCTGACTTTATAATCACACTTGGAAATAACACAAGTATATCACAAGTGAATGTGAATCACTAGTTTTAGGCTATATCCATAGAGTTTATTTTCCAAATTATGGGAAAGAATAGTTTTACTATTTTGCATTGGTCAGACCTGAAATAATATGTCTAGTTCAAAGCTCCACATTTTCAGAAAGTTTCAAAGAAACTTGATCAGATCAGATCAGAGAAAATGAACAAGTTAATAAACAAATTAAGTTTTAGGAAGAGAAACTAGGGGGAGTACAGTACGTTTAGTCTTGAAAAAGCATAATTGAATCAGGATATGAAAGCATTTTTCCAGTACTGTAAAGAAGATCAAAGAGTGGAACACAGAGAACAATGATCAGAACAAGAGAGAGAGGGAGGGAGAGAGTAATGGAAAGTAGGAAAGAAGAAGAAAAAGCAAAAAGTATAAGAAAAGAAAATACAAATAGAAAATAGAAAAGAAAGAAAATATAAAGTAATGGCTTCTGATTTTATTTAGGCAATTCACAAGCACAAATATATCTTGACCTCTTTCTAAAGTTACATCATATTACTCTTCTTTCTATATTATCAAAACTGTAAACCACAAGGTTATTTTTTCATTTTTATGCAAAAAGTCCATAAGAGGTTTCCAGTCGGCAGAACTCTTGACAATATATTCTTAATCTTAAAAGGAAAAAAAATCTAGCTTCAGTTGATCTTGAAAATCCTCTGTATCAAAATATGTATTTGGATCCAAATGTTTTAGCTTTTTTACACATTTACTGATGATAAATTGAATCTTTTTGTTGTTTACATTTCTGACATACATTTAAAGTGCTATATGTTCTGGATAATTTTTTGATGTCATGTTCCAATGAAACTGTATACACATCATTTTATAAAAAATATTTTTGAGATCATAAATGTAAATTTCAACCCTTTTAATACACATCTCTCCTAGATTCCTGTATTTTTCAATAATTTTATGACTTGAACATTATCAATGTAGAATGAAATATTAATCTCGACAAGAGCATGTTTGTAATAGCATTTGGGAAGCTATTTATGATACTATGCGCTATTCTTGTTTCATTTAACACTGGCTTTGAAGTAGCTCCGATTTTTTTTCTGCTCTGTGATTTCTAACCACTGTGGAAAGAAAAATTTGGCTCTAGAACAGTGACTTCTCTCATGAACATTTTATGCTGGGACTGAATGACTTAATGTTTGCATTTTCATAGGAGGATCCCTCTTCTGGGCAAGTTGAGTCTTGATGTGGAAACCCAGATTCCCCCGAGAGGCTTTCCTTTTAAAAGAATTAAGCAAATATAAGTCAAAGCAAAGAAACACTTTAGTAAAGGGGAATCCAACAGTGCTTTCTGCCAACAAGGAACAAAAAAGCCAAAGTACAGCGCTCCTGGCATTCTTCTTGGAAACCCACATGTTGATATAGGAAGATGCCTTTAGCAATGTTGACAGTAAATTGGCTAAAGCTACAAGTCTGCATAAACATGAACTTGATGAAGAAAGAAAAGAGGCTGCTGAAATTATTTCACTCCTCTACTTATCTTCTTGAGCATGTCATAGCTGCTCCTTAAGTTTTTCACGGCCAGGTGTGTTCACATTGGTTTGTTATAGAGATTTAGGTAAACTTGCATAGATTACATATGATTTTGCAATGATGGAAAAACAGCAAAATGGCAGCCTGCAGCAAATGATAAAGTTCCAATATAAGAGAATAATTATTCAAAATTTTGTACATTACACATATTGTATTTTTGAATAAAACTACTGCCATATGGTTTATGGCTGAGCTTTTCCTTGGTCTTCTAATACAAGTGAAATTATCATGTTCATAACTATAAATAATTTTAAAATTCAAAAGCATTTCATGTGTGCAAAGGATAGTTCTGTCCACTGTATCAGATTTCAGATGTAATTATTTTAAGCATAATGGGCAATTTCACATTTTGTTCCTTTTATATGTCTTAGATTATTTTGCCCTCTGACATTTCAGTGTGGACTTTGAGTATGATACTTGGCTGCTTAGAGTTAAAATCCTTCTTGTTGTTTTGTTTTATTCTGTTAACCGCTTCACCCATTGTTTTCTTGTTTGCATATTTCTTCTGAGACAGTTTACTTTGCCTTCTGGTTTTGAGATAACAAACACCTCCGCCTTAATTTAGCCACATGTTCCATTTGTGCAAATTGTGGGAAACTATTTTCCTTCAGAAAGGACTGAGGCTTTCCTCAGTTTTCTAAGTGGCGCTTTGCTGATGCAGCTAGCTAAAGTTTCTCCTTTTTTTTGGAGAAAATTCTTCCTAAAAGATAATAACAAGACTAACTTATTCAGGAATTCCTCCACCCTGAAGATATTTTGGAAGAGAAAAGGGACAGTATAGTATCAAGGTACTTCTTGTGTAATTAATGTACAACTCTGTCTGGTCTTACCTAATCTCGTGTCGCTACTTTCTGCTGCCATGGATATTTTCTTAGCAGCAGAATGGTGCACATTGCTCTAGCTGGGTTTGGAAAAGAAGTGGGCAACTCTTGTTTTTCACTACTCCTTTCATTCAGTGGGCTCCTAGCATATCTGCGTAGGGGAAGACGTAATAATAATGACGTAATCAAAAGTGGGACTGCATTTGGTGCAGTGTTTGCTTAATGTGACATTTAAGTCCAAACTTAATAAATAAAGCAGATCTCTTTCTCGGAAAAACGTGTTTCTTAAATCTGAAGCATAGCAAAAACAAAAGATCAGTTATGTGTGGGGAATGGAAAGAGTTATAAAAAGTTTAGATATCTTCCTTTATTTACTTTTCAAATATATCTTTCTTTTTCCTCTACCGGGTATGTATACCAAGAGTATAATGGTGGGAATTGCAAGCTAACCATGAAAGTGTGAACATCTGAACGAGTCTTATAAGAAGAAATGCACAGTAGATTGGCTTATCTTGAATTGATGTCTTCTTCAGCACAGGTGCCTGGTTGAGCTTGTTCTGCCACCAAATCTCACTATTCATATTTAACTAGAGTTTTTAAACTGGGTTTTGCTATAAATACAATTTCTGTAGTCGCTTTAATTTATCTTCTTTTTTTTCTAGAGCAAATCGTGGCGGAAAATCAAGAACATGGTGCACTGGTCCCCCTTTGTTATGTCCTTTAAGAAGAAATATCCCTGGATCCAATTAGCCGGGCATGCAGGTATTACAGATCACATTCTGCTGTTTGCCTCTCAAAGGGAAACTTCATTTAGTGAAAGGGAAATGTTCAGAATGTCTCTTGGGGAATTTAAGATAATTAGCTGGTCTCGACATAAATTACTTCTGTAAAATGAATTATACGTACTTGTGTTTTTCTCCTGCTATTTTATCATAATAATGCCAGATTAGGCCTATACTAGAATTGCTGGTTTGTTTTAGACATAGTAGAGCAGGAACCTGAGGAAATGCCGAAGTAATTCACTGTTCTGATTTTAAAAAACTATTTTAATGAAATGATTACAATAAATGCAAAGCTACTGTTGTAACAAGACTCCAGCTTCTAGCATAATTTTAAATAATAATAATTTATTAAATTTATATGCTACTCACCTCCCAGTTACTCTGGGCTTTCTGAGATAGTTTTTGCTTAAGGAGAATGACTCTATCTTATATAGACTCCTTAAACTTTCCTTGAAAATAAAAATAATGTGGCTGCAAATCAGTGTTTGTGTTTGTCTGGAAATTGGGGGCTAGAAGGGATCATGAGACTCATCCTTGGGAAGTAATTTTGAAACAAACTATGACAACCATTGTATAAATGTGCATAACTTCCTATGGTAGCCGCTTTATGTGATCACCCATGATTTTCTGTTAAAATTCCAGTTGTGTTCAACAACTCCAAAATGTTGTTTAACTCGGAATTATATATAAAGTCTTGAGAATTTCATGCTACTTGAAATATTTGACCCAGGGACTAATATGTTGTATCCTCCCCTTGTCCTATCATGTTAACAGTTTGGGCACAAAGCAAGGTTATGTCTGTGCTGCAGGCAACTTGTCTGAATTTCTTAAAAAAACAAATCTGTGTTTCTTAGAAAAAATAGTATTCTAATACTCCATCAGGTGGCTCAGTGGCTAAGATGCTAAGCTTGTCGATCAGAAAGTCAGCAGTTCGGTGGTTCGAATCCCTAGCACCAAGTAACGGAATGAACTCCCATTACTTATCCCAGTGTCAGCCTCGGCTTTGCTGCTTGCTTTCGGCTGCCATTGAAACGGGGAGGGGGGGAGATAACATGGTATTTGGGAGGGGAAGCTTAAGCACAGGAGTGAATGAAGAAGGGAGTGATTTTCTCACCATCTACTGCGCATGCTGCAGATAGTGGAATTGCCGCCACGGCCAACCATCTGGCATACCAACCTGATGATGGGTTTTGAAGCTGCAGCCCACATGACACCTGTGGTGTGTGCGAATTGGACTGGGGGATGGGGTTACTAGGGGGAAGGAGTTGGGTCACATATTGATATCTATGATTACGCACGCTTTTGCCTCAGATCTTGCTCCGGCGTTTCATCTCCTGGAGCTCCTCGGTAAACCAGGAAGGTACCCGGGATTGACAACGGGTCAGAGGCCGCAAAGGCACAATGCGATCCAAGGTCCCAGCGGCCGCCCTATCCCAGGCTTCCACTAGGGCTTCGGTCGAGTTGTGAGCAGGAAAAGTCCCAAGCTCCATCAGGAACCTTTCGGGGTCCATCAGGTGCCTGGGGCGGAACCATCT
Organism: Natrix helvetica; assembly: GCF_964273705.1. NCBI lineage: Eukaryota > Metazoa > Chordata > Lepidosauria > Squamata > Natricidae > Natrix > Natrix helvetica. Next base: position 238,569,766 of record NC_138552.1, read on the forward strand.
AGTCGGTTCCGCCTCCCTGCAGCGAGGGGTAGCGATATGGAAGTCAAGCCTGATGAGGAAATGATCAGACCATGACAAGGGTTGAATAGAAATATCCCCTAAATCTAGATCATTTATCCACTGCCCAGAGACAAAAATCAGGTCGAGCGTGTGAACCCCATTATGGGTGGGGTCTTGAATTAACTGAGAGGTCCATAGCTGTCATGGAAGCCATGAACTCCCGAGCTGACTCGGATGTCTCACCAATGGAAGGCAGATTAAAATCCCCCAGGACCATGAGCCTGGGGAAGTCAACCGATAATCCAGCTAACATATTCAGCAGATCCGGCAGGGCCGATGAAACGTAGCAGGGATACAGGTACGTAACAAAAAGGCCCACCTGAGCTCCAAGGCCCCACTTCACAAAGAAGGACTCACACCCGCCTATCTCAGGCACAGTGACCTCCTGAGGTCTGAGACTTTCCCTAATAACCACCACCACCCCGCCCCTGCCCTGGGCTCTCGGGTGGTGAAACGCTCGGAAGCCTGGTGGGCATAGTTCGCTAAGGGGCACACATCCCTCATGGCCCAACCAGGTCTCCGTAATGCACACCAGGTCCGCTCTACCCTCTTGTATGAGGTCGTAAATGAGGGGAGCCTTATGTACCACGGACCTGGCGTTAAGCGACACCAGCCGGAGACCAGGGTCCTGTAATCCCGAGCACCCGGGGGTGCGAGAAGGGCGATGAGGGTCAGAACGCGCGATCGCTCTTAAACAGCAAACCCGTGTCCTCCAAACATCATTTGGCTCTCAGCGCCCACCATATCTGCCTCTTCCACAAACAGTAGAGATGGTGAACCCCCCAATGGAATGGCTTAATGTCTCCCCCAGAATCCCAACCCTTCTTAACCCTCCCAACCTGCGCCCATTTGTTAACTCTGGCCTGTGCCCTGGCAGACTCCCCCCCAAGCCTGTCTGAGCCATCCAAATCAACCCACCCCTCCCCCCCATTAAAATTTGGTTTAAAAGCCCCTGTAAAAAACCCTTAAGAAGTCTCTTCTTTGCATGCCACCTCTCGGGATCCCAAATCCGTCATTAAGGAAGCGTCTTGATAGGTCAGAAGGCCATCCCCGGGAAAGGGGGAGTTCCCAGAGGGAATAAAGTTTTGTTGCATTATAACGTAGAGGAGAGTGTGGCATCAACCAAACGGGATGACATCATGGGGAGATGGAACGAGGAGATGACATGTCCACAGGGGGGGGCAGCCGGCAGTGTTCAAGGGGGTAGCAGGAAGCTTATGTCCATCATAAAAATAGTCGGTGTTGGGGACAATATGTAAGGGTAACGGACAGCTGTCCAAAATCGCAGCAGATGCTAGCTTGCGAGGTGGTGAAGCAGCCAGTGATGGCGGCAACGAGGACAGCGGCGGCATCGGTGGCTGCTCCCATTCTGACTCCAACAGCTAAGCTCCGCCCACGCCAGCTGTACTCACATCCGTTGACCCAGTCCATAATATCACAGGAGGGGGGGGGCAAATGGCCAAATGGCACAGTATGGTGGCCCAGGCAACGGCGGTAATACCGGGGGGGGCACAACGAAGGACCCCCCTACTCCAACCGCGCCCACGCCAACTCCTGAAGCCATCTTCCGCTGGCGTTAATATCCATGCCAGCTGCCTCAGCCCCTCCCCACTGATCTAATTTATCATGTTCATAAGCAAGGAGAAAGGGGGGGAGCAACCGGGATAACACCACGGTGTGGGGAGCAGCAGCTGTAGAGACCCCAGACCGGGCGTCCCGCCGCCACTGCCGACCATGCCCACGCCGGCTGCAGAGACCCCAGGCCGGGCGTCCCGCCCCAGCTGCTGACCACACCCACGCCGTCATCCGCCGACGCTCTCCATTCTTCTTTCACCGCTAACCGCCCCATTTCACTCACGAGGGTCCGGCTATAAGGCAGGACATCGCAGCTCGAGGGTATCCCCGAGGTCCCAGGAAGTTCTCATAACTGGACCTGGAACCAACAATGGAATAGGGTACCCCTGCAAGCCCCATGAACGACAATCATCTCCCCGAAGCTCTCCTCAAATGCGACAGGACACCATCTTGGGCATGCGTAGTAGAAGGGCTCCTTGACATGACATTGGTATGTTCAGTTCTCAAAAAACTCTGCGCGGCGGAGCTTTATGCCAAATTGTCTAAATGTGAATTTCATCAGGAAAAAATTGACTACCTTGGTTATTGCATCTCCTACAATGGCATCGAGATGGACCCAGCTAAAGTCCAAGCCGTTACCGAATGGGCACCCGCAAACAATTGCAGAGTTTCTTGGGATTTGCGAATTTTTATCGTCAATTTATTCCATCCTTTGCCAGCATTGCGCTACCCATTACAAATGTCCTAAAGTCAAAAGGAGAGGCCAAACCCAAACCGGGGAATCCATTAAAATGGACTATAGAATGTCAGTCCGATTCGAAAAACTAAAGCGACTCTTTGCAGCTGAACCCGTTTTGAAACACCCGGACATGGATGCACCATTTATCGTTCAAGCTGACGCTAGTGATGTGGCAGTGGGAGCAGTGTTACTTCAAGCAAACACTGACGGGCAACTGCAGCCTTGCGCTTACACCTTCCGAAAACTGACAGAGACGGAGAGGCGTTGGGCTATATGGGAAAAGGAAGCTTTTGCAGTCAGGTAGACTTTGGTGACCTGGCGACATTTCCTTGAGGGAGCTAAACACCCTTTTGAGGAGTGGACTGATCACAAAAATTTGGAAGCGTTAAAGACCCCTCGAAAGCTATCTCCTAAACAAATGCGCTGGGCGCAACATTTCAACCGATTCAATTTCACCCTAAAGTACATCCCTGGAGGGAAGAACTTTATGGCGGATGCATTATCCAGACTCCCACAATACAACAGTTCCAAGTTAAGCTGGGTACTTCCAGTCATCCCAGTGAAAAGTCTTGCTGCTCCAATGGTTACCAGAAGCCAAAGCAACTCTAAGTTGGAGGTCACGACAGACCTCATCTGCAAACTCAAGGAAAGCCTTGAGTCCGACTACTGGTTTAAGGAACATTCAAATGAATGCACCATGAAAGATGGACTGGCCTGGATAGGCGCTAAATTGTATGTTCCTGCAAGCATGAAGTCTTTGGTGCTACAACCAGCACATAATTCCCGCATGGCAGGGCATTTTGGGTTTGTGAAAACTCTGCATCTCAGCAAAAGACAATTTTGGTGGCCATCTTTGAAAAAAGACATTGAATCATATGTGGCCAGTTGCCCTGTATGTGCTGCTGCTAAGCAGCCACCAGGGAAGCCCCAAGGCGTGCTTCAAGGTGTAGCCCATCCTGAATCCCTGTGGAAGGAAATATCAATGGATTTCATTGTCGAATTACCGGAGAGTCAAGGAAATACCGTGGTGTGGGTGGTCACTGACTTGTTCTCTAAACAGGTTCATTTTGTGCCTTGTTCCAAGATCCCTTCAGCTAAGTCTTTAGCTAAATTGTTTATTTCACATATATACCGTTTGCATGGGGTGCCGGAGCACATAATATCAGATAGAGGAGTACAGTTCACCTCCCTCTTCTGGAAGGAGTTTTTGAAGTTGATTGGCTCCGCCCAGGGGTTAAGCTCCGCCCACCATCCTCAGACTAATGGAGCTTGTGAAAGGACTAACTCTGTTTTGGAGCAGTACCTCCGGTGTTTTATCAATTATCAGCAAGATAATTGGACTGAACTGTTACCACATGCTGAAGTAGCGTACAACAACTCTGTGCACAGCAGCACCTGTTTCACCCCTTCTAGACTTGTCTTTGGGCAAGACTTTGTGCCAATCCCAGAATTGCCCCGTGAAAAACCACAAGTCTTGTCCCTCTCAGAGTGGAGTGACCAGCTCCAAAAGGTTTGGCCCATAGCCCAAAAGATGTTGGAAGCTGCTCATCGAGCACACAAGAAACAAGCTGACAAAAAGAGGGTGAAAGAAAGGGAGTACAAGATTGGAGATCAAGTTTTTCTGTCTACCAAATTTCTCCAAACTACCCAAAAGTCGAAGAAATTAGGGCCTAAGTATGTTGGTCCGTTTCCTATTGTGAAGATCATTAATCCTGTTTCTGTACAGTTAGAATTGCTAAAGTATCTCAACCGTATTTACCCCGTGTTTCATGTTAACCTTTTGAAACCAATGCACACTTCCTCTGTTCGGGCACCCATACCGCCGCCTCCTGCCCCTCTTCTCATTGAAGGAGAGCAACATTTTGAGATCAAAGAGATTTTGGACTCCAGGAGACGTAGGAATCAGGTTCAATATCTGGTCTCCCGGAAACATTTTCCCCCATCCCAAACTGAATGGGTTGATAAGTCCCATGTTAGAGCTCCTAGACTTTTGCGGAAATTCTACTCTACCTATCCCGATAAGCCCTGACTCATGTTGCCATATATATGTCTAATCTGTCTTGTTCCTGTTTTTCTCTCTACGTTTTTTTTCCAGGGGTGATGTCCTTTCCTGACGGAGGGCCGGATGTCAGCCTCTGCTTTGCTGCTTGCTTTCGGCTGCCATTGAAACGGGGAGGGGGGGAGATAACATGGTATTGGGAGGGGAAGCTTAAGCACAGGAGTGAATGAAAAAGGGAGTGATTTTCTCACCATCTACTGCGCATGCTGCAGATAGTGGAATTGCTGCCAAGGCCAACCGTCCGGCATACCAACCTGATGATGGGTTTTGAAGCTGCAGCCCACATGACACCTGTGGGGTGTGCGGATTGGACAGGGGATGGGGTTCCTAGGGGGAAGGAGTTGGGTCACATATTGATATCTATGATTACGCATGCTTTTGCCTCAGATCTTGCTTTGCTAGCTGCTATCTACTCATAACCAGTAAAAGTACTCTTAATTCTGAAAAATGGAGTTGAGTGGTTTCTTTCTTGGTTACTGATGGAGGCTGCCCTGACACCCAGCTTCTGCCAACCTAGCAGTTCGAAAGCATGTAAAAATGCAAGTAGAAAAATAGGGGCCACCTTGGTGGGAAGGTAACAGCATTCCGTGCGCCTTTAGCATTTAGTCATGCAGACCACATGACCATGGAGACGTCTTCGGACAGCACTGGCTCTTTGGCTTTGAAACGGAGATGAGCACCGCCTCCTAGAGTCAGGAACAACTAGCACATATGTGCGAGGGGAACCTTTACATTTTCCTTAATATTCCATCAGAATGAACCATATAGTATAGGTCAGGGGTGTCAAATTGGCGGCCTGCGGGCCGGATGCATCACACACAGGCCAAGCCCATCCCAGCTCTGCAAATGTGAAAAACATCACAAAATGTCACGATACAGCAACGTGACGCTGCAAGTTTGACACCCGTGGTATAAGCCCTTCCCCATAATGAGGATATTCTGAGTATGCCCCCTATAGAGAATTGTAAAGTTGTTTTTGTAAGCAAAGGCATATTGCTAGTTTCCTCTGCAGTTTTTTAGATGTTAGACTTCCCTCTAATTTCCATCTGCTACTATGTGATAGGAGCCATTCTTCCCACAGAGCTCCTAGTTATCTACCCAAACAGCTCTTAGTTATATTATTAAAGTAGGGGTGGAGCATCTCTGGCCTGTGAGTCTGTAAGTTTTGCATATCCATTAACACCCAAGCTCTTGTGGAAGAGCTTTTTCCCTCCACAAAATCCTGTCTACAGAAACAAAGTGAAGATGTTGTAAGAAAAGATATCCCGATTTTTTTCCCTCCATGTCTATATATCAGCAGTATTCTGTGCACAATTCATTGCGAGAAAAGGAAATACAGACTAGATTGCTGTCCCTTGTGAGGGTGGGGTTCTTTATCAGTGATGCCTCAGAAGGCATTCTGGGAGGTTATTTGGCCTTTCATAACATTAAAAAGAGTACATATTCTCATTCCTGCACTAACGGGTAGGTAATGAGCATGTGTTATTTTGCTTTCTAGCATTCCTGATGAGAAGTTGCACCACTACTCAGGGAAAACTGCATGATCTGCAAATGTCCCTGTCCTAAATCAAGTAGGACTGTAGTGGATATAGATTTCTGCTCACCTTTCTCTTTTATTCATGCATAGAGGATTGATCAAAACAAAACAAAATGAGGATCCCAGAACTGCTTTAAAAAGTGTCATGGGGTACTTTATTTATTCCCCTACCCCTTTTATCTTTCATACAAATTCCTTTGTAACTTTTAGATAACTTTTAGTACAAAAAGCAGGAAAAGAGCTGTGTTTGAAGCAAGAAAATTGACCAGAAAGAAAGTCAGTTATATAATAGTATTTGTGTATGTGAGATTAGCAACATTCTCCTCTATAGTCATTCAATTTGCACATGAGATGCATATATTTCATATGTCAATAACATGGACATGATGTAAATAAATAAGGCAATCATGTTGGGTTCAGCCTCATAATCACAAGAGAGTAACCTTAGGTCAGTTCCTCTTGTACATAAGAGAGTCTATTGAAACACTTTTACTAGATAGGATGTGAGGGTTTTTTAGTCTCATTTTCTATCTCTTTCCTACATTAATGGGGAAAAAGACCATTTGATCAAAATATTCTATTTGGTCTTGTTATGCTGCTTTTTCTGAAGTAGATCTATATTATTGCCATTCATTTAGTATCATAATAGAAAGTGCCTGTGTACAGAGAACGAAAAAGTAATCTCGCTTGCATTTTCACTTCACTCCTATAAAATTTCAGGGTCTATAGCCTTGATTAAATGCAATAGAAAAAGCAAAGGATTGCTGCCCAGATGCTGCTGAATTTTATAGGAACTGAAATCCTGCATACCTGGAGGGTAGCAGGCAGGACAGCTGAAGCATTCCATAAAAGGGTGAAATATTCTTTGTGGCAATGTTTAAAAATGCTTCCATTTGCATTTTAAAAACAACTTTGTTTTGGTCTGTCTTTCAGGTAGCTTCAAAGCTGCTGCAAATGGGAGGATATTAAAGAAGCATTGTGAGTCTGAACAGCGTTGCTTGGACCATTTGATGAATGATGTCCTTAAGCCTTATGTTCCTACCTATTATGGAGATATTGTGAAGGATGGGGAGAGGTATAATCAGATGGAAGATCTCCTAGCTGATTTTGATTCTCCTTGTGTTATGGACTGCAAGATGGGAGTCAGGTTAGTTTTCCTTTCTAGACAAAAATATAGAGTAACCTGATACTTAACAACAAACAATATTTTGAAAAAAAAATGTGAGGCAAATATAGATTTTATTACCTGTATGTAAGGCCAGCAGAGTAATTTAGCCTTGCCCTGTCCTCACCCAGCTGAGGGGTTGTTAAAGCAACAGTGAAAAACTTACTGATTGGTTTGCCCTAGTGCAAATCTGAAGTTTAACTTCACATCAGATGTTCTTGCATGATCACTATAGATCAAGCTGATTTTTATCTCTGTTTGAAATCTGGCAGAGATGATTACCTTGGGAGAAGCAGATGATTTATTGTTTAAGTTTAAGCATGAACAGATCAGTGAAGCCTGCTTGTAGGCAAAAGTTTGTTCTCTCCACTGAATATCAGAAAGAACAATCCAAAAGAAACTTCCCTAATCTAATGTCATTCTGATTTGCTATTAAGTCCCATTACCCTCAACCAGTAAAGTAGATGGTCATGTTGACTGATAAGAGCGGTGATGTCTAACATAACTTGATGAATAGTCTGCAATTCTTATCTAAATAATTTAAAACATGGGAATTTGACAAAAGAGGAATTCTAACTCATTTGGGCTAGTAACGTATCTAGGATCTTTATTTTTATAAATAACTCAAGGCAGCAGACATACCTAATATTCTTTCCTACTCCAATTTTCCATACAACAACAACAATCCTGTGTTGCTGGGCTTAAAGAGAATGACCGTCCCAAGCCATCCAGCTGCCTTTCATGCTTAACCCTTAACCACAGATGTACTATTTCAGCAACGCTACTACAGACATGAGGTCATAATGACCTCTATAGCAAAAAGATCTTTCATGTTTTCATGATTGGATCTAAACATTGATGTATAGAGCAGTAAAGTAAAAAAATTATTGAACTCTATCAAGTCCACATCACACAGGTCACTTTTTGTTTCTCCATCCTTGACCTTCAATCTTTCTTCTCTAATTTTTACATTGGTCCACTGAATGATGGTGCTAATAATTTCTTTAGAAAATAATAATTTCCAAATCTAGAGGCGAGTAGGTGAATTTCCGAGATTTCTAGTTCCTGGCCGTAGTCCAGGTAATTGCACAATAATATTGTGACTAATGGTTCTGGATCTATTGTTTCCAAAAGGTGCATTTACATTTGTTCTTGCCATCATTCAGTGGACCAATGTAAAAATTTGAGAAGAAAGATTGAAGGTCAAGGATGGAGAAACAAAAAGTGACCTGAGTGATGTGGATTTGATAGAGTTAAATTATTGCATGACGTATATTGTATCTGGTCATCGATTTCATTGGGAGCTTCATCATCGCAGATGTCAGAATGAGCGGCGGTGGGCTCCTCATCATCCATTACAAAATTTTCATCACAATTTGATTCCACTTCACTCAGATCACTCTCTGCTTCTCCATATCATTTTAGAACAGTTTCTTCCAAGATTGGATCACCAAATCACACTCTTTTTGGTGGAAAACCTGGCCCCGACATTATTTTTTTTAAAAAAAACATTAACAAACATCTCTGGTCAAAATGACTAAAACTCAAATTCAAATGCCGCTACAGAAAACACCAAAAAACTGACACAAGCAGGATGCTGCATACACTCTTATTGCTGGGAAAACAAACGCTGTTCGCAACTGGAATGATCCGTTTCTAAAAATAGGAGTGTTCCGAACATTTTGGAAAACTGTTGCAGTCACTATGACTGCAAGTCTGTAGTTATGGGTTAAGGTGGAACTAGAATCATGGTTTTCAGGTTTCTTGAGGAAAAAGTCCTTCATAAACTACTTTTTAATAGCATTTGTGGTATTGAATTATGCTCTCCAGCCACTCCATACCCATGATAGATAAGGAAATTCACTGTCCTATGTCATCATAAATTTACTCTTTGTGAAAAAGGTTGTTCGCTGCTTGATATAGATTTTTTTTTTGTTGCACTTAAGGAAAGCAAAAATCAAATTAACTGCATGAACAGATGGAAAAACATTCAAAGCTGTGGGTTGACCAGCACATTTCTCCAAAAAAGTACATTCTCGTCAGAGAGATAATAGAGGATTACTACAGTTTACTTGATCTAGAAACAACTGTAAATTTGCTGTACATCTGTAACTGTGTTTGAGAGAGTGTTTAGCATAGCTCTTCAATTATATATAGAACCTTGGCTGCTCTGTTGAAAATAAAACATACAGAAAATACTCTATTTAATAACATATATTAAAGATCTGTGACTCTGTTTATATATTTCAAGCAAGTTGATGTCTCTCAGATTTGTTGGGACCACAGATCCAAACATTCTCAGAAATTTTGGCCAATGGCAAAAGTAACTTCAGACACAGTAGTTCTAAGAGTCACTAGGTTCTTAACTAGGTTGGTAAAAAACAGTATATGTTGGAGAAAATTCAGAAAAACTAAAGGGTGTGAAATTGTTTGATCTCCATGATTAGCAGAATGCAATCCTGAAATGTATTTTTGGTCTACTAAATACTTCAGTATAAGGGAATCCTTGGTGCCGATATTCGGAAAGTGCTGAGAAGGATCAGTTCAGTATTTTATTTTTTATTTTATCTAAAACCATAAAGTTGCACAATTAAGCTAATTTTCAGTAGACAAACTAAATTTGTTTCCTCACACATATATGGGCATCATTTCCATAAAGGTGTCATGTAATCATTAATTCAGTGAATAGAGATATATTGATGTTTATTAAGCATTACCTTGAAGACCAGATTTAGAACATGGCTGCACAGAAGCTGCTATGAAACATGCTCTGCTTGTGGCCTTACAAGCGATAAAGAAGACAGTGGATTGTGGGATCACTTAATATCATCTGGTAGAGTTCTAGTTATCATGGTAAGATTTAAGAAAGGAAAAAGCAACCTGTCTGACCCTTTAGATAGACCCTTTAGTGTATAAGCTCAGTAGCTCAGTCAGCATGGTCGGCCAATGGCAAGGGATTATGGGAGCAGTAAAACCCCTGTATGCTGTATGGCCATGATTTAAGATGTTATCATTCTGAGATCAATAAATATATCAATGAAAATTTTGCACATATTTTTATGCTCTTCTCAGTTTGATGTTCCCAGGTAAATATAGACCCTTTCATGTGTGAGATACAAAACAACTGCTCAAAAATTAGGAGCTCTCATGTCTAGGAGTGTTTTGCAAATGTGGAGTTGAATTAAAATAAACTTAAATCTGTGGTTTAAAGGATCTGTAAATCAGAATATTTAAGGTTACAGGACACTGAAAAAGTGCAAGGTAGTTGCATATCTTTTGTTGAATAAATACTCCACAGTGATATTTCAAGAAGTATAGCTGTTGATATTGGAGGACAGAGCTCTCTAGTGGCAAATAAGGAAAATTAAGCAAAAAACTCCAAAATTTTGCTCTATCTATTGTATTCCATACCTTGGTTCATTGTGCTACAAATAGTATTCTTTCGTGTCTACTTGCCAGTAAATGATGGAAGCACTTTAGATATGGAAAACATTCCAAAATACACAATTTAATACCTTAAGGAAACCATTCACTTCTGTCATGGAGCTTTCAGAACAACTAGTGACTCAGACCATTTCTGGCTACTTACCGTATGTATCATTGAAAAAGAAAACAATTGTTTTTACACATAAACACTCTTTATACCATGTACTTCGGAAACTAAAGCGTCTTCAACTTTTCAGAGTAGGCTATACAGGAAGGACCATGCCTTTGGAAGATAATTCTGTCTGCATTAGAGTGCTTCCAATATTTAAATCTGATTGACTCCAATATGTTCACTTGAATTGCTCAAAAAAATTGCCATTGTTGTACTGATACAGATGATGTTAACTTTCATAATATTGCAATAAATGAAGATGTTGTGGAGTATGGATGAGTAATTTGTATTCCACCATGAGGCCCAACAATAAAAGTTATGTTTCAATGACTGTATCTTGCCTGATATTATTCACATCAGTGATACAGTAGTAATAAATCAGTTTCCAAATATGATAATGTGAACATATATTGGCTTTGCAGGACCTATGTGGAAGAGGAGTTATCAAAGGCCAGAAAGAAGCCAAGTTTGCGGAAAGACATGTATCAGAAGATGATCGAAGTAGATCCTGAGGCTCCGACTGAGGAAGAGAACTCTCAACATGCAGTGACCAAGCCTCGGTACATGCACTGGAGAGAAACTATAAGTTCTACAGCAACGTTAGGATTCCGGATTGAAGGAATAAAGGTAGCCTTTCATATTTGTCTGTTGCAACAGTGCATGGGAAATGAATCTGTGATTAACTTGTCATGTAATGTAAAATGTCAAATATTTTTTGTCTAGGTTTAACCATTCCATATATAATATATCTTTGCAGAGTATGTGTTATTGAGGCAGGTTTCTTTGGGAACAGATGTGATTTCCCATTATTAACTTGGTATGGCAGTTCATGGAATTCTTTGTGGCATTAACTCTTTCCCTTCTCCTTTTTGTATTGCATCATTGGACACACGGAGCTGCAGACGTAAAACTTCTTGCCTTGCCTTGCCCTCTTATATTATTATGTGTAGTCATAAAGGTTCATACAGTAGCAGCTTTTAACCTACTTATTCAGCCAAGAGACTAGTCTTATGAATGGAGAATATAGCAAAATGTGAATTCTTTCTAAGAAACTCTGACTAGTTCAATCCAGCATGATTCTTCAGAGGCTTAGGTTTGCTATAGCCTCATCCTTGTCATGAAGCCATTTTGCCTGGTTACAAAAAAGGAATGGACTGATTCATGAAAGTCATGGGGATCAATGGGAAAATAGTATGGAACAGATGAGCCAGAGTCCAAGTCAGCAGGGTGCTGCTTATGTTCATATCAGCTTGCCTCCAGAAGTTGTGAATGCCCCAACACTGGAAGTCTTTAAGAAGATGTTGGATAGACATTTGTCTGAAACGGTATAGGGTTTCCTGCCTAGGCAGGGGGTTGGACTAGAAGACCTCCAAGGTCCCTTCCAACTCTACTATTGTATTGTATTGTATTGTATTGTATTGTATATAAGTGGAATGCCTCTCTTATTCTTCCTTGTCTATCTGAGCAACAGTAAAAGCTCAGATGTAAATGGTTTACTGGATGTTGCAAACTTTACATTCCCCTAGTTGTTTGGATATGTGGAGAAGTACAAAACGGGTATTGGAGGGGACATTAACACATCCAAACTTTTGGCTGTGTCAATAATGGTTTCAGATACCAGTTCTTAGTAAAGCTAAGCTGCTAGGAAGGAAATATTAAATTCTTATAGAAACTACAATAAAAAGTTGCTTTTTATTCTACCTATTGTTTTTAATACTTTTTTTTTAAAAAAATACACTTATCTCAAAAATTATTGGAGCCTAAAGCATACAAGTGTCCCATTTTCAGGAAGGTGAAAGCAGGAGTAAAAATAAGATGCTGTACTTGTTTTGAATAGAGGAATTATGGTGCCAAATGAGAGATGCTTCGATATTCCATTCCAGTTCTAAACTACACCAGTGGGCTATATCTGCTTACTTATATTAGCTCCAACTTCAGGCATCTCTGTGCTCATTAAACTAAAGCTTAAGAGGAGGGTTATATAATAAATTCCATGGATTTAAATGAATATTGGGTAGTAAATTTAGGAATAACATTACTGAGTTTATTGAAATAATGGCCTTCAACTTCCAATTGTTGCACTGAATGCAATCTCCTTACAATAGCTTACTACATGAAAACCTTAATATAACAATTTGTAAGACGGAAATTGGGGTAAACATAGATTCTTTCCAGCCTTGTAATTTCTATGATGCCAAAATGCATTGTGTCGAAGCGCTACATATCTAGCATTGTTCAACATGATACCTGTTCATGAAATGAATTTTTCTCACCTCCTTTGCAATCATATCCAAAATAATTCGCATCAAACCCTCGAAAAATGTTTCAGATGGAAGAAAAATGCCTCCGACAGCAGCAGCTGGACACAACTGGTTTCATTGAAAGCTTTAAATCAGTGGTTCTCAACCTGTGGGTCGGGACCTCTTTGGGGGTCGAACGACCCTTTCACAGGGGTTGCCTAAGACCATTGGAAAACACATATTTTTGAAAAAATACAGAAAACATAAAATAATTTTATGGTTGGGGGTTAACACAACATGAGGAACTGTATTAAAGGGTCGCGGCATTAGGAAGGTTGAGACCCACTGCTTTAAACATAGAAATGACTTCTCCAGTGTCTCCAGAACAAACAAACAAAAAAGCAGTGTGTGTGGTTCCCCACCCCCAACTGTTTATTAAGCTCTGATTACCGTCTCAAATTTTTGCTCTAAATTTTGTCATAGGACAGTGGTCGGCAAGCCGCGGCTCGCGAGCCACATGTGGCTCTTTACACATTTTAATGCGGCTCTTCTGTGTGCCGGGCGCCCGCTCCCCTTCCTCCTCTCAGGCACTTTAAAACAAGAGCCCCTTTCCCTTTTTTCTTTTCGACCCACAATGATTAGGGAGGATCCTGAAGTCGGGCGGGGACGAGAAGCGAGGAGGCAGAAAAAGAAACGGAGGCTAAGGAGCTTCCCCCCGCCCCCTCCCAGCAAAAATCTAACCGGGGAGCCGGGCGGGCAGTAGCAAATTAGCCGATCATGCGGCGTGATCGGCTAATTTGCTACTGCCCATCCGGCTCCCTGGTTAGATTTTTGCTGGGAGGGGGCGGGGGGGAAGCTCCTTAGCCTCCGTTTCTTTTTCTCCCTCCTCGCTTCTTGGGGCTCCACCAATGGGGGAGCAAGGCCCGCCCAGCGCCAGGCTTTGGGCTAACACAGAGGTCTGAAAAGTTGGCTGTTTTAAGACTGGTGGACTTCAATTCTCAGAATTCTGGGAGTTGAAGTCCACCAGTCTTAAGAGCCAGTTTTGCAGATCCCTGGGCTAATATGATTGATGCCCTTGGTGGACTTCAATTCTCAGAATTCTGGGAGTTGAAGTCCACAAGTCTTCAAGCTGTCAGGTTTGAAGACCCCTTGGGGTTTTTTTCCTAAAGGGTTAGGGATGCAAGGATCTTGTAACTTGACAGCTTTAAGACTTGCGTGCTTCAAATGCCAGAGTTTATTGAAACTAAAAACAGTGTACCATCCTATGTATTTTCGGTTTTAAAAATGTGGCTCTCAAAATAAATTTCAATCGTGGTTTTGGCGAGATTTGGCTCAGTTGAAAAAAAAGGTTGCCCACCACTGTCATAGGATATACTGCATTCTGTTTAGTGAACAGCAAGTGGTGTTAATAGCAAAAGATTCTTCTGAGTAATAGCCATGTTTTTGTCATTGTTTTTTTTAAAGAAAGAAGATGGCACCGTGAACAGGGACTTCAAGAAGACTCGGACAAAAGAACAAGTCATGGAAGCCTTCAGAGAATTTACTAAAGGAAACCATAACATTCTGGTGAGTCATTCCAGCAATTTCCTTTGACGTTCTTTACTTTGGATTAATTTAACATCCAAAACCACATGCCAAAATGAAAAGGGGAGATATGTAATGAAACGGGCAATACTTTCACTCAAGCATCAACAGGCCACAACTGTCCCCAAATCCATTTTTATACTCCTTTGAATTCTCCTTCCACCACAATATCATGCTGCCAAAATTCATCAGCAGTAAAATGTTGGGATTTTTTTACTATTGAGCTCCTAAAATAAGTGATACACCTCTGGGCTTAACACCACCTTGAGCAAAAACACTACAAACACCACAGCCAAGTAAGTCCAAAATATTGTTTTTTGCATTAGTTGATGATGTCATAGCAATATGCTTTTGCGGGGCTTCAAAATTAAAAATAAGTGTTGCCACTGAGCAAAATAAAATTGCCTAACTCTTGCTTTAACTAAACTAAACCCTAAATAGATTGTTTCAAATTATGACGTCTTGCTCAAAAGCTTTTCAACCTCTTCATATTATAAACAAAAAATTAAATTTTAAATGGTCCTTAGAAGAAATTAATTTTGAAAGGAAACATATAAAAATTGTAATATATAATCAAAATTGTGTTATCTCTTTAGTTTGTTGAACATATTAATATTAAACCCAGTCAGGTTTAGTGGAATAATTCTCCTTTTCTTTTATTAAATTGCTATCCTGATGAGAAGAAATAAACTCTTTATTTTTTGGAACCAATGTACCATTCTAATCCAAAGAGTCAGTACAGTTTACAAATCCCTTCCCAGTAAAAGGATTAAAAAATAATATATTAAAATAGCAAACAAATTAAGACAAACAATAAATTACCATTGCAATAAACTTTGCACAAAGTAATAAACAAATTTCACACACATACAACTGGAGGGCGCTTCCTTTTGCACAAGAATCAAAGGACTTTGAAATATCCAGACCTTTTCAGAATGTTAACAGGAAAGGGACTAGTCTAATCTTGCGGAGGTGGTTGGCTGGCTGGCTGG
Source organism: Natrix helvetica (assembly GCF_964273705.1). Classification (NCBI taxonomy): domain Eukaryota; kingdom Metazoa; phylum Chordata; class Lepidosauria; order Squamata; family Natricidae; genus Natrix; species Natrix helvetica. Next base: position 238,585,315 of record NC_138552.1, read on the forward strand.
CTGGCTGGGCAGACAGTTTTCACAACGAAGATTCATCCTCAGAATCGCTGTGAATGATGTTCTCTTAAAAAAGGACTTAACACATGGATGGAAATGGGAGCAGGATATCCAGGTCTCAAACCATAATAGGTCGTTGTAGGAAAGTAACTAGCAACCATCACAGTTCCTGAAATAGTGGTGTTACATAAGAATACCTTGTAATAACTATGATTACTCAAGCCACTGCATTCTGCAGCAGCCAATCCAGGGCATATTACAATATTCCAAAAAGAGTTCATTAATGAATGAGACTCTTTTCGGGCAAAGTTGTACCTGATGTAATTTATGCAAAGACCCCGACTAGCCACAATGTCATCTACTCCTTGATAAAGAGCTGGGAGTGCAGGAAGAGCCCTAGATTTTGAATCAGTTCTGTCTAGGATATCTGTCCAGAATCTGTCCAGAACTAACTATCCATCTTGCTGGGATTAAGCCTAAACCTCTTATCTTCCATAGCTTGATAGCTTCCAGCCATCAAGAGAGAACATTAGCCATGCCTCTTGTTTGGCCCAGAATCAAGATATACAACTGAGTTCTATGTGCATACTGAAGATACTTCACCATGACTGCCAGATGATTTCTCCCAATAGCTTCATATATGGAGATGTTAAGAAGTGAGAAAACCAAGCCTTGCAAGACACCATAATAAGAGCCTTCCTCCATTACTCAAAAAGGAAGAGAACAACTTGGAAAACAGCTCCCCGAAACCTAACCCATATAGGCAATCAAGGAGGACACCATGAGGTCCAGCAAGACCAAGATAGGAACACTGTCATTGTCCAATTTCACTACAGGTCCTCTGCAAGTATGATCAAAGTGGCTTCAGTGCTATATTCAAGCCCAGGTTCTGCCTGAAATGAGTCTAGAAAATCTATTTCTAAAACATACATCTATTTCCTCTAGGCATTTTTACTGTGGTAGTTACTTAACATTGCTGAATTCAGCAGTAATGTTATGAGGATGGTCCACCACTACTTTGAAACAAGTGACAGCATCTCCTTTCTCAAGGATGCAGTAACCATCACTCTGGCCCTAACCCCGCTTCCTGCTTTTACCAGTCAGGAAAGGCAAGATCTGGTGACAGACTATAAGTGGCAGAGCTGACCTCACAGAATCTGATGACCACGACAAAGTACAAATGCTATCTACTCTCATCCCAAGACAAAAAACAGATCTAATTTGTGGCCTCCCAAGTTTGCTGAGGCCAGGATGGTTTGGTACAAGGCCATGGTGGCGATGAATTCCTGGGCCACCTTTGAAAGTTCAACCAAGAAGGAAAACCTAAAGTCACCCAGCACCATAAACCTGAGTAACTGAGAAATGAGGTTGAGCAGTGCTAGGAGGGATACTGGCTAATGTGAAGTCATGTTTATGCAAATAAATTTGTTTGCAATCCTGTCTTGTAGGAAGGTGTGAACAAAATTAAAGTTGAATAACTCCATGATCCAAATATCTTATGTTAAAGGTGGACAGTTTGTGCTTCAGAGCCAATTATGGCACTCAAAAGACTATGAGGAAACGAGGAGGTATTCCCTCCTCTACTCTCCCCTTTTATTCATTTTTTATAAGTCATTTGGTATCTGGGCTGAGATATGGAACATATCTGATTCAGGAATAATGCCTTGGTGTGGGTGTGTGCGTGCTTGCATGCGTGCGAGCGCATGCAGACACAGTATGTATGACTTTTTTTTTTCCTTGCAATTTCAGAACAGTTATCTTAACCGGTTAAAGGGGATACGTGATACTTTGCAAACATCACCATTCTTCATGACCCATGAGGTAAAATTATCATTTCCCCTTTTGTCTTTTAAAAAACTAGAGCTAGGTCAAATCATATCACCTAAACACACAAATGAAAATCATTGGGCATCTGGTTCTGAAAATTCAAAAGAATGCACATACATTACAACTGTGTGCATTGAGAATACCGGGAGACAATTTTTACTGCCTCACATGTTGAAATATTGCTACTTTAAAAAATTCAGAACCTAAAATTTCAGTTTTTAATTTGTTAATACCAATGTATCCTGTTGAGATATATATATATATTTAAGTTGCAATCTTATCTTCAGAAGGATTTGGAACATTTGTTCTTAATTCCTGCTCTGAGATTCTCAGTTCTTTTGCATTTGCTTTTGCAGGTAATTGGGAGTTCCCTTCTCTTCATCCATGACAAGAGGGAGCAGGCCAAAGTATGGATGATTGATTTTGGGAAAACCACTCCACTTCCAGAGGGACAAGTTCTGCAGCACAATGTGCCCTGGATAGAGGGGAACAGAGAGGATGGCTACCTCTGGGGGCTGGATAATCTAATTGAGATCCTAACAGAGTTGTCTCAATGTGAAGATCTGCATTAAAGCTAAGGGTCCACAAAATCCACAACCTAGTTCCTACAACTGACTTTCTGATCTGCACTACAAGACACTTTTCTTCCACCTTCTCTTCCAGTTCTAAAATTTTGAAGTTCCTTTTCTTTTATTTAAGGTGTAAATAAAATGTGATGTGCCCAAAGAAACACTGAACAAGGAGTTAAAAATTAGACAAAGCAGATAGCAATGTTGGCCTTAGGAGTTAGGTGTCCTTTATCCTAAAACAGAAAATACTTTTGTATATTAAAAATTTGATAAAGTTCTGATATGCTTGAGCACCTGAAAGATAATCCCCTAGACTTGTTTAAATTGTATCTCTAGAGCAGTGTTTCTCAAACTTGGCGACTTTAAGTCCTGTGGACTTCAACTCCCAGAATCCCCCAGCCAGCATAGCTGGCTGGGGAATTCTGGGAGTTGAAGTCCACAGGACTTAAAGTCGCCAAGTTTGAGAAACACTGCTCTAGAGTGAAGGATGCATTTGTAGTTATCTGCTGCCCTCTCATGTCCAAAGCTAGCATTATTTGGGGCAACTGATGTTGAAAGCATGCTTATATTGGGCATTTTCTTATAGGAGTCCTTTCTTCGTGGGAATGTCCCACAAAAGGAATGGTAGCAGCTTATATTTACTAACTTTCCTAAATATAAGAATTAGAATATAATAGTTTATAGGAATAATTAACATCAGATAAACTTTTCTACATAAGGAAGTAATTTCTTGGCTTACTGTGCAATATATACATAGTTGTAGCAACTGCAAAAGTTTGCCTTTGCGGATTACATTACACGGTGCATCCGTTTAGCTACTGAAATTAGTTTGGACTACTGAGAGCAAGGATCTGATCCCTTCTCCACCCTTCCTTTAGCATGGGATGACCTGGTCACATGGCAGGAAAGGGGCTGCTGCAAGAATGACAAAGGCACTGACTGCCATCCTCTGGGTGTCTTTTTGGTAGCACTGCAGTCCCTTTTGAAAAAGATAATGCATTCTCAGGTGAGCTTCTGCAAATCATTCCAAATCTCCCATTGTAAGAAGAGAGATTAACTTGACCTAACATATCAGCAAACAGAGTATTATAACGGTAAGGTTTCGTAATGTTTGTATGCCTGGCAAGGAACACGAGAAAGGAGATGGTTAAGTAATTTGGTAGGTAAATATAGGCAGTCTCTCTGAATAAGGATTTGCCACTTTCAGTCTTGCAAATATATCTGACTCTCTGTTTAGGATATAGAAGTTATTATATACGTTCCTGGAACATTTGAATTAGACTGCTGAAATCAAATAGTCAGAAACTGGGAGAGAAAGATTATTGGTGCATTTGATTTTCTTGGAGAACTCATAATACTGCAGAAACCTTGGACGTTGAGACTATAAGTTCATGTTACATTTTTTCCTGAGCCATTTCCTGGCTATTTTTTTAACCTTTCCATATTTATAATGTATTCCATATTCCGCTATAGCAGTGTTTCTCAACCTTGGTGACTTTAGGTCCTGTGGACTTCAACTCCCAGAACCCCCCAGTGAAGTCCACAGGAGTTAAAAGTCGCCAAGGTTGAGAAACACTGCTCTATATTCTCTTGTTACTATTTTTTCAAACAGTAATGCTGTAATCCTGTTTCTTGCATCCAGAGGTGCTGTTCTTGAAACAATTGCAATTGTTTTACAGGGTGGCTATTCATTGGCATACAGTCCCTTGGAAAGCTTTTCAGAAAGATTCTAGCCCATTGAGTTTTGCTCCATTCATATATCAATAATACAATACAATACAATACAATAATACAATACAATAATCACTAAGATGATGTTGGTTTTTCTTAGTTCTATTGTAAATAATTGCTTTGCTTAGAATTAATTTTTTTTCCTTTCAGGCTTCCTACGCTGTTTAATAATAGCCTATGCTGAAAGTGCCTTATGGACTAGTGTCTGTTCCACTCAGTGTCATGAAAAAAAATTGTGGGTTTTTTTTTAAAAGTACTATTTATTGCCATACTTTTAGTTATCTAGAACACTAAGTCTTAATGCATGGATTTTTTTTTAAAGGATAATGCTTGGCTTTTGAAATCTCTTTCCGCATTTATGGAAAGGGGAAGACCATGAAACAGTTTCAAGGCATCCTATTATAAAAATGTATTTAGCTTTTAAATTACTTCTATTACATACTTTTTTTAAAAAAATATGCTGGTTTGTAAAATAAGATTCTTTGCTTTTTGGCTTTTAAAGAAGTGAAATATGTCTCCAGATATCTTTTGGATCTTTCTGGAGGCTGGAACTATTGCTGTGAGGTATTTCTCCTAACATTTTCCACCCCGTTCCCCTTGATTAGCAAGGAGATGAGGAACTTGCAGAGTTACAGAACATCATCAATGCACAGTGCCTGTAAGTCAAACAACTTAAAATAAAAACATACAACATGATTTATGGTTGTAATAGTTTATCATTTCTAATTGTATAATATTTACATCTGATATTCTTTTAGTGAGAGACTGGTGTAAGAAATTGTAATACTTTGATCTACTGACCAGTAGTACAATTTTGACAATTGGGACAATCAAAGTCCTAAATTCTAGGGTTTCTATCACACCACAATTACTAAGCTTTCAAAATCTACCTACTTAACACCTTGACATAGATTTAGATTTCGCATAGGCGTATACTTGTCTGATGTTCAAGTCAATGAATTATTCCGTTCAAACTACAGTATAGCAAAGAGTAATGTTTTAGAGGTTTTTAATATCTTGAATTTAAGCCATGCTAATGAATTGTTAAACATGAGTTATTTTGTATTTTTCATGTCAGTATTTTTTATTCCATCTCACTATCTCAATAAAAAAAATTCCTATTCTTAACAAGCACATGTATACCCATACAAGGTGAGAGGTATAAGTATTCATTGAGGTATGAATAAATGACATAAAAATATAAGTCAGTTCAGTGTTCTATTTTCCTTTATAGTCTCTATCTATACTTATACCATAGTAATCGATTTGGAAATAAATCCCAGTGCTGTCACTTAAATAGCATACTGGCTTATTGAGGCAAATTTATATTAAACTCTTCGTAGTAAAAAGTTACCTTTTTTCTCATAGTTCTGACTCTTTTCAGTTACTCAGATTGGACTTTATCCAGATATCCCAGAATTAGGTAAGACAATCTATCAAGTCCTTTGAATGATGGGCAGCTTGATTGATACATGCAACAAATTTAGCCACATTTTAAATACACACAAACTAACATAATAGAGACAGTGTTTCTGGATTTGTTCCTTCTGTGTTGCTTTATATGTTGAGGGAAAGGTACTGTTCACTCTTATCTCAGAACTACCTTGGTTTGTCATCTTCATTATGAGGTAGAAACTAACTTCTGAGCAACTCCAGTTACCATATCAAAATTGGGCCAGGCAGTTATAGAGACAAATATAAATGCAAAATAATTGCATTAGACTGGGAGCTATGCTATGGAACTTTGGGATGTTTTTCACACCTAAAAATAAGCATAGACCTCAGTAGTCACAGTTGCCCATTTTCAAGAGAGTCAGAAAAAAATGTTAAAATAAAGAACCTGTCTAATGCAATTACATAATTCCTGAAATCAGGATAAATGGAAATCTCACACTAACCTCCAAATAGCACCTAGATTATGCAATGGAGAAAGACCAAATTTAGTGAATATTGCACAGGTTTTTATTGCTCCAGTTCCCTGAGGTGAACTTTAGACACGGATTAGTGAATTCTATAAAGTTTTATCAACTTTTCAACTTTGCCTTTCCTGAAAACCAGCTATGTTGGTTCAGCATTCAGATTTAAAAAAAGAAAGGGTGAGAAACCACTAAGGGAATTTCACTTATGGCCACCTTGCTGATCTCTCGACTCTTGTACTTGGCAGTTCATTGCATGCAAATTTTAAACAATGTTTCAGTTCAATTTCAATGCTTTCTCTTCTAGTAATTTCTCATTCGTTACTGGGGGAAAGAGCAATATTTCTAGCTTCCTGCTTGTATTTATGTCTGTGAAATTTTTCAAGTGGTCTGGAGACTAAGAAAGACTAAGGCAAAATGAAACAGAACAGGCTTATTGTATAAATTGGTGTCCTCCAGATTCTTGGATTTCACCACCCATATTTCTTAGTAATCAGGGCTAGAAATAATCAGGATCTGTCACATATGGTATAATAAGCTTAATATACTCTCAGCATTTTTATTTAAGTCAGGCAAAAAATCTGGCTGTGCATTTAACTAGTCTTTACAACTTTCCTATGAAGTGAGATGGTTGTGCTCAGTCTAGCCAAGAGGTGGCAGTATTTTCCTATGAGACTTGCAAATACTTTATCTTGCGTTTACACACACACACACACACACACACACACACACACAGACAGACAGACAGACAGACAGACAGAAGCTCTCTACATGGGACTTCCCTTGGGACGCGCCCGAAGACTACAGCTAGTCCAGAACGCAGCCGCGCGGGCCATCATGGGGAGTACTAGGTACTCCCACGTAACACCTCTCCTGCGCGAGCTGCACTGGCTGCCTGTGGTTTTTCGGGTGCGTTTCAAGGTGTTGATTACCATCTTCAAAGCGCTCCATGGCACAGGACCTAGCTATCTGCGGGATCGCATCCTGCCGCACACATCCCTGCGACCAATCCGCTCTCACAGGGAGGGACTTCTCCTGGTGCCGTCCACCAGGCAATGCCAACGGGCGACGCCTAGGAGTAGGGCCTTCTCTGTGATGGGCCCAACCCTCTGGAATGATCTCCCCCCCGACATTAGAACCACCACCGACGTCCGCTCCTTTCGACAAAAACTGAAGACTCACCTGTTTCGATTAGCTGGCCTGGCACACTCATAGCTTTTACCTCCTGGCAGATATATTTTAATTGGTATTTTGGGGGAACCATTTTAAATTTAACTCTTTGGGGTATTTTTTAGGGGTCTTTTTAAAGATTGTATTTTAAATACTTTACTTAATGTACAGTTCTTTTAACCTCCTCTATCTAAATATTTAAGTAGTTAACTATTTATGTATTTAAATATTTAAGTATTGATTTATCTATGTATCTTTTATGTATTGACTGTACACCGCCCCGAGTCCCTTTTGGGAGAGGGGGCGGTCTATAAATATGAATAAAAGTAAAGTAAAAGTAAGTAAAGTAAACAGAATAATAAAGATGTGATTCAAATTAGTTTTTTTAATAACATTTCAGAATTAAAATAATAGTCATGTCTTCATAATAGAACTAAGGAGCAGGTGCCTGTTTCATAAGAAAGAGGCAATAGGTTTCAGAAGCATGTGGCCTATTAACATTTTAGCAATTTCAGATCCCTGTATACCATTTTACTAACTGCATAACTAAAATCTGGATGTTATAAAAATGAAAACATGTATATCTTATTTGATTCTGATGTATTTGAGAGATCTAACATTGATAGCCTTACAATGCTTAATAATATAAATTTATGCAAGACAATTAACAGTAAAACATAATCAAATATATTAGACCCACAACAAAAGCAGAAATAGAACAAAGTTATCAATAGGAACAATTACTCATCAGTTCTTCCTGCATGCCTTATGAAATAACAGTGGTAATTTATTCTTTAAATTTCAGAAATAAGTACAGCAAGTCACACCTGGAAAGAAGATTGAACTACCTTAAGTAACACTTATAGTCTGGTGAATGATGGCTGCTCCCCAATACAGAACTGTCATAATCGCATATTTCTAATACTATAATTCTGATTAGAAAGAGAAAGGCTACCAGAAAATGATAGTAAATCACATAGAGTCTCATTGAAGCTGATATGAGCTGCTGCTATTTACAGCAGATTGCATTATTTCATTTTTTACTTCCCTTTCAATTTAGTGACGATGGAATGGATCCAGAGGTGATATTCAGCAGGTTCTGACCAGTTCTGGAGAACCGGTAGCAGAAATTTTGAGTAGTTTGGAGAACTGGTAAATACCACCTCTGACTGGCCCTGCCCCCATCTATTCTCTGCCTCCCAAGTCCTAGCTGATTCAGGGGAAATGGGGATTTTGCAGTAACCTTCCTCTGGAGTGGGAAGGGAATGGAAATTTTAAAGTATCCTTCCCCTGCCATGCCCACAAAGCCACATCCACAAAGTCATGCCCACAGAACCAGTAGTAAAAATTTTTGAATCCCACCACTGAATAGATCCCAGTATTAGCTAATACAAGATAATAATAATAATAATAATAATAATAATAATAATAATAATAATAATAATAATAATAATAATAATAATAATAATTTATTAAATTTCTAGACCGCCCCCTCTCCCCGGAGGGACTCTGGGCAGTGTACAGGAATTAATTTAAAAACATACAAACAATCATATACATAGCTAAAAATCAAATTAAACTACCCCTGTACGAATTTATAAAAATTAAAAACAGACCCTAAAACCAATCCTAAAAATTTAGAAATAAAACTGAGGTGGGAAAGATGGAATTAGGCCAAGCCGGATAGCTGGAATAGGTGGGTTTTAAGTTTCTGACGGAAGGAGCGGAGATCCGTAGTCATTCTAATGTCGGGGGAAGGTCATTCCAGAGGGTCGGGCCCATCACAGAGAAGGCCCTTCCCCTAGGTGTCGCCCGCTGGCACAGCCTAGTGGACGGCACCCGGAGGAGTCCCTCTCTGTGTGAGCAAATCGACCGAAGGGATGTATGGGGCAGGATACGATCCCGCAAATAACTAGGTCCTGTGCCATGGAGCGCCTTAAAAATGATGGTCAACACCTTGAAACGCACCCGAAAAGCCACAGGCAGCCAGTGTAGCCCGCGCAGGAGAGGTGTTACGTGGGAGTAGCCAGAGACTCCCCAGACTGCCCGCGCGGCCTCATTCTGAACCAGCTGCAGCCTTCGGGTGCATCTCAAGGGGAGCCCCATGTAGAGAGCGTTACAGTAGTCTAGCCGGGACGTCACAAGTGCATGGGTGACTGTGCGAAGGGCGCTCCAGTCCAATAGGGGACGCAATTGGCTCACCAGGCGAACCTGGTGGAACACCCCCCTGGCCACGGCTGTCACATGGTCATCCATGGACAGCCGGGTATCCAGAAGGATGCCCAAATTGCGTACCCGATCCACGGGGGCCAGATGTTCGCCCCCAATGGCCAATGATGGAGTAAGCTGGTTGAACCGGGGCGCCGGTAGCCACAGCCACTCAGTCTTGGACGGGTTGAGCTTGAGTCTGTTACTTCCCATCCAGATCCGTACGGCTTCCAGACACTGGGACATCACTTTGATAGCATCGTTGGGGTGGTTTGGGTAGAGATGTACAGCTGGGTATCATCCGCGTACAGATGGTAATCTACCCCAAACCCACGAATGATCTCGGCCAGTGGCTTCATATATGTATTGAACAGGAGAGGCGAGAGGACCGACCCTTGTGGCACCCCACAAGACAGCGGCCTCGAGGTCGACCTCTGCCCCCCTGCCAATACAAATTGCACTCGGCCAGAGAGTTAGGAGGAGAACCACCACAAAACGGTGCCCCTCACCCCCAACCCCTCTAATCGATGCAATAGGATACCATGGTCGATGGTATCGAAAGCCGCAGAGAGGTCTAATAGGACCAGGATGGAGGAACAACCCCTATCTCTGGCCCTCCAGAGATCATCCACCAACGCGACCAATGCCGTCTCCGTGCTGTGGCCAGGCCAGAAACCGGACTGGCGCGGGTCCAGATAATCATTTTCCTCCAAGTGGCACGGAAACTGTTGTGCCACCACACTCTCTACAACCTTCGCCAGAAAGCAAAGGTTGGAGACGGGACGGTAGTTGGCTAACAGAGCTGGGTCCAGGGAAGGCTTCTTGAGGAGGGGCCTCACCACCGCCTCTTTCAGGGCGGCCGGCAGAAACCCCTCACTCAAGGAAGCGTTGACTAACTCCTGGAGCCAGCCTCGTGTGACCTCCCAGGATGCCAGTACAAGCCACGAGGGACACGGGTCCAATAAACATGTGGTGGCTCGCAGTCGCCTACGCAACCTGTCCATATCTTCGGAAGTAACAGAGTCAAACCCCTCCCAGAATGGGACCTCACAACCCGCCTCCGACGTCCCTTCCAGACCACTAGTAGGGACCAACTCGCTTCGAATCTGAGCGATTTTGTCCAGCAGATACTCCCCAAATACCTCTGCTCTTCCCTGCAGAGGAGCTTCCCGCGGCCTCTGTTGGAGGAGGGAGCGGGTCATCCCAAACAGGGCGGCAGGACGGTTATCTGCGGACGCAGTAAGAGTGGCACAATACTGACGCTTGGCCACTCTTAACGCCACATGGTAAGTCCGTAAATGGGCTCTCACCTGAGGTCGGTCAGATTCAGAGCGCGATGATCTCCATCTGCTCTCTAGGCGTCTCTTGTGGCGCTTCATCACCCTCAGCCCCTCGGTGAACCAAGGGGCCTGGGTGGTTCGCTGCCGCAAGAGAGGCTGCAAAGGCGCCACCCGGTCCAAGGCCCCCGCGGCCGCATTATTCCATGCAGCCACGAGGTCCTCTGATCGGGTGTGGGTCAGGGCTACAGGAAATGGCCCGAGCTCCGTCTGGAACTTGTCAGGTTCCATCAGGCGCCTGGGGCGGAACCATCTTGGGCAATCTGGTTCCGCCTCCCCGCGGTGGGGAGTAGCGGCTGGAAAGTCGAGCCGGAGCAGTGAGTGATCAGACCATGACAGGGGAGTGATAGCTAAATCCCCTACTCCCAGATCACTCCTCCATTGGCCAGAGACAAAAATAAAATCCAGTGTGTGTCCTCCCTTATGTGTGGGGCCCTGAATTATTTGGGTCAGGTCCATGGCTGTCATGGAAGCCATGAACTCCCGAGCTGCTTCGGATGCCTCCCCTACCGATGGCAAGTTGAAGTCACCCATGACCAACAGTCTAGGCGTTTCAACTGCCATCTCGGCGATCACCCCAAGGAGCTCGGGCAGGGCTGCTGATGCATAGCGAGGAGCAAGGTATACAATTAGCAAGCCCAACTGCTTCCCTGGGCCCCACTTCACACACAGGGACTCACAACCGGTTATCTGTGGCACAGTGGTTTGTCTCGGCTCAAGACCTTCCCTCACAATGACCGCTACCCCACCACCCCTGCCTAGTGCCCGTGGCTGATGAAATGCGTGGTAACCTGGCGGGCACATTTCCACGAGATCAATCATGAGACTTAAAACTGAGTTGTACAGTGCTGAAATAGTGACTCAACTAGAGTAATATTCAGCCCTTTCCTGTGAAAGGAAAATGACTAGTATATTCTCAGCAAGGGCTCAATTCAACATCTGTTTACATGTCATACCCATGGTTAACTCTAGTTTATGGAATTAATCCAATTTTCTGGTTCTGCATGACAGACTGAATCATGAACTAATCACTGCATCTGGGTTTGGGGTATATGATAAGAAGTAGTGGACTAGCTTATGATCTGGTATGGTGAGCATGCTGGAAACACAAGCAGCATTCTCTTGAAGGAAGGCACTAGCTCAGATGGACAGAACGACTCCCTGCAATATTTGAGGAGGAAAGTTACATACTCAAGAGACGTGTGAAATTTTTAAGTCTCAGTGCTTCAAAGTGAGCTTTTTTCAGATCTTCTGGCAGAGGTTTGTCAGTCTCTCCAAATATGACAACCTTCAGATGTGTTATCATTTCCCTGCCCTGACAACTATTAATTCATTGCCAACTTCCTTACGTGGTTACTACATTTCTAGCCCGCTTCCCCCCCCCAGGAGCTCGAAGCCATTTATGATATGTGGGGGACGCAATGATGAATTGAAGACCATGAAAGAATGAGGAGCTGGTGGAATGAGGAGCTGGAGCTGAAAGAATGAGGAGCTGGAATGAGGAGCTAATGGTTTGGCTTCTCAGAATTTTTCTCTGAAGGAATTCCTCTGGAGAGGGCTCGGAAACACCCTTGAGCTTCATTAATCTTCACTAGAAGCGAAGCAGGCCTTTTATGAGGTCCTTGTTATTATAGATGGCACAGTGATTTGGAGCATCAGATTTTTCCAAGTATTTTGTGGTCCAGCACATTTCTGCAATCCAGCACTAAGATATTGGCATTTACTTTCAGATTTAACATAGGATCTAGAAGGCAAGGGTAGGAAAACTATATTCTGCAATCCTTGTTTGGCTTTTTTTGTACTCCTAAAGCTGTACTGCCAAAATTGCAAATATGGCTCTTTAGGGAATGTGGGAACAAACAGAAGTGTTCATAAGCCTCTGAAATCTTGGAAATCATAGAACCACCCACTGAAATGACTTCATTCCCTCATTAGGTAAAGGTAAAGGTTCCCCTTGCACATACGTGCTAATCGTTCCCAATTCTAGGGGGCAGTGCTCATCTGTTTCAAAGCCAAAGAGCCAGAACTGTCCAAAGACATCTTTGTGGTCATGTGGCCGGCATGACTAAATGCCGAAGGTGCACGGAACACTGTTAGCTTCCCACCAAAGGTGATTCCTATTTTTCTACTTGCATTTTTACATGCTTTCAAACTGCTAGGTTGGCAGAAGCTGGGACAAGTAACTGGAGATCACTCTGTTATGCGGTGCTAGGGATTCAAACTGCCGACCTTTCTGATTGACAAGCTCAACATCTTAGCCACTGAGCCATTGTGTCCTTCATCCTCTTATTAATTCACTGTAATTTTGACTAATGATTTTTTGGCATCATTTGATTAATTTTTAAGTACCATCCCCCACTTGCTCCTGCCATAAAGTTTCAGTCTGTTTTTTTAAATGTTTCCATTTTAAGATTTCCCTCAGAAAGATGTACTCTGGGGTTAAGTCAATCAGACTTAAAATCGTTCCTATCATCCATCTCCTCCACTTATGACTGCAACTTTGTTGCTTGTATCCTTATGATTTATATTGATATTGATTGCTTCCTGATTGCTTATTTGTACCCCATGACTATCATTAAGTGCTGTACCTTATGATTCTTGACGGATGTATCTTGTCTTTTTATGTACACTGAGAGCATTTGCACCAAAGACAAATTCCTTGTGTGTCCAATCACACTCGGCCAATAAAGAATTCTATTCTATTCTATTCTAAATGCTAAAAATGTGACAGTACTTTCAACAGAATCTAGAAAGCCGAAAGGCAGAACATAATTGGAAGAACTTTCATGATATCATGTTGGTTGACATCTGAGCACACTTGATTAGATAACTAAACTATCCTAGTTGTGTTGATTAGATCTGAAAGTGCCTTAGACCAGAGGTCCCCAACCCCCAGATGCAGCCCACTATTGGGACATGGCCTATTTGGAACCACACCGCGCTGCGTGTGTGCGCATGCTGGCCCACTACTTGTGTGAGTTGAGCTGCGTGCCAGCCCACCACTCATGTGGCCAGGTTCCCTTCTGCCCCCCCCCCGAACCTCCAAGACACAAAGGTTGGGGACTGCTGCCTTAGATCACTATCAGTTTTTATTAAATGGATCTAACAGGTTAAATGCCATTTTTCCGGTTTTCAAAAAATGTCTGGTAATGTTTCATGCTAGTGACATCTTTATTTGTATTGCTTTTCACCAGAAGCTTGGGTTCTATCAGATCTATTTTTAAACCGCAGCTTTGACAAGAGGCAACCTTTTGGAGAAGAAACAAAGGAGCTTCAGAAGCGCTCAAGCAAACAAAGCAGGGAGAACAAAGAACAAAAGCACTAGCTCAAATACAGTCATTAGGCTATGTAACTGTTTTTCCTGCATCTGAGTAATGATAAAAGGAAGCACAATGTGTGCCAAGGCAGTCAAGTTGGTACTGTAATTTTCACTACAAAAGTTGCTAGAAATTTCCTTTTCTTCTTCCCAAGTTGGGAATCTAGAGTTTATGAATTACCTGTTTAAATCATCCCCAGCTGAGATAGCAGCATCTTCCTGTCCTTGATATAGATGCCTTGCCTGGTTGAATCCCCAACCCACTGAATCCATTGATTTAGAAGAAATGTTCTGAAGAGACTTTAAGAGTAGATATGTCTCAAATTGTTATCAGCAACAGGTTGTACCTGGGTCAGATCTGGCATTCTTTGGACAATTAAGAAGTTGTTCTCTCTCCTTATTCCAGAAACCAGATCTCCAAATTAAAAAGGTCAGTAGAATCAAATTAGTTCAGCTTTTCTCAACCTCAAGAACTTCGGGGACTTCAACTCCCCAAATTCCCTAGGCAACATCCATGAATTCTGGACTGAAGTCCAGGCATCCATAACTGCAGGAGGCAAGTTGATCTATTGCTTAATTATTCTCACTGTCAAGAAGTATGTCCTTAGTTCCAGGTTGAATCTCACTTTAGCTAGCTTCCATCTATAATTTCTTGTCCTACCCTTTTCTTTTTACACAAAGCAGTATGTTAGACAGTGGAGCAACTGAAATAAAACCATCGCCCTTGGTTTATTTTGATCTCTTTCTCATGCATATAAAATAATTTTAAAAGTTATGAATACTTTCTAATGCAACAGGATCACTACGTTTTGGCTTTCGGGCAATGTTCGTGATAGTTGAGACCCTTTTTAAATGGAAGATGCCATTGACTGAATCTGGGTCCTTCTGTATAAAAAATATGGATCATATTGGTTGTTCACTTTGTTTCCTACAGCAGAAAACCCAAATGGTATCTACTCACTGATGGTGAAAAATATATTCAGGCAATTTATTCACCTTTAAATAATTCTCCACATCTACTGCTGCCAATCATTTATGTCATTCTATGTCAATGGAACTTTGGCTCTGCTTGATTTGCTTTGTTACTCTTCTGATGCTCAGAGACGTAGTGAGAGCCCATTTTCCCTTCTGCTGATTCCATCAGAGCAATGTGTTCCTTTTACTAACCCTTTGAAATCTTCCTGCCAAAGAGGAGAACTTTGACTGAATACAGCTTAAAATGAGGCTATGTAGAATCCCATCCAGAGCAATAAGATGGCAGCTGGTGTTGGAGGCTGCTGGGCAGAGCAGGGAAGGATAGGAGACAGGGGGGGGGGGTCTTGTCTGAGGCAGTTTAGTGAGCAAAAGGAAATGAGTTTTAAATTACTTTTGGGAGTCATTTTATGCCTAAATATACCCAAGAGGGTGGATAATAGACTGCTGAGAAGTGCCATAGGAAATATGTAGCATCAAGGCCACCACAGTGGGTATTAAGAGAAAAAAAGTGTTTTGAATGACACTAAGACTTCCAAATATTTGTGAACAATGAGAGTTTGGAAGATGAGGGAGAGCTCTTTGGGAAGTTGTCATAAAGTTGAGTTTGGAAAATGAAAGGAATCACCTTGTTTGTTTTGTTTTTAAAGGAGTGCACTTAAAGTAGTGCCTAATTAATTTCTCTGTTCCATAGATTTGTGGCCCATAGCAGTACAATCTGCTGTTTCTTTTTGCACTGCAGACAAATTCCTTGTATGTCTAATCACATTTGGCCAAGTAAAGTATTCTCTTCTCTTCCTCTCCCTTTCCCTCCCCTCCTCTATTTATTCTATTCTAGAGATGAATCTTGGGTCTACAGTAGACTGGTGACATTTTTGCCATGCATTGTATATCTTTGATACATTGAACAAGATCCAGGCAAACAGGCTCCCCTCTTTCTCTTTTCACAGGCAGCTGCTGCCCTTTTCATGGTTGTCATTTGGGTTGGCATTAAAACCCATTTTTACCATCCTTGTCTTAATCCTATAGGATTAGTTTACAAGGAAATAAATGATAGTTCTACAGTATTTACTTTACAGAGGATGCTTCAAATGCTTGGCAGTGATTAATGGGATCAATCTGGTTAAGAAGCAGCATGGCTGGAGGTGTAATCACAAACTGCAAAGGACAGAGCAAATCCTTGTGCACAGAAATCCCTCAGGTCGGTTTCCACATATCCTCATCGCGTGCTTTTTAACCTGGTGATTAATCCTTATTGAAAGCAAATAACCACCATGGATCTTAATGGGGGGGTCCTTTTCTATTTCTGGCAGGTTACAATTATGTGTGGCAGGCAGATATTCAACAGATGTAGCTTGGGTCCAATAGAGAATGGCAGAAGAGGTAATAAAATAAGATGCCAGGGGCTGTTTGCAAGCATTTGCTTTTAAGAATTCTTTTGAGAAATGCTCTTGAAAATGAAAATTGGTACTTTCTTTTGGAGCATACCAGCTTACTTTTTTTGGCTTCTGTGAACACCATATCAGAATAACAGAGTTGGACGGGGCCTTGGAGGTCTTCAAGTCAAACATTCTGCTCAAGCAGGAAACCCCACACCATTTCAGACTAATGGTTGTTGAATCTCTTCTTAAAAGCCACCAGTGATAAGAGCAGCCCCAACTTCTAGAGGCAAGGTTTTCTGCTGACTATTTATTCTAATTTACCAGGAAATTTGTCCTTAGTTCTAGGTTGGTTCTCTCAATTAATTTGTATCCATTAGTTCTTGTTCTGTGCTCAGGTGCTTTGGAGAATAGGTTGACTCCCTCTTCCTTGTGGCAGCCCCTTAGATATGGGAACACTGCTATCATGATAACCCCCAGTGCTTCCTTTCGTTAATCTAGACCAGTGTTTCTCAATCTTGGCAACTTTAAGACCTGTGGACTTCAACTTCCAGAATTCCCCAGCCAGCATGGCTGGCTGGGGAATTCTGGGAGTTGAAGTCCTCAGGTCTTAAAGTTGCTAAGTTCGAGAAACACTGATCTAGACAAACCTAATTCCTGCAACCATTCTTCCTATGTTATAGCCTTGAGTCGTCATTATCTTTGTTGCTCTGCACTCTTTCTAAACTCTCAACATCTTTTTTATATTGTGGAGACCAAAACTGGTTGCAATATTCCAAGTGTCATCTTTTCAAGGCATTATAAAGTGGTACTAACACCTCATGGGAACTTGATTCTCTCCCTCTACTAATGCGACCAAGGATGTGTTGGCTTTTTTGGCAGCCGCAGTTGGCTCATATTTAAGTGATTGTCCACTAGGACTCCAAAATACTTCTCACAGCACTGCTGTTGAGCCAGGCACCACCTATTCTGTACTGTATTAAAGAGATCTTGGCTCTGGAGCAAGAAAAAGACATTCAAGATAAATTCTTACTTTTTTGTAAAGTACCACACTCCTATACACTTACCTACCTTCCAGACTGCTTTGTGCAGCCAACTGTCATGGAAATACAGGAAGTTTACTCTCACCTCAAAGAATCTTTGAAACCACAAGTCATGCAAGCAGGGGTGTGGTGCAGATACAAAACAATCAAACTTTTAATTGTACCATCACAAACATCATCTTGATTTTCAAGTCTGCACTCTGCAGACATTCCTCCAGGCAAATAGGACTTTGAGTAATCATTCAGAAAAACCTGAAAAAACAATAACTAATGAATATAATTAGGTGGACCACATTCAATTCTCTTTTGGCTCTTTAGAAGTTTCTCCCCATTCCTCTTTTTTTCCCTAAAGAAAAGGTGATGGAACCTTGCCTGCAGTATATAAAAATGTGTTCTATTTGTATAACGTACTTTGCAGTAAATTGGTGAATTTATTTTTAAAATCCTGTTATATATATGTGTGTGATTTTATGTTAAACCATAAGAGTGGAGTTGATATATGTATAACTTTGAGCAGGTCATTGGTTAGTCAGCTAAGTAACACTTCCATGTGTTCCTTCTAGCCTCTGATCCAGCTGAGGGCCAGCTTAGTTGTGGGACAAGATGAATTGCTCTCAGGTTGATTCTAGCTGGAAACAGTGGAGCTCTGGCTCCCAAACTTCACTGACTATATAACATGTCTTGAAAGGGAATGCTGGTTTAGGCTTAAGCCTAACTCCTCCTCAGATGAGGTTGAATAACAGAAATGAAGTTGACAAAATTCTCCACTCATTTCTCTAATGGATCAGTCCAGAGGTGGGTTTCAAATCCTAGGACTACTGGTTTGCTCGTGCGTGACGCTTCTGAGCTTGCGAGTGGGTGGGTGGAGCCTCCCACTGCCGCCACTACCGGTTTGGCCGATCCGGGCTGAACCAGGAGCAACCCACCTCTGGATCAGGCATCTCCAAATCATAAGACTTCTTTGTTTAAAAAAATATCCTTTGTTCCTAGCCTATATTCATTATCGAGTAGAGATGAGGTGATATTTGTTGCTATTGGGCCTTTGCCAGCTAGAGGTATAGCTATGAAGTGCACATTTGGCCGTCAGAAAGTCTGAATCAGCAGTTCATACAACCTCATTTTCGTATTGCTTTTGCAGGCTTGGAGAGTTGAAATAGGGGTAACATAGGAACTTTTCTGTCATGGTACCTATCTTGTGTAATAGCCTTCCCCAAGACAGGATGGCCCTAACCTTCTGGCCTTCCAAGGGACCACAAAGACTTGAAGCTTCCCCAAGGCACTGTGCCCAGGGTGCTACTAGGGCTCTGATATGGCTGCAGGTCAATTTGTTTTATTCCTGTGATATTTTTAGGGACCTTCACTACTGTTGCTATTTCTTTTTATGTCATTTTTCTTGATAATGATTCTTGTTGTTTAGTTGCTTGCTGCTCAAAATGCTTTGGTAGATACCATAGGCAGCTGTATGACTCTGTTAATATAATGACAATAATAAATAATGTTTTCAGTTCTCCAATTGTGCTTTTCATGTCAAAACATTTAACATGCAGTACTTGCAGACAAATGACTGTGATAATGAAATACTATTGGGATTGCTTTAATGAGGGGGAAAAGGGATGTCTTCTCAAGGAAAACTAAATACAAAAGACTTAAAAGTCAGTGTATTACTATGGTAGCCAATAATAAGTTTTCTTTTGTAAAGTTTTAGCTAGATCTTATATGCTAAATTTTCAGGAAAAATTTCACCAAAAACAAATACTTGTGCAAAGCAGGTAGCAGATATTTTCCATGTACTTCTTTAACACACCATTAAAATGAACACCAAGGCTGTTCATTTTTCACATTCATTTTTCACATTTAGGGATACATAATGAATATACTCTTCATTCCAACTATTTGAAATTGCTCTGTGACCTTGCCTTCAACTTTCCCCGTGCAATAGTTGATTTTCAGACATTCCACATCTTTATGATAATTGACCTATTATATTTTCTATTAAATAAAAATAGATTTATCAGGTTTATCAAATCTGGAAACATTACCCAGATTTTAAAAAGTTGTTCTCTAAAGCTAATTGTAATCAGTAATAAAGGATGCATTTTATATGCAGAAGATTTCCTTATATTTCCTGTGAAAAATGCTGTTTAAGAGTAGACAAAGAAAGCACTTCTGCAAGGCAACCCAAAAGTGCCTTTTTCCCCCAAATGGCAATTGGACTTTCTTGGTTTGGGGGTGGGGGAGGTCCCTTTAAAAACATTTCACTTGTCATCTAAGAAACCTCTTCAGTTCTAATGAAATAAGAACTGAAGAAGCTTTTTGAATGAGAAGTGAAACATTTCCAAAAAAAGGGGGGGAGGCAAGTTGCCTTTTGGGAAAAGCACTTTTGGGACAACTATGACCTGGATGATTGAGAATCTCCATAGAGATTCTATAAGGCAAAAGAGGAGGAGGAGGAGGAGGAGTTGGTGAAAAATCATTCTACAGAATTAAGCTGCAATGACTTCAGCAGGAAGGATCTGTTTAGCAGGAGCTAGGAAAAAGGTCTGATTGAGATTCTTGGGAGCTTTTGCCAATCAAAGAGGACAGTATAGAGCTACATGGATATCAGCCTTTCAAGGTTGGCAAGGTCAAGAAACAAAAGCAGCATGGATTTCAGGAAAGCTCCTTGTTATAAAATAACTGAATCTTGAAAGTCTATCAGTTTCTCTCTATCACATTTTATCTCCAAATCATGCTGGAGCTATTTTAATGCTTTCCATTTCCCCAGGACTGAGTAATCTTTTCTCCTCTTTTAGTAGTTCCTTGCTCTGTTCATTTCTTTGTAAAAGAAGGATTACAATAGACATATCAACTGGGATCTCATTGCTTACTAAGATACAACCCTGGTTTATGAACCTCAGTAGCTGGATTCCAATAGTACGCTAAGCCACAGCTGAACAAACCATACCCTCTTTCCCCGAAAATAAGACCTTCCAGGATAATAAGTCTAATCAGGCTTGTGAGCGCATGCACTAAAATAAGCCCTCTCCTGAAAGTAAACCCTCCCCAAAAATAACGCAACACAGCAGCAGCCATGAGGTGACCACACTTGCTGCCTCCTGCACCTCAAAAATAATAAGATCTCCCCAAAAATAAGGCCAATTGTTTATTTCTGGGGTCAAAAGAAATAAGACCCTATCTTTTTTTGGGGGGGGGGACACAGTATTATATCTTGGATTAGTCAATGAAACCATGAGACAACTGGTATAAGAGAATTTGTTATGTACTGGTTAGACAGACCAGTGATCTAAACAAAGTACTTTAGAATTGATCAAAGCAGACTATGAAAGTTTCTGCTTAGTTGAAATCTATTGAATTCATACCCACTTCACTAATTCTTTATACTGGCTAGCATAAGTAGACTCTTGACTTTAAGAACTAGAAAAGATTTTGTTATTAAAACACATACTGAATTATTCATGGAAAAGAAGCTGAAATTATTAGATTCCCGGATTTTATTAATTCTGATATCTGTGTCTGAGTAGTATCCAAGATCAAGTAGCAATGACATTTATTAAAGTTTGCACCTAATCTCACTTAATACATCATGTCTATGAGACATAGAAGAACAGACACTTCAGTCTCTTCTATTGTTGGCCTACTTTTAGAAAATCTCATCAGATTTCTGTGCTTTCAACTTTCAAACAGCCCATCACAAGTCAATCCATTTCTATCCCTAACTAAATGTTGTATGTAGTTATTCACAAATTGACTTTGAGCAAGAAACATTAAAACAAAATTTTAATATTCAAGATTGTATGGAGCTATTGTTATGTTTTTAAATGTGAGATATTAAAGGGAACTCTATGTGTTTTTCTGTAAAACTTGGGTGATATTTAAATATTTAAGTTAACAACAACATGGGAGATTAAACCACTGTTAATTAAAATTAATTGGACACTCAAATTCAGTTTGACAGGCACTTTTCTTCATGAAATAAAGGTATAATTCAGCATGCAATTAATTCATAGATTCTAGTTCCGTTTGCACTTTAGATAAGCAACTAAAACACTGAATTTACACAATTGTGGATATTAAAAAAAAACCCAAAGCAATAAAATACATTTACATACCAATTATATATCCTTAAGCCAGCTCATATTACATATATAGTGATCTTTGGCAACATCTTTAAAACAATGAAAGCAGTCAACATGCCCAAGCATAATTAAACAGAAGTAGTTTCACAATACACAGGCAATCCTTAGGAATTCAAGATTTCCATAGCAACTGTTTCCTGATTCAGTGTGCTTGCTGGAACATACAAACCCATGATTAAAAAAAGCACCCAGAAAAGCCATGAATAAGCAGGCAGATAAAGTTCTTACGCCTTCCTGGGACATTCAGAGAGTAACACTCACTTTATTTATTTATTTATTCAATTTATAAGTCGCTCCCTCTCCACGAAGGGACTCGAGGCGGCGTACAATTAAATATATAAACATATGGTATGGAGGAGGTATATACATAAAACATTTTACAATTTCATAAATAAATAGCTATGAAGTTAAAACAGTACAATAAAATTAACAATTAAAATACCCAAAAATTTACCATTTAAAATTGCCAGGGGAGATTTGAGAATATAGTTCTTATTTAAGCCAGGCCGGCTAGTTGACTTTATGTTACAAAGTCAAAAAATACAGGGATTTTCTGGATCAGTGTTTCTCAACTTTGGCAATTTTAACATGTGTGGACTTCCGTTCTTAGGATTCTCCAACCACCATGAATTGAAGTCCACACATTTTAAAATTCCCATGCTTGAGAAATATTGCTCTAATCTAGATGGATCTAATACCCCTCCTCAGCACATATGACCATATATATTACTTTGATTTCATGTACTTTTACTTTTTTTAAAGGAAGGGGAAAAAGATCAAAATGGAGTAGGGGTTGGTACTTTACTGTTTAAATAACAAAAGTAAGCTGTATGTGCAAGTTAATGACATGATTCACTATAGGAAACTCAAAAACTCAAAGGATCTTCCACAATGAAGAAGGAGTCAATCTATTCTCCAGTCTATTCTGAAGGCAGAACAAGAAGCAATGGATGGAAACCAATCAAGGAGAGAAGCAACCTAGAAGAAAGGAGAAATTTCCAGATAGTTAGAACAATTAATCAGTGGAACGAGTTGCATCCAGACGTTGTGGGTGCTCCAACACTGGAGATTTTTAAGAGCAGACTGGACAACCATTTGTCTCAAATGGTATAGGGTTTCCTGCTTGAACAGGGAATTGGACTAGAAGACCTCCAAAGTCCCCTCCAATTCTGTTATTCAAAAGAGTGATAGGAGTTAAAAGACTTTCTAGTACAGTAGTGGAAAATCTGCAAGGTTCCAGACCCTGCCTGATTCCAATATACATTAGCTCAAGTCAATATAGCCAGTGGAAAGGATAAAGGAAGCTGTGGTCCAACTTCAGAGACCTACTGATTTTTCATTCTAGTTCAAGTCATTATAAAAAATGGTACATTATCCAGTACCTAAACTATTGATGACATCTCTCCTGCTCTGATCTGTGGAACCTCCCTCAGAGAAATCCCGTAGGTCAGACCAAACTGGAATGTGCCTGTGCGTGCGTATGCATGCCGGAGCTGTGGAAACCCTAAGATCAGCTGTCCAGTCCACATGCGTACACCAGCCACTTGGTCTTCTGGTTTCTGCCGCGCACATGCATGCCAGCCAGCTGGTCTTCGAGTTTCCAGGACTTCTGTTCGCGTGCCATCACTAGTCTAGTATCTTCTTAACTATCTCTTCATCTTGCAGTGTTTCATCTTTCCTATATTGTGCGAAGATAATCCAGGAAGAGCAGTTGGTGATGGCGCACATGCCCACAGAGAGGACTCTGCGTGCCACCTCTGGGATGCCTGCCATAGGTTCGTCATCCCAGCCGTAGGTCTATTCCTTGCAAAGCAACACAGGAATGCTCATTTGTGAGTTTGTGTTGGTTTCAGTGACTTGCTTTTAATGATTTTTAAGTTTGTTTGGAATGCTCTTTTAGCTCCAAAAGCAACTAATAAAATGGACATATAAAAATAAAAGAATCTATCAAACATACTGAGTTGGGTTTTTCCACTGCAAAGTTCATCTAACAGTTAAAAAATCTTTCTAGTTTGTTAACCAAAACCTTCTCTGTAACACAATTGTTGATTTTGTTGCCTTCTGAAAAGGGCATCACTTGTAAAAACTGATATGCTAGATAAGGCGTCTATAGAAATAATCTGAACAAGCAAGGAGACAAATAAAATGGAATGACAAACTTTGCTCTTTAAATTCTAATTCTTTCTCAGTTAATTGAAACTTTAAAAATAATGAAGTTGGTAACTTTGAGATGTCAGATACAGAGACCATCAAAACTATCTGTCCTTCTTGCCCTAATGCTCAACAAGAGGTGTCTGGAGTGACTATTCTGTTGAAGCTTCCATGTTTATGCCAGCTAGATTACAAAACATTTAGAAAATAGGAGGAATAAATATTAAATATGAATAAAATTAAAAAAGAAAAATAAGTATATGTCTGTAAAACTGAGAGAAGTGTGCGTGCGTGTATATATGTATGCATGTGTGTGCGAATTTCCCATTTTTAATACCTAGATTTTGTCATAATTTACACATGTCTCCCTACTTTATGTCAAATCAAATCTATTAACTGCTTTTAAAAATATGGAGAATGACAAGGCATTTTGCTCAGAATGTATGTATTATTTTGAACTTGATCAGAGGTTGGTTTATCTTTACATAGAACAAGAGTGATTTATTCTTTCATATGGGACAATATAATTTTTTTAAAAAACAAAAATCCTACATAATAATAAAGTGAGCTATTGAGTTTTACAATATATGAACTGGATACTGACCCATAACATCAGTGGGGATTCTCAAGTCAAATACGTCATGTGGGAACAAACATTATTTCTCCAACCATTGTAAACATGCTGACTTATATTTCATAAAGCTTTATGTTTAATTCCAAAGGAGAGCATTATTTGCCATGTTGTCTTTCAAAATTATGAATATCTACTTCATGCTAGGAAACTATTTAATAAACACCTTACAAAATTCTTCTTCATAGGATATACATTCTCTAAGAGTTTTCAGTTGGGGCAGGAATGACCAAGTTCCAATTATACTCTGGGTACATTATACAAGAAGTATCCTGTTGGGAAAGATAGAGGGAAAGAGGAGAAGAAGGCAATAAACTGCAAGATGGAGGGACACAATTAGACCTGAAGGTCCAGGTCCCATATCATTTGTGTCAGAGGCACCATTTAATGAGCTTCTATGTTGAAATGATTAGCTGGTGACATCACCATTGCCTGCGGACACATTTGGGTCTCCTTTTATGTCCGTCAAGGAGCTGGAGCAAATGACAGAAGCTCACCCCATCACACAATAGCACTCATGTTTCCTAAGTGGGGTGGCTAACCTCCAATCTAGTGCCCTAGCCACAAGAGCCATGCACTCCAAAGGTCCAGATTGGAGATGAACATCTTGGCAAAAGTCTATATTTCTGCCTGCTGAGAGTTGATACCAACGTGATGGCATATAATTAGTCAATAAGATATAATCCTAACTTGACAGTATGAAAGGGTGCAGAAATATTGTATTTGACAATATGGCTACTTCCATTTTGATATTCCCCAGAAAAAAGGGATACTTCTGAACTTTTAGTGAAAGAATGTTGGTCCTTACCTGAACGTTTCTTTTATGTAGATAAGGTGGGATGGGCTACAGCTGGGTTTAGTCACAGCCTGATTGGTCAGAGACTGAGGGAATTTTCTTAAAGTATCCTTCCTTCCCTATTGGCTCCCAGTTTCCTCGAGGTCAAATGGAAAAGCTGCGAAAATATAATGCAGGCAACAAACAAACAAATACCCCGACCGCCCCTCATCCCGCCTAACTACAATGACTAGGGCAGGATGTAGCCCCTCCCACCTTATCTACATAAAAGAAATGTTCAGGTAAGGACCAACATTCTTTTTCCTGTAGATATGATGGGAGGGGCTACAGCTGGGACATACCCAAGCTAAGTCCCAGGGCGGGAAATAGGCCCTGGGGGAGGGGAGGTCACCACCTATTGAAGAACCTGATATCCGAAGGATGCATCCACCGAAGCGAAACAATCCAGTCGATAGTGTCGGATAAAGGGCGTTGGGGAGGCCCAGGCGGCCCTCCTACAGAGGTCCTCTAGCGGAGCCCTCATGGCAGCATTTCGAGTGGAATGGGCTGTGATCCCTTGAGGAGGATCTTTACCTGAAGCTACATAAGCTTCCGTGATGGCCTGTCTTAACCACTTGCCTATGGTAGCAGAAGAAACCCTAGCCCCGGGGTACCCAGCTGAAAGGACAGAAAGAGAGCCTCTGACCTGCGGAAGGGCAATGTTCATCTGAGATAAATGCACAGAGCGCGGCGGACATCTAGACGGTGCCAAAGGTGTTCCCTCTCGTGTGAAGGAGATGGACAGAAGTTAGGGAGAATGATTTTCTGCGATCTGTGGAAGAGGGAATTGACCTCCGGGAGAAAGGTCAGATCTAGTCTAAGGACGACCCTATCCTGGTGGAACTGGCATAGGTCATCCTTGGAAGACAAAGCCCCTAACTCAGATATACGGTGAGCCGAGGTAACGGCGACAAGAAAGATCACCTTTAGAGTCAAAACTCTGAGGTGAATTGTCCTCAGTGGCTCAAAGGGAGGCCCCGTGAGAGCTCTAAGGACCAGGGCCAGATCCCACATTGGGAACCGATGGACTGGAGGAGGGCATAGGTTTGCAACCCCTTTAAGGAACCGTTTGACCAATGGGACCTGGGACAAGGAGAAACGGCTGTCCCCCGCCAGGACCGAAGACAGAGCCGCTATCTGTCTCCATAAGGTATTATGGGAAAATCCCTGGTCTAGGCTATGTTGAAGGAACTCAAGTACTTGAGCAACTGAGGCGCTGGCCAGAGATAGATTGAATCTTCCACACCAGGAAACAAAAGTCGACCACGTAGAGTTATAGATTCGTGTTATCGAAGGGAGCCTGGAAGCGTCAATGGTGGAAATGACCTTGGCTGACAGATTAGCGTCCCTCAGGAGGCGCCGCTCAAGTGCCAGGCGGTCAGCTGGAGCCACTGGGGCTCCGGGTGGAACAATACCCCCTGGCACAAGGCGATCTCCTCCTGAGGAATCCTCCACGGGGGAGATATGGATAGTTGGACAAGGTCTGCAAACCAAGGCCGTCTCGGCCAACACGGGGCTACCAGGATGATGTGTGCCCTCTCTATCACTACCTTCCTCAGAGTTCCCTGGATCAGAGGGAGAGGGGGGAAAGCATAAAGGAGACCCTGGGGCCATGGACTTCTGAGGGCATCTGTCCCTTCGGCATTGTGTGCTGGGAAGCGGGAGAAGAACTGGTTCAGCTGGGCATTGGTCGGGCTTGTGAACAAGTCCACCAGCGGATTGCCGAAGCAGCGGCAAATCCTGCGGAAGAGTTCTGGAATCAGTTGCCACTCGCTGTGGTCGACTGTCTCCTGACTCAACCAGTCAGCCTGATGGTGGGCTATGCCCAAAATGTGCTCTGATGTTATAGAGACCAGGTTCTTCTCTGCCCAGAGACCGAGTTTCTGAGCTTCCAGCCAGAGACACTTGGAATGAGTTCCCCCTTGACGATTTATGTGTGCCTTTGTGGCGACATTGTCTGCCAGAAGGAGCATGTGGTGTTTGGTGATTGAGTCCTGAAATTGAAGGAGGGCCAGGCGATCTGCCTTCAGCTCCAGCCAATTTATATTGTGACGCAGGTCTGACTCTGTCCATCGACTCTGCGCCAGTCTGGAGTCCATCAAGGCCCCCTAGCCATAGAGGCTCACGTCCGTGTTGATTGTAATGTGATCTGGTTCCCAAAGTTCGGATCTGCGACTCAGGGCCGGAGACAACCACCACCTCAGGGACCAATTAAGACCCGGAGAAAGGGGGGCTGGGTGTAGGGAGTTGCTCATGCATTGGCGCTGGTAAGGAATGAATGTCCATTGAAGTGTCCGGGATTGTAGACAGGCCCAGGGTACTATTCCTATGCATGAGACCATCTTGCCCAGCAAGCGGGCCAAGGTCAGGATGGAAACTGACCGACCTGCATGGACGTGTCGTGCTAAGGATCAAAGGTTTGTTAGACGTTCTGGAGAAAGCCGAACAAGTCCCACCACACAGTCTATCACTGTACCCAGATGCAGGATTCTCATCGAGGGAGAGAGATGGCTCTTGGGGAAGTTGATAGAAAACCCCAGCGACTGTAACATCTGGATGGTTAGGTTCAAGTCATGAATTGCGTGAGTGCGGGACCAGGCCAGGACGAGCATGTCGTCTAGGTAGCAATGGAGTCTCAAGATCGCAGGTGAGCTGCCAAAGCCACCAGGACCTTCGTGAAAGTGTGAGGGGCAGAGGCTAGACCGAATGGGAGGGCCCGATATTGGAAGTGACGTCCCTTGTGGGAGAAGCGAAGGAATCTGCAATGGGTGGGCAGTATTGGGATATGCAGATACGCTTCCGTCAAGTCTATTGAGGCCATAAAGTCACCTCGTTGGATCCCTAGGAGGATGGACCTGAAGGAGGACATTTTGAAGTGCTAGTAGACCAGGTAAGAGTTTAGGCGTTTCAGGTCAAGGATTGCCCTCCATCCCCCCGAGCTCTTCAGGACCATGAAGAGGTTGGAATATAGGCCCAGCCCATACTCTTCCTCTGGGACCGGTTCCACCACTCAGATATCTAGCAGATGTTGGATGGCTAGACTCATTAGGCGGTGCCGTTCCGGATCCCGAGATGGGGAAAAGGTCCTGAAGAGAGTCAGGGGAAGGGAGAGAAATTCCAACCAAAGGCTGTCCCTGATCATGGACCTGACCCAGGAGTTTGAAGTTATATGGTCCCACTGATCTGCAAAGGATGCCAGGCGGCCGCCTATGGGTTGACTCGGATTGGAGTCATTTCCCTCTGCGGTAGGGGCGGCTGCCCCCCCTTGAAAGGGCTGCTTGGACTGTCCCTGGAATCTATTTCTATCCTGGTAGAAAGGACGGTGGCTCTTCCTGTCATACCTATAAGGAGCGTATCGCAGTTGGCAATAGTCCGGGTCAGGGTGCCGGTATGAAAAAGGTCTCCTGTAAGAAGCCGAACAGGACTCTGGCTTCTTGGTGTTAGAGGGGAGGACCTTCTTCTTATCCTTGTTCTCCATGAGGATCAGATCAAGCAATTCCCTGAAGAGATTGGGACCAGTACAGGGGGCTGCAGCCAAATTCCATTTGGACTTGTTCATTTGCCAGTTGCGAAGCCACAAGAGTTGCCTAGATGTGACTGAAGTGGACAACGCCCTGGATGCAAACTTGATGGATTCCAGGGTGGCATCTGCAGAAAACTGTGTGGCCGAGATAATCTTGGCAAGGTCTTGATGAAGATGCTCATTCTGTATCGGGATGCATAGCCACATGACAGTTGTACAATTAAAGTAAGAGGCGGTGGCGGCCGATTTAATAGCCCAGGCAGAAGCAGTGAAGTTTTTACGTAAAGCGAGCTCCACTCACTTGTCCTTGGGCTTTAATTTATCTGCCACATCACCAGAGAGTATGGTAGAGGCATTGGCTAGGAGGGCAATGGGTGGATCTACGGTTGGCAATTGAAGGGCCTTGGAAAACGCCTGCTCCATATTGTAGAAGTGGTGGTCATTACTCCCAGGACTGGGCAGGGATAAGGTCGGGCCCACTGGTTTTTAACCACTTCCAGAATGAGAGGAGGGGCTGGAACCTCCTCATCTGTATTGGGATTGATAAACATGGCTACGGGGGCCCCGTACCAATCTGAGTAGTCTTTTTGGCCTAATGCAATCTAGGCTTGAATGCTGGTGTTGCAAAGAGGCCCGGGAAGGCTGGGGAATCAGGAGGAATCGTGTCCTCATCCTCTGAGAAACCTAGGTCTGGGTGAGTCCCTTCCCCTAGGACTGAGCCCTCGCTGACCACTGATGGGGAATGGGCCCTAGGGGGGCCTTGACCCCGGGAAGAAGAGGAGGATTTGTGATGCCTGATATCAGAATGAGATCTAGCCGCCCCCTGTGAGATGCGGCCCCTTTGGACTAGGCCTGAGGTAATGCCTTTGGATATCACAGTGGATATGAGCCTCCTGATGCTATTGGGCAGGAGCTCCAAATCCTCAAAGTCTTCCTCTGAGGGCCCCAGTAGAGTCGGGCTCTGGGGAGCGAGAAGAGGGGAAGATCGGTAATCTCCAGAACCCCCTTCCAGAGGGTCCCTACCCCATCCCTATATGATCTTGGGGATACAGGGGGAGGAGATGTTATCTGCCTGTGAGGCCTAGCAGGGGAGACAGAAGGAGAGGAAGGAATGAAGCCCCTGGGCGGAGAAGGAGAGGGCGGAGGAATGGGTCTCACAGGAGACCTGGATCTGCTTGGAGATGCGGGCCTATCATGCTGAGCTTGCCTTTCAGCTCTGGCCACTTGCTTCTCCAAAGCCTTCTGTCTTCTCAATTCATCCCTCACAGCCGCTCTAGAAGGGCGCTGATCAGCAGATGGCCTGGGAGCCGCTGCCCTCATACGCATCCTTTCCTGGCCTTCCTCTGCCACCTCATCATGGGTCCCCACAGGGGCCTGTGCTGATCCGGGGTTTGTAGAGGCCATGCCTCATTCACGTGTCTGGAGTTTGCCGATAAATGCACCAGAGCCCACCAGGCTCAATGTTTGGCCGCGATTCAGGCCTTGCGTCCTTGGATGGCCTCCTGCTGGCCTTGATTTGTGGCCATGATGTAGGCCTCAGCTCCAAAAATGGCCACAGCCATGAGGTCGCACCAAAATGGCCACCGCGCCTCGTGTAAACAGAGGAGAAGGAGAGGATCGCCTGGTAAATCAGCTCTGAGGCTACGGCCTCACGGCGAGCCGCCGGTCGTGCCGGTCTCTCTGTGGAGTTGGATCCGTGGTAAAGCCCAGGAGAAGGCTGAGCCTTAGGGAGCTTCATTTAGTCATGGGAGGAGCCGCAGTGGTATTAAAACTGCGGCGAGGCTTTTTGGCGGTGTGGCAAGGCTGCTGTTAAAACCGTGGCGATACTTTGAATCCGCAGCAACGCTAGTTAAGCTGTGGTGAGGCGTTCACAATCGCTGATAGTAAATTTGCTGCAAGTGGCGCCAAAGGTCTAGCGCAGAATTTGAACGCGCTGAAGCCTCTAGGAATGTTGGCTGCAGTGGGGGCCCATCACCCCTGCACACCCAGGGATTGGGCTGAGCCTCCCCCCCCAGGCCCAGAGGCAGGGACCAGGACAACCCTGCCTCCTTATGAGATTGACAAGGCAGACTCTATGGCCAGCAGTCCGAGAATTTAAACAATTTAAAGTGCCCAAATAATCGAATTAAATACAAGTAATAATCAATACCTCAAAGGAGCAAAAGCAAGTGCTTGGACCAAGAGACTGAGAGGAAACTGGGAGCCAATAGGGAAGGAAGGATACTTTAAGAACATTCCCTCAGTCTCTGGACCAATCAGGCTGTGACTAAACCCAGCTGTAACCCCTCCCGCCGTATCTACAGGAAAAAGTTTCTTATCAAATTCTGAAGAAAGAATGGTCATCTGCTAGCTGGTTTGGTTGGGGAGTTTGGCTCATCAACAACTGAAGGCCATAGGTTGCCTATATATTTTTAAAAGAGAGATATCAATATCCATTAAATAATTATAGCTCAGATAAACTTTGTTTTTAAAAGTGATCTTCCTCTCATGAACAAGACAACTCTATTTAACATGATACAAATGCAGAATAAGTGAATAAGCATATCCTCAGCTAGGTGGCAGTATCCACCTGACCGTGACTTATATTTAAAAGCTAAACAGGGTTGGATTAGTTTACAATTGGAGACTACCAGGAAAAACCAGGATTGTGGGCTAGGCAGGAAAGGTGAGAAACATCCTGGAAGAATGTAATGGGAAACTGTCTCTGTACTGTTGCCAAGGGAACTAAATGGATGTCTTCATAAAGTCGCCTGGAGTTGAGTTCTCCTTGAAGGAGATTTTACTTTAAATAAGCATATAATTATAGTAGTGGCTGACTTTAAAATAGAATATTAGCCAACCAAAAGTCAGATTGGTTAAAAGTTTTAAAGCTTCATTAATCCCAATAAGAGGTAAAGTGTAAGGTAGGAAAGATCTCAATTTTGGCAGTAAAATATGATCTTAAGAGCCATTTTGTTCCCCATAAGTTTCTTACTAATCCGTTACATAGATAATGTACTGCTTTTCTGCAATATCATTTCATAAGAATGTCTCACTGAAGCCCAGACAAGATACAACTACTAGAATCACAACAAAATAAAAGCAGCATGAAGAGTAATGAATGTATTATACCATGACGAATAAAATAGAACAGAACAGAACAGAATAACTAAATTGGAAGCGATTTGGGAGATCTCCTACCTAGTCCAAGCAGGAAACCCTATACCATTTCAGAGAAGTGGTTGTCCAATCTCTTCTTTAAAACCTTCCACAATTTCTGAATGCAAGCCGCTTCACAAAAAATATGATTAGGGGACTCGAGAATAAAACATATAAAGAGTGGTTGCAGGAACTGGGTATGTCTAGTTTAATGAAAAGAAGGACTAGGGCTGACATGATAGCAGTGTTCCAATATCTCAGAGGTTGCCACAAAGAAGAGGGAGTCAAACTATTCTCCAAAGCACCTAAGGGTAGGACAAGAAGGAATGGGTGGAAACTAATCAATTAGAGAAGCAACTTAGAACTAAGGAGAAATTTCCCGAAAGAACAATTAATCAATGGAACAATTTGCCTCCACAGTACCTGGTTTTCTTGTCACAGGCACAGAGATTGCACAGCTTTTGAGGGCTACCTGAATTATAATTAGAGTTTTCACAAACCTGGTGGAAGGTGGGCTGCAGTATCAGAATTGGTCCTACAGTGTTTTACATGATAAAATTACAGATTCCTAGATTTTTAATTTAATTTTCTGCATATGTCAGCTCTCTCATTTATGACAAGATACTTCCATTAAGCCATTTAACTAACTCAGAGTTGGGTAGCAAACCAATAAAATGATAGGCAATTAATATTTTAAATACAGTGGCATTAATTCAAATCTGGCATTAAAAAAATCGTGACTAATTGTACAATGTTGTTAGCTAGTAAGGTGTGACCACAAAAACCCACAGTTTAGCAGTCATGTACTTGACAGAATTCTTGAGCCTCCTTTATGGTAGTTGACTTCCAGTTCCTGAAAGCATTTTTCCTGAACAGAAAAAAGCATCATGTTGCACTCACAATATTATAAGTTTATTTTACCATTCTGGCAGCATTAATGATTTTCACACAGAGACACCTATTTTTTTCTTTCAAAACAATCTAATGACATTATGGCTGAAAAAGCAAGTGGTCCAAAGTCATCATGGTTGAACAAGGACTGGAATCTGTCTATTAAACTCTTCTCATCATGATCTATAAAGAAACCAATAGTCATAACCAAGAATCTGAATGGATGCTGGTCAAAAATAGTTAAGTTCTTATGAGGTCTTGGAATGTATAAGTAACAACACAACAGAGTTTTGCTCAACAAATTCCACAACAGGACTTTGTTTCTGTTAATGTCAGTAAATTATCAGCCTTATTTCTGTATGTATCTTAAAAGTACTAACTTGTTTTACCTGTAATTAACCCTATGAACACATATACTAGGAAAGGGAGATATCACACCTTTACTGCAGCTCAGCTACAAATACTATCCATCATTTATATGCACATTTCCAAAATACATTAACATTTACTGGCACAGTTTCTTTGAAGGAGCAGAAAAGATATGTCTTTCTTCTTTCATTTTCCATAGTATACAATAAAATGTTCTCCATATTATAATCTCTTAAAACCCAGTCCTCATAGTTAAGAATAAAACATCTGTAAAAAGTAATGGTGGATAATAAAATTTAGCAAAGCCAAATTCTTGCTTCTGGTTAGACAAAGAGTTCACAGCTCCTTTCCAACATTCAGAAGGTAAAAAGTGGCAAAATGCATGAACAGATAAGCAATAGTGACAGGATTTACAAAAGCAGCAAGCAGAATCTTAAATTGGTTGCAGAAAACAGTTATTCAACAAGCACCAAAAAAATCCCACAAGTACGTACACAAGCAGGAAAGTTACAACTTGAACTTTCCTGCACCAAAGAATGCCTTTGGGTGGGGTGAGGGGAAACTCTCTTCAAATGTTTGCTTTGATATATTGCACATTATCTATCAATATTTACTCTGCTTCTTGATATTCACATCAGGGCATTTCCTCAAGAAGTCACAAAGGAGGTGAAATATTTCCATGTTGTTCATCCCATAAGATGGAAAAAATTGCAACTTCTTCAGTGATGTTTTCTCAAATGTTATCTTTCTCCTCAGCGATATCCCTACCTAACAAGTGGCTTTCTCCCACTTTTGGAACGGCTTGCCTGGCATCCTGGCATGTTGACTGTGCCAGTTCAAAAATCCACATGTCAGAGTCTCCATAAGCAGTGTTAGCTGTCCAAGTGATCAGTGAAGGTCACTCTCTGCTGATCTGCACCGCCGCTCTCCTGGATACTCAACCATACACACAAAAGAAAGAAAGAAGATGGGAAGGAAGTTATTGCTGGGCTCCATTGGAATCTCAGTCTCTGGGGAATCCTATCATTATTTTTATTTTATTGGAAATTATTTATTTAAGTCTTAGATTTGCAAAGTATAAATTCAAACATAAAAACAATATTTGATTAAAAACAAGCAGGTGTGCTGATAGATATTAAACTACTATGGCAAAAGGTAAGGATTTCCAACAACTTTACACAATAGTCATTGCTTTTCTGGGCAAAGTGAAAGAATAAGATAATAATTATGTACAAGATTTCCTTGATTTTATTCAGGATACGTATCAGAGTTTTCAGAGAAGGGCACTCAAAAAGTACCCCTCCTCTGCATCCATGGCATAATATATTAAATTAAAACTTCATTTACACTGCCAACAGTATTTCCATTCATTTTCTAAAGGTGTTTTCATATGCTGCTCACTGCATCCTGGGACATAACTACTAGTCTGAAATAGTTGAGTCTCAAGAAGTTGCAAACATTATTTCTCCAAAGTTCCTTACATGTAAATGAGGTTTAAAACATCATGATTAAACTTAAGCACAGCTTAAGGATATTTTTTTTCTGTGATACAAGGAACATCATGTAATAACAGCTGACACATATTTTGCATTCTAGTTTGCATGCTGATAAATCAGGACAGAAGCTCAAAGGGACACTGTATATGTGCTTGGCACATATTCTTCCCTTCAGAATTGCCCTCAATTATTACTCACCTCAAGTAACTACATTTTAATACGACTTATTTGGACACATTTGAATGCAACATTTGACATACAAAAAAACCCACACAGATATTTTATGAAATGGTTGCCCACCTAATTTTTCTGCAGATTTTTTTCTGAGTATGCTTCTAACCCTTGCAATGCAATTAGTTTTTTAAAGCTTAAGCAGTTTGTTTCAAGCTTCATAATATGAAAAATCAAAATTAATTCAGAGATTCAGAAATTGAAACATGTGGATCATGGAATTGTTCTCAGTGATCTCTGGCCAAAGTCTTAAAGATGGGGTTCATGTACATTATGATAGGGTTTGCTTTATCATGGTTTACTGAATAAATAACACTTCTTTGGGTTTAAGCAAAGCTAAAAGTGATGATTTAGTCATATTGGTGGCTTAGTTCACAATATCCTAAGCCCAATACAAACCAATTGCATTATGGTTTAAATTAATAGAAGAATGCAGGCTTAGTTTAGTGTTTAAAACATGTTCCCGGATGAAAAGTGTTTATCTTTAAATTGATTAAATTGTGGGGAGGAATATCAGGAAAAAACATACCTTGTGAAACTTGGTTGATTATTCAGAAGAAGTGAAAGAAACATAAAAGAGAAAAACAAAGCCATAATTATAAGACATTCAAAAAAGAGCAAAATGGAAAAACATAAGTACGGTGATTAGCTACTCTTTGTTTATTAAAGAATGGTATTTTAGAATTGAAGCTTTTTTTATTTTGCAAATCCCTAACTAACAAGAATTTAAATTTGCTTCTAGAATATGCATTGGGTATGCATTGAGGGAATCTGAGAAGGGAAATAATCCTGCAGTTGTAAGGATCAGATCAATTAAAAACTTGACTCAACACAAAAGCAAAAATGATAATATCATGAATAAAACTGTCAACATCACAATGTTTTCAGTTAGTAGAATATGATCATACTTCTTACCCTAAGTACAATTCCTATTGCTATCTTTTCAAAGGAATATTATAGTGCTAAAATGTATTAAAATGGCAATCCAAATGAGGAATTAATGGATTAAATGTGTTATCAAAATATATAGTATTAGTTAGCATAGAGGGGAAAAACTTAACAGAGAACATTAAAGAGTGATAAAACGTCATGTATAGTATAGAGAGGGGGGAAATTCTCCTATATATAAGGAGTTAGCATTAACCTGGTGGAAAGTGATTAAAGGCATATTTTTTCTCATAATTAAAACCATCAAACTTAGAATCACACGATAACAGTCTCCAACTAAGATTATTATAAAAAGGCAACTTCTTAGGATATTAATAAAATATGTCCAGGATCAGAGGAAGTTTGTCTATGGGAAGTAATGACAAGACCCCTTTCATTTCAAATTCAGGCTTTATATATGTCTGAGATGGCACCAATTATATTTATGGACCAACTCTGACAATAGCAGGATATAGGACAAGTAATTCTGCATGCCCTCCTTGGCCCCCAACTTTTGATTCTATTAGTCATGGTATTCTTCCGGACTGGAAGAGTTGGGAATTCTTCCAGACTGGAAGAGTTGGGAATGGAAGGGACTATCCTACAAATAATCCTCAAATTACAACAGCAATTGGGACTGTGACTGCCAGTGTTGAATGATACGGTTTTAAAGTACAATAACATGTGAACAGATAATTTAGCAACACCAATCCCAGCTGTCATCATAACTCCAGAAAGTCATTAAATGGAAACAAGGGAGTCCCAGGCAAGACCACAACAATCAGATTAGGAACACAAATTGAAATAGGGAAGAAAATGGTAAGTGAGCACCTGTCTACCCTAGATGAGTTCAAATCACCAGGACTGGATGGATTACATCCCAGGGTTCTGAAGGAACTAGCAGATGAGATCTCAGAACCACTGAATTATATCTTTCAGAGATCCTGGAACACCGGGGAACTACCAGAGGACTGGAAAAAAGCTGATGTGGTTCCCATCTTCAAAAAAGGGAAAAAATAGATCCAGGAAACTACAGACCTATCAGCCTGACCTCAATACCAGGAAAGATTCTGGAAAAAATAATCAAGCAACGAATTTGCGAACACCTAGAAGCAAACAAAGTAATAGCCAAAAGTCAACATGGATTTGTCAAAAACAGATCATGCCAGACTAATCTTATTGCATTCTTTGATAATGTGACAAAATTAGTGGACCAGAGGAATGCCGTTAATATAGTTTACTTGGACTTCAGTAAGGCTTTTGATAAGGTAGACCATAACCTACTACTAGATAAAGAATGTGGGTTAGACAGCATCACCACCAGATGGATTCGTAACTGGCTGACCAACCACACTCAACGGGTAGTCCTCAATGGAACTGCATCTACATGGAGGGAAGTATGCAGTGGAGTACCCCAAGGCTCTGTTTTAGGCCCAGTACTCTTCAACATCTTCATCAATGATTTGGATGAGGGAATAAATGGAGAACTCATCAAATTTGCAGATGACACCAAGCTGGCAGGAATAGCCAACACTTCAGAAGATAGGCTTA
This sequence comes from Natrix helvetica, assembly GCF_964273705.1. Taxonomy (NCBI): domain Eukaryota; kingdom Metazoa; phylum Chordata; class Lepidosauria; order Squamata; family Natricidae; genus Natrix; species Natrix helvetica. The sequence goes on from NC_138552.1 coordinate 238,622,659, forward strand.
AGATACAGAAGGACCTTGACAAACTTGAACATTGGGCACTATCTAATAAAATGAAATTCAATGGCGAAAAGAGTAAGGTTCTACATTTAGGCAACAAAAATGGAATGCACAGGTACAGTATAGGTGATACCTTGCTCAGTAGTAGTAACTGTGAAAGGGATCTTGAAGTCCTAGTGGACAACCATTTAAATATGAGCCAGCAGTATGCAGCAGCTGCCAAAAAAGCCAACACAGTTCTAGGCTGCATCAACAGAGGGATAGAATCAAGATCACGTGAAGTGTTAATACCACTTTATAATGCCTTGGTAAGGCCACACTTGGAATACTGCATTCAGTTCTGGTCGCCACGATGTAGAAAAGATGTGGAGACTCTAGAAAGAGTGCACAGAAGAGCAACAAAGATGATTAGGGGACTGGAGACTAAAACATATGAAGAACGGTTGCAGGAACTAGGTATGTCTAGCTTAAGAGAAAGAAGGACTAGGGGAGACATGATAGCAGTGTTCCAATATCTCAGGGGCTGCCACAAAGAAGAGGGAGTCAAACTATTCTCCAAGGCACCTGAGGGTAGAACAAGAAGCAATGGGTGGAAACTAATCAAGGAGAGAAGCAACTTAGAACTGAGGAGAAACTTCCTGACAGTTAGAACAATTAATCAGTGGAACAGCTTGCCTCCAGAAGTTGTGAATGCCCCAACACTGGAAGTCTTTAAGAAGATGTTGGATAGCTATTTGTCTGAAATGGTATAGGGTTTCCTGCCTAGGCAGGGGGTTGGACTAGAAGACCTCCAAGGTCCCTTCCAACTCTACTATTGTATTATTATTGTAAGTAGCAGAGGAGGGGTTGCTGGTGAGAGGATGATGTGCAGGTACAACAGGCAGACACTATGTTATGTGGGCAGGATAGCAGGGATGCAGGAGAGCTGGCAGAAGGCTCAGGTGAATTACCAGAGGTTGAAGGTAATGAAATGGAAATTAACTTGGGATGCAGGGCAAAGAAATACAATGCAAGGAATGACCAGATAAGAAAGCGCATAGGCTGCAGCTGTATAGCAAGGTGAAGCAAGAAGCTCAGAAAGGATCCTCCCCGTGTTCTTGGGATGTAAAGGTTAATGGCAGGAAAACTGTTTTTTTTTCCAGATTTGCAAGATTCTATTGCTGTAGCTTCATAATAAAGTAGAATTAGTTCATTTGGCTGTGTTTCCTGTCTAGTCTACTTGGCAAGACTGAAAAGTGGATTCTGGAGAACACGGGTGAGCTAGTAAGGGCTGCAGGTGGATGCCAGGGAGTGTGGGCAAGCTAGCAAGGGATTCCAGTGGGTGATAGGGAACCTGGGCAGGCTGGCAGAAGGCGTGAGCAGGGTGCTGTGAGCAGGCGTGGGCAGGAGGGGGCACTAAGGAATATAATATCTCGGCAATGGGCTCCCTGGAGAAAAAGAGATATGGGCAACTTACTGGACTCTTCTTGTGTGAATCTGACAGAAAAGTTCACAAGTGGCGATCACATGACACAGCTCCCTGCAACAGGCTAATCATGAGCCAGGCTCTCAAGTGCCTGGATTGCAATCATGTGATTGTGGGGATGGCTAGAATTTTAAGGACCAGTTTTAAGTTCATATTTCAGTGTCAACACACAGTAGTTGTTGAATGGGCTGACAACTATCATACTGTAGTTTCCAAGTTTCTCTGGGATTGGGTCCAGTTGTGTTGGGAGGGAAAACATCCTGACACCTGAAACCCTAAGATCTCTTAGGATTCAACACATTCCCCATTCTTATTTAACATCTACATGAGGGTATTATGTGGAATAACCTGGAAATATTGTTAGGGAGTGTCAATATGTTAGTGACATAGTCTATTTCAATCCCAGGCTCATTGGGCAACATTGCCAATATTTTCTCCTAGTGCCTCAAGGATTTTGGATCTGGATACAAAGGAACAGGATCAGGGTCCATCTGTCCAGTCCTTAGGAGACAGGGAAGCAAGAGTCACATGAAATGTCTTCAATTATTGTCAGGAAATAAGGAGCTAGGATATAGAACCTTGGAAACCAAATAAGCAAAATTTCTACCTACATTTAGGAATGAATTCATTAAGGTGGAATCACTGAATTATTGAATCTTTTCCTCCAGATTGTGAAACTGAAGCACTGGCCACCCTTTTCCCCCAGATAAGCCTGACACCGAAACAACCATCTGCTCTTCATTAGTTATGTTTTGAAATACTTTGTTTTCATTCTCAGCACTGATGAGTTTTCTTCACAAGCCTAGCAACACTGAATGGTTGAAGGTGCAAGGACCTTCTGTTTTAGAGATTTTCCAATATTAGTTCTCAATTGCATTGCAGTAACCCAGGCAGAATTTGGGGGGGTTAGTGGCAGCTATGGCCAAGAGAGCTCTCTGCACAAATACATTTGATTAGCCAATTATACTCTTTTCTGATTTGGGAGGCCTTTCTCATAGTCTTTCAAGTTTTAGATATTTTTATTTGTTTGTATTACTACAACGTACTCCAGCTGGGGTTACTCCTGGAAGCTGCAGTTGGAATGAAGCAGTATGAGTAGCTGCAGATGCATACCATTTCACCCATGTGACACCTCTGCTTCACAAGCTGCACTGCTTACCAGTTGGCTTCCAGTTGCAATTCAACATGCTAGTTGGCACCTTCATGAATTGATGTCTAGTTACCTACATGAGTATCTTTTTCTCTCTATGGTTTGTTTGTTTAGTAAATATTGTAGAGTAAGCATGCTCCATATCCCATAGATGAAGGGAGTGTTATCTTATGGGATCCCAGAGACCCACTGTCCTCTGAAAGAGCATTACTTGGGACTCAGTTGCCTTTAGGAAAGCCTTGAAGACCTTGCTTTTTGAAGAATAGGCTCCTTTGTCACCCAGATTATGATATTTGTTAGCCATATAGTTATATTAACATTTCCCTAATGAGAAGCTCTACTGGTACATTGTTTTTTGTTAGGTTTGCTATGTTTGTTTTAATCTGTTTTTATTATATTGCTGCATACTGCCTAGAATTCCTTTGGTAATTGAAATGGCCAAATGGATTTTTTTTTAAAAAAAAGATAAATTGTGATTGCCTTTTGCACCATTTATGGTTACCGGGAGCCAACTGCTTGACCAGTATAGAGGACAAGTATAAAACCAGTAGAATATGAAGGACAATGTTTTAGAAGTCACTCCATGACAAAAGCTGTTCTCTAAATCCTAATTTTGTTTTTGTTCAAAGAAATATTAGGGAAAAAGCGAAGGAAGCATTTTTTTTCTTCAGCTTGTTTCTGCAAACAGATTCCATCAAGTCATCAACTCACACAAAAAAGAGTTTTCAGCTGTTAGAGAATTATTTGATTTAACTAGGACCCACTTCTATCCGCCTTCTCACAAGCTCACTTTAATTCTTAATAATTAGAGTAACAAACAAAAACTTACTGGCAAGAATGACCATGTCCATCCCCCAAAATATACTCATAATCCAGCCAACCATCACAATTGCTGTGAGAATCTGAATCAGAGCTGCTGCAATATTCAACCAGAACACACAACAAATGTGTCTGTCAGGGAGATCCGTCCGGGCTCCACACAAGACTGTGAAAGCTGATACAAATGTCCCTGGAGGAAGGAAGATCAGCATTAAAAACTCAGAAGAAAACAAAGGTCACACATATCACATGAAACACCATCATATAACAGCAATAGAATAACTGGCAGGCACAGCTTCAGAAATGATCTGCATTTGTTTCAAGAGTCATACATAAATAAATAAAAATATCCACCACATTTGAAAACATTTTGCAGCATTTTAATATATTAAAAAGCATATTATTTACTGCTTAGAAAAAGCTTATTATAGGATCCCAGAATAGGAAAGGAATAAATCCACTAAATTTTAGCCTACTCCTCCTACATAGCAAATCACAATCACCATTTCCACAGATCAGCCCACATAATCATTAATATTATTATAGAGGTGCTAATTAAATTCAATAACAGTCCTGGAATATACGTGCTGTTAGGCTATAAGTTGAGCTATAGATTTGTTTGCTTATTTAGTACAGCACACCAGATTTCAGTTTTATTTTCTTTTGATTCATTTCTGAAATTCAGAGTCCATTTTCTAAGACAAGTAGGTTTTGTGGATACTAATGTGGAGAGTAGGCAAGAGTGTAGGCATTACTATTTAAGTATTATCTTGTTTATCACCCAAGTCTGTAAAAACCACTTTTCCACCTTTGTATTACATACCTCCCAAAGACCACGGATGTCCAGAATCAGTTCAGAAGCAAAGCAGGGAGCAGCAGGAATGGGAGAGAGCTGCTAAGACCCAGAAAAGGAACTTAATGTTGAAAGTGGTGGGTACAGAAGAAGAAAGATAAGAGAGTCCTGCAATGCGAGACTTTTCTGGGTTCTGGTTATTTTCCTATTGAATCAATTTGTCTTATTTTCTGCACTGCCATTATTGTATTACTATATTGAATCAGTAGCTACTGAAGCCAAAGAAGGAAATACACCACTCTAAAAGAGAAGTCCTGTTTGCTTTGTACAATGAATTATTCTGAAGCAAGTAAAACAATTAAAATAGAGCATGTGGTCAACCAAATACTGTACAAGTCTCGGTTTTTTAACCACACCAGAATTGTCTCTTATTTGGATGCAGCAAATTCTGAAGGTTAACATAGAACAGCGAAGGCGAACCTTTTTTGGCTCGCGTGCCATAAGTGGGGGGAGCTCAGGGGGGTAGTGTGCGTGCGTGCCGGACTCTTAATGCAATGTGTGACACCCCCCCCAGTGCGCATCGCGCACTACAGACGCAACCTCCCATTTTTTGGATGCTTTTTTTGCCCTCCCCAGGCTCCAGAGGCTTTATAGGAGCCTGGGGAGGGCGAAAACAGCCTCCCCGCCCCCCCGGAAGCCTTCCGGAGGCTTGAGGGACCTTCAGGACGCTTCCCTGAAGCCTCCGGAGCAGTCAAAACAAACTTTTGAGCAAACCGGAAGTGACTTCCGGTTTGCTCGGAGGGTCGTTTTGAGCGCTGCGAAGGCTTGAGGGACCTTCCCTGAAGCCTCCGGAGCAGTCAAAACAACCCTCAGAGCAAACCAGAAGTCAGTTCCCGAACTTCTGGGTTGCCCGTAGAGCCGTTTTTTTGCGCTCCAGAGGCTTCAGGAAAGCTCATGAAGCCTCTGGAGGACCTTCGGGGGGGGCGGGGGAAGGTTCTTTTCGCCCTCCCCAGGCTCCTATAAAGGCTCTGGAGCCTGGGGAGGGCGAAAAATGGCTTTAAAAAAGGGTGAACTCAGCTGGCCAGCGCGCACATGCTGACAGGGCAGCGCCTTGCGTGCCCTGATAAATGGCTCCACGTGCCACCTGTGGCACGTTTGCCATAGGCTCGCCATCACTGACATAGAAGGTTAACATAAAATAAACAACGATTATAATAGGCAATGACAATGCAGAAAATAAGACAAAATCACATTGTAATAACGGTCTAGGTGATTCCACAGGTAGCAGGTTATGGCATTTCATAGAGTAATTTGCTGTATTGTATACCCATATTACTTAGTGTTACTACTGTGGTGACTTGTCAATTAAAACATCTTTCCATTGGTGGGCCAGTTTACAATTCCATAATGTGGAAAGAATGGGTGTCATTCCCTTATTTGTGCTAAAAATGCTTATGAACCAGCATTATTTTTTTAAAAAAAAAACTATAGGCAAGTTTGTAGTATTATTTTGCAGAATAATTTTCTACTGAAGCACTAATTAAATGTGGGTAAAATGTGGCAGTTGAGAATTAAACTTTTTGAATTTTTGATTTAGAATTTAACTCAAAATTTACTTGATCATTCAGATATGTTTTTGACTCATAGGGGACAAATGGCAAAGAGAAGACAACTGTGAGTTCCTTGGAACCTCTTCATATAAGGACAGGATGGGAGATCAATCACACAAACTCTGGATGATACCTCCTCACAAGCCAATCACAGGACAGAGGTTTTCTATGAATTGGAGCACTGGGAGACAAAGGATTGCTCACAATTGCAGAGGAGCCTTTTCATTGCAAACCTTACTTTTTAATCACTTTTGGAAGTTTCCTATTAACTTTAAAGCTGTTAGGGACCCTCAGAATAAAAAAGGTTCAAATATCTTCATTGATGAGTTTATTTTAAGCTTTGGACAAAAGAAAAACTATTTATATGCTTAAAGAAACTGAAAGAGAGAGTAAAAAGCTATAAAGAGAAAATTATTAGATTTTACTATTATTAAGGTGACCAACCGTCCTCCTTTAGGGAGGACAGTCCTTCTTTTGTAAGTTCTGTCCTCCCTTGAAAAGTGTCCTCCTACATGTCCTCCTTTTCAAGATTTGAAGGCTAATCTGTTGCGCGTTATGTGACATATTTTATTAAACAGTTTTTAATGGTGGTTTTTTTTTACTTCATCGCAAGTATATTGAACAGATATTGAATCTTGTGTTGAATTTTTATCTAAAGAAATGCTAGACATTAAAATAGACGACAATTGTCTCTTTGAAGAAATTAGAAGACTGAATGTATATTTAAATTCTGAAAAATTAATACAATGGGAAAATCAACATGTTGAAATTGATAAAAGATGGGTGGATATTTTCAGCCATTTCAAAAATGAACATATTCCATGTGAACATTTATTTATACTTGTTCAATTTACGTTGTGCTGCCCTGGAACTAATGCAGCAGTTGAAGGAGTTTTTTTCAATTGCCAATGATTTTTCGACAAGTGAGAAATCGAGATTGAATGTTGATACTCTAGCTGCAGCACTTGCCGTAAAATTCAATATGAAGGAGATTTCTTGTTCAGATATTTCCAATATATTGTTAGAAGATGATACATTGACAAAAATATTAATTCAATGGAAAAGTACTCATTTAAATAATAATTAACAGGCATGTAAGCATAATTGCAATATAAAACATTGCAAATGTTTTCATTATGCATATATCATATTTTAGTGTATTATTGTTGCAATGAATAAAATATTTCTTTTATTTACGATATATTTTTTCCAATTTATTTGTCCTCCTTTTCATTGTAAAAAAGTTGGTCACCTTAGCATTTTGGACAATAGAACATGTTTTGTCCTCCTTTTCATTGTAAAAAAGTTGGTCACCTTACTATTATAATCAATATTCTTAATAAAACTATATATAAATATACTATTTTGAAATTCAATATGTAAAACTGGAGTTACCAGGGAAACTTCTGGTTTGACAACTTCTCCATGTTCCATAATGGAATAAAAATGGCAAAAGAAATCCGAAACAGGTTAATCTGCTTCTATAATGGGATGAGTACATCAAAACATGAAAATCAAAATCAAAATTTCAAAAACTAGAAAATGAATAGATTTATTCTACCCCTAATTTCTAAGGAACCCCAGAACCAGAGAATGTCAAACATTGACAGTTTGCTTTTCCACCCTTTTAAAGGAGGAAAAGTCCTTTAAAAAGTCTTGACACAATTAAAAGCCTTTAAAAAAAAAAGCTCCTAAATTTGTCTACCCACTAAGTGTCATTGTTCTTAATGTTCTCCTCCCTCCAAGTTACATGGATCTCAGCCCACAAACTGCTGAGGATAATGTAACAAGTCACGGGGAGGCTTTGTTAAAAGGACAAGAAATTAAGTTCTAAAGTGCACCACATCATTCCTAACCTTATAAGGAAATAGCTATTTATTCCATAAGCAAAAAAAAGTAGTAATAAAAGGGATTGAAAAATAAAAACAGATTAAAATCTCACTATTGTCTCAGACTTCTAATTAGCCAGTGCATTGCTTTGCAAATAAAGAAATTATACCTTTAAAAGAATAAAGAGGTCAATGAAACACAAAACAAAGTACCTAATTACTAATATAGTGGTATTGTGGCTGGATGATTCAAGCGTTGGCAGGAAGCCTGATCTGTGCATTTTGGCTCAGTATCTCGGCATTCGCTTGATACTATGCTGGGTTACTTTACTGTTCCAAATGTTCATTCCCACACTTCTCCAACAGAAATACAAATTAGGATGACTAAGACCTTATACAGACAGTAGCTGAATGTATTTATCATGCCAAACACACACACAACCTTTTAAAATTAGACAACTTTTAACAGGAAGAAATCTGTCTCACAGAAAACCAAAATTCACACTTTGTGTTAAAACTTACTGTTTTTATTTTACTTGCTAATTCTAACAAATTACTGTATGGACATTTCTGATTAATTTTGCATTGAAATCAAGTTTGTTTGGTTTTTTCTCTCTCTTGTAAACAGGCAAGGAAGAAAGCCAAAGAAAACATACATTCTTTCCTAACTGAGCTGAAAGGGAAAAAGGGAGTCTTACTTTCAGATGAGACGCTAAATATACCATAGACAAAAACAGTACTGTATGCCACTAGTCTCAATCTGCATTCTTCTGAGGCTGGCAGGTGTAAAATAACAACAGTGATTTTTCTGTATGTTCTGCCTATAGTTGCATTAGATTTAATGCAGACCCAAGCATTACATGTATCATTAATGATACATGATTCTATACAAGCACAATTTATCAATAAGCAAGTGGAGTTGCAAAAAGAAATTTAGATTTCTGCTTTTATATAATGAAATAGAAATCCCTGAGTTGTTCTCTTCATGAGTGGATATTGTAGTAGAAGAGACACTTTGGACCTAGAAGTATACAGGTAGTCCTTGACTTACAATAATTCACTTAGTGACTGTTCAAAGTTACAACAGCACTGAAAAAAGTGACTTATGATCATTTTTCAGACTAATGACCATTGTAGCATTCCTATGGTCATGTGATTTATATTCAGATGCTTGTCAACTGACTCACATTTATGACGGTTCTAGTGTCCTAGGGTCACGTGATTTTACCTTTTACAGCCATCTGACAAGCAAAGTCAATGGGGAAACCAGATTCACTTAACTTAACTGTGTTACTAATTTAACAACTGTAATGATTCACTTAACAAATATGGCAAGAAAAGTTGTCAAATGTGGCAAAACTCACTTAACAAATTTCTTGCTTAGCAACATAAATTTTGGACTCAAATGTGGTCATAAGTTGAGGACTACCTGTATAGGTTTGGCTGGACTGTATTGTTTCTGACTCTACAAGGAGGTTTGTATCTGGACGACAGAAACAAAGTACACAGAGAAAACCTGCAAATCAATATTAAAATATTTAAACTATTCTTCAAATGTGCTAGATTTCTGAGTGAGAGAGACCAAGAGTACTTAGCCCCTTACTTTCATAAAAGTTGCCTTAGTTACTTTTTTAAAAAAATGCATATACATACATATAAAGCTGGGAGGGTCAGAAAGTATGGTTTCAATAAGACCTGCCCATGGTCTTCAATAAGGCCTGCCCTACCTCCATAATTAAGCAGTTGTGCAGAAAAAAATGTATTTCAGAAACAATTCTTCACCCACAATTCAAATAATGCAGTCCAGCACAATATGAATCAGAATACTATATATATATATATATATATATATATAGGGTGGAAACTAATCAAGGAGAGAAGCAACTTAGAACTGAGGAGAAATTTCCTGACAGTGAGAACAATTAATCAGTGGAACAGCTTGCCTCCAGAAGTTGTGAATGCCCCAACACTGGAAGTCTTTAAGAAGATGTTGGATAGCTATTTGTCTGAAACGGTATAGGGTTTCCTGCCTAGGCAGGGGGTTGGACTAGAAGACCTCCAAGGTCCCTTCCAACTCTACTATTGTATTGTATTGTATTGTATATATGTATATGTATATGTATATGTATATGTATATGTATATGTATATGTATATGTATATGTATATATATATATATATATATATATATATATATATATATATATATATATATATATATATATATATGCTGGTTTTGTTGTATTCGGGTCTTTTCCCGTGTAAGGTTGAGATTTTACACGGGAAAAGACCCGAATACAACAAAACCAGCATACCTACACCCGTGAAAATCTACAAAAACAAATATATATATATATATATATATATATATATATATATATATATATATATATATATATATATATATATATATATATATATATATATATATATATATATATATATATATATATATATATATATATATATATATATATATATATATATATATATATATATATATATATATATATATATATATATATATATATATATATAACGGAATTACAGTCCAACAACATACGAAATTGCTGACAATACTCTGAAAGTCACAACTTTTTAGAAATCCTTTGAAATAAAAATAGCAGGGCTATTATCCCATCTATAAGTTTTGACATGTAAGATATACTGACAATTCCAGACTCAGAAACACATTTCTGCTGCAGACATTACATCTAAATAGGCAAAGGCATGTCTTAATTTTTTGATATATATTTTCTATAATTAAATGGAACATTACAACCCCCGAGATTAGATTGGGCATGATCCTATTGGCTTTTTGGAAGACTTTGAAGACACCCGTGTATTCCTGGGCATGGGTGTCACATGGTTAGTCTGAGTCTATGTAGTGGTTGTTATGAATTTACTATAAAAGTGTTTTTATTTTGGCTGCATGTGTTGCTGCTTTAACACTTTTGGTATTGTGTATTTATATGCTGTTAGTGACCTACAATTGCTATGGCAAGATGGACAGCCATATAAGCTAAATTAATAATAATAACAAAAACCACTACTTAGTAAAGGATTTCCCACATTAAAGCAACAGCCTTATCTTGACTAAAATTGTTGATATGCTATTAAGTTAACTATATACAGTATATAGATTTTGTCCATGATAATCTGTTTCCAACCTAGTCCTTCAGGTCTTTCAACAGTGCATCCATCATTGTTTTAACTGGAATCTATCTTGCTTCATTTATTTAACTGAAGATTATTTAACATAAGGATACAACACACAATTTAAATGTAGAAGGACAGCTTATGCAGTCATCGATGAAAAAAATACTTGCACTCTGGATTCCTAATGCTGCTCTGTCAATAATACTAACCAATTTGTGTGAAATCTAAGATGACTTACTTCACTTAATTCTATATGCAAATAAGAATCAACAACATGAACTATTTTCATGGCAAAGGCAATCAAAACATCATCGAAGGAATCAAAGGTAAAAACCAATAACATATTTTCATTTGCTAATAGTTATGGTAAAATACAAGCTCTAACAAAAGTTCAAAATACAGGCAACCAAGGAAAAAAGATTAAGAAAAAAATGTGAAGTAGACATGATAGATTCCAATTGTTGTTACTGAAACAGGTATAGGTCAGCGATGGGGAACCTTTTTTGGCTCGCGTGCCACAAGTGGGGGGAGCGCGGGGGCATCGTGTGCGGGCGTCCCGCACCCATAATGCAACGTGCGATTCCCCCAGTGTGCATGCGCGCACAACAGGCGCAACCCCCCCATTTTTACTTGCTTTTTTCGCCCTCCCCAGGCTCCAGAGGCTTTATAGGAGCCTGAGGAGGGCGAAAAGAGCCTCCCCCGCCCCCCCGGAGGCCCTCTGGAGGCTTCAGGGACCGTCCGGAGGCTTCCCTGAAGCCTTCGGAGCGCTTAAAACACTCCTCTGAGCAACCCGGAGGGGGCGGGGGGCGGGAGAGGCTCTTTTCGCCCTCCCCAGGCTCCTATAAAGCCTCTGGAGCCTGGGGAAGGCGAAAAATAGCTTTTAAAAAGGTGAACTCAGCTGGCCAGCAAGCCCATTCGCGCTGGCCAGCTGACAGGGCAGCGCCTCGTGTGCCCTGAGAAATGGCTCCGCGTGCCACTTGTGGCACGCGTGCCATAGGTTCACCATCACTGGTATAGGTGGTCCTTAACTTATAACCCCAACTGAGCCCAACCTTTCTGTTGCTAAGCAAGACAGTTGTTAAGTGAGTTTTGTCCCATTTTTATGTTTCTTGCCACAGTTAAGTGAATCATTGCAATTGTTAGGTTAGTAACACGGTTGTTAATTGAATCTGATTTCCCCATTGGCTTCGCTTGTCAGAAAATTGCAAAAGATGATGACATGACCCTGGGACACTGCAACTGTCACTAATATGAACCAGTTGTCAGGCATCCAAATTTTGATAATGTGACTAAGGGGATGCTCCAATAGCCATGGGTGTGTAAAATAGTCATAATTCATTTTTTCAGGCCACGGTAACTTCAAACAATCACTAATTGAATGGATGTAAATTGAGGACTACCTGTATTTTCAGTTTTGATATAAATGTAACATTTTTTTTCTAAATAGGATCAGTCAAAATTAAACTAATAAAGACTTTCTGAACTGAAACTAAGAGACAACTTGTCTGGGCTTTTATTTTTCAGATTAGGGGAATAAATATTTTGGAAATTAAAGCAAGTCAAGAGCATGTCCACAGTACTTCTGACATCATTCTTATACTTGTTTAAAAAGCAGATATTAATACCAAGTTCTTTGGAGCTCCCCTTTATGTCAAACAGCCTTCTCACAATCCCACTTAAATTTCAAATACCATGAATCAAACTGGAGAATAGAATAACACAACAGAGAGAATAACAAAGACTGCCTGGGGGATATTAGACTCAAAGGACTTTTTCTAAAGTACTTTTCAGAATTGTGTATTATCTTCTTTTGTAGTGTGCTTCACATTACAAAAGGCTTCACATACAAAAACTCAAAATCCAGAATATTGATATTACCTAATTAAACCTCTCTTTCCCATAATACTGAACTCTTGACAATATTTTTCTTATAACAAAAATATCCCAGTAAGAGCAAATGGAAGATAATGGTACAAGGGATTAGGAAATAGCCCTGTATGTTTTAGTGTGGTAGACAGGTGATATTTAAACACAGAGCTTGCTGTGATGGCATAGATCAGCAATCTTTTCAGGAAGTGGGTGTTAGCTGTGATCTTATAAAATGGTGTGGGTTCCTTCCTCCAAACATTTATTTTTAAAAGGTTAAATCTTGAGAGATTCCAAATTCCACAGAGTTTCTGCAATCTATTCTTGAAGAGCATTTGGAAATTACAGCTGGAGCAGAGTGTGCTAGTGCAAGCAATTCCTGGGACCCCAAAGGTGACCCATTTAATACCACTGCTCCATGAATTGCTTTGGCTGCTGGTCTGCTTCCTGGTGCAATTTAAGGTGTTGGTAATCACCTTTAAAGCCCATCCTGGCCTGGATGCAGACTACTTGAGGGACCATCAAGTAGAAAGGCCAAGGTGGCACAATGATTAGAATGCAGTACTACAGGCCACTTCTGCTGCCTGCTGGCTGCCTGCAATTTGGCAGTTGACTCAACTTTCCATCCTTCCAAGGTCAGTAAAATGAGGGTCCAGATTGTTGGGGGCAATATGTTGACTCTATAAATTGCTTAGAGAAGGCTGTAAAGCACTGCAAAGCCAGTCTAAGTGCTAAGTGCTATTGCTATCTCATCCCAGTGGGATTGGCCTGCCCCACCTCTGCCAGCAGAGTAGGCATGTCGCAGACCCCATTGGCCCAGGTATTCTGTCTGGCTGGGTCCAGGAGAAGAGTCTTCTCTGCTGTTGCACCTGCCCTTTGGAGCATCTTGCAACAAAATTGCATGCATACCTAACCGGCAGTAATGCCATCAGCAACTCATCCCTGAACAGATCTTACCTCATGACACCCCCTCCCCTGACTATCCTGCTCCTGCCCTTCCCAGTTTTTAATTGGGCCACAGTATTTGGATCTTCACAGTATTTTATTTATGTCTGTTAGCTTTTGTATTGTATAGTTTTTATATTTTTCTGATTATAAGCCACCCAGAGTTACCTTGGGGTAAGATGGGTGATATTGAATGGTGAGCAAAGGACGAGGCTGGACACAGCTGAGGTAAACTTCAAAAGATTTATTGCAACGAGCAGTAACAGCAGTACAGGAGAGAAGCATCGTTCCCCTGCTTGACAGCTATTTATACGGAGCTGTCAAGCAGGGAAACCAATAGGAAAAGAGAAAAAGCACGCTCTTCAGCCAAGCCGCGTATTAGCCAATCAGTCACAACAGGTGACTCACTGGAGAAGAACCTAATGCTGGGAAAGATTGAGAACAAAAGAAGAAGGGGATGACAGAGAATGAGGTTGCTGGATGGAGTCACCAAAGCAGTAGGCATAAGCTTTAATGGACTCCAGAGGATGGTAGAGGACAGGAAGGCCTGGAGGAACGTTGTCCATGGGGTCACGATGGGTCAGACATGACTTCGCAACTAACAACAACAAAGATGGGTGTCCAATAAATTTTACAAATAAATAAGTAATAAATAAATCTTATCAGAAGGATCCTGACTCATTCAAATATCCTGAAATCTTGTGAGATTCATTTATCACATGACATTTCAGCAAAATAATTTTATAAATGTATCTCCCTCTCTTTTATTCTCTTCACTTTCTCTCTCATTCCAGAGGATCAGTTTAGGGTGATTTCCACCAAACATGGGAAGACAAAGGCAATCTTCCTTGGCTAATACATTTTTTATTTATTTCCTATAAAGAATAAACCACCATATCATCCCAACTCAGAAATTTATGATTTAGAAAAAATCCTACTGATTTCTCTGCTTATCAGAAGTAATAATTAAATATGCAGGGAAGGAAAGGCATGAACCAAAATTTTTACCTGCTCACTCCACAATACTGGCTCCAAGGTTTCATCTTTTCACCATGGTATATCAACTATCTTAGAATCAAAGGGTTACTGATAAAATAAAATATATGTGATGCCCAGTGAGCTATTGGAATTCGGCCTAATTAGAACATGAGCTACTCAGTGCATCAGATTATTATTATTATCAAGCCATAGCTGACAATGTGCTTTTCATCTGCTTTCTCTAATGACAATGTGATGGTATTTCCATTCAGATTCAAACAGCTGTCATTCATGCTGGCATTATCTTTCAAGCTATATCTTTGCAATGCAGTCTATCCAAAGTCTCTTTGAAGCTGCTATTTCTGGACCAGATTAAACGTAGATGGACAGAAATGAATTGTTAACCTATCTGGCCACACTGTTGGGGTTGGACTGGTTGATTTATTGAGGGCACAGAAACATCAATAGATTTTGCCAGAAGCTTAAAACGTCCTGATATAAGAACACCACAGAATAGCCTCAGTATTTAAAAAAAAAAGTCCTTGCTGCTCTGCGATTAATTTATTTAAATACTTTAAATTTTGTGAAAACAATGCAAACCTCTTTGCTTTTATCATAAACATACAGATGTCAATTGAAAGTTGTTTTAAAATAATCCAGACTTCACATCCAGTAATATTCCTCTTTCCTAACAAGTCTAAAACATAATTTTTTTGTCTCTTGCACAGAGGTTCAAGCCAGTGTAACAAAGAGTTGCAAGATTATTATTGCTCCCGGGCCATTTCAATATAGGATTGAGTTAAATAGGAGAAATGTACAATTTGCTTCTCCTCTGACCAGAAAGATTTTCCACTTAATTAGCAAAGGCAACTGCTTATTTTCTTAATGGGACAGTTAAAACATGACCCCCTTTGGCACTAATAGCTACTGTAGCCAATATGTTGCCCACTTTGTTTACTTTTTGCAGGAAAAAAAACTCCCTGAAAAGCTGCGCAGTAGGGGAAATGTGAAGAAAAACAAAAGTCATCACCATGAAAAGCAAAATACACAGACATCTACAGGACACCTTCCTCCAAAATGGACATGTCATGCTCACCATGGGTTTCAAATTGTGCTACAAAAAAGAAGCAAGCTCAGAGAATACTAACAGACCAATCTTGAGCTTCCACTGATTCTGCACTGTAGCAAATGCACTTCCTTTCTGATTAGCAATTTCCAGGGTGACATCTAATCATAGCTAAATAAAAGCTTAAAAGCTGATAAATGGTAAAAGCACATCAAAAGTGTTAACAGTAAAGCAATGAAAACCTCATCTGTGAATAATGTCAATAATATGAAAATATATGAATGATAAAAACAATAAATTGTTAGTTGTATTAAAATGTAGTATTTTACATTATAAAGTACAAATGAATTGCTAGGTAAAACTCCCAACCTGAGTCCCCCTCCCCTGATATTTCTGAGAGAATGCATGCAGAAAAGAGAAGGATTTGAAAGAGGGCTTCTCATTAAATTCATTGTTTATATGCAAGGATGCTTGACAATAGTATTATTAATATTCCATATTAATTCCAAAAATCCCTCCCCTTGGAGTGAAGTATGGAGGAGATCCCAAAAAGTTCGGGGGGGGGGGTTGGTCCAGGTTTGGAATTACATGCAGCAACATGGAGAGGATTTCACATTGGAGGATGCCAAAGTGAGAGCTGTTACTATGGCATTGGAGAACAAAGCGGCTTCCTGGATGGTCGCTTTGCATAATGACGATTCCCCCCTTCCCAGGCTGAGTGGGTGAACAAGTCTGATGTCAGGGCTCCCAAACATTTATGACAATTCTATTCTAAGTATCCTGCTAAACCTTAACTGTGATGCATATTATTGGTTGTTATGGTTGTTTTCTTTTTGTTTTTTATTTCCATCCCAGGGGTGATGTCTGTTCTGAAGGAGGACCAAATATCAGCCTCTACTTCGCTTGCTTGCTATCGGCTGCCATGGAAACAGAGAGGGAGGGGACTTGAGGTATTTGGGATGGGAAACCTATGGTGCTGGAGGAGTTATCAGAGGGGAGGTTGGTTCTCACCATCTTCTTCACATGCTGATGGCCTGTGTTTGGACTTGGTCAAGGTCAATTGTCTCTGCATGCCAACTGAATGAGGTTTTGAAGATGCACCCCACATGACTCCTTAGGGAGTTGCAGATTGGCCATTGGGTTGGGGTGATTGGGGGGAGGGTGCTGGGTAACCGTTTGATATGTACATGTTCGCGCCTTTTTGGCTCAGATCTTATTTTTCTTTAATTCCATAAACAATGGAGTTGGGAATTTTCTTTCTTGGTTATTGAAGGAGGTACACCTGACAGTCACCTTTTTCAGTGGCATTATAACTTCGAACTCTCAGCAAATAAGTGGTTGTAAACTGAGAACTACTGTAGTTCTGTTCTTCTTGTCAATAACCCACAAGAGAAGAGAGAAGAGAACATAGAACATAGAACAGAACAGAACAGAACAGAGTAGAAATCTTTATTGGCCAAGCGTGATTGGACACACAAGGAATTTGTCTTTGGTGCATAATCTTTTAAGCAACAAATGATAAATCATGATCATAATCACAAATACAATCATCATAAATCATAAGATACAACATTCAATGATAATCATAGGATACTAAATAAACAGTAAATATAAATCATGAGTTGTTTAGCAGAGTGATGGAATGGAGGGGGAAAAACTATCCTTGTGTCTAGTTGTTTTAGTGTGCAATGCCCTATAGCAGTGATGGAGAATCTATGGCACACGTGCCACAGGTGGCACACAAAGCCATTTGTCAGGTCACACGAGGTGCTGCCCTGTCAGCTGGCCAGTGCGCATGCGCGTGCTGGCCAGCTGAGTTCACCCTTTTTAAAGCCATTTTTTGCCCTCCCCAGGCTCCAGAGGCTTTATAGGACCCTGGGGAGGGCGAAAAGAGGCTCCCCCCGAGGCCCTTCAGAGGCTTCATGAGCTTCCCTGAAGCTCATGAAGCACTCTTGATGGTCCCTGAAGCCTTCGGAGCGCTTAAAACGACCCTACGAGCAAACCAGAAGTGACTTCCAGTTTGCTCGGAGGGTCATTTTGACTGCTTCGGAGGCTTCAGGGAAGCCTCCTGAAGGTCCCTGAAGCCTCCGGAGGGCTTCCAGGGAGGCGGGGGAGGCTGTTTTCGCCCTCCCCATGCTCCTATAAAGCCTCTGGAGCCTGGGGAAGGCGAAAAAAGCATGCAAAAATGGGGGGTTGCGCCTGTAGTGTGCGCATGCGCACTGGGGGTCATGCATTGCATTATGGGTGTGGCACACCTGCACAGGACCCCCCTGTGCTCCCCCACTTATGGTACGCAAGCCAAAAAAGGTTCGCCATCGCTGTCCTATAGCGTCGTCCTGAGGGAAGAAGTTGAAGCAGTTTATGTTCATGATGTGTGGGGTCTATAGATACTTTCACGGCCCTCTTTCTGGTTCATGCAATATACAGGTCCTCAATGGAAGGCAGGCTGGAACAACTTAACCACTACATTTTTCTGGCATTGGAAGACCTGCATAGACACATAAAAGCTACAAAACAAGCACAAAGATAGAATTTTACCGGTACATAGAAAATCATGTTGATATCATTCCTAAAATATATGAGAAAAAGCTTTACAAAATTAGTGTATATTTTCATTGTGTAAATGTATTAATTTTCAATTGTATGAATTTGGAGGCTAAATATATAATATAATAGTATACAGATATTTGGAACAAAATTAGCTTCATAACGCATATGCTTATTACGCAGCTCAATTATAGGGGATGGGTTTGACCCTGTGACTCCCGAGGACATGGACAGGATTATGGGGAGAGGGCATGGACAGGATTATGGGGAGACTCAGTGCTGCCACTTTTGTGCTGGACCCTTGTCCCTCTTGGTTAGTTTCAGCTTCGCGGGAAGGGACATGAGGCTGGCTCCAGGTGATTACCAATGCTTCATTGAGAGAGGGGTTCTTTCCCACCGCCTTGAAGGAGGCGGTGGTGAGGCCCCTCCATAAGAAGCCTTTCCTGGACCCAGCCTCTTTAGCCAACTATCGTCCAGTCTCCAACCTTCGCTTTGTAGCGAAGGTTGTTGAGAGCATGGTAGCACGTCAGCTTCCCCAGTACCTGGATGAAGCTGCCTATCTGGATCCGTTTCAGTCAGGTTTCAGGCCCGGGTATGGCACAGAGACAGCATTGGTCACATTGGTTGATGATCTCTGGCGGGCCTGGGACAGAGGTTGTTCCTCTGTCCTGGTCCTTTTAGATCTCTTGGTGGCTTTCGATACCATTGATTATGGTATCCTACTGCGACAACCCGGGGGGTTGGGAGTGGGAGGCACCGTTTTGCGGTGGTTCTCCTCCTACCTGTCGGATCAATCACAGTTTGTGTTGACTGGAGGGCGGAGATCGACCCCAAGGCGCCACACTTATGGGGTACCCCAGGGGTCGGTTCTCTCACCCCTCCTGTTCAACATATACATGAAACCGCTGAGCGAAATCATCCATGGTTTTTGGGTACGGTATCATCAATATGCTGATAATACCCAACTTTTCATCTCTACCCCAAACCACCCAAACAATGCCCTCGACGTGATGTTCCGATGCCTGGAGGTTGTACGGATCTGGATGGGGATGAACAGGCTCAAGCTCAATCCCTCCAAGACTGAGTGGCTGTGGTTCCCGTCATCCTGATTTGTGCATCTTGTACCATCTTTGATGATAGGGGGAGAAATTTTAACCCCCTCAGAGAGGGCCCGCAATCTGGGAGTCCTCCTGGATACACGGCTTAGTTTAGAAGTGTTAAGTTGGCACAAACGATAGCGGAGACCGTGAGGCAATTGATTAGTCTTTATTGAACACACGAACAGCAAACAGCAAATACAGGAGAGAAGCGCGCTGGGCTAGTCTGACAGCTATTTATGTAAAGCTGTCAGACTAGCCAGCCAATCCGAGCACCGGATTTTCCCCGCTCTCAGCCAGGTCGTGTCTTATCCAATCAGACGCGACCTGGCTGTTGCTAGCGCAGATGCCGGCTGTCAGGGGGAAATCCCTGACGTCATCTGCCAGGATATAACAAGAAGAACACCTGACGGCCATGACCAGAGGAGGCTTTTACCAGGTTCGCCTGGTACACCAGTTGTGCCCCTTCCTGGATCGGGATGCCCCATGCAACGTCACTCACGCCCTCGTCCTTTCTCGCCTGGACTACTGTAACACTCTCTATATGGGGCTGCCCTTGAAGAACAGCTGGAGACTTCAGCTGGTCCAGAATGCAGCTGCACGGGTTGTCATGGGGGTACCTAGGTGCTTCCATGTTACACCCCTTTTAGGCAGCCTGCACTGGTTGCCGGTTGTTTTCCAGGTATGATTCAATGTGTTAATTATGATCTTTAAAGCGCTCCATGGCTTAGGCCCAGGGTACTTGCAAGACCACCTACTGCCACCGGTAGCCTCCCACCATCTAGTACGATCCCACAGAGTTGGCCTCCTCAGGGTGTCGTCGGTCAGGCAGTGTCAGCTGGTGACCCCAGGGGGAGAGCCTTCTCTGTGGGAGCGCCTTCCCTTTGGAATGTGCTGCCCCTGGAGCTTCGCATAATTCCCGACCTCCGGTCCTTCCGGCACGCCCTAAAAAGTTGGCTTTTCCAGCAAGCCGGACTAGCCTGAATAAAATAAATTATTAATTTTAATTGTTATTTTAAATTTAATTTCTAAATCTCATTGTAAATGTCTATTGGGTTTTTTTGGATATTCTAATTAATCTTTCTTTTAATTTTTGCAATATGTGTTTTTATGTTGTATGCTGCCCTGAGTCCTTTGGGAGAAGGGCGGCATATAAGTCCAATAAACCTAAACCTAAACCTTGGTAAGCGTGGCTAGGTGGGGGGGCCATGTGACTGAGTGGGTGTGGCCAACTTGATGTCAGTCATGCCCATGCGCACTCAGTCACAGGACCCCCCCAACAAGCCATGCCCCGAGGAAAAGGTAGGAAATGTTTTTAAATTTCTACCTACTTACCCCTGCCCCCATTTCTCCTTCTGGCAGAGTTTGGCAGTTTTGTTGCATCTCTCAGCCATTGTGTGCAAGGAAAAACCTTGCACAGTAAAAACTTCTTGTGAGTGCGAGGCAATTAACAACTTCTCTTGGGAAGTTTTTCTTTACTGTGCAAGGTTTTTCTCAGCACACAATGGCTGAGAGACACTTGTGATAGGGTGCAATTTGGGGGTGGCAGGAGGGGAGGGGGTGGAGCGAGACTGCCTTCTCCAGAAGCAACTTCCAAGATTGCTTCTGTGGGGGGCAGTTGGAAAGCATTTATCCCCCCTCCCCGGGTGCCTGAACTCCCAGCCCTAGTACAGTAAAAAAAAACTTCTAGTGAGTGCAAGGCAATTAACATCAACTCGCAGTCACGAAAAGTTTTACTTTACTGTGTAAGGGCCAGGAGTTGCTCCAAGGCTGCAGTCTCTGAGGCTCCAAGGCCAATATGGCCTGCTATTATAAATCAGAAACAACAAAGTTGGGATACCTAAAGCAAATATCTGAACATTGAAAAGAAATTATCCAGATTCAAATATCATTGAATAACAATTAGCAGATCAAAGGGGATTAATTACCAGAACTAAAATATTTAGGAATGCAGAACTGAAATTGATTCAGAAAAATGTGAAAATGGAAGGTAAGAAACAATAGTACAATAGTAGAAGTAACTCAGTTAACAATTGATAATATAAAGGTAACTGCTTATATGAACTAGAGAAATGATAATTTGGAAAAATTACAAGAGAACCAGTATAGGCCAGCAGTGAAAGTGCATTTAAGTACTGGATATTCTTAACTTTTCAACAGATGCAGTAGTATGTTTTTTTCTCACTCCTTGATTAGAAGAGGACATTTTAGTATGTGAATAATTCAAGTGTAGTTCTATTGGCTACATTATATGCAGTTTCCAATTCTTATAACTTTAAAATTATAAATATAATTTTAACAATATTAAAATTTGTAAGAATCTCTGCCATACAAGATAATTTGATAGTCGAAGTATGTAGCCAAGAGAAAAAAAGACAAGTGAATGCAATCATGAAAAGGGTAACTGACTTTTAATGCAGAAACTATTCTTAAAATAAATAAAAAAAACATCTCCTGTTATCATGAGACTGAAACAGACTTAAATGATCCTAATTAGATTCTCAAAAGAAGATAAGAACTAAGAAATAATACACCGTATCTCAGTTGGACTGAGTTCAGGGCGAAACCAGTTCAGTATACGCTTCCCTTGGAAGATTATATCTAAAATATTGAACAGTTCAAAAGCTGTAGACATGGAATTACTCTACGATGACTGCAATGTTTCTTGGCCTTTCATTTCACATTTTATTATTTATTTATTTTATTTATTTATTAAATTTATAGACCGCCCCCTCTCCCTGAAGGGACTCAGGGCGGTGTACAGGCACATTAAAAACCGTATACAAAGAATAAATACACTTACAATCAAATTAAACCTTAAGGCTGTACAGGATGGTAAAAATTAAAAATCACCTTAAGACCAACCCCTAAAAATTTAAAAGTGCAGAATTGAGGGACTAAACTGGGATTAGGCCAGGCCAGCTAAACTAAACAGGTGGGTTTTCAGCTTCTTACGGAAGGAGCGGAGATCGGTAGTTGTTCTGATGTCCGGGGGGAGGTCATTCCAGAGGGTCGGGCCCATCACAGAGAAGGCCCTACTCCTGGGCGCCGCCCGCTGGCACTGCCTCGTGGACGGCACCCGGAGGAGTCCCTCTCTGTGAGAGCGGATCGGCCGAAGGGATGTATGGGGCAGGATACAATCCTGCAAGTACCTAGGTCCTGTGCCATGGAGCGCTTTAAAGATGATAATCAACACCTTGAAATCAATAGATGAGAACCTGGATGTTCAAAGTAACTATTTTGTAAGAACTACTCTAATTCTTAACAACTGAAATGTGTCCATGGATTCAAGATTAGGGATCCTTATAACAGAGCTATCGTTATTAAATGATAATTGTTTTATTCAGAATATTAAATTACTATTTTTTTCCTTTTAAAAAGGTTGAGTGATGTGGAGTTTGCGTCTCCAAATTCCCAAGATAATAAAACAGACTTACTAAGATCCAGGATGGGAGCTCAGACTGGTGACCCTCCTGCACTTTAGTCTTCCTAATAAAAAAAAACAGTCATGCAAAGAAAACACAAGAGAATGTTGTTTACTTCCACCTTTTAGTCTTTATTTTGGCTTATATTGAGATGAGGTGGGGTACAGTGAACAGTGGTGGGATTCACTTACGTTCGCTACTGGTTTGCAAATGTGAGCGTGCTCGCATGCGCAAAAGATTGTGTATTACATTGGGGCAGGGGGGGCGGAACCTCCAGCAGCCACCACTACCGGTTCACCTGAACCGGTAAGAACCAATTGCATACCAGGGTGAGGTATGGATCTGAGGGTAAGGTATGGATTTGCCAATGTATTATTTACAATCATTATTGAAATATTAATGATTTTAAAAAACCCTAACATGGAGCATTGATGTCTTTTTGAAGCAATCATTTGGTGTAATATTGAAGTTTTTCTCTTTCTGTGTACCTTGGCAGAATGCATGTAAAGTCAAATCTCAATCTTGTCTAATCATCAATGATTTTTATTTTGAATCTTTGGGAACAGAAGCTAAAAATGCTGCAGAAAATATATGGGGTTTTATCTCCCCACTCACAAAGAATCACAAACTTGGAACGGATCCCTCAAATAAATGTCAAATCTTACTAAAACACCTTCTTTGTTTCATCAGAATTCCTGCCTTATGTCCAGAAATAAATACAGGATGGTTAAAACCCTACTTACAAACAATCATCTCTAAGCCTGTGGTTGCTTCAGATAAGTGTGTGCATAACATAACTGAAGCCTTTCTTTTTTTCTGTGTTATAAACAACTAATACTTATTCTGCAGAGGCTGCGACATTAGAGCAGTGGTGGGATTCAATTTTTTTTGTACTACCGGTTCTGTGGGCGTGGTGTGACTTTGTGGGTGTGGCATGAGAAGGATACTGCAAAATACCTATTCCCTCCCCACTCCTGGGGGAAAGTTACTGCAAAATCCTCATTCCCTCCCCACCCCACTAACCTGTTTTCCAGCTCCCTTCTCCTGTTCAGGGCAACAAAAGAAGATCAGCTGGGAGGCAGCAGGGTTGGGACCAGCCTATTTGCCGATTCTCCGAACTACTCAAAATTTCCGCTACCTGTTCTCCAGAACCTGTCAGAGCTGGTTGAATACCACTTTTGCATTAGAGGTAGTCCTCAATTTACAACAGTTTAGTGACCATTCAAAGTTACAACAGGATTGAAAAAAGTGACTTATAACTCTTTTTCACACTTACAACCATTGCAGCATTCCCATGGTTGTGTAATTAAAATTCAGATGCTTGGCAACTGACTCATGTTTATGACAGTTGCAGCATCTTGGGGTCACAAGATCTCCTTCTGCAACTTCTGACAAGCAAAGTCAATGGGGAAGCTGTATTCACTTAACAATTGTGTTAGTAACTTGACAATTGCAGTGATTCATTTAACAACTACGGCAAGAAAAATGGGGCAAAATTCACTTAACAAATGTCTTACTTAGCAACAGAAATTTTGGGCTGAATTGTAGTCATAAGTCAAGGGTAACCTGAATCTGCCACAGTCCTTAAAAGCACACAATCCAGCATGGGCTTTTAGTAAAGCTGACACTAAATTGGCATTTCTTGCTAAAATTAAGCAGTACATATTTCAAGCCTGTGGGATAATTACAATTCAATGATGTTTCCTAATTTGGTCCCTCTATTATCTTTATTAAAGATAATAAAGAATTATCTTTATTACCCTCAAAAACAAGGGGAAATTTTTATTTTCCACAATTATCAACCAAATCACTAGAACATTAAATCTGCATTTTCCAGAACTACTTATAATGCTTTATTTTCATAGGGATATTAAAAGTGTGTTGTTTAATGTAGTTCTTTCAAAGCCGGATTTAAGAATTGTTTGCTAAGAACCAAATCTGAAAACTAATATAGGAAAAAATGAACTAATGTAAATTTTACATAAATAGTGAAACCTAGAGTTATTATCTCATTATATTCTTATCTATTACTATTGAGCTTACTATTTCTCCTGTGATTTATAAAGAAGGGAATAACATAATAGCATACATATATGCAAATTTGGGAAACCTATCACTTGTTTTCTCAATCTGCAGATACAACTTTTAAAATTTATGTTGGCCAATTTAAAATCACTTGAGAAAGTTGGCTTTTTATCTGTACATATATTTCTTTTCATCTTACTAGACAAATTTGTCAAATGTATGAAATAGAAACAAGCCCAAAAACCCATCAAAAGAAACTACTCCCAGAAGCATCATCTCCAGTATTTGAAAATGAACGATTAAAATTTATATTTTAAAAAATTCATATAGAGTCTTTTCCCTTACTTGATCTCTGAATCTAATTCCCTTTAGCTGTAGAAGTAAGAAACTAAACTAAGACCCTTTTCAAGCTGCATATAAGCTTCCTCTTCTATACCTCTTCTACAAAGAATAACATTATTCCTTCAAATTATGTTCTGCTTTCAGGAACCATTCTTTAAGATCCTTCAACACCTGCAACAATCATTTCTGAAAGTCAGGAACATTCCTAAAAAGAAACTCCTTTCTTTGCATAATATTGGCAGTTAGTGACATAACTGACCTTCATTTCTCCGTAGATTTTCAACAACTGTATAATTCTGTATATTATTCACTGTTGCTTCAACAATATATCAGTTTTGGTTATGAAAAAGTGGTTGTGTAAATAAGTTGTCAATGAAATAATTATTTCTTCTCCAAGTCTTAAGTTTTAATGATCATTATTTAGAAATGTTTTCAGCTCCAGAAAATCTTTGACAATTTCTTTCACCATACTACCTTTTTATTTAACCGTTCTCAACAACACACACACACACACACCACATTCCCAATTGCTCCACTCTTCTGTGCAGCTTTTCACAATATTGGCAATCATTCACAAGCTTTAGATGCACAATGTTGCTAGGGAACAAATCCCAACTGTGCCTTTAAACACAGGATTTTAAAAACAAACTTGTCAGGAAAATATTGCTTTTCCATCCATTAAATTGTTCTCTGAGTGAATATGTGTGCACAGTACCTTCATTTATATTTTGCTCTTATTCTACCCAGTGTTCAGGCTTCATAGCTCTTTTTGAAGTCCTGTCACAGCACAAAGACATTATACCCAAAGAAAAGAAATCACTCCAACATCATATGGCTCATCTGTACAGGTGAATGAGAGGAAGGATGAATTAATGACTTAAAAGCATCTTTGCTCTTGATTGCCCATCTTTTCTCCCCTTTTCAGAGATTTTAGAGGCAGAAATCTGGGACAATATTAAAGAATGATGCCTCTTGATCTGCTCTTTTCTAGCCAAATCATTACATTCATACTAAATATGTTTACCAGGAGGTATATTTAATGCTACCATATTGCCTAGGTCAGAGGGTAAACATTTCTTAACGATGTGGAATTTATTAATGTTTTTTAAAGCAATCCAGAATGCGTAATCAAGGGTCAATATCTGACAGGCCCCCTCATTACATGTCTTAAGACCTGGCTTCTGGTTGTTTTTTTTTTATCCTTTTTCATTCATCAATTTATATATTGGGTTACTTTTTACGATATATGGTTACTTTTTAAAAATGTTTATTTTTGTTGTACAATGTCCAGAGTCACATTGTTGAGGTGCACATGAGAGAGATTCTGCAAACCATAATTTGAGAAACCCTGCCTAGATAATAAGCCCAGCCTTCTGAATATTGCAGGGAACTGTAACTTTGTCTTGTCATTGTCAGATCAATTTCTGACCATGGTTCAGAAATTGGTTTCTTTGAAACTGGTTCCTTGGAAACTTTCTGAAGTCCTCCATCTTGAAGAAAGATAGACTTTCTTAGATTGGTCTGCAATAGATGCATGATGGACCCAACTGGTTTTCAGATGGTATTTGGAACTTTTCCTGAGTCTTTGGAGGACAGTTCACCAGAAACCATAGTTGCTTCCACAAATGGGGAAGTGTCAGTTGTGTTATATAGGACTGCATATGAACAGTGGCTAATCATATTGAGCCCCTTGGTTTTCTAATGACTCAAGGGAAATAGAGTAGCCAGAAGAGATGCTTAGATTACTCCTAGAGAAAGATGAAAAATAAATCCGTTTAAACATGACTGCGCCCACATTACAGTCTATATAGTAATGAGGATTGCAGCATATAATTATTTTGCTATGATTATCAATGTCCAATTACCCTTTTGCAAGCAACCCAGAGTCTCATGGAGATTAAAGGATAAGATGAATATATGATAAGAGTTGCTATCATGAATACATTAGACATCTGATGGATAAAATCATTCAGATTCAATGGTCAGGTAGGTCTATATTCTATAGTCGTGACTGTTGAGAAAGTAGACATAGGTCCTTGAGGATGTTACTGTTGTCAACTTAAGCCCTTGCCCCTCCTAGTTGGTTAAGGCCTCCTAGGTGGTGACAAATGGCTGGGCTGAAACAGTGATGCATTTATTCTGAGTAGACTATCCGATCTACCTTGAATAAGGCAATGATACATTCCATCCTCATGAAGCCATCACTGGAACTGACAGTGTGGGATAATTTAGAACCAATTTCCAACTTTCCATTTTGTGTGCAACATTAAGGATAAGGTGGAGCCTGGAGAAAGCTGATTATTTGAAGCTGTTTTGGTCAAGCCTTCAGCCTGAATTTAGCTCTGGTTGTACTTATTCGGCAGGACCAGAATAGGGGTGTCATGACAGTCCTGGTTCTGCTTGATATTTCAGAAGCATTCCTTTCTAAAAAGGGAGGCAGGATAAAAATAAAATCAAAGCATCCTTCTAGAATCTAGACCTTCGTTGAGAGTTAGGAACAGGGAGCACTGTACTATAGTGATTCTCTTTCTGGAGCTGATTTCAGTTGGTGTTGATAGGGAGTGATATAATGCAAAGTTCTTGCAATATAGAATTCCACAGAGCTTGACACTTTCCTTATGTACTCCAATTCAACATCTACATGAAGCAAGTGGGTGAGGTCACCCATTGCCATGAGTGTTAAGCATCACCAATATGCAAATGGTACTGAGTTTTAAATCTTGAGCCCTGGTTGGGCAGGGAATGCCATGGAGATCCTGTCCTGATACCTGGAGGCTGTGAAGTTTTTGGGGAAAGAAATGAGCTTGAGTTCAACTGAAGCTGCACTGATTACTAATGGGCTTTCAGATGCAATTTATGGCTTAGAATTTGAGTACGTATAGGACTGACTTTCCCCTGGCAGTAAGATTTGCTAGAGTTGGCTCACTCTGGGTCACAGCTATAAAGCATTGGCATTTTGTGGACATTAGGAGATGTATCTTCTCAGTAGCTACATTTTTCCTGTGGTACAGTATTTGCCCTGAAGTTCATATAAATACCTACTCTGGATTTTTATGTAAAGCTGTAAAAATGTGGCTTCCAGCAGTCTCTGGGGCAGGATGGGATGATATGCTGCATGTATGGACATGCATGATTGCTCATGTTATTGTTTCAGTGCATGCTTATATAATAGCCAATCAAATAAGACACAATTTATATATTTGGCACAGATATTTTTTATCTTTTTAATTCTTAGCTGTGCAATTATAATGGACTGTCAGAATAACCTTGAGAGAGAGGAGGGAGGGCCACAGCCTAGATCAGGGGTGTTAAACTCGCAGACCATGTGCCA
Source organism: Natrix helvetica (assembly GCF_964273705.1). Taxonomy (NCBI): domain Eukaryota; kingdom Metazoa; phylum Chordata; class Lepidosauria; order Squamata; family Natricidae; genus Natrix; species Natrix helvetica. The sequence goes on from NC_138552.1 coordinate 238,651,101, forward strand.
GATGCATCACATACTGGCCACGGCCACCCCCATTTTAGTGAAGGGGGAAAAGTCACAATACATGATATGACGACAAAGTGACGCTGCGAGTTTGACACCCCTAGCCTAGACAATGATCTGATAAGATAAATCTGAGTACAAAAGTGGAGGTGGATAAAGTATCTCAGAGTTGACCCTCCCTTATTCATTTGAACGTAAAGACAGAGGAAAGGAGAAGCGCAAGATTCTGTAACTGAAACTATAGTAAAGGTAGTATTCGTATTTATGGTTTTGGTTTCTCAGTTTGGGTTATCTTGAAGTTCTGACAGCAGCTGATTTAACCAATATCTTGCCCAAATTAATTTGAAATCTGAAATGTCCCTTCTCCACTCTGTTTATTAGCAGCTTGCTAAATTGATACTGTGTTAGCAGAACTATAAAAAGATCCTGCTTGGCTTCTCTCTTGTTAGTTCTTTTTAAGCAAACTCAGCTTCTTACAAAGTCTACCTTGGGTAGAGAGCCCAATCACCTTTTCTCATACTTACGAAAAACTTGTGCAAGACACTGGTAGCATAGGAGGTGGGGAGCGTTTTCAATGAAACTGATTGAAAATTTCATGTATCAGTTGATTCCAGGTAGCAGTTGATTCCATCTCTTTCTGTGTATTGGATGAACTGTGAAGATTTTTTTCAGCTTTTAGTTTTAGGAAAATGTATTGTGTGTAAATTATTCTATTTTGGTCTCATTTTACAGTATTGGCATTTGATTTTGGCATTTGAGCTATTCATTATATTGAACAGTATGCTACTTTGAAGGAATATTTTGGGTCAAAAAACAATGTAAAATTACCCCAATAAAATGCATCAATATAAAATCAAAAATGATAGCATTATCTCTTTAATATCAAAATTACTCATTTGTTTTCTTCAATTTTATATAATTTCCAGAATGTCAGATAGGAGCAGACATAGACACCACAAAAATGTGTTTATGAAAATGAAATTGTCATGGCAACAAGGATGAACTCAGAAATATTTTAAAAATAGCAAATTAACAGGAACCATTTATGCAAAATATTTTTTTTTACAAATACACTTAAACACTTTTTCCCTATATGCAGAAAATAAAGGACAGCCACATTGTAAATTTAAATTATTTTAAAAATCATTTAAGATCAATTCAAGGCATGTGATTCTATTGGATCAATAAATAATTTCTTATACTCATTTTAAAGAATTTTATGCTGTTACGCATAGTATCTTGGACAATTATTGCAACTTTCAACCTAGAGCTGCAATTCACAATTATTGTTATATTTTGTTTGTAAACTTCCAAGAAAACCTCTTTATTTTTTACAGCTATAAAATATTGTTGAACTGTCAGGTGCAAGGAACAAGGATGACTCAGGCAGCTGGTCAGAATGGTGTGTTTATTGCTACTTGCCTATTAACAGGAATCTTGCCAGATTCATGCACTGACTAGAGAAACTACTACGTAAACACTACAAACTTTAGGGAGGGTATGCTTTCCTTCGCTCCCCCAGCAATTCCAGGCTAGTCAGACTCCTAACTTATCCCCTCACTTCAGCTCCAGATTCCACCACAGGACTCATTTATCAGATTCAGTTGAAATGTAATTTATACTTGTTACTTTTAAATAATCATTAATGACTGTAATAGTTATCATAAACATAGAGGTTTTTTATGCAAATAAATTATTCATGAGGGATTTTAACACCATTACGAATACAATTTTGCAACTACTAATTACATGCCATCTATTACCAGCTTGAAAAAAAATCCTCTACTTCTAGTAAGAGTTGCATTGCAGTACATATTTTGTAATCAACAGATAAAAATTGTACAAATGATTTGCAGAACTAAGCTCAAGATATATTTTTAATAAAGCTATCATACCAGAATTTTTAATTAGCAACTTAAAAATTCTTGGTAGAAGGATAAAAATATTCACATTCATATAAATATTTTGAACCATATTAGCAAAAGATTATTTTTGAAGACAGGTTTGATCAGTCTAATAAAAACACAGGTAGGAAGCCCGATTCACTGCTCTCTTGGTATGATGACGGGTTAATATTAACATCTGAACTCCAAACAAATTAATCCAAATCTCAGAAATGCCTACATAAATTTCACACATGATGAGGATGGCTGTTAATTAAAAATTTCTAACAGCTTCTATAAAATTGAGAGAAGCATTCCAACAGTGTAAATGAGACATTTACTATTCATGAAAAAAATGACTTCAAAAACTGAACTAATTCATCATTTGTGTTAATAATAATTTGTTGAACAAGATGGTTTGGTTTGGTTCACCAATCACATTAAGTTAAAGGATTGTTCCATACAGCAGCTTAAGGCTGCTTATCTCTCCTGCAGAAACTCACTGGAAATGAAACTGGCTTAAGAAATTGCTATCTGGATTTTAATCTTTTTAGCTCTGGCAACCATGATTATTTATGTATTTACACGTAAAGACTGGCAAATTCAAAAACTCTGGCTAGGAGCTTTATTTGGACAATGATTACCAAGACCACTGCTTCTTTACTCCTCATATCCATGCTAGGGAAATTCCTACTGCTCCTTTCTATAGTTAAGTCTTTGAGGACATGTAGTTTCCATTGATGGATCTTTTAAGTGAGGCATCCCTCAATTAATTTCCTCTTGCATTTGGTACTTTGAACTTGTTAGTCCCATCCAATGCATCTGCCAGTGAACTGGTAATGTTTTTCCTGTTGGGCTATATAATGATATGTGAGAAAGACCTGGGGAGATTGGGCTAAGATACGCAACCAAGACAGCAGTTAGATAAGAGATAGCACAGTCACAACTGGACAGTGGGTGGGCCCAGAGACTCAGAAGAGACCTTCTCCACTTTCTTGTGTTGTAAATGAAATGGGGGAGAGAATTGAAACCAGTTGAAAGATTTTGTCAATATAGCTTTACAATAAAGTAGAAGTAGCTCACCTGATCACAATTCTTAGCTGGTTTATCCCATGAAATCAACATCAATTTTGCAAGTTTCCTACTATCTTCAAAGAAAGGAATTTCAGGAATGGCTGTGGTTTCCCAAGGAACTCCACTATCTGCTGAGCATCTGGCAGTAGCATTCTTGAAACACCAGCAGCAAGCGTATGGCACAGATGATCAATTTGTAGAATGCCATAACAACAACTAACCCAACAGCTGGGAAAGAATTTGCCCCAACATATAGCAGCACAACTTGGGGCTCAGCCAATGATCCTGCATTCCCATGAGTGAATAGTGCGGGTGAATGAGAGAAAATGTTTTCAATAGGTATGCAAAATATGAACTAAGACTTTGAGGTTGCTTATCTCTTTTATAATTGTACTATGGCTTAATGTTATCACCATCCCTGAAATACAAAGATTTTAGGAGCAGCTCTCAAATCCTGGCATCATTTTTACTTGATTCCAAATTCACTTCCCTCCACCTCTTATTTGAGGCCTGCAAAGTAGTGGATAAAGAAAATCAATTTTATATAGGTTGCAACAACTCAAAATAATTTTCTCTCTTTGTTAAGTTGTAATATTGATATTAAGTTCTACTGAAAAAAGAGTTGCTAGGCCAATTGACTAAAGCAAAGTAAAGCTATGGGTGGGCTTACCTCCAATTATTTTCCTATGGTTTTTGCTGCTAAAATTCTTATTATGGGCCAAGATCCCTGCAGTTTCAGCCTGATCTATTGTTATGCTGCAGGCCATCTATGCATACTGAATATTGGTTGCCAATTGGTTTCTGAGTGCAATTCAAAGTGCTGTTGATAATTTTAAAAGACTTACGTATCTTGACTCCCACCTATAATTGTGGTTCAGCTGTTATACACAGTCTTCCCCCTTCCCACCTTACTAGATTGGCTACTTCCCCTACTGAGCTTTCACAATACAGTTAAAATTATCTTATTCCATTGGACATATGTCTTTAAAAATGCTGGGTGGCCTTATTATAAAACCCATCAAGAATGTTAAAACATATCTACCATTGCCTTAGAACCTTTGGCCCGTTTCTATAGGTGTTTAAGGTTTAGCTGAAATTAAATACAAGTTGTAATTACATGCTGATAACACTTCGGTCTAATCAACAACTTTTAAGCTTCTCTACCCAAGTATATTTTCTGGACATACAATAAATTGGAATAAAACTAATCACCAATTGCATAATAATCTCTGCCCTTTAAGGAAAAATGGATCAGGATATAGACATTATAAGAAATATTTTGTTAATATGTACATAATTTATTAATATAAGCTATACTAACAATATTAAAACCTGTCAGCATTTCCCCTTTCTTCCCTCAGAGACTGAAGTGGAAGCAATCATATGTTCCTATTTTCCAGTGCTAAATTAATGTTTTAGTAACAATAACTCTGCCTGGAGTACTCTTTGTGTGATTTGGGGGGGGGATTATAAAGATTTAATAAATAAAATAAAAATGAAACAGTTATTGCATACTTTCTTCCAAGATTATCTTTGTGTTACTCTATAACACGATTTACCATATTTTTCATAGTATAAAACACACCTTTTTTCCTCAAAAAAGAGGCTGAAAATCTGGGTACATCTTATATATTGAATACATACTTTTTTGCCTCTCAAAGCCCCACGCCCTACACCAAAACACCAAAATGGCCATGCATAGTCTTATGGAGGCTTTCAGAGAGTTTCTGGGGGCTGGGGAGGGCAGAAATGAGCAAAAAATGGGCAGTCCCCCCCCCCAGCCCCCAGCAGCACTCTATAACCCTCCATAAGGCTATGCATTCAATTTTTTGACCAAAAAAACGGCCCCGTTTTCGTGAAAAATGGGTCATTTTTTGCTCATTTTTGCCCACCCCCACCCCCGAGGAGCACTTGGCAAGCTCCCCCAAGGCTATTCATGCCTTTTTTTAAAAAAAACGGGCCCGTTCTCACGAAAAACAAGCCATTTTGGGGAAGTTTGCAGAGTACAAAAACTTTTTTTTCCTTTCGGAAAGCTCTTTAACTGATTGATGAGAATTACATTGATCAAGTGCTGTGCCAGCAGAAAGAAAGTCTTAGGTGCTGCAAATTGTCAGCTACTTCCTTCTCCAGCACATGGATAAATACACCTGGAAACATCTACCTACCTACTCTCTCTCTCTCTCCCTAACTACCTACTGTATTTCTCTCTCTCTCTCTCTCCCTCTATCTACCTACCTACCTACTCTCTCTCTCCCTATCTACTGTATTTCTCTCTTTCTCTCTATCCCTCTATCTACCAACCTACCTACTTTCTCTCTCTTCCTACCTGCTGTATTTCTCTCTCTATGTCTCTCAGTTTCTCTCTCCCTACCTACCTACTGTATTTCTCTCTCTCTATTTCTCTCTCTCTATCCCTCTACCTACCAACCTACCTATCTCTCTCTCTTCCTACCTACTGTATTTCTCTCTATATCTCTCTCTATTTCTCTCTCTCCCTACCTACCCACTGTATTTTTCTCTCTCTATCCCTCTACCTACCAACCTACCTACTCTATCTCCCCCCCACCTACCTACTGTATTTTTCTCTCTCTATTTCTCCCTCTCTCTATCCCTTTACCTACCAACCTACTTACTCTCTCCCTCCCTTACTGTATTTCTCTCTATTTCTCTCTATCACTCTACCTACCTACTTACCTACACTCTCTCTCCCCCCTACCTACCTACTGTATTTCTCTCTCTCCATTTCTCCCTCTCTCTATCCCTTTATCTACCTACCTACCTAACTACCATCTCTCTTATCCTACCTACCTACTGTATTTCTCTCTCTTCCTTTCCCTCTCTATCCCTCCATCTACCTACCTACTTTTCTTTTTAATTTGCCTCTTCAAAACCTCAGTGCGTCTTATACTCCGGTGCGTCTTATACTCCAAAAATACGGTATTTGTTTGGGATCTCTTCAATAGTTGGGATAATAATTCCAAGAAAAATATTTTTGTTAGCTGTGGATACCGTAAATTACATTAGTAATATCAGTGGTAACAATAATTGAAAATACCTCCGAATATATGGGAAATAATAAATCTTGTGAAAATGAATTTTGTTTCAACACTTAGTTCAATAGATTTTTAAAAGAATATGTTAATTCCACCTACTGTAGATATTTTACACAAATTAATCAACAATTGATGAATTTTTAATAAAAGAAATCAGGATGAAAGAACCCACAATTATCTGTTTTTTACTGCCATTCCCAACTAAAAATAGTGGGTTTAATTTTCCAGATTTTCAGTTATACCATTAGGCATATACACTAACTTCTGACTTTCTGAATGTAAATTATTTTGAATATGAACCTCTATGGGTACAACTAGAAAATTATTATTTGGCTTCTCTGAAATTCTGACAGGCATTCAGCTGTAATTTGCTTGGAAATTAGCTGCATTGAAAACAACAGAAACATATTCCTGGGAATCAGATTTAAATCTGAGAAATTGACTGTCTGAAATAATTCCTAGCTAAAGATAGTGCATAAAAAGTTTTCTTCAAAAAAATGTAACACCTTTAATTAGCTTATCACTGCTACTACTTTTAAGACTTTGAGAATGCTATAAAAAGAATACAACCTACCTACAATTGCTGAATGGCAATATTTATTTTCCCAATCTGGATGCTTTGATGCTCTGAATTTTTAAAACTTTGGTTGGTTAGTGCCTTTTCAGTTTCATATTGGAAATGTGAGCATCTTTAATATTTCTGCATAAATATGACCTAAAATCTTATCAGTTCTCCATACAAATCCTAAAACTAAATAAAGAGAGCAGTTAATCAAATGAGTCAAAAAACATTATACTTGCCCATTGATTTATTGAAGAAAATGATCCAAAGCTATATATTTATGTATAGCAAAAGGATGTGAACCTCTCTAGGATCATTGATTCATTTGAAGGAGAAATTACAGTCAGGTGTATCATTGTACCTATTGCAGAATCTGATAATCAAGTCTGTGTGTGATGTCATGCCTTATAAATAGTCCTTTCATTTGGTAACCATTCAAAATTATGATGGTGCTGAATTAAGGGACTTAGGAGCTCTGCCTTAATTTACAGTCGCCGAAGTACCCCTGTGGTCACATGAACAAAATTCAGGTGCTCCTGAATTCACCTACTCTTACAATCAATTATAAGCGTGATGCAGCAGCTCCCCTGCCTATCTTCCTTCCACATCCCTTCCTGCCAGGTCCCTGCAGGCTTTGAGCCTGCTTCTCAGCCTTCTGGGTCTCACATCCTCTGCCCCAATCTCCATCACAGCTCGGTGGCTTACGTTTTCTATAGATGTCATTTGGGAAATAGCCTCTCTGCCACATAGTCTTCCTACATGGAGGCAGTGTGGCACTGTCCCAGAAGTGGGCACTATTTTGGAAGCAGCTGCAATGAATTGTGGCCACTCTGAAATAGCACCTCCTTCCAGGATGCTTCCAAATAGTCTCTATACTATATGGAGAGGCAGAGGGGAAGATCAGTCAGCTCTCCTTCTTAAACGCAGAGCCTTAACTGGTGGATTTGGTAGCTTGGGGCACAAGCTTAGATTTGAATAGCATGGTTTTCTATGATACAATTATGATACAAGGGGAAAGGGGATTCCCCGGCAGGTAAGACAAGGTAGTTCTCATTTATGGAAAAGAGTCTGTAATGCAACTCCAGAGGAAACACTACAAAATATTCTTCACAGTAATTCCTTTGGAATATATGCCATACATCATGGGGATATATGAAGGTAGTCTTAAATTGCACCAACACCTTATCAAGAAGGAACTCAAAATCTAGGAAACTCATTTATGCTGATTGGCATGTCATAAAGGTAAAACTTAATTAAAATATAACAACTATTCAAATGAATTATTATCAACAATGTGCTGGTGTAATATCACACCATGAAAAAGAACGTCTAGAGCCAATTCCATGGCAATATCCTTTGGCTTTTAAGGTATTTACAATATGATTAACAGCATGCTATTTTAACAATGTCAGCATATGTAAAGTTTTTAGCTCACTCAGTGCTGCTCAAGGACACATTACCCAGTTATTTTGTACTCAAGAATTTTGCCAGCCACACAGAGTTGCTAGTATTCTCCATAGTATTTCTTCATAATAAAGAAGACATTATCACAATTTCTTGTCTGGTTTTTTTATTTTTTGTTTTTGCAAATAGCCTCTAGTTCTATGATTCTATCCTGGCTATATTAACATTACAAGTTTAAATAATTGGAAAACTTAACATTTCTCAAAGGAAAGGCAATACAAAGAGAAATTTCGCTCATGAATAGTCAATATAGCTAGAAGAAGAAAATCACTCATCTTTTTGACAGGTTGTCATATCAGATACAGCAAGGAGAAATACAACAGATGGGATTTTTGCTTCTCTGAATCTTCATATCAAGAGGTATAATTCAGCTATGAGATGACATGAATTTTTTTCCAGTAATCTTATCTCTGATATAACTGACTTCTGATTCTGGATGTTGACTTTTTTCTCTCTAAATATTCCAATTACTCTCTTTCCAATTGAGATGGACCTGTTTCATCATTTGAAAGAGTTTTGTATTCCCTTTAAATGGAAATTTTGTAAAGAATTGAGGCTTCTATTGAAGAGAACTTGGTGTTCAAAAGGAAAAGCCAATAATCTAATGCAAAAATGTTTTGCCTCGTGGTTACAGATCAACCTCAGCAACTTTAAAAGAAAAGGTATATATTATATTATATATGTTCTTGCAATTAAAGCAAAATATGCTTACACTTCTTTCCCCACCTGTAGTTGTTCATGTCCTAACAAGAATGCTAGAACTTGAGTGAGCAAAAGGCATTGTTCGGCTTTTATTTGAATTAATTATTCAAATAAATAATTAGGATTATTTATTCTGAGAAATAAATAGAATTAATTATTCTGAGAACAGGCTTCTCCTGGCTCCATTCTAAAGCATCACAATGAATTCAGGATAAACAACGCCAAAATCAGTTTACAAAATTCAAAACCCCAGTACTTGGCAACAGTTACTAACTTAAATGAGTACTATTTTTAACAGCAGTGGAAAGAAATTCACACAGGATAAAAATGATTATAGTCCTTAGCTCCAGAACGTTGGATAATCAAATGGAATACAGCTCTACCAACATCAATTAAAAATGCTTTTAGGCTCTGCTTGTATATTTGGTCAACTGCCAAAGAAAAAGACAGTCTGTATACACTATATAGTGTATACAGTCGACTGTCTACACCAGGGGTGTCCAAACTTGGCAACTTTAAGACTTGTGGACTTCAACTCCCAGAATTCCCCAGCTGGCTGGGGAATTCTGGGAGTTGAAGTCCACAAGTCTTAAAGTTGCCAAGTTTGGACACCCCTGGTCTACACTATATAGTGTATACAGTCCAGGACTGTCTTTTTCTTTCTCCTATAAGAAATCCTGCAGGCTCGCCCCTCTATTCCCTTCAGTGAAACTACTATAGAGAACAATTATTACAGGCGACAAACGTGTTGTGCGGACTTTCCTCTTCTCCATGCACTAGCCCAGAGGTCTTCAAACTTGACAACTTTAAGACTTGTGGACTTGAACTGTCCACAAGTCTTAAAGTTGCCAAGTTTGAAGACCTCTGCACTAGCCTGACAGGAAGCTTGACTCGTTTGCAAGTGAACGCTTATAACAGACCCACTTTCCCACCTCTCAAATAACCGCGATAAGCGGCGGAATCAAGTAGCTGCCAAGGCGTCTGCCTAAGTGGCAACTCCCCGCTAGCCCAAAACGTAAAGGAAGAGACCGAAGGACGAAGTATCCCGCCCAGCAGCCTCGCCAGGCTACACCTTCGCACCTGGGCGGCTAAGTTGCGCCTCGCTTACGGAGGAATTCCGCGGGTTTGGGGCACGTCCCGGTTCCCGCCTAGTGTTTCTTTTTTCCCTGCAGGTGGAGAGCCGCGAGCGCCGACTGGCGGGCGCTCAATTTTGAAGGGCAGGGGCGGCTTACCTAGTCCAGGTACGAAGGTGTTGAGGAACAAGCACAGGACGGCTACAGGGAACGGCATGTAGGGGATGGCGGCACGCAAGGGTCCCTTCTTCTCGCGTACTTGCACGACCACGCCGCCGGAGGAGGAGGAGGCGGCAGTAGCCGCGGCGGCATTATTTCCTCGCGCGGCACCGCCAGCAGTCGGCCCGGCAGCGTCCCCTTCTTTGGGGCCATGGTCCATGGTTGCCCGCTTCAGCCGGAGCAGCGAGGGAGCGCCTGAGTAGCTGCGCCCCAGAGCGTCTCCGCTCGAGTGAGGCTCTGACCGGGAGTCGGCGTCTGCCTAAGGATAAGGAGGCGCCTGAGCTCAAGTGGAGGGATCTCAAGGCGAGACGCGCCCAAGCGCCCGACTACGCCGCTTGGAGAGACCGCGCTGCGCACGCTCTCGCCTCTTGCCTGTCCTCGCCGCGCGCCGCTTCGCCCGCCCGAAGGCGAGTGGTAGATTGATGGCCTCGCTTCTGCCTCTTCTCCTCAGGCCCTGTCTTCGCAGGCTGTCTCTCTCCGAGAGAAGGAACTTGCCTTATTCTCACCTGTTGGGTTCCCCATCCCCTCCAAGTAATTTTTGTAGAAAGTTATGAAGAATCTCTCTTCACCACCACCCCTAATATTCCGAGAGCGCATGGATAGACATGTAGTTTTAATGGGACAACTTATGCGCCCCACACATACACCTGTGCACATCCACACACACACATACACCCCACACACGCAACTCTTAAGTGCTTTGTCCTGATACTGTTATGTCGTCTGAACGTGAAACAGAAGACCACTCTGTCTCTGCAGAAAAGAATTTCTCCTGTTACCTTGTGGCCTTTTTTTTTTCTTTTCAGATTGTAAACGGAAGCTCTGACCTGATGGAGCCACTGAGTGCTCATCACTTGGTACAGGTAGTTCTCGACTTACAAGAATTCATGTAGTGACCATTCAAAGTTACAACAGCACTGAGAAAAAAGTGACTTATGTCCATTTTTCACACTTATGACCGTTACAGCATCCCCATGGTCAGAGGATCAAAATTCAGACCTTTGATAAATGGTTCGGGGGGGGGGGGAGGGGGTGTCGTGTGATCTGCTTTTGCAAACTTCTGACAGGGAAGCCAGCTTCATTTAATAACCATGTTACTAACTTAACAGCTGCAATGGATCACATAATAACTGGCAAGAAAGGTCCTTAAATGGGGCAGATCTCACCAAAGTCTCACTGAACAACATACATTTTGAGCTGATCGTAACTCAAGGACTACGTGTATTTGTTTAGTTTAGGTGCTTGAACTGACTGGAGGCTTTTGCAATGGCAAAATTCAGAAGTGTAGTGTAAGTATTGTCTTCCTATAAATTAAGATTAGAAGCAAAGCACCAAAATACTTGTTTTGATGTAGTTCTGATGCATTTTCTAGTGCACATTAAAGTATACTTTTCTTAGTTTCCGTTCACCTCTCCATTTTCATATTTTTCTTGATTGACTCTCCTTTAGTTTTTCATTTACTTGCATGTAAACTACAAGGTGTCTCTCATGATTGTTTAATTTAGGCTTGATTTTTACATCTACCAAGGAAGTTTGTAACCATATTCACTGCCATATGATATGAGGATCTGTTCGTTTTTCACTATGGATCCTCAATCCAGAATCATATTCTCATCTCAGCTGTGGCTTTCCTTTGCCTTGAGATTGAGATGTCATTTCTAATACTATGACCTTGACAACTGTCTGAAGCAGCTCAACTGATATCTTAGTTCTTCCCTTAACCTTTGTCCTGACTATCAAGACAATGGGACCAGTTTTATTGTCTTCCAAGTTTAAGAAAAAATACATACCGGTAGATCAGTTCCATAGAGAACACCATAGAGAAAAGAGGCATCTAGTGGAAACAATAAATTAGTGAAGCATTGTGCATGCTTCCAATAGGGATTTGTGTTGGGAACCAGTGTTTCCCAATCTTGCCAATTTTAAGACGTGGACTTCCCTAGTTCCCTAGTTGTAGAGTCGAAGTCCACACATCTTAAAACATGCTGTCTGGGGAATTCTGCAAATTGGAGTCCACACATATTAAAGTTGCCAAGTCTGAAAAATACTGTGTTAGAGAATGCAACCCATTGGTTTGATTCTTCATCTTCTTTCAAATATTAGCAACTTGTGACCTTCAAGTACTGATAGATTGTAACTTAATAATTCCAGGTCTGGCCAAATTTCAACAAATCATCCATTTCCAAAAAGGTCCTCAACAAACTAAGAATCCACAACAATGGACATCTGATACTACCATAGCATTAAAATACAAAATACTATTTTCATGCCAGAATGCTTTTGTCTGGTCAACAGCAAGCTGGCCTTGAGATGGAGACATGACTTCAACAAATGGTCAGTCTTTCTGCTGTAAGAAGCAGGCTGTATTCCAATTAGAACCAATTGGTGTATTAATTATGGGAGAAACTCTGACTAATCCCACATTTTCTTCAGATAAAGGGGATCAGGCTAGGACATGATGTTTTTCTGCTGTAACATCAAAGTTATGCTACAGCTTCCTTTGGAATTAAGTAAACCCCCATTGTGAGCATCTTCTGGAAAGCAAGAAAGACAAGCTATAAGAGAGAGCCTGTGGACTTCTTTCTATTTTGCAAGTTTAAATTGTTTGATTGCATAAAATTGTTGCTGCATTTAGGGTATATTATAGTTAACTATAATGGTAGGGCATTATACTGTTTTGTGTTCTTTGTTAGATTATTTTCCATGAACATGTTAGTGAATACGCTAATGTTTTACTTCTTACTGTAGGTGTGGGTGTTTTGTTGCTTATACTGTCATGCATTTCATGGGCATTTTAACTGTTATAAGCCACAACAAGTCAAAATGAAATTGGTGGCAACTAAATTTGAGTGATTGATAAGTAAATAAATACACTACTATATAAATACATTGTATAATACAAATACTTTGTGTAATAAATACATTGTTCTAACAGTGAGAACAATTAAACAGTGGAATAGCTTGCCTTCAGAAGTTGTGGGTGTGCCATCACTGGAGGTTTTCAAGAAGAGACTGGAAAACCACTTGCCTGGAATGGTATAGGGTCTCCTGCTTGAGCAAGGGATTGGACTAGAAGACCTTTAAGGTCCCTTCCATATAGTATATATAACAATTATATATAGAATATATAACAATTATATAATCAATTATGTATAATTGTAATAAACAATTCCATTTTCATATATACACACATTGAATGAGATCATATACTCTATAGCAATTGAAAAAGAGAGGGGAAATAATAAAACAAAGCAACAATGTGTTTTATTAGTATTACTTGTTTGTTGCATGAAAACTGATTCCAATGCACAGCAATTGAATTAAATATTTGATTTCTGTACAATGAGTGAAAACATACCCCTCCAGTTTCTTATGGCTCTTTGTTCCTTTTTTCTTTCATTGAGTTATGGGCATGTCTTGATACTGTGAGTTGTAAAAACCTTTTAAAAGACGATGAGTAATTGTAATTCATTCTGCAACCTACTGTGTAGAATGTTAATAGAAGTGCCAGTTGCTTGGAATAGCGACAATGCTGGTGATGGGATATGTAAAATAATCAAAGCAAATATTACAAAAAGTCACGAGGGAAAATGTAGACATGTGACATTACAGAATAAAGTTGGCTCTATTTAACTCAAGGCAATTTTTCTTGAATTGTGAATCGATTTAAATTATTTAAAACATTTACATTAAAAAGGTTTGGAAAAATGAGCGATCTATTGTTTTAGTTAATTAATCATTGGAATGTGTATAAATTTGCTTCATTACCACAATAATAAAAATGTAAGAACAAAATAAAAGCATCCAAATTAACAGATAGCATGAAACCTAGTAAGTCCTATCTGAGTTGTAAGTCAAAATAAAGAGCTGGTTTTGGGGGTCTGCCTGAAATCCTGCTATGATGGGTTTAGTGAATATAAATTGAAGCAGTTCCATGCTTCAATTTATATCAATCAGAAGGACACTGTTGAAAATCCCTACCCTCCTGTTTTCCCAAAAATAACTTTTTTACTTTTTAAATGATGACATATCTAGACAATATTGTAAAGCATAAAATTTTACAGTTTAAAGATACATTGCCAGCAAATATATGTTGCAAGGCCACGTTCTTCCCAGTTGTACTATGTATCTGTGAAAGTTGCTTCATCATAAATGCTGATTGAAGAAAAATCAGTTTCCTAGAATGGTGGCACTGGAGATACAGTTTTGAGTAGCCTAGGCAAGAAAATAAAATAGATCAAGTAAAATATATTGAAAGAACTAATGTTGAGTTTAGTGTTTAAATATTTTGGGCATATAATGTCAAAGCTGGAGTATTTGAAAAAGCCTTTGATCCTGGAAAAACCAAAGTCTAGTTGCTATGATTGACACCTGAGCATGAGCTTTCAAGAACCTAAAAAAGTAGTTACTGACAGAAAATTCTAGCAAATCTGTGTCCATCCCAGTCACAAAGAGTCAGAGGTAACCAAAAAAAAACCAGTAACAAAACTTCCACCACTTTGTTGGAATTGAATAATATAAAGGTGTCTCCAGCAATTATTTGGATGCTGATTCACTGAGTTTAGAACATACCCCAATCTAAAGGGAATCAGGATGGGATATAACAGAAGCAAAAAACAGAAAATGAACTCTGCCATCCAGCATAAATAATCAAAATATCATCAAAGAATTACGGTAACTCTCCTAAAGATGCTCATTAAAGGCTAAATATCCAGAAAAAGCCCACCACTCTGGTCAGTTGGTTAAATGCCAAAAAGCAGGGACCATCTCTACCTCCAGAAGTATTCCATAAAATAGGAGACTACCAAGGAGGATGCTTTCCCTCTCACTTTGAACTACGGGAGGCTGTGGAACCAGAAACAGCCCCCATTTCTTCATGGCAGATTCACTTTGGAAAAGACATTGGCTGATGTGTTCTGATGTTGCACAACAAAAGGCTTTAAAGTGAAGGTTAAATCCAATCACTGTTCTGTTAGTTGGTATTAACTTTGCAAGAAGCACAACCAGGCGTTCTAGCTCTATCTTTATGGTGAGGTTACATCAGGGGTGTCCAAACTTGGGAACTTTAAGACTTGTGGACTTCAACTCCCAGAATTCCCCAGCCAGCCATGCTGGCTGGGGAATTCTGGGAGTTGAAGTCCACAAGTCTTAAAGTTCCCAAGTTTGGACACCCCTGGGTTACATTAACAGAAGCTTTCAAGTCGAAAAGTACCTCCCCATCTTTCACTTCATTCTCCTGAAAAATAGGAAGTGTCCCTTCTGCGGCACTTTGCCACCCCTTGTCCTTTGCACTCACATTTCTTTTATCAGACTGTTAACTAAGGTTCTGTCTCCCATGATCATTCCCGCACACCGTTATGGTTGGAATGGGCAACGGTGGGAAATAGGACAGAGAAATGTTAATACTAGATGGCAAAATGTAAAGCATCTGTTCTTTGAAAACTTGATGTAAGGTTAGCCTGTATCTGTGTAACCCTTTTTTGAACAGGTCACTGATTCCCAACATGTTACACTTGCTTTTATGTAAATATATACACAGTTGGCACCATCAGCCCCCAGAGGTGCTGCTTTGAAGAAACTAAACTCTATTCTGTTTCTTCTAAACTTTCTTCTGCTCTGGCTAATATCTGTTTAAACCAGACATCCTGTATATAAATCTTGAATGGTTACCAGGCCATTTTACATTGTTCAGAGATTAGACCAAAATAGACCAAAATGTAAAACAAATTAGGAATGCTGTTTAGAAAAAAGACAGCTCTTAAAAGGCTAACTTGTCCTATCCCATTTTCACTTACATTAGCCTAAATATGGAATTACTGTATCCCATTGCTAGGATTTTGTTATCATTTATATCGGTGATCTACGTAATTTCTGTAATTTTAGATTGCTCTTAATGGAGCAAGTTAATTATTTCTGCTCATAAGATTTGATACAGCAATATATAGATAGATAGATAGATAGATAGATAGATAGATAGATAGATAGATAGATATAGAGATAGAGATAGAGATAGAGATAGAGATAGAGATAGAGATAGAGATAGAGATAGATATAGATATAGATATAGATATAGATATTTTAACATGGCCAGTACAGTATCAGTTATGAGTAA
The DNA here is from genome assembly GCF_964273705.1 of Natrix helvetica. Lineage (NCBI taxonomy): Eukaryota > Metazoa > Chordata > Lepidosauria > Squamata > Natricidae > Natrix > Natrix helvetica. The sequence continues at coordinate 238,667,243 of NC_138552.1, forward strand.
CAAAACTAATTGCACAGAAGAAAAACTAAAATTAGGGATTTCTGTTTTGCCCCTTGAGAGACATTAATTCTAGGAAAAAATGTTCTACATTGCAACATTTAAGGAGCCTGCATCAGTTCATACAGTTTATCCAATGTAGAAAAGGGAACAACTAAGTGCAGCCAAGAAAATAAATGAAATTAAGTTAATATAAATGAATGCCAATAATAATTTTAATCGTTTAGCTTTACAAGTGAAAATTTGTAATCAGTCCATTTTCTTCGAAGTGGCAGTAGTCCATGCTCAATTCTTCCTGTAGTGATAATCTTACAGCGATTGACCCTTCTGGTAACACCACATTTAATTTTCTTTTTTTTCCATACCATGTTTCCCCAAGAATAAGACAGGGTCTTATTTTCTTTTGACCCTCCCAAAATAAGTGCTTGGCCTTATTTTTGGGAGGTCTTATTATTTTTGAGGTGCAAGAGGCAGCAAGTGTGGTCACCTCATGGCTGCTGCTGTGTTGCAATATTTTCAGGGAGGGTTTATTTTCAGGGGAGGGTTTATTTAGCACATGCACTCAAAAGCCCAATTGGGCTTATTATCCGGGGAGGTCTTATTTTGGGGGAAACAGGATATTAAAAACCAGAATTCAGTAACAATTTTAGCAGAATTGCTGGGTATGTACTGAAGACTTTGGGGTGCAAAGCATACCTCTTTAGGTCTCAGATTATGTATCTCTGCTGAATAGAAAACAATAAGTTTCTCGGTTTCTATCTAGGCAGAAATTTTACTTTTTTTTAAAAAGTGCAGCAGCTAAGGTTAAAAGAGAGATATCTCTGCTGGAAATGATTTTTTTTTGCCAGCAATACACTACAGATATTTTTTTTTTGAAAAAAGGATTGCAAGGGAGTTTAGCTTTCCTCCTCCTCCTCCTGCAGCACTGAACAGAACAATAGATTGTTCATTGTTTTACTGCCCCAGCCTTTTAAGTGTCCTCCTCCACACGGTCCCCACAGTACTACATTCCAGAAGAAAGACATCAGATCACAATGCAGCATCCTTTCAGAGTAATCGTGTGGGGCAAAATAATGTTTCCTCCCAGAAATGACTACACTTTTAAAGAGAAATCTAAAAAGTGCAACCATTTCTGGGAGGAAACATTACCTTACTTCACACAAGTACCCTGGAAGCAGGGGTGGGTTCCTGCCAGTTCTAACCTCTTCTATAGAAGAGGTTCCACAAATCTACAGTGCCGTTTAGAACCGGTTCCAGCTCCCTTCCCCCCGCCCGTCTGCACATCATCAAGATGAAGAGTGAGAGGAGGAATTCTGGGAGTTGAAGTCCACAAGTCTTAAAGTTGTCAAGTTTGAACACCCCTGGGTTTTTTTTTCCTAAAGGGTTAGAGGTGCAAGGGTCTTGTAACTTGACAGCTTTAAGACTTGCACACTTCAATGCCAGAGTTCCTGAGCCAACATGACTGGAGGAGGAATTCTGAGAGTTGAAGTCCACAAGTCTTAAAGCCGACAAGTTTGAACACCCCTGGGATTTTTTTTCTAAAGGATTAGGGGTGCAAGGGTCTTGTAACTTGACAGCTTTAAGACTTGCATGCTTCAAATGCCAGAGTTTCTGAGCCAACATTTTGGTTGCTAAGCAAGAGCGTTGTTAAGTGAGTTTCACCACATTTTATAAGTTGGCCACTCCCACCCGGTCACATGGCCAGAAAGCCACTCCCACAAAGCAGGCCACACCTACAGAAGAGGTTCTAAAATATTTTGAAACCCACCATTGCCTGGAAGGAGGCTGATTTGTGATCTGGTGTCTTTCTTCTGACTACTGTAATAGCTAGAAGTGCTTTTCCTTGAGAATCTCTGCCAATGACTTTACTTTCTTCTTGTGATTCCTGTGGGTGTTTTACACTTTAGTCAACTTGTGTGGTAACAGGATGAGTGTAAAAGGAGAAGCACAGAGAACAATTGAGGTGAGCCTAAGCAAAGTAGTGCCATTTTTGTCAGATCCTAGCTGTTTCCATTCCTACTGAATTACAGTATGGAATTGGCCACCTACAGTAGCCCCACAGTGAAGTAGGTTTAATAATTTAATAAATAATAATGTTTTCCCCTCCGATTGGTACAGTGCTAAACAAGGATTACTGCAAGATCAAACCCTAATCACTTTTCGCATCATAAATGATGTTGGTAAAGAGTAGGGCAGTCAACACTTGTCATTCCTGTGCAACAGAGACAGGATAGGAATCAGTGCTGGGGAGCTACAAATTTTATGCAGATATTATTTTCTGCCATCTCACAATGGGTAAAGGGTCAAAGACATGCAACTGAAGAACATGTGTTTTGTTTGGTGATTTTTTTTTTTTGCAAATATGTATGGATGTGCTGGTGCCAGATGCTAGTTAAACTGCAGAGGAAACAACAGCTTTTGGTTAAACAAGAAATAATAAACAAGGAAGCATCTAAGCTGGATTTGGAGATCCTGGAAAGTGGAAATGAGTATTAGTATTCCGTTTTGGCTTAAATCCCTCTGAATTGCAAATGTCAAAGTTAAAACTGGCCAGAAATGTGCCATGAAACTAAAAATAGCAGTCTTTCACAGTTTATTCCACATGAAAAAATCCATGCATTGCACAAATCAAATTTGTGAAACATTCTCATGTGCTATTTAATTTCAGGAATGAAGATGTTCACTCTCAAAGTTATAAACTATGATGAATTACTTTAGCAATGGCTGTTTGCTACCAATTAACACACATGTATGGTTAAGATCAACACAAGGATAACAAATGCAACATCAACCCACCCTTTTCCAATCTCTTACCCTTCTTATATAGTGGACTGCAGAGACTGAAAACACCGTTAGAAAAGCACATCTTAAACAGCATGAACAAAACTATGAAGAAGCGGGAAACCTCAAATTTTGCTTTTAATGTGTAGTATCTTGTTTTTGAAATTTGGAGCAATTAATATGCAGAAGAGTTTTAGAATTGTTGCTTGGCTTCTCAAATCAATCTGTCTTATAATTATTAAACCTGGGCAACATTACAGGATCTTCACTTTTAAATTACTCTAAACGTATTTTGGACAAATTATAGCTAACTACTTGCTGTTTTGAGATGTAACTCATATACAGTATTTGAAATGTTTACTTCAGCATTGTTAAAGTCAGCAACAAGATTTGTTTTTCTGCTTTTATCTCTTCTTAAAAAAATTATGAACAGTTTTGGCATGCAGTGCTTCCCCATATTGTAAATACAAGTAGAACTTTCAACGAAGCACAATCTTTGTATATTATTATACAAATATATATTGTCAACTGGGGGAGTTAGATTGTGTCTCTTATATTTATATTCTCTCTTACTTTCTGTTCAGATATACATCACAGCATCCCACAGTCACATGATAGCCATTTGCCCAGGGTACAACCAGCTGTCGACAAGCAAAGTCAAAGAGAAAGCTGGAAGTAAAAGTTGTGATCACATGTTTTCTTGTTTAATGACTACAGAGAATGTAAGCCTGCAGTGGTCACTTAATGTCAAACAATGGCATCAGTTTGCAACAGAGTTGCAGGTCTCAATCATGGTTGTTAAACAAGGACTACTTGTAATATGTCTCAGTTTCTTTCTTACTTCATTGAGGAAAAATTTGTTTAGGAAGTAACAGGTGTTAAAATATTGAAGTGTATTGAATGTACATAGGAAAAGCTTGCTTGAAAGGCTGACTACCAAGAGAGATGTGGTGGATGGAAGACTTCCAGAATTCATGACCATATAATCCTGTAAAAGGACTAAGAGAAATTTTATTTACTGTACATATCCCTTGTATCATTTAAATTTCACATCATACCTTTCCTTTTTCAAATTTGTTATAACTGTTAGGTAAGCTCCCCATTAGGAGGGCGAGTGCGCAGACAAGCGTAATGAGAGTGGTGTTGGAGAACACACAAACCAGCATACAGACACACTGCGGTTTAAATAAGTTTTTACTTTTGTGGAAAATAGAGATATTCAAAGTCCAGTTAAACAGTCCAAGTCATACACGTGTCAGTCAGTCAGTTATCAAATAATCAGTTCAGCACACAAAGTCGCTAACAGTAGCAAAACTCACAGTAACTCACAAGCAGTATTCTCCGATCAGCATCTAACAAACAGAAAGCTAACAGTCATTCTGGCTCCCTCTTATGGCTGCTTGAGGTACCGGCAACTAATCATATTACATCAGTACTTAAAGCTACAGTACTACCATCATGGTTTATATATTGCTGACCCAACTGTTAGCTTATATTCCTAACAATAACTAAATGACTTCTTGGTGATCAAATAACATATGTACATATATACATGAATGCATGTGTGCGTGCATGCATGCATACATACATACATACAATACTACTCCCTTAAGGAATAAACAGTGCTTTTTTAAGAAATTCTATTTTGTTTCCTTGGTTAGTTTGCTTTTCTTAGGTAGCTGAGGACTTAATAAAGAAGGTTCCATTGTTCCTTTATCTTTTCAGTTCCCTTGAAGTGCAACACTTTCAAGGTGAAGGAAAAAGAACACTAATTTTAAAAAACTTTTGGGTTTCAAATCAGCAACCTTTTTTCCTACTAGATAAAACTCTTAGTTGGTGTGCTGTTTTAGCACTAATTAAGAAGAAAAGAAATAGAGGTTAATTGAGTGTAAAATAACTGGCAAGAAAGGATTTTTTATTTTAAAGGTCGCTGTTGTGTGAGCCTAGTTTCAATATCATTTAGGTAAAATTATATGTAAAATATCTGGGATGGACACACACATATCATGTTTCCCCCAAAATAAGACAGGGTCTTGTTTCTTTTGACCCCTGAAATAAGCATTTGGCCTTATTTTCGGGGAGCTCTTATTATTTTTGAGGTGCAGGAGGCGGCGAGTGTGGTCACCTCATGGCTGCTGCTCTGTTGCAATGTTTTCGGGGAGGGGTTATTTTTGGGGGAGGTCTTATTTTAGCACATGTGCTCAAAAGCCCAATTGGGCTTATTATCTGGGAAAGTCTTATTTTCAGGGAAACAGGGTGTATATGTATGTATAAATAATTGCCACTCTTACTTACATATATTTCATAGATGTTAAAATATTATATGCTGTTATGACTGCTATTGCTTTTCTGGAGTGAAAAAGTGTAAGAGCACAGCAGCCAGGCAGCTGTCCAATAGGTGGACATGATAGCCATGCAATCTGGAGTGAATGCTTTGCACACTGTCACAAAAGTGTCTCTGTCCAATTATGCTTTGCTTTTAGACTTAAGTGGCCATAAGTGCAAGGAAGGATCAGTTTACATGCTAAATGTTTATGTGCTTTTATGACCTCAAATATGAATGAAATTTATTTTTTGTTTCTTTACTTTTATACTTAAGTCTTTTTTTTACCATACATTCCTCTTAACATGCTAAGTTGCAATCTTTCATATGCATGGACATTAATAGAACTCATGAATATTGACCCTCACCATGAAACATGATCAAACAAGGCTTTTGTGTAAGATTTTTGGCAAAACAAAAAAAATGCAAGTTGAGACAACCAGCCTCACTTGTACCCATGTCACATCAGCAACCTCTGCATGGGAAAATGTTAGCTAATATATATAACAAATACAACCCAAGCACTATTAGGATCTCTGATCTAAAACTATTTTGCAAGCCAGCGTTCTCTTGATCACATCCCATCAACTAAAGGTATATGTGGAATACAGATTCACTCAGGATGCAATAGAATATAATGTTTAGAAGTTGTTTAGTTTTGAAAATAAACTTACATTGAGGAGGGAGTTTAACTTACGTTTATCATTTTAACCAATTTCCTTAATGCTGTAATGTATATTTTTAAATGCAAGCTAGTAAAATATAGTTTATTAAAGACTTTTCTTAGCAAGATTTTTTGTTTCTATGAAATTTATAATATTGCAAATACGTATTTTGTAATGCTTACAGACACACTTTCCCATTTTTTTCCTTGAAGATTAAAACTCCTATGATTTTAAACATTTCATTCTGTCTCATACTACTGATTGTCTCTTGAAAATTAGCTTTCATGAAATTTCTATTACAGGTAATCGTTGACGTGCAACAGTTCATTTAGTGACTGGTCAAAGTTACAATGGCACTGAAAAAGTGACTTATGAACATTTTTACACTTGTGACTGTTGCAGCATCCCCATTGTCACGTGATCAAAATTCAGATGCCTTCTGACAAGCAACGTCGGTGGGGAAATCAGATTCACTTTATAACCATGTTACTAACTACACAAACTCACATGGAGTTTTGCTCGCAATGTATCTACTACAGGGGTGTCCAAACTTGGGAACTTTAAGACTTGTGGACTTATGCTGGCTGGGGAATTCTGGGAGTTGAAGTCCACAAGTCTTAAAGTTCCCAAGTTTGGACACCCCTGATCTACTACTTGGGACCCTGACACACAACAGCAGTGAATCACTAACAACTGTTAAGAATCTTTCTTATAGTTGTGAGAAAGATTGTGAAATAGGGCAAATCACCTTTAACAAATGTCTTGCTTAGCAACATAAATTCTGGGCTCAATTGTCTTCATGACTTGAGGACTGCCTCTACTCCTGGGAATAATCTCACATTCATTTAAATATATTTGGGTTGCTATTAAGGATCTCATTCATTCTACAAGTCATATACATGAGCCTTTGAAATATCTTTAGATTTCTTTTCTTGTAATTTTTCTTTCCAATGATGACTTCTCTTCTGTTACATGTTGAAAGTATCCCTTCCTACCAGCCTAGTTTTCTGGGATATGCTTTTTTAAAACCATCATCTTTCCACAAGCATTTATCTTGTCCAATCCAAGAACTCTTCATTGTGCATGTGAATCAGAGTTTTTTTTAAAATCATATAAAAGACTAGTTTGTCAATAATTAACATGGTCTCTGGTTCAAACCAATACCCGTTTTGAGAATAGCAATTGTTAATAGTGCAGTAGCCTTAATCTGTACTTTCTGTATTTAATTTCCTTCTGGTTTCATTGTTTATCCCTTACAAGCATATAGTTGTATAGTATATATGTATGTAACCTCACAACTTCATGCCTTTAACGAAGTGACCTCCAAACTGTTAGTCTTTTAAGACTGATTGTGTCTCTTTACAAGCTAGCCTGGCTAGCCCTCTGTTCCAGTAGAAAATGGCTTATTTATGTTATGCTAACAATATTAAGAAATGACACTTTCCAGACTAAGAGATGTCTTCTATATCCCTTGGGGGTGGAAATAGAGTCTTGACTCCATCTTGACTCCAGAGGAAAACAATTACTGTTTTCTAGACAGGAAAGTCAAATATTTATAAAAACTAACATAAAGTTTCCTGTTACAAAGACCAGAACTTTCTGTACTTGAAAAACTATGGCTAATTGAGTAAATTAACTGCTAATATGAATGTAACAATGATATTTTGATATATATAAAATATGAAAGAGATGCAAGATTCCGGGGAAGTACCACCTTCCGTATGATGTAGCTGTCAAAAAAATTTTCCCACACTTATGTACCCTTTTCCCCAAAATATTTGAAAAAAACCAATAAAACTTTTGTTATGAAAAACTATGGCTAATTAGCAGCTCATCTCATTGAATCCCCAGGGTTTCCGCTTAAGCAATATATTGAGGATTGTACTGCCAGCAATGAAAGGGGGGTTCCACATATTCATAAATTAAATGCACTGTCCAAGAAGAAATAACCATCTTTTCTGCTTAGATTGATTATACTTGTATTATTTATTTACCTATTTGTTAGATTTATATACTATTTCTTTTGTCCAGCAGTTCAAGGCAATCTATGTAGTCTTTTATTCTCCCCATCCCTGCCCCCAACTACAGCCATTTGGTAAGTTGGACTGGGTGAGTGACAGACCCAAAGTCACCCACTGAGTTTCTATAACTGAGGGTAAACTAGTACTTGCCTCCACATGGGCCCTGCACTTACCTCACATCCAAAATGGACCCATGTGGACATTCCTGGGAGGGGAGGGGCCAGCCAGGAGTGGGATTCTCCAAACCGGCCATAACATTAGCTATGGGTTCTCCCGAACCTGGGCAAATCTGTAGCAGCCCACCCCTGCTTGGGTCCCTATAGTGTCTACCTACTATAAGGCTAGCTACTATATCGCACTGGGTCTCCCCACTTCTCCATTCGACTACCACCTTAGTATCATGAAATAGGAACAGATTTTAGAGGGTACATTCTCAATAAGAAGCTATGTCAACAGCCAATTTAGAATCATAGAGTCAAAGGTTTGGAATGCACTTTGGAGGTCTACTAGTCCAAACCGCTGCCCAAGGAAGATAGATTAAAAACAGCATAAAATAAGATCAAAAGAATAGTATGTAAAGGACTTCTATCTTTAAGCAGCAGAGTCTACAAGGCAGTCAAAATCTACAAGATGGTAGTTCCAGTACTGTGATCAAAATCCAACTGCTTGACATTCATGTATAAAATGGGCAAGACTTTGGTTAAGATGCTATACCAGCCATCTTAATCCTCCCCTGAGAACACCCATGCCTTCAGATCCATGCAGATAGCAAGCAAACAAAAAACCCACCGCGGTTCTAATGTATTTTATTAAAAGAGATATACTTGTTCCCAAATGATCTACCTTTTAACAAATATTACCAGATCCCTGGTTTTTCTTTGTGCCACCATGATTAATAATAATAATAATAATAATAAATTTGAATTTATTAGCCGCTCCCTTTCCAGACAGGACTCGGGGCGGCGTACAGTAGAACATATAAGACATAAAACATATGTACAGACACATAAACATACACATATACAAAGACATACATGCACGGAGGAGGTAACAAATTACATCACATTTAGACAATTAAAATCACCATTAAAATACCCCATTTACAATAACACAATTTAAAAATTTAAAATTTAAAACAACTGTCAGGAGGAATAAGGAAATAATTTACGGTTGAGCCAGGCCAGATAATTGAAAGAGGTGGGTCTTCAGCTGTACACGGAAGGAGCGGAGATCGGAAATAATCCTGATGTCACGGGGGAGGTCATTCCACAGGGCTGGGCCCATCACAGAGAAGGCTCTGCTCCTGGGTGTCGCCCCCCGACACTGTTTAGCGGACGGCACCCGAAGAAGTCCTTCGGGACACCTCCCCTCATACAATGGCAACAACAGATATTGTTGATATGTAAACTTGCTATCTTCCAAATGTGTTACAACTTCAACTCCCAGAATTCCCAGTAGTAGTGCTAACTTTGTAATCCTAGTACAGTGCTATTTTAGTGTGGAATTTCCCCCCAAAAAAACTAAACAATTTTTTGTGAGATTGCTAGTCTAAACACAATTTAGACTACAGTACAACTACACAGTATGAATTACTGTGTGAATGCAGATATAATCTGCTGACCTTTTCCCTCCTCTGAAAATTATGGTTGAAACTTTGTGAACAGGCAAATCTCATTAAGAAATTCTCTGTTTAATAGTGCCAGATATATAGGCAAATCCAGAGTAAAATAAAGCATGCTAAACAAGTATCATTAGAAGTGAAGAAAGTTCATTATTGGCAAATTTGTTCACTATTTATCTTTGGAGCAGACATGCATGAAATTGCAGAATAAGATTCTTACACATACATGAACATACACTCATGCACAGAACACACAAACTCACTGGCAGTCAACTTTGCCTATGCTGAATCTGGGAATAAAATCAGTTCTGTTATGACTGGCATATACAGACCAGTTATTACTACTTTTATTTTCAACCATTATGACAATTGGTGCTCAAAATACAATAAGATGACTTTACACTTCCTCTTTAAGATTCATACCCAGGAAGAACAGAGAGGGAGCCTGTGATGCGGTCAGTTGCTTCAATGAACCAAACTCCAAAGCAGAAGGTAGATTCAAGAATTCCAATGAAGAAAAGGATAACCACACATGCTTTCAGGGATGAAGCTTTCAAGGCATAGGCTAAAAGGACACATCCTAATATGGAGGGGTAAATGAGTAGAGAAGTGCAAGTAATGGAGGAAAACTAAACATCTTCCACAGGGAATAATAATAAACTGAAGATTTGTCGAGGTAGTCTTCAACTTACAACAGTTCGTTTAGTGACTGTTCAAAGTTACAACAGCACTGAAAAAAGTGACTTATGACCATTTTTCACACTTACGACCATTGTTGCATCTCTGTGGTCATGTGATCAAAATTCAGGCACTTGGCAATTGGCTCATATTTCTGATGGCTGCTGTGTCCCCGGGGGGTTATGCGGATTTACCTTTTGCAACCTTCTGATAAGCAAAGTCAATGGGGAAGTCAGATTCATTTAACAACCGGTTTATTTATGTATCAACTGCAATGATTCATTTAACAACTGTGGCAAGAAAAATAATAAAATGGGGGCAAAACTCACTTAACAAACATCTCACTTAACAACAGAAATTTTGGGCTCAGTTGTGATTGTAAGTCAAGGAGTACCTGTACTGTGTTACAATTTTTGATAATTGGAAATTAGCAGCGAGGCAGCTAACTTTGCCAAGGAAACTTTATTTTATATTATATTTTATACATTATATAACTATGTTGTAAAATATGTTTCACATGTATTTTACTATTGTTGATTTTATTTTTAATGATATTTAGTTTTATTTTGGGTGCGGAAAACCAAGGCAAGTTGTTTTAGTGTGTTTGTTACTAAAACTAAGGGAGAAAAGTAGCTTTTCATTGAAAAAAAATGGAGGATAAACAGGCAAATCAAATTATGAAACAAGGCAAGTCAAGACTAAAATGGCTTAATCTAAAATGCATTGGAAGGATTTCTAGTGACAGTGGCAATGTAGAAATAAGATATTGGACTGCAGCTGCCCTCCAAACCAACCAATCCTCTCAAAACCTGTTGGAAAACAATCTATTTTGTGCAGTGCAATTTTTCATTTTTGTTCCTAACAAGCAGGGGTGGGTTCCTGACAGTTCTAACCTCTTCTATAGAAGAAGTTCCACAAACCTACAGTGCCATTTAGAACCGGTTCCATCTTCCTCCCCCCACCCGTCCGTACATCATCAAGATGAAGAGCGAGGGGAGGAATTCTGGAAGTTGAAGTCCACAAGTCTTAAAGCTGTCAAGTTTGAACACCCTGGGTTTTTTTCTTAAGGGTTAGAGATGCAAGGGTCTTGTAGCTTGACAGCTTTAAGGCTTGCACACTTCAATGCCAGAGTTCCTGAGCCAACATGACTGGAAGAGGAATTCTGGGAGTTGAAGTCCACAAGTCTTAAAGCTGTCAAGTTTGAACACCCCTGGGGTTCTTTTTTCTAAAGGGTTAAGGGAGCAAGAGTCTTGTAACTTAACACCTTTAAGACTTGCGTGCTTCAAATGCCAGAGTTTCTGAGCCAACATTTTGGTTGCTAAGCAAGAGCGTTGTTAAGTGAGTTTCACCACATTTTACAAGTCGGCCACGCCCACCCAGTCACATGGCTGGCAAGCCTCTCCCACCCAGTCACATGGCTGGCAAGCCATTCCCACCCGGTCACATGGCTGGCAAGCCACTCCCACAAAGCAGGCCACACCTACAGAAGCGGTTCTAAAAAAAATTAAAACCCACCATTGCTAACAAGGTTCACAATAGAGCTATTAATCTTGACTAAAATTGGGCACTTCTGTTTTGCACTTAAATGTCTCCTAATCCTCCCATCTCTGGAGACATTATCTAGTTATCAATCACACATGATGATTTATTCAAATGCAATAAATAATAAAAGGAAACAAATGATACCCTATAGGAAATCAATAGTGATGTTACTGAAATTAAGATGATTAACTGGCCAGACTTTCTGTGGGGTGGGGGGTATTGATTATTAAAAATTAAAGATTCTTCTGTAGGTCATTTTGAGAGCTTGCTCAGACCACTGTACCACTGTACAGACCACTGTACATACATCTAACAAACAGATATATACAAATAATGCTTAGAAATTATTTCAAGGAGTCAAAATAGATAGCAAATTTAGATACTATACACAATGTAGTAAGCAGCTGGATGATGTGACAGGAAGAACACATATTTTGGAGTTGTGCAGATGGTATGATTATTTTTAAATGGTCTAGTGTGGCTTGATGAACCATAATGGAAACAAAGCATGGTTTTGTCTAATGTATTATGTTGCTGTTAACTTCTAGATAGTGTTCACACAACTGATTAGGTGGATTCACAACTGATTAGGTGGATTTGCGTAACACAATAAATCACGTTTTGTTTTGTTTTTTTTGAAAAAAAGTTTTATTGGTTTTATAAAATTTTAAGGAAAGGGGTAATGGATATGGGTACAAATTTCGACAGCTACATCATGCAGGAAATGGTATTCCCCCCAAGTCTCATAACTTTTACAAAATGATAAACAAGATGTTACTGCTTAACTAAATTTTAACAGCTTATTTTTACATTGTATCTTTCAATAATTTTAATCATTTACTTTGTATCTAACAACAAGATTCATTATATCAGCAATTGCACTATTTTTCTAACTTACTTTTGTGATCTGAGTTTTCTCATTGTTGCCTCCTCCCCCCCCCCCCCCGCCTGCCAGCAAAGCCTCGGCCCCTCCCTCCTTCATATCTTGTGTACTGACTTCCGCTTTGTCTAGGAGAGCTTTGTTTTTTTCCATGAAGGCCCCCGCCTCCATAGTTGTATTAATTCTAACTCTGCTGCCCTCCCAGAAAATCAGCATACCTTCTTGCAAAAGCCACCGAAACCAAAATCCTTTATCAAATACCTTTTTTGCTAATAGCGCATATTTTTTCCTCTTATCTCTTACTTTCTTCGGGATTTGTTTCAGAATGGCTATCTTTCTATCCTTGTATTTTAATGTTTGCCCCCTTTGTGCCCCCAGAATCTCATCTCTTGTAGCCTTTCTAAGAAATTTAATATGAACCTCTCTTGGAACATTGTGTGTTCTAGCATAAGCTGAATTTATAAACCAAGTCAACATCCCATCCTAACTGTTGTTTGTCTTTTTTAATGTATTCAGCTAACATTGTTGTCATGATCTCCTTCAAGTCTTCATTGTCAGTCTCAATTACGTTTTGAAATCTAAGAAAAAAGACATCCTTTCAAATTCCATTTTTATCATGTGGTTCTCAAGTTCTAAATTTCCTCTCTGGACCCCCCTCACCTCCCCCCTCATCTCAGCCGTCCCCTCCTCCAGAACGTCTAGTCTCTGCTTGTTTTGTGCCGTTTGGTTTTGATTTTCTCTGAGCTGTTCATTCATCTCTCTCAATTGATTTTTCATTTCATCCTGCCCTTTTAAAATCTTTTGAAGCAGCTGATGGGTTACTGATTCCTCTTCAGGGGCTTTAGGTTGTAAAAAGATGTTAATGACTGTTGACCAATAGGACTGTATGTTGAAGATGCTGGAGCAGAACCTGGCTTCCCAGGTGGTGGTTTCTTCGGAGCCATCATAAAAAAAGGACTCAGAGATATCTATGTCCATACAAAGAAGAGGCGACTGTGGAAAGGCACAACCAAGAGAGACCATGAGGCAGGCAGTCCAGACAGGAATAGAGACCCTCTATATAATTCAAATCCAGCCAAAAGTCAGTTATTCCAAATCCAAAAAACTCTGTAGCAAGAGATATTTCTGAGAGTCACGGAGGCAAAAGTACAATTTTCATAGGAGGAGTCTAATTTCAAAGGGCATAAAGACGGCGGAAGTGAGCCATCTTGCTTCGCCAACACCGGGGATCAGAAAGCAACAAGTCAAAAGTTTTCAAAGTTTTTTTTTAAAGTCAGATCATCACTTTTCTTTCACAATTGCATTAGAACATTCATTTTGCCATTGCTTATAGCAAGTGTGATTACTTTTAAAACTCTCTCTCCTCTGAGAGAGGAGATGAATCCAAGCCGCTTTTCCGATCACACTTCCCAGGAGGGGATTGAAAGTCTTTTAGAAAGCTGACGATCTTTCATTTAAAAATCAAAAGGAGAATTGGGGAGGATTCCCATCTCACCGCATTTCAGCTGTAGCCTTCAAATTGTCAATCATCCAGCTGCCTCAAAACGAAAGCGCGCAGGAGTGTAAAAAACTCCATCGCGCACCCCCTCTCGCTTTTCGGCTCCTGGGGCAATGCCAGGGACCCCCCACGGCTGCCGCCAATCCAGAGAACCCCAGCGAGCAGCCCATAAGGCAGGGCGCCCCTTCAAGGCACCCTGTGCCCCCCCCCCCAGCCGAGTGAAGCCCACCAAGAGAGCGCAGGGCGGACGAGACACGTCCGTCGCTCTCAACAACCGGAAGCAGAATCCAATAAATCACATTGTGTTTTGCTTGGCTTTAATTGCATGTTATGTGAAGAGAGTCATAGATTTATTATGATGTTGCAAGTTTAAAGATAAAGACTTCCTCAAGATGTGTTCACTTCCTACAGTGGACATGCCATGGTAATTTTCTTCCACAAAGCTAATTATATTTTACTTTCAAATCAAAGAATTCCAAATATCTGTTTGAGAGCCAATAATAGATAAATGAATTTATTTATTATTAATTTAAGGTTTTGAATGTCCCAAGTAGTAGTCATTTTTCAGCAAATTCTGTTTCTATACTATTGCCAAACAAGTATCTGGCAGCAAAAGTATAAAATTACATTGTGAGATTTATTGAACTAAGAGAATTAGAGGGAAATATTGTCTTTCATTAAAATTACTCACAAAAGGGAAAGTTGGTCTCGTCAAAATATCTCGTGAAAACACAAACAAAAATCAATCACATTACTCTGATTTATCAAACACTGTATCTCCTAGTTAGGTCATTGTGTGCTGCTCCTAGGAGTTTATCCAAAAGAGAATGCATTTTTTAAAATACTTATTGATTAATTGATTGATTTGTTTTGTATCCCACTGTTATTATCATCTGTTTTAGTCTGCAATTTAAGAAATTTCCTGTAAAAAAAACATTCAAAAACTCAGAACTTTCTATAGTTTAGAGATATAAATGAGTTGACTTTAATTCTTATCAATTTAATTTAATTTTTATTTTATTTATATCCCACCTGTATTATTTTTACAAATAACTCATGGTGGCAAAACTGAAACTGATTATTGAAAATGGTTCCAAATGTAGGGAAAGTAGGGCTGTGCAAACATTTGGAAAAGGTCATTCCATAGGAATCTCCAGGATCTTGCTGTGGGACAGAATTACTTAGTGTTGTTCCAGAAGATAAAAGCAAGAAATAAGAAAGTATAATTTGGCTGGACATCAAGAACAATTTTGTAATAGTTAAGAGCTGTTCAGCAGTAGAACAGACTGCCTCGGGAGATGGTGATTTTGTCCTTTGCTGGAAACAATTAAAAGAGAATTATCAGGGATGCTAAAGTAGAGGATTCCTGCACTGGATAGACTACAAATGAACTCCAAGATCCTTCTAACACTTTAATTTTATGACTCTGAGAGGACTATCCCCGAGTCAGTCAAAAACTATGGAGTTTTCCCATTGCCAATCCTTATCCCATGTCTATTGCCTCGGTTTCAAGTTGCTGAAATCACCTGACTTCCTGCCAAAGTGATGAGTGACATCTTAATAGATTTTACATATTTTGGATAATGTCAGATAAATGGAAAGCACTATCATAATATCAGCACAAATAAAGACAACTTAAGCATGTCTCAGTCTTAGGTGGAGATGAGATAAAAAGCAATCATTAGGACATGACAAAAAAAGAGGTTGCCAGGGCATATTTGTGCCATCATTAGATGTAAGTGGGGAATGACCCAGAAAAAAATGCTTGGTTCACCATAACACATCCTGAGAAGCACTTATTTCAAATGAAAACAGCCTATCCAAAATAGAAGTTGCAAAGGAAAAATTATTATTGCTTACTCTCTATTGCAGGGTTTCTTAACATGAATTCCCATCAACCTGATCCAGCTTGAACAGACATAGGTTCATCCATTCTGGAGATAGAAACCACCATCTCTGTCATAATAAAACATATCAGACTCAACTGCACCTGGCCCCATTATTTTGCAGATGCCAGAGCAGATGGGTCAAAAAATTCTAGATGTCTGCCTCCATTGTGCAATCAAAGCGCACTCATTTGCATGTGCTACACATGCAATACTAATGAAAAGGGCCTGGCTTTGATCACTCAGCTGATCTCTGCTTCAAAGTATCCTTAGAATGCAAAAATCCTGTTATTCACTAGCAAGATGTATAAACTTTTTAGCAAAAGGTAAAAAAATGCAACACAAGTGCTTTAAGACTCAGTGTTCTTGACTCAGTGTTCTTGATTCACTGAGTACACACAAAACACACACTAAAAAGCCAACATCTTTTCCCATCTCATCAGTCAAGATACTTCTATGCACCCACAAACCATAAAAAATGTTGAGCCATTTCAGAAATGTTCCCTAACTTATTCTAAGCCATACTCCATCTTCATCAATGATTTATTGAGTTTAAAAAATGGCTGGGTTTACAGAACATACAAGCCCCAAAAACATGCTAACCATTGGAGCTTAGCTCAGCGGTAGGCAATCTTTGCAACCCCGATATTTCATAAGAGATTGGTTTATTTGGTTTGGTTTATTTGGATTATATGCCGCCCTTCTCCAAAAGGACTCAGGGCGGCGTACAACATTAAAAAAAACGCATCCCAAAAGTTTAAAAAGATTAAATCCATATCCAAAAAAAAACCCGAATTTAAAAAAAAGCAATACATTTTAAATAAGTTAAAATTAAAATTAACAGGCCAGGCCGGCTTGTTGGAAGAGAGACCCAATTGGGGAGAGGAGGGTTCTGTTATTTATGAGAGTAGCATGATTTTTGTTTCCCAAACATCTCACCATCCAAAAATGAGGAAAAGTCTGAATTTGTAGTTCATATTGGAGGTTCAAATGGGGATCCAGGGGCAAATATGTTCAGCAAATTGCTGAGTGTCCCCTCTGGTTTGGTGCAAAATGTCCCTTTTGTTAAATTTGGAATTCGAAAAGTTCTGTCATCTGTGCATGAAGAGTATATTTTGATATAAGGTTCAAATTTCCTAATTTACCTTTTGACAGAAAGATCACTTTTGAGCCATATGTTTATGAAATGATGTGCAAATTATCAAGAGCCTTGTTGAACAGCAACTGTGAGTTCAAAAGATGATCTTAATTTTTTTGTTTTCCTCTGATATAATGTGCTTTTGCCTCTAGAAAGATTTTATGTCACTATTATAAAAATTATGAAATCATATACTTCTATATTTTCAGTAGTCTCTATATTCACAGAAACCTAGCGCTCTCTCTCACACACCCACACACAAATGCACAACATTAAGGAGCTTTTACTTGGAAATATTATTTCATTAGTGTTCAAATAGCCTTTTCACCCATCCACAACCAAATGTACATAAAATAGAACCTTACATAAAACCAATTTTATTTTCTGGAGAATGTAAGCACGCTTCAGTACCAATTCTCTTATTGCTTAAGAGGGTATGTCAACAATAATTCAAGTGAAATTGAATCCCTTTCCATGTTTTTCTCCTAAAATTCAATCACATTTTAAGATTAAAGGTATGGGAGCAGAAATTTCCTGATAAATCTATAGCTGGACCAGATTCAAATGCAAATTATAAAGTGAACATTTTGAAATATGAGAAAGAAATGCACTAAAGAAATAATATTAACAATAACATTAGGCTATGACATTGAATATATAACTCTAATATATCTCTTCTTCTTTGAGGGTGGGTAGGCAGCAGATTCATATGCAAATATGCTTCCTTAATTAAAAATAATAAAATCAAATTAATATAGTTTATTAGCTTGTTACTTAGTTAACCTTCTCAGTCCATTTCAACTAATCCTATATGGGAGGGCTGTCAAACTCGCGGCATGTAGGTAAAATGTGTCACGCGCTGGCCACGCCCACACCCGGTTTAGCAAAGGGGAAAAAAGTCCCGATACATCACGTAACAACACCGTGACGAGTGACGACGTAGGTTTGACACCCTTGCTATATGGCAATCATGGTGTTTGCTTTTGTGGAAGTGGAGGATATGCCCCTCCTAAG
Organism: Natrix helvetica; assembly: GCF_964273705.1. NCBI lineage: Eukaryota > Metazoa > Chordata > Lepidosauria > Squamata > Natricidae > Natrix > Natrix helvetica. The sequence continues at coordinate 238,685,287 of NC_138552.1, forward strand.
CTTTAAACTCATAAATCTTGATTACCAGAGAATTGATGGCTTCTATTTCACCTGTATTTAATAAAGAACAGAGCAAGAAAAAACAATCCTTCCTAAAAACAGTAGTTATTACATTCTGCCTTTCCTACTAATTAGGTATAGTGGAATTAATTCTTCTCCAGTAAGTATGACTCTTAGGCACAGTAAACTAAAAATCCTGCAAGAGTTGCAAATACCTAATTCCTTTATATCTGTCTCTTCTATTTTTATTTCTAGGAAAGTTAAAAGCAGAAGGGAAATAGCTGTTTAAGACACCAATTATATCACGTGAGTGGCCTTGGAGCCTTTCCTTCTTGACTAGGAGGGGAGTGGAAAACCATGGCACCATCTGCTTTATGCCTGAGGCAGCAAAATGTCTTGAATGGCCCTTGCTAAATCCATGAAATTACAAATTTTGTAATTATAGGCAAATATAAAGAGAGCCAAAGTTTCATTCTTTGAGACCATTTCCAAACAGTAGTTCACTACAGAATCACACTTGCTCTGCCCATTTTCCAAATCCATAGAAAATATATTCTAGTCCGCTACATGTTCGGAAAACCTACGTCTGTGTGAATAGAACTTTACAACTACCTGGATCTGTGACATCCCTAATAACAAAATCATCTAACCAGTGGTGCCCAGAGGGTAGGGTACAAGGAGTATCAGAAAGGCAAGATGAAGCTCCTAACCATGATTTTGAAGCCCCACTCATTTGTCCACATGCATTGCCCACATATATAAGAGTCATAGTTTGATCATGCAGTTCTGACTTCCATCTTGACTTTTTTTTTTACTGCCCTGTGAAAGCTTTTGAAGAGGAGCCTAGTGGTCACAGTAGTTATGCATGCAAGAAAAAAATACTTTCATTTATCTCCAAATCCTTGATTACCAGTGTAAATGGCCATTTTCCCACAACAGTGTTGACTAGGTTTCTGTTGATTCCATGATGGCAGGAATGCATTAATGTAGCTATGAAAAAGTGCACTTAATCTTTACTTACTCTTAATCCATGAAATACTCTTGAAATCTCACAACACAATAAACAACTGCAAGAGTCTATCACCAGTTACCTTTGGCCAGCTGGTTTAGCATGCTATGATCAGAGTTTCATGCTTTTATATTGTTGTAATGGTGCTGTTTACCCTTTTCATAGATTATTTTTATTATAATGCCTCTAGATGGCGAACTGAGAAATTTTATGTAGGATATTTGCATATTCTAAAGAGCGTTTAAATATTTTAATGTAAACACAAAGAATCAGTTTGCTTTAAAAAGTCCTTAAAATCTATGGGGAAAGCAGATTTATTTGGGAATACTAGCAAGGAAGGATTATACTTGAGATTCTTAAATTTTAACCAGATTTGAAGGATTTAAATGTTAATTTCCTTCGTGTCTTTATGTTCATGCTGGGACTCAACAATTTAATAGTGAATGAGGAAAAAAGCTGAGAGAATAATTTATCCAAACAATAGAAGCTTTCCTTTAAAAGGTTTTGAGCTATGTATCATTGTTAGAAATAGTTAAGCAGCTCTAATTTTCAAGGATAAGCCCAATCAAGACACCTACTAAGGCTTGTAAAGAGAGAAAAAGAGAAAAAACCAATAGTGGAGAGCCTTGGTGTGTGATTTACAACTAACTGCCATTTTTGCAGTTTCCATAGCAACACTAAAGAGATTTAGAAACAACTTGCTGTGAAAGTTGACAAATCTACAAAGCATTTACTGCAAATGCCCCAGTAGTGTTAAACACATTTGACTTTTGTGTGTTAATTTGAGATGAATTGATGTAATGCAAGCTGTCATTTAACAACTTCTGAAATAGAAAACCAAGGCTAGCTGGTAAAAAAAAAAACAGTTAAGGGCATAAATGTTCAATGGACTCTTTATAAGAATTGCAAGAATGAAGGACGACTTCCGGCAGCCGAAGATGACAGATGCGTGCGTCTGCCTTTTTGCTGCTTTGGTGGGCTCCCCTGAAGTCTAGGGGGAGCACAGGGTGCCTTGGAGGGGCGCCCTGCTGTAGGGGTGGCTTGTTGGGACCCCCTGGAATGGTGGCGGCCGCAGGGGGGTCTCCAGCTTTGCCCCAGGAGCCGGAGAGCGTAGGGAGCGTGCGGAATGCCACCGCACGCTTCACTGAATGCAGCCTGGAAGGAAACAATCAATTTGAATGAAACAGCTGAAGTGCGGTGAGGTGAGGGGTCTCCCCAGGTCTTTTACTATCTTTACTCTTTTGACTGTTCTGCAGGGGGGTTTTGGGGTCTTTGTTTCAACCTCTGGAGGAGTTCAGATTGGAGGGGGGGAAATTCCACCCCCCCTTGGAAAAGCGGCACTTGGAAAATCCCTCCCTTTTATGGGGGAGAGAGAAAGTTTAAAATCTACTTTCACTTCCCTTAAATAATGGGGGGGGGGGGTTCTTGACTACAACTGTGAGAGAAAGGATGGCTGAACTGATTCTTCTCTAAACTATCTATGGGAACTTTGATTTTGTTGTTTCCTGACCACCTGTACTGGCTGAGCCAATATGGCCAACTTCCTCCTTCTTCTTTGTCTTCATGAACGAGACTCCTCCCTTGGAAAATTTTATGGCTTTCAACTAATTTACACCCCAGAGATCTCCAGGAGCCTCTTCAAATACGTTTTTCCCCTGGATTTGGAATATTTTGACCCACCGATTTGCTTTAGTTTTGTATTAGAAGATTTATTCTCCTTTGGAGTTGCTTGCCTGGTGATCCGTACCAGCTGTGCTCTCCCACAGACACCATTTCTTTGCATAGAACAATAACTATCTCTGAGCTTCATGATGGGTCCAAAGAAGTTACCGCCTGGTAAGGCCTCATCGGCCCCAACATCTTCCACATCCAGCCCCATTGCTCACCAGTCACAACTGGGATCTTTTTTTACAACCTAAAGCCTCTGAAGAGAGTGCAAAGGATTTGTCTATTCATCGGATGCTTCAATTCATCTTAAAGGGACAGGACGAAATCAAAAAACAACTGCAGGACTTAAATGAACAGCTCAGAGAGACGAAACAACAAACCACACAGAATGAACAGAGGATAGGTGTACTGGAGGAGGGTGCGGTTGGGATGAGAGACAAGATGAAGACAATCCAAAGGGGGAATGTAGAATTTGGAAATTAGATGTTAAAAATGGAATTTGAAAGGATGTCTTTTTTCCTTAGGTTCCAAAACTTGCCAGAAGTTGAGAATGAAGATCTTGAGGAGATTATGACCACAATACTAGCAGAATATATTAACAGAGATAAACAACAGCTTTGGTGGGATATTGACCTGATCCATAGGGCTAATTCAGCCTATGCAAGAACACACAATGTTCCAAGGGAAGTTCATGTTAAATTTCTTAGAAAAACTACAAGATATGAGGTTCTAGGAGCTCAAAGGGGAGGACCATTAAAATATAAGGATAAAGAAATAACCATTCTTAAACAGATCCCAAAGAAAGTAAGAGATAACAGAAGGAAATATTCCTTCTTAGCAAAAAAATTATACAATAATGGGGTCTGTTTTAGGTGGCTGTTACCAGAAGGCATGTTGATTTTCTGGGAGGGCAGTACAATTAGAATCAACATGGTAGTGGAAGCAGAGGCTTTCACTAAAAAACACAGTGCTCTCTTAGGTGAAATGGGGGATGTTACACAAGAAACAAAGGAGGGAGGGGCTGAGGCTCTGCCAGTGGACGGGCGGGAGGACGCAACAACTAGAAGACTCAGATCACAAAAGTGATTTGAAACATTATTGCAATTGTTGTTACAATGTACCTTTATGGAAGTGATACAAAACAAATGATTGAAACATACTGATGATTTTGTGTTAAACTCAAAAATGCTAATACTTATGTAAATGTTGATATTTTTTTATTTTTGTTTGTAAAAGTTGTGAGACCTGGGGGGGGGCTTCTCCCCCCCACACGATGTAGCTGTCAAAATGTTCTATAACCCTATAATCCCTTTTCCCTGTAAAACTTTTAAAATCAATAAAATTTGAACAATAAAAAGAAAAAAAAAAGAATTGCAAGAATGAAGAATATTATTAACTTTAAAAACCCTGTGTTGGATTGGGTAATGGATAGGCACACACAGGCCTAACGGTAACAACAGCTCTTTATTAAGTACAACAAGTGAGAACAATCCAGCGAAGGTTGAGTCTGACAGCAGCCCTTTGATAGGGAGCTGTCAGACCCTTCGACCAATAGGATTAAACCTCTGTTCCCACTGGAATAGAGGACCTTGGTGGAAACCACTGTAGTTATTTTATTTATTATTTATTTATTATTCACACTTATAGACCGCCCCCTCTCCCGGAGAGGACTCGGGGCGGTGTACAGTCACTAAAATACGTTGTAAAATACATGCATAAACAGTTAAATAATTAAATACGTAGATGAAGGAGGTTGTGAGACTGTAATAGAATAATAAATATAATACGTTAAAAGCCTATTAAAACCCCAAACCCAATTAAAATAAATGAATCCCGGGAGGTAAAGCTAAGAAAGTGCCAGGCCAGCTGATTGAAATAGGTGAGTCTTTAACTTTTGCCGGAAGGAACGGAGGTCGGTGGTAGTTCGAATGTCTGGGGGGAGGTCATTCCAGAGGGTTGGGCCCATCACAGAGAAGGATCTACTCCTAGGTGTCGCCCGCTGGCATTGCCTAGCAGACGGCACCAGGAGGAGCCCCTCCCTGTGTGAGCGGATAGGTCACAGGGACGTGTGTGGTAGGATGCGATCCTGCAGATAACTAGGTCCTCTGCCATGGAGCGCTTTAAAGATGGTGATCAATACCTTGAAACGCACCCGAAAGGCCACAGGTAGCCAGTGCAGCTCGCGCAGGAGAGGTGTTACGTGGGAGTAACGGGTACTTCCCATAATAACCCGCGTGGCTGCGTTCTGAACTAGCTGCAGTCTCCGGATGCGTCCCAAGGGAAGCCCCATGTAGAGGGCATTGCAGTAGTCCAGGCGAGACGTCACCAGCGCATGAGTGACCGTGCGCAGGGCACTCCGGTCCAGTAGGGGGCGCAATTGGCGCACCAGGCGAACCTGGTGGAATGCCCCCCTTGCCACGGCTGCCACATGGTCCTCCATTGACACCCGGGCATCAAGGAGGACACCCAAATTGCGCGCCCGCTCCACAGGGGGCAACTGTTCGCCCCCTATGGCCAGCGATGGAGTCAGCTGGCTGAACCGAGGTGCCGGCAACCACAGCCACTCGGTCTTGGAGGGGTTGAGTCTGAGTCTGTTGTCCCCCATCCAGACCCCGACGGCTTCCAAACACCGGGACATCACTTCAACAGCCTCGTTGGGGTGGTTTGGGGTTGAAATGTACAGCTGAGTATCATCAGCGTAGAGATGGTACTCAACCCCAAAACCACGGATGATCTCACCCAGCGGCTTCACATATGCGTTGAACAGGAGAGGCGAGAGGACCGACCCCTGTGGCACCCCACAAGTGAGTGGCCTCAGGGACGACCTCTGTCCCCCTGTCAACACACATTGCTTCTGGTCGGAGAGGTAGGAGCCGAACCACCGCAAAACGGTGCCTCCGACTCCCATCCCCTCCAACCGGCGCAATAGGATACCATGGTCGATGGTATCAAAAGCCGCCGAGAGGTCTAATAGGACCAGGATAGAGGAGCAACCCCTATCTCTGGCCCTCCAGAGATCATCGACCAACGCGACCAAGGCTGTCTCGGTGCTGTGCCCGGGTCGGAAGCCGGACTGGCGTGGGTCTAGATAGTCGGATTCGTCTAGGTGTCGCGGGAACTGCTGCGCCACCACATTCTCAACAACCTTCGCCACGAAGGGGAGGTTGGAGACTGGACGATAGTTAGCTAGCTCCATTGGGTCGAGCGAAGGCCTCTTGAGCAAGGGTCTCACCACCGCCTCTTTCAAGGCGGTTGGTAAGTATCCCTCACCCAGTGATGCGCTCACCAGGCCCAGGAGCCAGCCTCGTGTCACCTCCCAGGCTGCCAGTACCAGCCAGGAGGGGCACGGGTCCGTTAAACAAGTGGTGGGTCGCAGCCGTCCACGCAACCTGTCCAAATCCTCGGGGGCAACAGAGTCAAACTCCTCCCAGAATGGTCTCTCAAGACTCGCTGTTGGCGGCTCGTCTGGTCCACTGACGGAGGTCCACCCGCTCCGGATCTGATCGATTTTGTCCTGAAGATATTCCCCAAACTCCTCTGCTCTACCCTGTAAGGGTGTCTCCCGCGCCCTCTGCGATAAAAGGGAGCGAGTCACCCTAAACAGGGCGGCAGGGCGGTTATCCGCGGACGCAATAAGAGCAGCACAATGCCTACGTTTGGCCGCTCTTATTGCCACAAGGTAAGTCCGCAAATAGGCTCTTACCTGTGTTCGGTCAGATTCGGAGCGTGAGGACCTCCACCTGCTCTCTAGACGTCTCCTGTGGCGCTTCATCACCCTAAGCTCCTCAGTGAACCAAGGAGCCCGGGTGGGTCGATGCCGCAGGAGAGGTCGCAAAGGCGCAACCCGGTCCAAGGCCCCAGTCGTCGCCCTATTCCAGGCAGTCACTAGGTCCTCGGAGCGGGAGCGGGACAAGGCTACAGGAATTGGCCCAAGCTCCGTCTGGAATCTATCAGATTCCATCAGGCGCCTGGGGCGGTACCAGTTTATAGAGTCTGGTTCCGCCTCCTCGCGGTGGGGGATAGCGCCAGGGAAGTCCAGCCGGAGGGATGAGTGGTCTGACCATGACAGGGGCGTGATGACTAAATCCCCTATTCCCAGATCACTCGTCCACTGTTCAGATACAAAAATGAGGTCCAGTGTGTGGCCCCCTTCGTGAGTGGGGCCCTGCACTAATTGGGTCAGGTCCATGGCCGTCATGGAAGCCATGAACTCCCGGGCCACCTCGGAAGCCGCTCCCATTGACGGCAAGTTGAAGTCCCCCATGACCAAGAGTCTGGGAGTCTCAACTGCCGTCGCTGAGATTAGCTCGAGGAGCTCGGGCAGGGCTGCTGATGCATAGCGAGGAGCCAAGTATACAATCAGCAAGCCCCACTGCCTCCCTGGGCCCCAGTTCACACCAAGGGACTCACACCCGGGTATCTGAGGGACAGTGAACTCCCTCGGCTCCAAACATTCCCGCATAACCACCGCCACCCCTCCACCCTTACCCAGGGCCCGAGGCTGATGGAATGCACGGAAACCCGGTGGGCACATTTCCACGAGGGGTAAACCACCCTCGTGGCCCAGCCAGGTCTCCGTTATCCCTGCAAGGTCTAGCTCCCCCTCTGAGATCAACTCATTAATGAGGGGGGCCTTGTTGGTGACAGACCTTGCGTTGCAAAGCATCAGCCGCAGGCCCTGGCTCTGTATGACCTGTCCACCTAGACTGCAGGGGTTGGTACAAACGACCGGGCGTAACCAACAGCCACGGTCTCCCAACCGACCTTGAGATCTTATCCTGTCCTCGCATCCCCTCCTCCCCGCGACCGTTGTAATAGGACAACCCTCTGCTTTAGTGACCTTTATATTCCCCCCCTCCACCGCATCCCCGTCCTTCCTGGACTCACCTGTCTGTCCGGCTCTGGCCCTCCTCCCGGTCTGATTAGCCCTCCCCCCCACCCTGGGACCCCCTAAAAAAGATAAAAAACATTTTACTAAAAATCCCCTTAGCTTCCGGTTCCTGCACCTCTCGGGGTCCACGAACCCGTCATCAAGGCGGGCCCTTGAAAGAGCCAAGGGCCATGCCTGCGAGAGAGGGGCCTCCCGCAGGCGGAGCAGGTCTGACCTCGAATAGATTGTTAAAAACCCAGTGGGGTAAGGGTGCTGATGATAAAAAGTTGGTAAACGGGGGTAGAGTCTCAATAGGAAGTAGGAGGCTTCAATGTCCAATGTCCAGATTAATACTTGCATGAGGGGGGGGGGGGGCGGGAAGTAATCAAATATCCTCAAGTGGTGAAAGATGGCAGAGATGACAGAAAGGTGGGAGACAGTCCAAGGTGGTTCCAGATGGGGGGGCGTTCTTGGCCCAGTTGTTCTTGGCCTAGGTAACTGTTCAGGCCTATCCATGGCCTTGAAACAGGGCCTCCAGTGGCCTCCGGTGTTCCAGGCCACCCCCAACCGTTGTTTATACCTTCACCCAGGTGGGCACACTCCACCTTGGCCCCCCACACGGCGCTCCAAAGTTCTCCACGGATCATGAGTTGCTGCATTAGGATTAGGATAAAATTCTCCACAATCTTCCAAGATCGTAAACTTGGCGTCCTCTGCTGGCGCCGGCAGGGCCCGGGGGGGGGGCATGGGAGCAGCCAGGATACAGCAGGATACCAGAAAGGAGTCCCTGGCCGCGGCGCCACTCTTTCCACTTGTCCTACTGCCGCAGCCGTCTCCAGCTGCCTCTCCCAATTGCCTCCCAGCCTTATTCTCCTCCCCGGTGCCTCGTTCTTCTCCCCGGTGCCTTTTTTCACCGCCAGCGCAACCCTCACGCCGCGCTGCGCTGCGCGCGCCGCCACCATTGCTTCCCAGCTGATTCCCCGGCCGTTTACAGCCTTCCGTTCCTCCTCTTCCTCCAATCTCCCCCGACCACCCTGGCGGGCCAAAACGAGCCCAAAACAAGCCAGGGTGGTCGAGCTGTCCAACTCTCGGCCCTCCGATGACATGAGGGCCGGCGGCAGTCCCTTACCCAGTCGGGAGCTCCATGGCGTTCTTAGGAGCTCAGGAGGCGACCGCCATCGCCGGAAGCTCCTCCTCCCTCTTAGAGCAAGTATCTAACACCCCTCCCCTCTTGGATAGAAAAATCCTACTTGTTACATAGTCATGCAGGTAGGCGGGCTTTTGGGTAGCTCTGCCTGACCTGCAAAGTTCAGTAGGAGGGGTTTCCTTGGACAGGTTGGACGGACCTGTTTGCTCCATACCTCCGCTTGGTGGAAGCTCTTGGAACCTTTCACAGGCCGCGGCTGGAGCTTCTAGAGCCGGTTCGCTCGGAGCTCGCTGTGGACCTGTAACATAACGTGATAAGTTTCCCGGTAGCCTCAGGCTTGAGCTGGCCATGGAAGGAGTGAGTGTTTGCTCCGTTTGGGTAGGGCTTTGGCTAACTCATGCAGGAGTTATCTCTGGTTGTCTAAGAGTGGAGTTGGAGAGGCGGCCACGTAGTTGGTCAATATGCCTTCTCCAATTCCTACCGTCCTCGAGCTCTAGGAGGTAAGAGCGAGGGCCAGTGATGCCTATCATTGTGGCAGGAATCCACAGAGTTCCCCCAGCGTAGTTGTGGGCATATACCGAATTCCCTATTCTAAATGTCCAAATCTTGCTTGTGGAGTCTGGGGGCGATGAGGCAGAATAATTGGGGTATAGCCGGTCTAAGTAGGACCTTAGCTGCCAACCCATGAGAAGCTTGGAGGGGCTTCTCCCTGTAGTGGCAGTGGGTGTGATGTGCTGAATTAGCAAATAGTGGTCAACCCGTGTTTGCCAATCTCCCGGGCCCATCCTAGAGAGGGCTTCTTTTTCAGATCTCACCATTCTCTCTGCTTGACCATTGGAGGCCGGATGGAATGGCACGACCAGGGCATGCCTGATTCCCTGAGCTGCTAGGAAGGTCTCAAATTGCATGGCCATGAATTGGGGCCCATTGTCAGCGACCAAGACGTTGGGCAGGCTGTGCTTGGAGAAAAGTCTCTGTAGCACCTTGATGACCGTTTCTGCCGTAGTGGAGGTCATCAGGACTACCTCTAACCATTTTGAGTAGGCATCCACAACTATGAAAAATGGCTGGCCGTGAACTGGGCCAGCAAAGTCAATGTGCACCCTAGACCATGGTGTTTTAGGTCACTCTCACTCCTTAGCGGACACCTCTGGGGGAGCTGGTCTAGACTCCTGACAAGGCATGCAGGTAGCCACTCATTCTTCGATCTCCCTGTCCATGTTAGGCCACCATGAGTAACTCCTAGCCAAAGACTTCATCCTAACAATTCCAGGATGCCCTACATGTAAAGCCTCTAATACTGCAATGCGCAGTTTGGGTGGAACAACGACCCGGTCCCCCCACAGTAAACAACTTTTAACAACAGACAGGTTATTTCTCTTACGATAATACATTTTGAAATCAGACCCAACAGGCCCCTTGGGCCACCCCCTCCACACCCAGTTCAAAACCTGTTTGATTGTGGAGTCTCTGGCAGAGTGGCGGGCAACGTCACTAAGCAAGACGGAACCACTCTCTAAACAGTCAATGCGAAAAACTGGTGTCTCAGGGGTATGGTCTGCAAGTAGTTCGTCGGTGCTCTCGTTGACACTGATCACTTCCAGCCCCAGGGCTTTCGAACCAGTCAAACCCCAGGAGGCTCCACAGGTTTCTGCTGACCACCGTCACCGGGAGCTGGCCGCTGAAGTTGTTGAAGTTCACCAGGAAGGTCCCTTGGCCCACGATGGGGACTCTGTTCCCCTGGTCATCGCAAAGGCGGATGTCAGGGGTGTGTAGATGTTGTTTCTTCAGGCTAGGGATAGCCTGCTTCAGGGTAGACTACGGCATGATGGTCAGTGATGACCCGGTGTTGATCTCCATCTTGCATGGAAAGCCCTCGATGAGGACTGTGACCTTCAGCTTCTTTGACCACCTTGTGTGGGCTTGGCCGATTGAGGTGTGATGGGTGACTGTTGTCGCCCTCTGAGCGCCGTAGTGGTGGCCACCATGCCCCTTGGTCGGGCCTCTGATGGGAGTTAGGTCGGCTTCGTAGCTGCCAGGTTGTCGGGGGGAGCTTGCTTCTGCAAACCTTGGCGATGTGCCCCTTTCGCTCACAGCACTGGCAGATAGCGTCGCGGAGATGGCAAAACAATCCGGCATGGTCTCCTCCGCAGCTAGCGCAAGGCAGGAGATGCAGTGTGAATTTGCGCGCCAGCTGGGCGCAGCTACTGCGCATGTGGCAGCTGTCATCTTCTTCACCTTCTGAGCTCTCGACCTCTACAGACTTGCGATGTGAGCGTCCGTTCTTCCGCGTGTCCTGTGAAGCGCCCTGGTGCTGCAGGGTTTCTGCAGACTTAGCGGCCGATTCTGATGCCCTGGCTTTGTCCAAGCAATTTGCAGTGTGAGGTCAGACATGGCAAATAACCTCCTCTGTAGGTGAATGTCCCGCATGCCGCAAATTATGCAGTCCAGAATCAGCTCGTCCAGCTCTCGGAGTTCGCAGTACGCAGCAGCCTTGCGAAGTGCCGCAACGTACTCATTTATCAACTCGCTTTCTGGTTCCTGATGTTAAACTCATGTCGGCGAACATGCTTGGACAGCTTGGGGGCATAGTGGGTCCTCAGCATCTGCTGGAGCATGGACCAGGCAACTGATTGCAGCGGTGTCGACTCAGAGAGGTCTTTCGCCATCTCGAACACTTCCCAGCCACAGTATCTGAGGAACATGTTCTTCTTGCAGCCTTCAGAAAGGCCCATGAGGTCATTTGCCTCGAGGAAGCAGTCAAATCGTAGCTTGTATGAGTCCCAGTGCTCAGTGACTGGATCATACGGAGTCGGTGGGGTGTGCATGGCCATTTTGTGTTCTGAGGGCGTTTTGGAATCTGCCGCTCAAAAATGGCTGCTCGAAGCAGCGCTGAGCTCCAGGCTGGATGTACTTGCTGGATTGCTGTGCTCTTTTCGGTTTGCCTAGTTGCCTTCCAATCCCATCCTCGCCGCCAGTGTTGGATTGGGTAATGGATATGCATACACAGGCTTAACGATAACAACAGCTCTTTATTAAGTACAATAAGTGAGAACAATCCAGCGAAGGTTGAGTCTGACAGCAGCCCTTTTATAGGGAGCTGTCAGACCCTTCGACCAATAGGATTAGACCTCTGTTCCCGCCAGAACAGAGGACCTTGGTGAAAACCACTGTAGTTAGAGCAAGTATCTAACATCCTAAATGAAATAAATATTATATATTTGCATTCCAGAAGTAGAAATGGAGAGAAGGACATTTTCATAAATTTCCTTCTTGAGATGTGTTTATTATTTCAAAGCAGGCAGTGAGGGACACCAGGGGCCATAAAAAGAGATTGGAGAATCAACTTTCTTTCTTCCATTGGCAGGAGTAACCCATGAACAGATTTCCTGCAGAAACGAATTCTAGGTTTTAATCACACTGTTTTCTTGTGCATTAGAAACAAGGCAAATGTGAAAGCTTATTTGGAAGCATAAGGCAGTAAATTCCAAACCACTGATGCCCACTCCTTGAGCCTTCCTGTTCTAGATCCATTTATAAATTCTTACTTCTTTCTCTTCCTTTTAAATATCTCTCAGTCTCTATTTGCTTTGCTTCCAGTTATTGTTCTTCTCATATATTCCTGCTGAATATCAACCTACTTGGTGATGAATTGCTCATTCGTGAAATATCTATAGTCTCTGCACTACTAAAGGACACTTGCATGCTGTTTGTGAAGTATTCTGGCTAGGAATCCTGATCATTGTGTTTCTGTTGACACACTTGGATATCCGAAATTTTCTCTGTGTTCCTGAGTCAACAAGAACAATATCTTGATGTGTGTTATCATTCCTTTTATTTTACAGTACTGTATATGAGAAACATTTTTGTCACCATGTACACATGAAGCAGAGTTATTATAGCTCCTCTTCCCTCTAAACTCTGCCTAAAATCTTCCCAGGCTCATTTTATCTGCAGAGAAGCTGACACTGACCAAGCTTGGAATTTCTGTTTGTTAGGGCAGGTCTTGCATAGTGACAGGTGATTCTGACAAGCAAAACTGTCTGTGGGGACACTTACAAGCATGGAAGAATTTTTTCTTCAAAACTGTGCCCAATACCACCAGTTCTAATTTCTGCCTCTCCTTCCTGCACATACTTTCATTTTAAATCTATCCAACAGCATTTTAAAAATAGTTGTGGCATGAGGAATAAAATTATTTAGTGAGACCTCAGGGACAAGAACGGCGGAGCTATTTTTTCTTTCTTGTTTCACTGTATTAATGTTTTATGCGTTGCTTTTTAATGCAATGAAGGCATCAGGGGTAGGGGCTAGTAGGATCTAGCAAAACATCTTTATTGCCAAGTTTATTTTAGATGTACGCACAATGTTTCTGGAGACATAGCTAGGTCTCAACCAATTTTTTTAAACCCTGCCATCATTCAATAGACTATTATCAAACAAGCTGCAGAGAAAGACATAAGGGCATTAATCGTGGCTATTTACAGGTAGTTCTCAACTAACAACTCACTCAACAATTTATTTAGTGACTGTTAGATGTTACAACAGAACTGAAAAAAGTGAGTTATGACCATTTTCATACTCATGACCATTGCAGCATCCCCCTGATCACATGATCAAAATTGAGAGACGTGGCAACTGAGTCATGTTTATTGCAGTGTCCTGGGGTCAGGTCAATGGGGAAGCCAGGTTCACTTAACAACTGTGTTACTAACTTAATAACTGCAGTGATTCATTTAACAACTGTGGCAAGACTGGTCATAAAATGAGGCAAAATTCATAACAAATGTCTCACTTATCAACATAAATGTTGGGCTCAGTTGTGGTCGCAAGTCCAGGACTACCTGTACTGCCTTCATGACCATAGTCAAACAAAGAATAACACAAGTTGCATGAGAACAGCAGCAATGGGAAGTTTCCTCCATTTGTAATGGAATATATTCATTTGTCTCCTATTCCCACATCCAGATTGCCAAGGGGCATCAGATGAGCTACTGTAGAAGAGACTGGATGCTGCATATGATACAATTATTGTGACAGATTCTATAATAGTTAGTTTAATTTTCTAGATCAGCCAATGTTTCCTTAATACTGAACAATGCCATTAATATTGTATTGTATTGTATTGTATTGTATTGTATTGTATTGTAATATAGTTTAACAGGATAAAAATGGGACATGTAGGTAGAAGGGTAGAAGGACAGTGGTCCCCAACCTTTGCAGTTTGGCGGCCTGGCTGGGGAGAAAGGGAAATGGTGATACAAGTGGTGAGCTCGCACACACATATGCATGCACAGCTTAAATAGTGCAAGCAATGGGCCGGATTGCACACACATGCACAAGCAGCTTGGCTGCAAGACCCACTGCTCACGCAGCCCGGTTGTGAATAGGCCACGGCCTGATAGTGGACTGGGGGTTGGGGACCCCTGGCCTAGTAAACACAACTTCACTTATGAGTTTCAATAGCAAACATTGCACCTTCAACAGAACTTCAGGAACCTGTGAGATGCATAGCATAAACCTGAGCTAGAAAACCTACCAATGCAAATAACACAGATGCCTTTTCATGCTTTTCTTGGCTTTTAAAACAAGAACCAACCCACCTCCTAACACTTTAATGGTAATTTAAAGATCTTTTTGAAAGTGTTTTAAATAGTGTTATTCCCTCCCCCCCCCTCACAGCCATTAAAAAATAGCAACTTTGCTTTCCTAGTCTTCAATCCCTCCAAATAATGTTTTGAAAATCCAATGTAATGCGGTTCTCCATGACACTCTTCTGATCAATTATCAGAACAGATAATTATCTGATGTCCTTTTTAGTCATTACTTTTATGTTCCTTTTTAGTTATTAAAACATCAACCAGTTTCATTTGTACTTTCAGTATTTGCTCTTTTTCCATGTCTTTCTTGAAGCCTCTGATTTTTAAACTATATGTAAATCTGATTCAGTTTTACCCAGTAAAGCTTGTTCCTCTTCCACAACATCATTTAGTCCATCAATAAGGGTGGAGATCCTTAAAATTAATTTCTGAATCCATCGTTCACAAATATCTCTTAATAGATCCACGGTTGAAGAAAACTGCTATGATTTGCCTTAGCAGATTGCAGCAGCTGGCTGATTTTCTTTGGATTTGGAAGTCTGGCTTATGTAGTTGGATGGGGATCACCAAAGCTAGTTTAAAAGTCTTTCCTCCCCCCCCCCCCCCACGTGTGTCTATGTAAAATCTAAAACAGAAATGGTAGTATCAAATCTGTTCCACGCTTTTGCCAAGAAAATTTCATGGTTATTTCTGTCTAGACACCAAGACGCAGACTTGATTTTACATCATTTATTCTACATCATTTATATACTAAATACTGCATATAGCACATCTTTTATTCAACTATTATGAGGTATCCCCACTGCACTGTATTATCACAGATATTCAATTGTCACAGATATTCATTGTGGCTGGTTGTCTTTCCAGAATTTTCCCTTACTGGAGAAAGTCCATATTTTTCAGAAAAATACTGCTATCATTCAATCTTTTTTTTTTACAGCTGGAACTTTACCATGAGTAGTCATGAATTATTAAATTAAATCAAACATTGGCTTGGTGCAAATCCATTGCGAAGGTGCCATTTCTGATTATTCCAAATCAGGTGTCATTTGCAAAATGCTATACTGCAAGGGAAGCCACTAATTATCTTTTCCTTGGATCTTTTTCATATTTTTCCATCCTTTTTTTCCCTTTCCCTGAAAAAAGCATTAAATAATGTCAAAAGACTTGGCCTGGTATAATAATTTTTTGACACTTTCTTCCTTTTCTCCAGTCTATGAGAATTTGCATAATCCTTGAAAGAAATCAAGCATGTGGAGCAAAACACCAACACACGTAATTTAAAAAGCTCAGCTACCTTTTCAATATATTTCTTAACATACCCCTTCCTTCTATCTCCCCCCCTCCTTTGTTTCTGACAATTTGTGATAAAAGTGAGTAGTACTAGAAACACAGTGAAAATGATTGCTTCTGCATACGCATGTAGAATATTTCTTTCCTGGAAATACATAATTATTATGTAAAAGTATGTTTCTTTTATTGAATAGGCCTATAGAATTTTAACACAAAGCTCTTTTACCACCTGTACATTATCAGCAGGTGAACAGTTTAGCTGCAGTAATGTCAAGATGTTTTCTCCAAAGAATCATACTAGCTGAAGCAAATGAAGTCTTGCACATACGCATGATTGCAGTTATTATTATAAATGACTGCTTGTCATAGGAATAATGGGTGAGCCTAACATTATTAGACTTTTGTTTTAAATTTTACCTGCCTGACCTTTTCTTTTAGATTTGAAACGGCAACACTGAAAGATGAGAAAATTGTTTGTAACTAGTTATTAGGATTCAGAAAAGGATTTTGTATTTTGCTTGACTAGCTGAAATGGATTTTTCCATTCTGGGCAGCCACACCAAGTGCAATGTTAATTTTTTGGCTCACCGATCAAGGGCTGTCACCTGACGTTTGATAGCATTTTAATTTCTATTTCTAATTGTTACTGGTCATAGGGCCACTTGGAACGGAAGGGGGGGAAATGGATGAATAGGATGAGATTACTAATTAATGGGAGACTGATGGAGAGGATCACACTCCTAGATGTTTTCATCTGGGAAACAAGATTTAGTTGATGAAATGATTCAACTAAGTTTAAAAGCTGGCTCTTGCAGTCTCCAAGTTGAAAATACTGTATGTTCATCTAAAGGAACTTGTCTTATGTAAATCAATCCATCACCTCATTGATCATCACTTCAAGGTCTTCACTGTCTGAACTCCAGAAGCTGACCACAAGGGAGAGAGCTGGTTTTTTTCTGGCACTGATTGCAATCATATTATTTTAGTGCTAAGACTTTTTTTTTGCCCTGCTAAGATGTTTTTACCTAACATTTACACCATTCCATTACTAATCTTTCTATCAATGACAATTTTTCCTGCTTCTTGGTTTAATAGAATTGATTCAGATCTTTTGTGTTTTTAAACCAGCATAAATCATTACAAGGGCTGCATGATGGCCAGGTCATTAAGCTGAGAGTCTCAACATTGAAGCCTTTTCATTTGTCATACAAAATTCTCCAGTGTCAGAAATAAAGAGTATAATACGCCAACATAAATTTATTAAATTAAAATAAGGTTACTTGTAAAAGAGAACTGCAAAAATATTTCATTTTGATCACTTACAATAGCTGGCAGAATTAATATGTATTTTTTTTCAAAGCTATATCTATTATATCTGGTGGCCCATCCAACCTAGAGCTATCCAAATTTTGCTTTCTTCTTCTTCTTCTTCTTCTTCTTCTTCTTCTTCTTCTTCTTCTTCTTCTTCTTCTGCTTCTGCTTCTGCTTCTGCTTCTGCTTCTGCTTCTGCTTCTGCTTCTTCTGCTTCTTCTGCTTCTGCTTCTTCTGCTTCTGCTTCTGCTTCTCCACCTCCTCCTCCTCCTCCTCTCTCCATGCTCCTTTTTGGACAGCACAAACCTCCTGGCCAGTCTCACCTACTCACCGTCCCCGCCTGGAGATCTCAGCACAACCTCAGAAATATTTCTTGTCCCTATATTCAAGAGTGAACAGAATAGCACTGTCCACCACAATTGCCAAAAGTTCTTAAGGTTGGACTAAAGTGAGCTTGGTAAACCATCTCATTAAGGAGTTTGATATTCTTGCGCTTCTATGATCAGTGCCGCAATCCTATCTTTTAGACCAGCGCTTTCCAGCCACTGATAGAATTTCCCAGTGTCTGCAACCTCAGCTACCTGTTGATCTGTAGTATGTGTATGTGTGTTTGTGTGTGTGATTTCATTTGCTTGGTAACAATATGCAAAAGATATAATTATATCACAGCTGTCAATTGCTGATAGGTAAAATAATATTGAGTTTTCAAAGACTTTCCATGCCTTTAATTCTGTGCCTTTTGGTTTAGAAGTTCATACTAACTATATCATTCCAATGTAACCTTACATGTTTCTTCAAGCCTCTTTTAGTTGGACCAATTTCTTTTCCTCTGTCTTCCCAGAGATAGAAAATACTTTAATTATCTATTCTACTTTTTCCTTTTCTTTTACAGTAAAATTGCTATTAAATCATCCTAATTCCTGTCATATTTAACTACAGCCCTTAACAGAATAAAGAAACTTTAGAAAGAAAATCTAAATGTCAAAACAGTATTCAGTCAGTTACCTTTAATTTAATTTTATTGTAATTGGCTGGTTCATGACTCATATGAATTGTTGCAAAATTATTTTCTGTGATATATAAATGTTATTTATTTGACCTATTTCATCACATTTTATTGAATGAATGTATTTGTCTTGAATTGCAATTTATCCTTAAAATATATGCAGACTACAAAATAAAATAATGAATGGGAGAAATAATCTTGTACAGTAATATAATAAAGCATCTTCCAATTATACATACTATTTTCATGAAGCCAAAAAGGGATATTTCCAGACTGTTGAGTTAAAGTGTTACCCATCCATTCTGGAATCAAAAGACAATTGTGCCATCCTGAAATCTGTTTGACCCTCGTTGATCACTATCTTCCTATGTTCTAATTTAGTGCTTGAATTGTATTGTCCAGATTACACACATACAATATATGACAGGCAAAGTGATTTGTCTTCCAGCTTTGTTGTCTTCCCCCTTCTGCAGAACATTAGTCATGACTCTGTAGCAGGTTGTGGGGAGTGGGGAGAGGAATACCTATGAAGTATCTATTTGCAGGCAACCCAATGCTACAGCTCAACCCCATGGGAGCAGATCAGAGGTGGGTTGCCTCCAGTTCAGCCTGGTATGGCTGAACCGGTAGTGGAATTCAGGCCTGGGAGGCATAATCAGCAGCGACCCAGGCCTGCCACATCCCTGAACCAGTTCCCTCGCTGCTGTCGGGTCGCCACCATTTTGGTTTTTAGTGACTGCGTGTGTGCAGTTCACTGTAAATTGTTCTGCGCATGCGCAAAGAACAATTTATATTGAACAGTGCAAACACACACACGTTGCGCGCAGGTTTGAGAACTGATAGTAAAACCGGCAGCAGCCCACCCCCGGAGCAGATAAATATTTGAAGAAGACATGTGGGAAAGCTCACTTATACTTTGATATATGGAAGCATTCATCACTTTTCTATCTCTTAATTAACTTGGTTGCAGACAAACAACAGGAGAGAGAAAGGAACAGAAACAAGAGAGCACCCTGTTTATAAGAAAGGCTCCATCCTCTTTTTTTTCCCTGAGAACAGGTTTCTTTCCCTATCCTGATTGGCTTTCACACACAATGAAACTTGAATCAAAGCAACCATTGTTTTAGCCTAGTGTGTCATGAAAACCCAGTTATATTAAGAAGGAAGTTGTTTTGTTTGTGGAACCAACCAGGCATAAATCATGGGGACTCAGAAGGAACACCAGGATGAGAGACATGTCTTATAAGGCCTATTAAATTCGGTGAGTCTTACTCCTTTGGGAGTGGATAAAATATTACAGCCTCAGCTAAGCTAAAAAGAAACATAGTGGGAAATGTTATGAACTTCCCTCTTGTGTATAAGACAAGGCAAACAGAGAGTGAAAAGTCTTACCCTCATCCTTCCTGAGTGACAAGAAAATAGTTTTCCAAATTACTTGTTTGCTTTGATTTATGCCACAATATTATTTTCCTTTCCCAAGTGCCTCATAATTATTAGCTGTAGTAAGATTGCTTGCTGTTTGTTTTTATGTCAGAAAGGAGCCATGTTGTTGTTTGTCAAATGCCACCTAGGTAACAAAATGCCAAGGGCACAATTGATTTTCTCTTCAAATGCTACTGTTCTGTTTTAAAACAAGCTACAGGCCTCATCTCTCATTTTATTGCCTCTGTTTTCTCTGTATGTCAGATTTAATCCTGGCACATACTGCTCAGATGAAATAAAGTTGTAATAAGTCTTTAAGCAATGTGCTTCAGTCCTAAGCCCCCAATTACTATCATTCTGGAGTCTTTGATGATTACTTTAGGTTACTACTCATTTGTGTATCATTCTTCCTAATCGCAACGTAGTTTGAAGGATCAAAAATGTATTTGCAAAATTACTTACGTGTGGGTGAAAGTTTACTGAAAACATTTTGTAAGTATTCTGAACTAGTCTGCCCATATCATTAAGTGCTATATAAATCATATAAATGTTAGGTAGTATATGATAATTCTTGCATACTGTTCTTCGTATTGTTCTTCAGAAGAACAATAGCATCTAGGAGACAATGGGCAGATTAGCATCTTCTGTTTGCCCCTGTTCCTGTAGAGACCAGTCACCATTTCCTGAATGCAAGAATGTATGACGTCCTTCTAGCATTCCCAGCCCACTGCAAATGCACCCTAGTTTTCCATCATTGATTCAGAACTACTGCTTTTCAATCTGAACTATCATAAACACCAGGACAGATGATTTCCAGTACTTTTATCTAATCCAGATAAACTTGCATCCTGCATCATGTGCTGGCCATGCCCATGCCCGGTTTAGCGAAGAGGGGGAAAGTCCCGATATGTCACGTGATGATGCTGTGACAATGCGAATTTGACACCCCTGATCTAATCTAAAATATCCCCAGATTTGTTTTGATTCAATGTATGGATCCTCCATTTCCTCCAGCAGTTTTTGCTATCCTGGGCAACCAGTTCTGGTTTATCCAGTTACTATGTTCTCTGCTGATTAGAGTTTGCTACCTTTAAAAAAAATGCAATTGACCTAACAGTGGGCTGTGAAGTCAATGAACCTAGAAACTGATTCTCCATTTAGCCCTGGGCACCCTTTTTTATTTTTACCGAAGCTGGAGGAAGCAATCTCTACTCTTCCTTTCCCACCCCTTTCCCACAATACCCTTTTCTTCATAGGTACATTGGTACTTGTTTCTATGAAGCTGAGCTACCAGCAATTCCTTGAAACAAAATATCCATAGATGTACAGAGGATCAACCTTTCCCCTCTGCTATTTTGATTATTACAACATCAAAGCAATGATGATACCAGAAGGAGAAAAAAGAAAGGTCTGTATTAGGGTCAAGGAAGATATAATCTTGGAAGAGGATTGAAGGCATCTATCTATAAGTTGTCTGGGAAAGCAAAGGAAAAGCATAGAGATGAGTGAAAATAAAGCAAGTCTGGTTTTCCTTCTGCACATGAATGAGAAGGGCAAGAAGTAGAAGAAGTCGTAGTCAGGTTCGGCTGTAGACCAGGGGTGTCCAAACTTGGCAACTTTAAGACTTGTGGACTTCAACTCCCAGAATTCCCCAGCCAGCAGAGCTGGCTGGGGAATTCTGGGAGTTAAAGTCCACAAGTCTTAAAGTTGCCAAGTTTGGACACCCCTGCTGTAGACATACTCCAGACCAAGGATCAGCCCGGCCCTATTACCAGCCTGGAAATGACACTTCCAAAGTTAGCCTAAAAATAGGTGGAAGCAGTACAAGAAACAAGCAGCTTAAGGTGCACTGTCAAATTGCCCCATGAATCCATGTTCCAGCAGAAATTTGACTCTAGTCTTTCAAGTCAAATCATTCATCATTAACAACAAGGAGCATCATGTATACAGAGCTAAGGTCTGCTGTTTTTCAGATCGCTTCCCCCCCTCCTCTTAATTTACTGCTGGACATATTTTTTGAGATCACAGCTCCATTCAGAGAAATGGTGAGATGTATTCCACATATAAAAGAAAGCATAAAACAGAAGTTACTTTTCTTTTTCTTGCTTCCTCTTAATAGAACAAAAGTAAAATGGCACATGAGTAATAAGATACCAAGATAATAATAATGGACAGCTGATACAACGGTCAAAGTGTTTCTCCTCTCAAACCCTTCCCCTAGAACTCAAAAAAGTCTGTACTATACTTGAATACTGGGCTAAATAGAGGTAGCCCTTGACTTACGAACACAATTGACTCTGAAATTTCTGTTACTGAGAAAGTTGTTAAGTGAGTTTTGCCCCATTTTACGGCCTATCTTGCCACAATTATTAAGTGAATAACTGCAGTTGTTAAGTTAGTAACATGGTTGTTAAGTGACTCTGGCTTCCCCTTTGATTTTGCTTGTCAGAAGATTGCAATGGGTGATCAAATAACCCAGGGACACTGCAACCGTCATAAATCTGAACCAATTGCCAGGCATTCAAATTTTGATCACGTGATCATGGGGATGCTGCAATGTTCGTAAGTGTGAAAAAGTCATAAGTCACTTTTTTCAGTGCTGTTGTAACTTTGACTGGTCACTAAACGAATGGTTGTAAGTCAAGGACTATTTGTGCACAAAAAGAATCTGTGAAGATATTTTCCCCCATCTTGAGTAAATGTTCAACCAAGATATACAAATTAATATTTCGTTGGGGATCTTTTTTCCAATTTTCTAGTCTACAGTGATTTCCAAGTAGTGACTTGTCCAGTGCTAACTAATATGAATCTTGCATAAGCTTTTTGATATCAGTTAAAGTCAGCCAAATGCTGCCACCTGCTGTGGCTGTGTCTAGAAATTGCACTATTCCTAATTAAAAATTTGTGCTAGTTACGTAACAGACAACCACATAAAAAGGATTATTATAGGAAGCAGTTGTCATTAAAATCTCACTAAAAGTAGAATTTAAAATTGAAATTTTAGGAAAGTAGCTTTAAGCTGTAACATGTTCCATATAACTCAAATAAGCAAAATCAATCATAATTAAATTAAGAAACTCAGTGAGAGTTGTTTTTTTAAAGAGCTTTTGCATTTTAATGCAGTGAAAGTATTGGATACCTGTGGAAATGTTCATTTTTGTCATTAGAATAAAGACTCACTATGTATCAGAGTGGATACAGAGTGTTTGGAGAACCAGTCTTGTATTTACAATTAAGACCATTGTACTATGATTTTGTTATTGCTACTTGTTTTGATCTATCCTTATTCAGTGGGTTTTTAAATTTTGTGTTCATTGACCAGAATTGCGACATGGGCAGCTGTGTACATGAATATAATAAACAAAACAGAGTTTTCTTATGCTTTTGTTTTTCCATTCCCTTAATAGGTTGATGTTTAGTGGGAAGCATGATCATACTTTTAGTGGCATATTTCATTAACACTACGAATTAGACTTTTAAAAAGAATTCTTGGAGATAGACTAAAATTCAGCCTATTTCAATATTTGATCTTGTTTAGATTGGGAGCTGATGTTCCACTTTTGCAAAGAAAGATGTGAAGGAAGACATTGTAGGGTTTTTGGCATGTTTTCATGTCAAAACATTCTCTGAATTTTTATCCCCCAACTTTCTAGTATTCATATTTTTCTCTTGCTGTAGTATTTGAGTTATTCCAATGCCTCTACTCATTCATAAAAAGGATACTTGATTGGCCTAGGAAATGGATTCCAAATCTGTCAATTTCTTCTCTTGAATCTTTGGACAACATTGCAGAGCAGCATAAACTTATTCATGAAATGCTGGCATTCCATAGTTGATTATTATTTTGCATATGTTGAGAACATGTCAAAGAGAACTAAACATAAACACACAATGCACATTAGTATATACAAAACTTCTACGTGGGTACAGCTAGCTATAGTTGATTTAAATGTCAAGGTGCCGACTGAAAACCCAACCATACCAGCAAGTCGAGACAATCAGATCTCATTAAGCATAACTTTATTGAGTACATCATTTTGGCATGCATGAAGCAAAACCAACTCTAGCTAGCTCCTGTGGTTTTTGCCTAATTAAAGAATGAATTCTTTCCTCCCCTCCTTCGTCCAGGTCACATTATCCAATTAGGTGTTCTGGTGTCTCTATGGCAACCCCTTCAAGTCCTTGGCAAACATCTGTTGAGATGACCTTGCTCCCCAAGGGACGATTTCTTGTTGTCACCTTTCCCTCCCCCCATAGTCTGTGGCAAGCTGAGAAACAAAAAGATGGCTGCAACAGCATAGGTACATTTTGAAGTTGATAGTGGCCTCGTAACTGGATGTCCAATTCAGCTTATCCAGATGATTGCCTCCAGTGTTACTTCATACAGATCTTCTAATGCAGCGGTCCCCAACCTTTAAGGCTTGGCAGCCTGCTGGAAAGGAGAGGGGAATTAGCCTACATAGCAGCAGGCCATGTGAGCAGACTCATAGGCGTCAGCCCACTGCTCACACAAGTTGAGTTATGTATCTGCGTGCCAGCCCACCACTCACACAAATCAAGTTGCATGCATGTGTGCTGGCTTGCCACTTGTGCGAGTGAGCTGCACAAGTGTCCTGGCCCATTGCTCACAAAAGTCAAGCTGCATGTGTGCACACATGTGCCAACTAGCTGCTTGCGCAGCCCAGTTCCAAACAGACCACAGCCCGGTAGTGGGCTGAGGCTCAGGGGTTGGAAACCTCTGTTCTAAAGAACCGGAGAATACACGTCATGGGAAGTCTTTGTACAATATGTTTGCATATTAGCACTATAGTCACAACAATGGGAATCTTTCCATCCCTCTGAAAGAGGGCAGAGACACTTCTTCCAGTGTCACAGCTAATTCAGTTTCATCTAGACAGAGTGAAGCAGATTAAAACCAGATGGTTTGGCAGAGGGATCACTAATGGTGATCATAGCACAGGATGCAGGGGAAGGAATAAGGCAGAAGCAGGAGGCATGCAAAGAGCTGACAAATACATGACTCATATGCTACTCAGAAGCCACTGGGGCCTGGTACCCTGGTTCCTGATGGTATTACTAGCATATTTGTCAGGTCCCACCTGGGTCATCAAACACTGAGAAACTAATTTGGAAAGCAGGCTTTCATTGGAAGCATATCTCTTTGGATGCCAGGCTGCTTCTGGCTGTTCCCCAAGGCAAACAATACTGACTTGGTTCATTGAAGGTGGCGGAGAGATTTTGCAAAATATATTTCTGGTTTTTATGTATGGCTAATAAATAGAATAAAAAAAGGAAAAGCAACAAAGAATTTTGCAGAACACTAAAGAGTAGTGAAGACCAAATTATCCTGGCATCTCATACTTTACTTAGTAAATTAAACTCTTATTTCAGAACGGCTTTCTTACTTCAGAATTATGTCCACATCTGAGCAGAGTAAAAGAAGACTCAGGTCACAGACTTATTCAAAATAATTAGATGTACTGTGTTTCTGTCTGGTTCATGGTTATTATTTCCAAGTTTGCATTTGTGCATATAAATTGGCTTGTCAAACTTTATGCAGATATATCTTTTCTGGTGATGCACTTCCTTTTTTGGCAACGCATAAGAGATTACCCTATTTAAAATATTGCACAGAACCTGCTTGAAATGGTCTATTTTTATTTGTTACTCAAATTAACACTATATCTTTCCACCCTCAATGCACCAGGATGGCTAATAATTGAAAACAAAAAAAATGAAACAATTAAAATTAATATCTATTCAGCTCAAAGGACCTGGATAAAGACTGAAAGATTAGTGACAAAGCACAGTTATTGTGGAACTAAATCCCATTATTTGTAAATTATTTGTAGACTAGCTTCTCTCATGTGCTCAACAAACAGGTGTTTGGAAGTTTAAGTGGGATTCTATTGCCAACCTTGACGCTCAAATAGGTTTGTACAGAGAGGCTCTGAGAAAATCCAGACTGAAGCTTAAAATTAACAGTCTGTTATATTCAGAAAGCAAAAGGCACCAGTGTAATACTTTCAACATTACATAAAATGATCCCAATATAGTACACTGGCTAGTTACATTCTTAATGTATTTCATACTGATTGAGATGTCTCCTAGTAGTCCGGAACTATACCATAGGCAATTGTATTGAAAGACATTATAAAATCTAAATAAATTAGTAGACCTCCAATCCAGTTCTTTAAATGGGGTATCCATCCCAGCTGAAAATCTAACTGAAATGGATTTCAAATTTGCACCATTTTTATCCACCTTATCAAAAAGTTATTCGTAGGCAGGGATTTCCCTATCTTACAAAAAGATCAGGAAGCATAAGATGCAGGCAGCCAGCAAGATGGCTAATGACTCTTTTCTATTTATATGAGATCTCCTTCACTTGCTAGTTACCTGAGTCCATAGCTAAAAGCTTGGGAACGTCTTTTCCTCTATTACAACTGGATACCATGTGCCTGGCTTTTGTAAGGTTTCTGGCATTCTACACACTGGTTCTGAGCTCAGCAGGACATGCACATCAGTTTGGTATTTTGGCAGCTCAGAGTAAAGAATATATAGGTCTTAGCTCAACTCAGTTTCTTTTAGCATTGTATTTTTCACAAGGGGACGTGTAAGATCTGAATATCTATATTGTTCTGTTCTTATCTGGAATATACCACCAAAATCAGTGATAGCAATACTATTATGAATATGTCCTTGGTTCACCAGAATGATTCACTCCAAAAATAACACATTCCTTTGAAATAATTCTGTTCTTAAAAAATAATTAGGACTGATGCATTTCTTTCTTTGGCTCCCTTTCAGCTTTTCTTCATTCCCTACATGGAATCACTTGTGTTTGAAAAGTCTTTTATAGCCTTCCTTCCCTGCCTATCCCCCACTTCAATGACTGAATCTATTTTGAATGGTAAAAATAGTTTCTCCTTATGTAGTATGCAATTACATAAATTGGTTTTACAAGAGATGGGCTTATTCAAGCCAAATTTTTGATGATAAAAATCAGAAACCTTTGTCCAAATACATTTTCTAGCATTGTTAAGACAAAAGATACAGGAAAAATAGTAATAGCTGATAAAGGCTCAAAAATAAACAATAAATAAATGTAATTGCATAACTGAAGTGGTGAGTTTGGTGTAGAGATTAAGGCACCAGGCTAGAAACTTGGAGAACATGAATTTTAGTCCGGCCTTAAGCACAAAATTAGCTGGGTGACTTTGGGCCAATCACTCTTTCTCAGCTCTAGGAAGAAGGCAATACCAAACTGCTTCTGAAAACGTGCCAAGAAAACCACAGGGATAAGTCCAGGCAGTCACCAGGAGTCAAAGCTGATTTGAAATACTTTCCCACTTCAAAAAAAAGTTGGAGTAACAAAAAAAAACTTTCCACTCACAGTATGTTATGAATCTATGTGAAGAACTACACACACACACACACACACACACACACACAGAGAGAGAGAGAGAGAGAGAGAGAGAGAGAGAGAGAGAGAGAGAGAGAGAATAATGGATGTTTCTAAACAATGATGGGAGCATAAGAGTACATGATCCTGAACAAAAACTTAGGTGCATTGGACATTTTTAGAAACCTTGACAAATGGCAAAATCATTCCTGTGTACCAAGGGGTTTTCAGTGGCAGAGGGTTGCAGGAGGCTGTCGCAGCTGAAAATGGGGCTCAGGAGCCTGCTCGGGCCACCACAAGCACCCCTAACATATGTGACATTGAGCTGGCATGCCCACCATGGCCACGCCCATCCCATCCCCCCAAGATCAAACACAACCCTGATGAAATTGAGTTTGACACCCCTGCTGTATACCAACTTTAAAAAATAACCAGGGAAGGACCCCCTGCGGCAGTTACTTTTTGCAATGAAGAAGATATCAAATATAGCATACTATAAAACATTGGAAAATTGTATTTGTCTTCCTCTGGTCCAATAACTAACTACACATGTATATAACATTTAGGAATATCCAGTTACACCCCTGAACAAAACATGGGGGTAATCTTAACAAGGTGAAAGAAATCAGAGAGAAAGAGGAGACAAATTGTATTAATAGGAGTCTTTAGTTAACCTCACATAAACTGGTACTTTCACACTGAAGGTAATTTATCAATTTGTTAAATACTCTATATTATGTTGCAGTTGTCTCAGAACTAACCAGAAGGGAGACAACTGGATGAAGTCTTAAGGGTGTCAAATCATGCAAGATTGTTGAACTCAGAAAGAAAGAGCCATTTTGGGTTTCGGGAAGAATCTTTCTTGCTAGAAAGGTAATATGATAGAATTTTGAAAGCCCATGAATGCAATTATCCAGATCAACCTATACCTGTACTTATAATTTCTGAAGGTTCAAAAGAATGCAACCAAAATGATCGGGAGATTAAAACATCTTTCTTATGAAAAGAAGTCTAAAGTTTGGGGAATTCTTTAATTTAGAAAAAAAAAGGACAAGGAGGATAATGAATAGCAAGGAAAAAGTGGACAATGTAATCCACTGTAATTCATCAATGAAAAATATCCCCCGTCTCAAAACAATAGGACCAGGGATCATCCAAATGAAGCTGATGAAAAGAGGGTGAAGGGCCAAAAGGAAACAATATTTACACTATTTCGGTATGTTATTCAACTATTAAAATCATTACCACAAGACTTGGTGATGACACACTAATTTAAAAGGGGAATGGATCCCTCCATTAAAATTAACAATAATGTCATTATTTTATATAGTATATAAACTTTTTTATAGTATATAAAAATTACTTGAGGGTTCTTCTCAAGTCCTGGTTCTTTGAAAACATTATCGGTGTGAAACAATATAGAAATGGCCTTATCTGCAATAAGCATAAGTGAAATGTTCATTTATTGCTCAATAGACTGATTGTGTAGAAAGTTCTTGAGTCTTAGTCAAGTTCTATTATTGTTCTTCTACTTCACATTGCTTCTCATCCGTTATAATTAATCTCTCTCTCTCTTGTTTGCAGAGATGATTTCCCTCTCTCCCTTCTAGAAATGGAATATATATCTATTATATTCCATCACAGCAGCTGTGGTAAATCCTCTGGGATGAACCTGGGTGTAGGGATCCCCATGATAGAGATCCACCAACACCTGTGAGATGAAATATATTATTAATGTCATCTTTGCAGGATTCTCTAGGGACTCTAAAGTCTGCATATTTTTATGCAATGTCTTTAGCTATTAGCAGTATTTACAGAAGAACTCCAGCGAGGAAAAGGCTGATGAGAGATGATGTAGCTCACAGCACAATTCAATGTTTCAAAGAAAGCCTGTAGGTGGATGTGGGAAGGGAGGTCTTATTGACTAAAAATGACTTTTTTAGTCTTTCTAGGATAGATTTCCTCCCTCACCTCCCCTGATCATTCAATCTGAAAAACACACCCAGAAGTTGGAATTCTATAGGGAATCTGCTCACACTCCTGGGCAATACTTCAGTGAAGTTCAGCTCAGGAAAAATTCTTAAATGAACTCTATTTCAGGCTTTAGTCTTTAAATAGATGGTCAGGATCTCATTAAAATGAATTAATATTAATTAAGGAAATAGTTTCCAAACATCTTTGGATACTAACTACACCCCTAACTTCTTTGTTGGATATCACAACTGAACTGAACTTTAGCTATTTGGAAATAGTGAAAAATATAATTCTTTAGCCCATAAAGTCACCAGGAGAAATCAATCTGTTAAACCCAATCTTTCACCCTAAGAAGTTTTTTTGTCTTGCTTGTATTATACATTTACCATAAAAACTTAAGAGCATTAAAAGCTGTTGTATTAGTCCAGAGGCCCTGTTTTCATAATGGTCAACCAGATGCTTTGAAAAGCCATGAATACAACAAGAGTATCACAGCATTCTATTTCCTTGAAATTAATTGCTCTTCTCTCCATTTTATTGTTCTTTCTCAGTTGTATTGTTGTAAAATTCTTTCTTCATTTTATTGTTGTAAAGTACTCTTTCTTTGATTGTAAATCACTGTAGCATAATTTATTGTTCAGCAGAAAATTCTGTGCAATATTTACTAGCTAAAAGAGAGGGGATTAATTATTTGATATTTAACTATTTTGTTGTAAAGTCTTAACCTGTTTCCTTTAGAGAAAAAGCTTGCCACTCATTAGGGTACTTGCTTTAAGGTACTTGCTTTATGCTCCACAAGCTTTAAGAGGGTATAATGACTAATCCTGGACAAGTGGAAAGGGGGTAAGGCAGTTGTTCTTGGGTATTTTAATGGATGCTTGGACAGAAGGAAACCTCTTGTTCCAGGCAAAAGTTTAATGGCAACATTAGGTCTCCAGGATTGAGTCATTCTATTAACTATCAGGTTTGGGGAAATGCTGGAGGAACTTCTATACAGAGCTACTCAGTGTGTCCTGTATTAGAGCTGATAGGCAAATGGGACAGATTCTCTGCCACATTTATAAGAAAATATCAAATCCTTGGGGCAAAATTATTCTCAGGAGCAAGTCAACAGGTCGTCCTCTAGCCAGAAACTGATGAACAGCAATATGGAAGAACAGAATTAAGTCAGCATCTGAAAGCAAGTCCAAGATCAGTCTGGGAATCAAGCCAGAATGCCAGGCAGGAATCAAGATACATGGTGAGGCAAGAGTTGGTGGCAGATGCTGTTTCAAGCGTGGGTAGGTTGGAATTGAACCCATATTACGTGGAGGTGGTGGAATTTCACCACAGCTACAACTCTTGGCACTGAAGCCTTTCCCAAATAATCCTCTATTCTTACATTTATGTTTTGCTTTTGATCTTGCACTTTCAGAAGTGCACATTCTTCTCTATGGGCCCTTCAGCCTCAGCAACATAATTTGGCTCGATTGCTTAGATATATCCAAGTTTGGTTTAGATTTCCATATTATGAAATATGGTCATATTAGCAAAGGACTATCAGATCTTAATTGTAAAAAGCCAAATGTTAGGTATTTGTGTTTTTTTAAAAAAAATGTTTTATTGCCATCTCGAAGGAATCTATTTTTTTACAGCTGAGATTCATAGCCTTATTTTACAGCCACCTCCTTGTGAACATACATATTTATTTAGAGAAGTGTTTTTCAACCTTGGCAACTTTAAGATGCAGTGACGTGCGGTGAGGTTTATGACTGGTGAGGCACTGACACAGTGCTGAGTTTCAAATATTTTTAGACTTGTGGACTTCAACTCCCAGAATTCCACAGCCAGGCATGCTCAGTTCCAATTTAAAGCAACAGCATTTGTTTTTCTCCTTTGCTCCTTCTTTCTTTTTCTTTTTCTTCTCCTTCCCCTCCTTCCTCCCTCTCTCCCTTCCTCCCCCTCTCTCAAGCACGCACACACACACACACACACACACACACACACACACACACACAGAAATTGGATTGGACTATCTCTCCTACCCCCTTCCCTCTCTCACTCACTCTCAAACAGACACACACACAAGTTGGATTGGATATCTTTTCCAATGGCTTGAAAGCAGCTCCTCTGCCATCCCCCCCCATTCCCCTGCTGCCTTTCCCAAACACCTCCACCATTGCAAATGCACCCTGCTGTCTGGGTGGGAAATGCCTGGAACACAATAAAGCCCACCCACCACCTCCTGCTGGCAGGCTGGGGTGAGGAGAGGCAGAGAAGCCAGAGGGGAGCCGAGCCGAGCCTTCCAAAAGAAAGAGGCTGGGGGGAAGTGTGTGTACTACAGCATGGCTCTTTGCCTGGTTTCCTGCCTCCTCCTGTGGTCTCCTCAGTGCTCGCTTGTGCTCTCCCTCCCCAAGTGTAGTTTGATTGCAGGTGGAGCCACGTTGCCTTTTCAAACTTGTAATCAGTGAAGCTGGGCTAGATTTTTATATAGTTTTATCCAGCTGTGTGTGTGTGAGAGAGAAATGAATGGGGGCCTGGGGAGGAAGTCACTACACTTGGGGAGGGAGAGCAGAGTCATCCACGGTGAGGCAGCAACTAGCTCAGCTTTTTCCTTTTACTTTTTTTTTTCATGATGAGAGTGGGGAGGCTGTGCCTCACTTGCCTCACCTGACTGCACGTCACTGTTAAGATGTATGGGCTTTAAGTCCCAGAATTCCCCAGCCAACTCAGCCAGGCCCAGCTGACAGAGTGATTTTAGCAGTTGAAGTCTATTGTCAGGCCTGCAGTCATATTCCTTTTTAGGATCTTTGGCCTGCCACACTCTCTATTATTTCATTATGCTGTTTCATTAGTGTAGTAATTGGGAGGGGGAATAGAAAGGAGTAGAATTGTGGAATGTGTTGTTGTCATTCATTTCTAGAAGCCCAAGGTCATCTTTTGTCTCCGCACCTGACCAGAACCAGCTGGGTGGAGATGCCAGCGTGGCCAAAGAAGATTGGACCATGTGATGGATTTATGTGTTGCGGGATAAGATCATGAACTTTCAACTGGGTGGAATCCCGGGAAGCTTTTAGATTTGGGATTCCACAGTTTGTTGCCAACATGTCTGTCTTATTAAATTGGAACTTTAAGGATAGCTTTGCCCTGGACTCTGATTTAATTCTGCATGATATTTGGAACGCTGACATCTATATTTCTTGAAGTTTCCAAGAACAAAATACTTGTTTAAAGGAATGAAGGCACAGGATAATGATACAAAATTGAATTTGGGTCGGTCACCAAGACTAGAGATTTACTCTTCTGAGGTTTCGCACTCATGTTGAAAACCATTTCAGGGAATTTTTCTACTGGAATACTGCTTTGGGCCGTTCTGTAAGTGGCGTTTATGTGGTGCCTTCCTAGTGCCTGATTGGTGTGTTGATGGCTGGTGATTGGCTGTCATTTCCTTGTGCTGCCAAGCCCTTGGCTCCTAAGTATTTGATAAGCTGGTGGTAATTCAGCACTCCTGTTACCTGACAAGAGGCCTGTTTCCCAGGCTTCAATCACTTCCCTGGCTATCTTTGTACCTGCATGGCCTACTATCTTAGTTGCTGTGAAATTAAATGTGTGTCCTTGTTCATTTCAATGTGAGGCTACCAAGGAGTTCGGGTCTCCTCGTCTGATAGTTCGCTTGCAGTCTGGTGGTTAGTTTCTTCCCCATTTGTCCTACATAATCACAGGGGCAATCCATGCAGGGGACTTGAGAGATTACATTGGAAGTATATACCACCTCCAAGAGAGTTAACAATGCATAATTTATCTCTGTATGGTAGCCTCTGGGTAGTGTGCAATGCCTACTTGAAGATTTTGGCAGCTGCATTCTACTGCTTCTGATATGTTTTTGAAGTATGGCAGGGTGTGCTTGAATTGTTCATATAGACAACTTCTCTCCAGTTGTTTAGCTTGCTAGGTACTACAGTGGGTTCTCACTCTGCCATATAGTGTTCTGAAGCAGCTCTTTTTTGTGTGACAGTGGATGGTTACTGTTGAAACTAAGAATGTGTGGAGTGTTGGTGACCTTATGATAAACTGTGGTTTCAAGGCTTCCATCCTCCTGCCTGTTGACGAGCACATCTAAAAATGGCAATTGTCTAGCCATTTCTTCCTCCATTGTGAATTATATGTCTAGGAAGATGGAATTCAGTAGCATATGAAAGTCTTTCATTGCATTTCTTTTGATGATGACAAATGTGTCGTCCATGTTGCGGCACCAAAATTTAGGTGTGTAGTTTTAAAATGCACAATGTTCTAGTTCACGCAAGAGAGTTTCTGCAATGACTCCTGATATTGGGGATCCCATGAGTATCCCTTATATTTGCTCATACATTTCCATTTTGAATGTGAAGAAGGTATGTTAGCAGTACCGGAGCAGCTTCATGATTTGTGTCTTGGTTAGGTAGTTCTAATCTGTGTTGTATTCTTCTTCTAATTTTTAATCTATTACTTCATATGTTAGGGTTTTTTTGGGGGGTGGATGTAAATATGGATACTACATCAAAGAAGACTATGATCTCATCAGGAGCCACATTAAAGTCTTGTAATTTTGTCAAAAATTGGGTGGATGATGTGACTGTGGTGTTTGAGGGTGGAGTCAGGAAGCTTAGGCATTGTGCCAGCCATTTAGCCAGGTTATAGGTAGGGATATTTCATAGCACTACAATACATCTGAGGGGGACTCCTATTTTGTGTATCTTGGGGAGTCTATAAAATCTCACAGGAGCTGCATCTATTGCTCACATTTTCCAACGTTATTTTTCTGTTATATCACTTGTTTTGTTTGAGTTGGCTGAGATAAGCATTCAATTGTGTGATCATCGTTTTCATATGTGATTCTTTGCTGCCTTTTATGCTGAGGAATCATTAAGCAGGGCAAATGTCTTCATCTCATAATCTGTGCTGTACATCAACATAGTTGAGCGGCCTTTATCTGCTGGTAAAATAATAATGTCCTGATCTTTTTTCAGTTCTTGCAAAATGCATTGTTCCATTAGGCTGAGCCTGTCATTTGTTTTCTGTGAGATCAGCATTGCCGATACTTTTTGTCTGATGGCATGTTTTTTTGGATTTTCTATCTCTACTTCGTTGAGTATGGACTTAATGCTGCTATAAATTCTCTTGGTGTGGCATCTCACATGTTAAACCTCTCATCATGTTCAAGCATTTGTCATTCCCCCTGGCTTAATAGTTTGTTTGATAAATTATGTACCAAGTTCATACAGGTTTTGAATTTTATCCTCCATTTCCTTTTTCTAGCGTTTCTTTTACCAGGGTCCTAATAACATTTTCCTGGTGGGTGACTAGTTCTTCTTCAAGTTGTGATAGACAATGCCCCTTTTGTATATTGATAGCTGCTTTATACTTGCCCAATCCTAGATGGCAATCATCGATTAAAACTTCTAACATATGTTTACTGAATGCTTTTATTATACGTCTGCCCATCTATGAGTTAACCAGTGGTTGATATCATAGGCTGCCTGGAATCACCTCTTCCCAAATGCATCAATGAAGGAAACGTAGTTGTTCATAAGTTGACGCCTCACATGCTGTGAAGGATTCCCAAAGCTGAAATGTTTGAAACACTAGCTGCCCATATCTCTCATGAATAAAGGCAAAATATACATGTCTCAGGATAATGATGCAAAATTTGGGTTGATTTAATACTGGTTTAATTTATTGCCAATTCAATACTGGTTTAAAGGTTTGACTTTCTCTTCATGAGTAAGTATGTGGGGATAGAATATAGCACACAAAGAAAAACTAGAGAAAGGGGTGATCTGCAGATAAAATTTTAAATTAAAATCTTTCTCAACCCTAAAATCCATACCCAAGACACTGTCTAATAATAATCAATGATGGTTTAGGATCAGTTTGAAAGAAAACCTGTCCAACACCTAATCCATTGTATGTATGTATGTATGTATGTATGTATGAATGTATGTATGTATGTGTGGGTGTGTGTATGTATGTATGTATGTATGTATGTATGTGTATATATGTGTGTGTGTGTGTGTGTGTGTGTGTGTGTTGTATTTGTACTGATAAATAAATAAAGGGAAACTAGTATAGATCTATTTTGAGCTAATTAGCTCTTCTGTGATGAAGCCGAAGGACAGAAAGAGGGAGTAGTGACCTTCCTCCCATATTGAGGCATACCAGGGGTTGTAACACACACACACACACACACACACACACATATATATATATATATATATATATATATATATATATATATATATATATATATATATATATATATATATATATATATATATATATATATATATATATATATATATATATATGTATATGTATGTCTTTGGTTGTTCGGGTTTTCTCCCGCGTAGAATTGGAAGTATCTTCACGACGTTTCGATGAAGTCTCATTCATCATCTTCAGGCTGCTGCTTCCGGCTTGGTGCTTCTGGCTTGGTGCTTCCAGGAGCAATGTGAGATCTCAGCCGGTTCCTCTTTTTAACTGCCAGTGGGGGTTTGTGCTGATTGGGTGGGAGCTTGGCTGCATTCTGATTGGGTGGAGGTGTATTCTGATTGGTAGGGGGCTTGGCTGTGCTCTGATTGGATGGGAGTTTGGCTGTACTCTGATTGGATGGGGGCGTGTTCTGTTTGGGTGGGGGCCTGGTTGTGCTTGTGTTAGTCTGAGTTGCAGAGGGATTTGAGCTGGTGAGCTGCGTTGCTGTTGTTTGGCTTCGCGTTTGTGGTCGTGCCACATCTCCGTGGTGGGCATCAGTTTGCTTCATGTATGGATTAGAGGGGTTTAAAGTGGCTAATAATGCAGCTGTGGTCTGGCTTCTGGTTTGTGGTCGGGCTTCTGGTTTGTGGTCATTATCGGTGTGGGTTTGGGCTTGCTTTTTGCGTGGATGTGTGATAGTGACATCCTGTGTGGTTTTCGTGAGTGTGGGTCTGGTATCATTCTTAGTGTTAGGGACTCGTTTGTCAGTGAGGGCGGGTTTCCAAATGGCTGGTAGGCGGGAGGTATCATCTCGTTTATTCATGCTGTGTGGTCGTTTTTCTATCTCAATAGCTTCTCTGATTATTCTGTTGTTAAAGTGTTCAATTTTGGCAATAGTTCTGGTCTTTTTAAAGTCTATATCATGACCAACCTACTCCAAGACTCCACTTACAAACCCCTAAGCACGGATCCCACCACCTACTTAGAAAAAACCACCAGATCCAAAATAAAAGCCTCCCCCATCAGCGAAGAGATCCAACAAAGAATCATTCCCAGAGAAAAATCATCCAGATGCCCTAAGCTCTATGGTCTCCCCAAGATCCACAAAGAAGGAACCCCACTCAGACCCATAGTCAGCTCCATAGGCTCACCTCTACAAAACCTAGCCAAATTTCTCGCCAAACAACTACAGCCCTATGCAGAATCCATCACCTTTTTATATTTGTGTTGTATTTGTGCTGATAAATAAATAAAGGGAGACTAGTATAGATCCATTTCAAGCTACTTAGCTCTCATCAGCTAGCCATACCCTTACTGGGCTTCGAACCAGGGCTGTATTGCATATTAGGCCGATGTAACACAAATACATACCTATTTCCCTGGCTTAGCTGATAAAGGAAGAGAGCCTGTGGCTTAGTGGTAATTACATCGGCCTAATATGCAATACAGCCCTGGTTCGAATCCCAGTAAGGGTATGGCTAGCTGATGAGAGCTAAATAGCTTGAAATGGATCTATACTAGTCTCCCTTTATTTATTTATCAGCACAAATACAACACAAACATAGCAAAGGCAACATTAAAAATAAAAATATGGTTTTCTGCCTGGATGGTCTTCTGTAATGAGCCGAAGGACAGAAAGGGGGAGTAGTGAGCTCCCTCCCATATTTGGGCATACCAGGGGTTGTAACACAAATACACAGAGAGAGAGAGAGAGAGAGAGAGAGAGAGAGAGAGAGAGAGAGAGAGAGAGAGAGAGAGAGAGAGAGAGAGAGAGAGAGAGAGAGAGAGTTTTCCTTACACTAGCTAGCTAGCTGGTGCTTGTAGGGATAATTACTCTGGCCAATTTCATCATATTTATAAATGTTCCCATATTATACATGTAATGTAATTCAGCACACTTGACAGTTTAGAAGATTATATGTGAGAATACTCAAAGGTCAAAATCCAAAAATAATTATGTTCAGGGATATATAATGGGCTGTCAAATGCAGTTTTGTCCAATTTATATCAGCACTTTAAAAAAAAGCTAAAGGCTTCCATCCTCTTTTAATTACAGTATCAACCGTTTCATCAGCCATCCTCTCCTAATGCTTCCTTAAATGAATCTTCTTTTATCATAACCATGGTGCGTTGAGTCAACATTTCCATTTAGTTGTTTTCCATCATGACACAAAGAAATATTTCATGCTGCCACTAGTGCCTGCTATTCTCTGCTTTAGCATGAAACCCTGATCAATGTACTAAGCTATTTTGGAAGAAGCATTTTCATTAGTCTGGTCCCTTGTGTTTGAAAAATATTTGGAGACAGGCTTGCTATTTAAAACAAGTGTTCAGCTCATGGAAAAATGTATTTGAGGGGAAAGTTTATATTTACAGAAATGGAGCTCATCATTTTTGATATGTTAAATTCCTGAAGCATGAAAGGTTATGCAGTTAGTAACGATATTCTGGCCAGATTTTTTTAAAAAAAAATATAAACGAAATTGCGTGTCGATTCAATACTGATAACTAAAACAGAGGAAGTGGAAGTAAAAAGCACTTTTTTCATATATTGCTTTATGTAGACAGATTTTAATTGGATCATCTGGCTGACTTGGATTGCTTTCAGCAGTTTTAGAGGAAATTTCAAAGGGCTTTAAGAGCACTTCCAGATGGTTGCTTCCCACACATTGCTGGAACTAAACAGGAGAAAGGGGGAATATACCTTAGGTTTTGCTCCCCAATTGATGTGTCACCTCTGTAGTTGTTGTTGTTTTTTTGTCAGAAACATAGGCATTTGCCCCTAGTTCAGGGGTGTCCAAACTTGGGAACTTTAAGACTTGTGGACTTCAACTCCCAGAATTCCCCAGCCAGCATGGCTGGCTGGGGAATTCTGGGAGTTGAAGTCCACAAGTCTTAAAGTTCCCAAGTTTGGACAGCCCTGCCCTAGTTTATTAAACCATAATGGTGCATTCTGACTCATGGAGGGAAGGGGCATTCACTGCACTTTTTTTTCCATTTTCACATTTTAAAACTGAACCTCTGAAAACTGTAATTGCATTTTAGTAAAGTGATCTTTGAGGGACTGAAGGAGCTGCTGCTGGGCTGCGTGGCCTGTGACTCAAGAATTTCCCAGTTCTCTTATTAAAGTGACAGAGACAGAGATTTGCCCCAAGAGAAAGGGCTCTTCTGCATGGCACCAGCCTTTAGCTGGTCTTCTCTGCATAAACTAGCTCAAAATAAAGCCCATTAATGAAATCCCTTTCCATTTTGCCATTTTTTCCTCTGCTTTGACCATACTAATGGGTGGATGCCCCTACTTCTTTTACCCTCCCATCCGTACCCAGAAAATAGGTGCTAATTGCTTTTTCTTGGATAGACAGACTTTTCTTTTGAGCACTATAAGGGGAAACTTGGCAGACCTCTTGTCAATCTCATCCCGTTCTTAAACTAAACCTAACCAAAGGAATACGGGCAGTTCTCAGTTAACGACCAGAATTGGGATCAGAATTTCCATTGCTAAGCAATGCAGTCATAAAGTGCAATATCACGTGGCAGTTCTGGTAGTTCAACCTGCCACTATTAAGCAAATCCCGTGACACTGTTAAGCACAAAGTCACGGGGTCACCATTTGCGGCCTCCTGCAAGTTTCCCCATTCCCCAGAAGCCAGTAGTGAAAGTTGCAAATGGTGATTGTGTATGTTGTGATGTCGTAATTGTGAGTTGGTCATCAAACACTCATGTCTTGATGGCGTGATCACAGAAATGTTGCAATGGCCACAACTTCAAGGACCAGTCATAAGTACAACTTGTTTAGCACCATCATAAGTTTGAATGGTCAGTGAACAAGTTGTTGTTACATGAGGACTACCTGTAGCCTGGGTCATTCTATGAAACTGGCAAAAAGGGAGGCAGGGAGGGAAGAAAATCCAATCTGTCATGGCCAGCAGCTCAGACTCGGACAAAGAGACTGACAATGAGCAGCCAGTTCCAGAGTTGTCAAACAAGCTGCCACCTGGAGAGCTGCAGGAGACTGTACCACCTGGCAACCACCAGTCTGCCAGGTGGTATAGCTGCCACCAGTCTCTGAAGATGGGAAGTCTGAGATGCCACCACCAACCAGCACAAGGCATGTCATGTGGAGACGAGAGCAGAGAAAAGACCCTTGCAAGAAAGGAGCCCACCCTTCTAAATGAGCAAAACAACACAAGGGTTGCTTTTATTTAAGATGGGCAGTGAGCTCAAGCCTCTGCTGGCAACAACTGTTCATCTACCTAGATTTTGTGTGTCTTGACTCGGGACTTGAAACCTTGCAACTTGGATTCTGGATCTGGGTCAGCTGATGACTCTTCTATAACATTTGGACCCATGGATTTCTCTTGGCCACTCTTTGCCTGATGTTTTGGATTTAAAATTCTCTTAAGGTAAGTTTGCTGGGGGGACTTGCTTTCTCTTCTGTCTGTGCATTTGCACTCACCTATCGTGCTTTGCCACTTGTTTATTTGCTTCACAAACTTCTCAGTAAAGTTTGAAACCATCTCTCCAGGATGTTTGTGCATGTATCTCCTAGGAAGGACACCATCTTTCGTGGCACGCAGCTCCAATACAAAACAGCCACTGAAGCAAGAAAAGTAAGGTCAGAGAGGTATTTCTGGCCATGAGCCAATTGGAATGAGGCATTTCTAGTGGATGGAGTAAATAGGCTGGATGTTATACTGGCTCTAGCAGAGAGAGGTTACTCTATTTTTGAAGTGAGACATCTCAGATGAAGTCACCATCCCAGCATGCAAGGGGAAGGAGAAATGTTAGGATGACATCATTCATTCCTACAACCCCAAAATGATAGGGAACCCATGCTCAAGCTGGGACAAGCAAAAGGACAGATCAGATCAGTCTCCATGATAGAAAGATCTTGATTGAGAATAAATGCACATCATAGGAAGAATCATATTTCTACCACTATGGCCATTGGGTTCTTGATCTGATTCAAGAGAGCCTTTCTTACATGCTTATGTAAAGTGACCTGTCCCATTTTGAAGTGAAATAATATAAATTATCATTTATATAAAAGAAGGGGTTTGCCTGAAAAGCTTTAAATCCATCTGAAATTACAGAGCTAATCTACAG
Organism: Natrix helvetica; assembly: GCF_964273705.1. Classification (NCBI taxonomy): domain Eukaryota; kingdom Metazoa; phylum Chordata; class Lepidosauria; order Squamata; family Natricidae; genus Natrix; species Natrix helvetica. The sequence goes on from NC_138552.1 coordinate 238,725,305, forward strand.
TATAACCAGTTCAGTGCAAACAGTAGTTTTGCAGATGTAATCTTACAGTGAAAAGTCTTCCTTTTCTTAACTTTCTTTCCTTCTGCCAGTATTTTTAGCATCAGTCTCGATAAATGGTCTTTTTTTATTATCTGGAGTTACTTAAAATGCTAAAATACATAAGACATTCTTAATTCTGAAGTAAAAACTGGTTCAAAATATGCTGGTTCATTTCATTAGAAACCTAATACCTATAGCATCATATTGCACACCTGCAACCCTATGAGGAACTAATCTAGTTAAGCCAAACATCTTATGAAAATCCATGATAAAATATACTTTCAGTCAATTCTACAAATACAGGATTGGAATGAAAAACTGAAATGAAACTATCAAATTCCTTATAAGTAAGATGGATTTTTTGTGTGGATTCGCTACTTAAGGTATCTTGTTTTTTCAAATCCCTTTCATTTCTTCTCCTCTCAACCTAAATCTACGAGTGGATTTGTTAATAAAATCCAGGTAGTATTTCTTACATTTTACCTGGTCCAATTTTCTGACAGTCTCTCTCATCTTGGTCTAACATGACAAGAGATAACTCAGTTAAATTATCAATAACTGCAACAGGATCAGTAAAGCTTCATGGAGGAGTCTGCACTTCAGACTCCTGGTTTAAAGCTGCACTTCACTAGGAATATCTAGGGCTGTGTTGCAGAAGAAGAAACACAATGCAGTCTTTAAACGAAACTTTCATTGAATAAGCCTTGTTCAACAATCCAATTGCCCTGAGTAAAGGCATTACTACCTGTGAGTTATGTATGTTATTTTGAAGAAAAAAAAATATGTTCTTTACAATATAGGATAAATCCTGGGCAGATATGTTTTCCTGCATTTTTCTCCTCCCTCTTCCTATTTAATGTGATGAAAAAAAAAATTATTGGAATTTGTTCTGAAGGAGAAAAGAATTCTAGTTAAATTCTCATGGGAGAGTAACCTTACTTGGCTACAAGTTGAATTAATAGTAGGTGTGAATATCCTTTGATTTTTTAAAATTCCTTTCTCTTGCTCACCCTCTGTGGGGCCACAGTGCTGCCATTAGATAGAGATAGATTTGAAAGCCAGCCACTTTGATTTGCCTGCATGACCTGCCTTGCTGGGAACACAGTGCAGAGAGCAATCAAAGAGCAGCTACCTCATCCTAGGTGCACTCAGTTGATGGTACCATTTTGAGGGCTGGCCTTACTTATTTCATCCTGCACATCTTCCATTGAGTAAGAACGAACGACGAGGTTGAGGTATCTCATCATATTATCCAGAAACTGAGCGTGATTCCTTCTTCTGGGTGGTCTGCTGCTCCCAACCTTTTTTTAATGCATTTCCCCCAAAGAAGAGATGTGTGACTTGTGAGGGGAAGCCCTCAGAGCTACTGGCAAGTACAAACTTACCTAAAACTTACCTTGCAATTGAAAGGGGGGAAAAGGCTGAATAACCAAGACCGGTTGCTTTGGCAAAGACAATATATGGCCTCCTCTTGCTTTCCCTCTTTTTAGGTAGTACAACTGAGAGGATTTGAGTCTAAGCCACCACTATTATGGTACCAAAAGAGAATTTAGGTGAACAGGTTAGAAGATGCACTGCTTCTTTGGTGATTAACCCACCCTATTGCACTGCCCAGAGAGGGATTGAAAGCAGATCTATGCAAAATGTTCTCTGTGTGTGACGTGGTTTGTTTGATTTTGACTCACTAATATCTGTGAATCCAATAATTAGATTTAAACCAGGATTTGCAGGTTAGTGTGATGCAATGAGCCAACCCACATTCATTCCTGAACAAACCATAGATAAAAAAGATTATGGCCTAGCATTAAAAACTTTTCCTACTGACAGAGAACCTACCAATTGTTTCCCCTAACATAAGATAGTGCTGGGGGAGGAAGCAAGTTTTGATAGATGGGCACAACATTGAATTCAACTTTCTCTGAACCTATGCTTACCTACCAATCTTGGTTTGATCTTGTTAAGCATTTGTTTCTACAGGAGTATGACAAGCAGTTGCTTAACCAAGGCATTTTCATTTAAATCCAGAATACAAATCAAGGGATACATCTGGCCCCAAATTCTACCTGTTGAGAGCAGCATTGACCCAAGGTTCATCTCAATAGAATTTCAAATGCCAAGTTATGAAACTGTCTTTCATTTTAGATTGTATATTTGTAGCTGAGGGTTGAACTGTGGGATCCTTGGTGCTCTGACTGAACTTGGTTGTTTTCTTGCAGTCATTTCATTGCCCAACTAGTATCGTCTTTAGTGCACCAAGGCCCCCATATTAGACTGTTCTGCTGTGTTGGGGATCCTAGCCTTTTCGTCAGCAGAAAAATGTGGAAAATTCTACGCCTGACATTAAATACTCTTTCTTAAAGAAGAAGAAAAATAGAAGAACAAGGATAAGAATAAGAATTAGAAAAGGCTGAATCTGATAGACAATAGTGTCTCTTGCCATAAGAAATTCTATCATCTAAAGCAGTGACATTTCCTTTTGTTTAAACCAAGTGTTTTCATGCTTCTTAGGCAGTAATCTAAGAATAAAGGAACTGTGCCTTACATAATACAATTCTTCTTTGTTTAGTGAGAATTGCTTCCACCTTCTGGTTGAATAATAGCATTGAATTATTACTAGAAATTAAGTGATAATTTATATTCCATGAGAGCCATATCTATTTCACAGACATAATTTTCATAATCATGTGTTGGACAGAACCTATCTATGGGAGAAGGATGCCACTTCAATCTAGATTTCCCATCGCTCCTTTCTCTGGGGAAACTATGTTCATGTACTACTATGTACAAAGGGACCTAACACTTATCACATAGATCTGACACATTTGCAATTCTGCTGATCATATGTCTTGGGTAGTCAATGGAAATACATTTTTACAAAGCTCTATCTTATACTGAATGCATGACAGATAATAAGGGACTATGGGACGATTGACACTAAGCCAGTTGTGGGTTGCAGGCGGTACGCCCCAGTACAGGCGTACTGGAGCCAGCCCGGAGCACCAGATACTGTTCCGGTACGGTACTCCGTTTTAAATAATTTTATTGATTTTTAAAATTTATGGGAAAAGGGTGGGTGGATATACAAAACATTTTTGGCAACTCCATCGTGCTAGAGGTAGAAATCTCTCCAATTGTCACAACTTTTACAGAAAGGAAAAAACAATAGATAAAAGATAAGCAGAAACAGCATCTTATTATACATTGTATCAACCATATGTTCAATCATCTCTTTTGCCACTTTCTAATATATCAACAATTACAATGACATTCCAGATATATTTATTTTTGTGACCTGAGTCTTTCCAATATTGTTCCCGCCCCCCTGTCCCCAGGCGGAGCCGCAGCCCCTCCCTCCTTCATGTCTTGTGTATTGTCGCCTTTTTCACTACCTCTTATATTTTCGTCCTCTAGGAGGGCACTATGTTTTTAATGAAGGCCTCTGCCTCCACAACTCTGTTAATTCTAATTCTGTTTCCCTCCCAGAAGATCAACATTCCTTCTGGCAATAACCATCTAAACCAAATTCCTTTATTATATAATTTCTTTGATAAGGAGGAATACTTTCTCCTCTTATCTCTTATTTTTTTCGGAATTTGCTTAAGAATGGCAATTTCTTTATCTTTATATTTTAGTGGTCCTCCCACTTTGAGCCCCTAGAATTTCATCCCTCGTGATCTTCCTAAGAAATTTAACATGTACTTCCCTTGGAACATTATGTGTTCTGGCATATGCTGAATTAATCCTGTAAACCAGATCCATATCTCACCACAACTGTTCTTTATCTCTTTTAATATATTCTGCTAAAATTGTACTTATTATATCCTTAAGATCTTCATCTTCTGCCTCCTGTAGGTTCTGGAATCTGAGAAAGAAGGACATTCTTTCAAGTTCTATCTTTGCCATAAAATTTTCCAATTCTATATTCCCCTTCTGGACTGCCTTAACCTCCTCCCCCAGCCCGACCGCACCCTCCTCCAGCACACCAATTCTCTGATTATTTTCTGTTATTGGTTGCTGTACACTTTTGAGCTCTTCTCTAAAATCTGCCACCTCCTTTTTCAACTCATTTTGTCCCTGCATAAGAGCCTGGAACATTTGAGTAACAGATAAATCTTTTGAACTCTCTCCAGTCCTTTCTTGTTGTGAAAATTGTTAGGTACTGGTGCGATTAAGCACTAGCAATGAACGCCAGGTCGAGGTTATAACAGAGCAACAGAACAAGGTTTCAAATTGATTCCATTAGATAGAATAACAGTTTGACGTACCATTTTAAAATTTACATGGCCTAAACGTCTATGAAGTAGATGTATACAGTTATCATGGGGCTGTTTATTCTTATAACCAGGTTCAGAACTCGCAATATTTAAAGAGTTCTCATGTAGAATAAATAAATTATTCTCCAAATTGGCAGTAACACTATTACCTTCCTTTTCAATAATGCATCTATCATTCTTAAATGTTACTGTAAACCCACATTTCACAAGGTCTTTTACAGATAATAGGTTAAATTTCATTTTAGGTACATATAACATTTCCAATTTTTCATTAATTCATGGACAATACGCTGTACCTTCACCTGAAGCCTTAATTTTCCAACCATTTGCTAAGGAAATGTGCTGTTTGCTAGCCTTCATAGTAACAAACCTTTCTTTAACCTTAGTTATAGAATGGGATGCGCCACTGTCAACCACCCAGAAACTATGGTTTACAGCCTTATCTACCTTAGCTACAGTTACAGTAACATTGTTGCTTTTTCTTTTACTATTAGCAACACTCCTTTTCTTGCTATTTTTACAGTTCTCAGCAATATGCCCCTTACCACCACAAGAATAACATTTCTTAACAAAATTTACAGTTGAAAACTGTGTTTCTTCTTGTGATTGATTGTCTCTGAACTGAACTCTATCCTCTCTTCGTCTGGACTCTTCAAGCAATCTCCCGGTAACCTCAGATAATGTCAGTTCATCTCGTGAAAGAACTTCCAATGAGGAAACAAAAGAGTCGTAGCTTTCATCAAGCGATGATAGCATAATATACACCTGTTGAAGCTCAGAAAAAATTAACTCTTTTTCTTGCAAATCCTGCAAAGTTTTCTTCATGAAGTCTAAATGAGCTAACATATCACCACCTTTTTGCAAACGGGCTCTAAACAGTTTCCGTGTGAGATAAATATGAGCACCCACACTGTCCCGAACATAAATTCTCCGCAATGTGTTCCAACACCTAGCAGCAGACTCTTCGCCACGAATATGGACCAGTTGCTGGTCATTCAGTGTTAGTCCAATAATGCAGAGAGCTCTCTCATTGTCCCTGTTAAACTGCGCAATCTTCTTCGCATCCTCATTATCAGCAGGATCCCAATCTGTAACATCTGGTGGGTTCTGAACCACAAACCACAGTCCTTCTCTACGCAGAAGTAGGGAACACTTCAAGGACCAGGAAACATAGTTGGTTCCATCAAACCGGGTAATCATGGAGAGTGCAGCAGAATGTTCTTGTGCCATATTCACAAAAATAAACTATCCAAAAAGTGGTGCTTAAAAAAAAAAATTATGGTTAAGGCAGGACGTCTGGGCCCATAACCAATGTTAGGTACTGGTGCGATTAAGCACTAGCAATGAACCCCAGGTCGAGGTTATAACAGAGCAACCCTGTAAAGTATACGCAGCGTGCGATAGATAAAGCAACCACACTGAATAATGGATAGTAAAGTAACAAAATAAACTTTACTTTTTGAAGAATATAGCAAAATCCATAAACACAGCCAAAAAGTCATACACAGAAAAAACAGTCCAATACTACCAAGATAACTTGGATACAAGTAGCAAATAACTTACACACAGTAAGTAGTAGCAACAGTAGTAACAGTTAGACAGCAGTTATCATACATCAATCAAGAGAGAGAGAGAGAGAGAGAAACAACATCAGCTGCAATTTAAATGCTGTAATCTACTAATTAGCAGAGTTCCTCTCTTAAAGATACATAACATGCCTGGTGCAATATATTGTCTACCCAACTTGTTGGTTACACCCTAACAAAAATGATGAAATTTTTGTCTGTTGAGTCGTTGGACTGGATGTAGAAGAAGTAGGTGCCGAGGCTGCTTTGCCTGAAGGTGGTTTTCTGGGCCTCATTGTCTGAGTTCAGAGATGAGTATAAATCTTTTGCAAAACAAATGGTGTCTGTGAAGCGTGCAGCCGAGCAAGTCCGAGAAGACAGGCAAATCCAAAAGTGAAATTTAATCCTCAGTCACAGTTCCAAGCCAAGAAGTCACACACACACACACAAATCAAATTATCCAAATCCAGACCACGTAACAGGAGAAGCTCCAGGAGTCCTTCAGGGAGGGTAATATAAAGCCAGACTTTCTTCAAAGGAAGTTTCAAAAGGCAGACTTCATTTATAAGTGCGAAGAAGAAGACAGAAGCAGGCCATCTTAGCTCCCCCTTTCACAGGGAACCAGGAGCAGAACATCAAAAATTTCCATAAAGTTTTCAAAACATCTCAGCAATCACCTCTTGCAATTGTGATATAAATCTTTTCCCATAGTTAGTTCAAGTGACTAATTCAACTTTTTGCTCTCTCTCTCCATTCCGAGATTGAGAGATAGTCCAAATGCCGCTTTGCCTGAGAGGGGTAGAAAAAAAAGAAACCCCCCTCCAATCTTCCAACTTCAAACAGATTGAATCCACAACTTACAAAAAGCTGCTGCTCATCAATTAAAAGCGATTAAAGAGATTGGAGCGAACTTCTCACCTCCAGCACTTCAGCCGCTGCATGTAATTAGTTATTTCCTTCCGAAATCCATTCAGCGAAGGTGCTGCTATGCACCCCCTACACTCCCCAGCTCCTGAGGCGAAACTGGAACCCCCCCGTAGCTGCCGCCTATCCGGGGGGGTTCCAGCAAGCTGCCCTACGGCAGGTGGTCCCTCCAAGACCGCCTGTGCTCCTAAGAGGAGCCCACCGGAGAAGCGAACAGCGGACCAATGTCCATCGCCTTCGGAAGCCGGAAGCGATCTCCCGGTACAGTACTCCAGAAGGCCCACCCGTCCGCCCGAGCTCCTTACTTGTGTTTTAAAGCTTCTGCGCTGCCGCACACGCACATGGCACATACAGTGCCTGCGCGATGCTCTGCGAAGCAGCTGGAGTCTTGCGGAACATTGCAGAGGCACTAAGATACATGCGCATGCTGCGCGTGTGTGTGCACACTCTGCACGTGTCCATGAGGACGCCACCAGGCCCGTTCCAACCATACCACTTGGAATGGGATTTGAAACCCACCACTGCACTAAGGGGATGGTGAGTAAGTGCAATTCCACTTCATCCCTCATCTGATACACAAATAGAGGTAATCTATGTATCTCCTAGCATTTTAAAGAATATAAAACATCCCTTGTGAAATCTGGTTAGAGCCTCAGACTTTGAAAGCTTACTCTACCATGTACCTACCCAAATGTGATTTTCATTTCATCAGAAGCTCTTCTTTCAAGGGCAAAATCATTTCCTATCACAGCGATGGCTGCCTTAATTCCCAAAACACATAACTCCTGCTCCAGCCCATCCTCCTGATGCTTTTACTCGCAACAATCTGTTTTCTCCCTGACAGCTTTTATGACAGCTCTTTGGGGCAACAGTGGCTTCTGTGAAGTGGCGAGCACAGTGTGTTTCAACGCCGCAACATTATCAGTTTTAGCTGCTGTGGGAAGGTGCACTTATATAAGCTTGGAAAAATCAGGCCACTGAGGTTTCTATGGGCATTGCGAAACTAAGGCATTATTTTTAAAATGTCTAGATTTGAACATCTCATGAGATTGGTTATTGAAACTGACTATAGAATGAGCAAGGGCAAGATGAACTTGGCATGAGAGGGTATCCCTGACTCTTTCTTTCTCCCAGAGATCAGTGGACAAGACACAGCTGATTAAAAAATAAAACCTGCACCCAATGTGATAATTCAAATCAGTGCACATTCAGACAAACAATTGGACTGAAAACCACAAGCAATCAAATGACCTTGCAATTGTAGTGCTATTGGCCACTAAAAGAATGTAGGGCCATTCTACTACTCCAAATTTAGAAGGCATATATACCTTGTCTTCACTTATGGATATCGGACTAAGCTGTTTGCCACATGCCTATTGAATATCAGTCATTATTTGGTGAATGATGCCACAGTCGCAGCCTGGTTTAATTATTAAGCATTGGACCTCCTTGTTGGGCCATTATTTAGGTCAGGGATGTCAAACTTGCATTGTCACATCATCGTCACATGACCTATTGCGACTTTTTCTGAAGGGAGGATATTAATCCCCACCCCCAAGGGCAGGCTCACCCCAATCTTGATGGCCTCTAAGAATGGCCTGAAAACCTGGATTTGCCATCTCTCCTGGGCATCAGCGAGTAGAATGGAGCCTACAAAATGGCAGCCCTGTTCTTGAAATATTGTGCTCTCTCAGTGATTGCATTGTATAGTTTCTGATTGTTTTTAATTGTTCTAACTTTTTGTATTGTTTGTATGCTTGTTCTATTTTTTGCTTTGGGGGGGTTGTTTATTTTTCAGTTTTAAGCTGCTCAGAGTCATAAATGCAAGATGGGTAGCTATATAAATTGAATAAATAAATAAACTGCATAAACGCGAACACTGCAACATTTCAGGAGGAAAAAGTCTTTTAAGGTTTGGGTATAGCTGGTCATATATAACCAACCATCAGTTACTGCATTTACAAAAGTCTGTTCCAATATACATGTCCATCAGTGGTGGGATTCAAAAAGATTTACTACCAGTTCTGTGGGCGTGGCTTAGTGGACATGGCAGGGAAAGGATACCATAAAATCTCCATTCCCTCTCCACTCCAGGGGAAGCTTACTGCAAAATCCCCATTTCTTCCCAATCAGCTGGGACTCAGGAGGCAGAGAATAGATGGGAGCGGGGCCAGTCAGAGGTGGTATATACCGGTTCTCTGAACTACTCAAAGTAGTTTCCACTCCAGAACTGGTCAGAACCTGCTGAATACCACGTCTGATGTCCGTTCCAGCTCTTTGTTTGTTTGTAGAAGAGCTAGAATACTGCAGGTAATGTGAAAGAAGAGAGGGCCTTTGGAAACTGTACATATTTTTTTTCTCAGATGAAGCAAACTTCAACAAAGATATACAAGATTGCTATGACCAAGTCACACCCCACCAAAAATGGTGGGGTCTTTCTTTAGGCACATTGGTTTTTAAATGTTAAATTAAAATTCAAATTGCCCCACCAGTAGCAACTAAGCGCGTATCATATCCAATCTTGCTGATGGCTTCTCAACAAAATGAAGAAAAACACATTGAGTCCTGCATCTAAAAGGTTGTCACTGAGAGCTGACAGATGCAGGTGATGGGTGTCACAAATTCTCAGCTCTTGCTAAGAATAATTTATTGTATTTGTCATGTATTATGGAAATCAGTTGCACAGTCGGAGACTATTTAGAAGGACACAGATCGTCTGCAGAGACAAAGGGAATGCAACGTGGACTGCAGCATTTCTCTGGGACAGTCTCTGAGGCTGCCCTTCCCAACAATACTAGCCTCACTGGCATTTTCCAGCCCCTTAGAAAAGAAACTGTCCTCTCAGAAGTGTACTTCTGAGTTGACCTTTCCTACTAGAAGCATTGGTGGGGTGGCACAAGGGATTTTACGCATCTCGTGACACCATCACATAAATGATCAAAATATATCATTCATGCCAGTCACAACTTTTGCTTGCAACTTGTTGTAAATAGAGTTTGGACTGAGGAGGAAGACTTTAGAGAGGAAGTGGATGAAAGGAGGGATCTCAGTAGGCATGGAGGGTGGGGTAGGGAAAGTGGGAGAGGTAAAGGATGAGGGCCTTTTATGGCTGGAATTTAAAAAGAGTGCCTTAGGAGAAGGCAGTCAAATAAGTAGTAGAAAGGCAACTAAATCTTTTTTGCGCATGTACATTTCTGTCCAAAAGGCAAGCAATCCATATTTTGGGCAAGGCTGGGTTATATAGACCTTGCAGATCTGATCTCGCATAAATTGATGGCCTTTTACATCCTTATTTGCTACTTCTTTTTCATTGTACATGTTGTAAACGGAAGGGGAAGCTAAAACACAAAAGCCTAATTTGCATCAAGTGTGAGCGTCTAAAGAGGAAACAGCTGTATAACTATAATTAGGAAACAGGAGGCCCAGATCCTTATGCCTAATTTATTCATCTATATAACAAGTCCCTTGTGGAGGGGTACTGATGTTCTCTGCAAAGTACCGGAGACAGAATAAGAGACTCAAGCAAATCTCTTGAGAGCAGTAATAAAAACGGTATGAACCTATTTTGACATACTTATTGCTGAATACTTTGAAGAGATAAAGCATATTGGAAAGACTTGTAGGAGACATAACCTACTAAACGAAGCTATTGCCTTGTGTCTCAGGTTGACAAGAATTACCCCTGGGATGTTAATAAGGTCATGCTATTATTTCTTAGCACTTACATTTCTTTGAAGAATTAACTTACTTAATTACCTGCCTCCATTACACTTGCCCAGATTAGACTTTTCTATGATGTGCTGCCCATCAAGATGCTGAGGAGGGAGGAGCAAAGAAGTAAGATTTGGGTCTCCTGAGTGCAGGGGTGAAATGCTACTGGTTCGGACCAGTTCAAGCAAACCGGTATTTCCGACGATCAGCTGTGACGTGCGATTTATACTAGCTAGAATCATCGGATTTCCTGCTTTCTAACTAATATAAATCGCAAGGCACAACAAATCCCCCCATTGCTGTTCTACCTACTTTTGCAGGTGCGCTCAGTAGCAGGCTCCGCCCACCCACCCGGATGCCATCAAGTCTTGCTTTTGATGCTCTGCGTATGTGCGGAAGGTCCTGCGCATGCACGGAAGTGGCATGTGCAAGCAAAGTGAGCGCACGCACGTGCACACATTTGCAAACGAGTAGCGAAGGTAAGTTGATTTCACCCCTGTGGGCAAATATAATTATCAGTTACAGAATTCTGTCTCAATATACATGTCTCTTCCAGCTCCTTTTTTGTTTATAGAACTGCTAGAATACTGTATGTAGATATGAGAGAAGAGAGGACCTTTGGAAATGTTTCAGGTTTTTTTGTCAGCCTTCAGTAAAGATATGCAAGATTTCTATGATCAAAACACACCCCACAAAAAAGGGCTGGGTTTTTCTTTAGGCACATTGGCTGTGAATGGTTTCTAATTTTGTTAAAAATCACTCAGACCCACCCAAGTGGGGCATGTTATTACACAAAGATTTAACCATGGCAACTGTTTGTCCTTTTATTTTGAATCTTTTCAGCTTGTGGATCTGGTGGGTGCAGGCAGAATGTCTGGAAATATGAGGACTGCCTCCAACCCTACTTGACCATCCTGATCAACTACATTGGCCAGAGGGACTAAATTCATGTTTACGGTAAACTAACATTTCCTTATAGGAAAAATGTGCCCCTACTAATTTAATCAGGACAGTGATAATATCATTAGTAAACTAGATTTCCCTTAATTAAAAGAATTGGGAAAATACTGCCCACTCTAAATTTTCATTTATGACTAAGGTGACCAGAAAATTAACAGCTTCACGACTCGATGCATATCTAGAGCAGTGGGGGGGATTCAAAAATTTTTACTATCAGTTCCGTGGGTGAGACTTCGTGGGCATGACTTGGTAGGCGTGGCAGAAGAAGGATAATGCAAAATTCCTATTCTCTTCCACTCAGCTGGGACTTGGGAGGCAGAGAATAGATGGGGTCAGAGATGGTATTTATTGGTTTTCCAAACTACTCAACATTTCCACTACTGATTCTCCAGAACTGGTCAGAACCTGCTGAATACGACTTCTGATCTAGAGCAGCGATGGCGAACCTTTTTTGGCTTGCGTGCTACAAGTGGGAGGAGCGCAGAGGGGTTGTGTGCAGGCGTGCCGCACCCATAATGCAATGCGGGACCCCCCCAGTGCACATGCGCACACAACAGGCGCAACCCCCCATTTTTACATGATTTTTTCACCCTTCCCAGGCTCCAGAGGCTTTATAGGAGCCTGGGGAGGGCAAAAAGAGCTTCCCCGCCCCCCCCCCCCGGAGGCCCTCCGGAGGCTTCAGGGACGGTCCAGAGGCTTCCCTGACGCCTTCGGAGCGCTCAAAACGACCCTCCAAGCAAACCGGAAGTGACTTCCGGTTTGCTCGGAGGGTCGTTTTAAGCGCTCTGAAGGCTTCAGGGACCGTCCGGAGGCTTCCCTGACGCCTTCAGAGCGATCAAAACGACCCTCCGAGCAAACCAGAAGTGACTTCCGGTTTGTTTGGAGGGTCGTTTTGAGCGCTCCGAAGTGGTCAGGGACTGTCCGGACGGTCCCTGAAGCCTTCGGAGCGCTTAAAACGACCCTCCGAGCAAACCGGAAGTCACTTCTGGTTTGCTCGGAGGGTCGTTTTGATCGCTCTGAAGGCGTCAGGGAAGCCTCCGGACGGTCCCTGAAGCCTTCAGAGCGCTTAAAACGACCCTCCGAGCAAACCGGAAGTCACTTCCGGTTTGCTTGGAGGGTCGTTTTGAGCGCTCCGAAGGCGTCAGGGAAGCCTCTGGACCGTCCCTGAAGCCTCCGGAGGGCTTCCGGAGGGCGGGGGAGGCTCTTTTCGCCCTCCCCAGGCTCCTATAAAGCCTCTGGAGCCTGGGGAGGGTGAAAAAATGGCTTAAAAAAATGGTGAACTCAGCTGGCCAGCGCATGCATGTGCGCTGGCCAGCTGACAGGGCAGCGCCTCGCATTGGCACCCGTGCCATAGGTTCGCCATCACTGCTATAGAAGATATTCTGTTTGAACAGAGAGAAGAACAAGTCATCTCACTTATGCTATTGTGGATACAATGTTGTTTAAAATGTATGGAGGAAGACTTCTTCCTGTCAAGAAAAAATGCTGTAGACATGGCTAGAAACTGGGCGAATCCTATTTATTTTACATACTTTTTACACATGCTATATTTCTTTTATTATTGCATTTTGCATCTTTTATTGGCTCAGTGTTGAATGTTATAAGTCTATAATTTGCAGGTGCTTTTGACATGAACAAAGGAAGAATCTCTCTTTGTCATGTAAAATTCTTGTCTTTTGTTCTTGCTAGGATTCTGGAACCACTTTATGTCTTCTAAATATGAATTTGCCTACAGTTAAAAGGTGACATGTGGAATGCTAAGTTTTATATCCGTTAAATAATGTCAGAGCTCTGTTTGGACTTTTCGCTGACACCTGGATTGGAGAAGACATTATTATCAGATTTGCCTATAGTCAAGAGATGAATTATGGGATTAAGAGTTTTTTATCAGTTAATTAAGAGGAGGTAAAAAGATAGTGAAATTGTTCATACGTAATGAAAGTGGAAGTTGTTGCTTTCTTAAGGTTTTTTTCCTATTTTTTCTTGTTTTCTTGCACTTTTCTTTCTTTTCTTTCTTGGTTTCTATTATTTTTTACTATTGTGATTAAAACTTTTAATAACATTATTTTTTAAAAAAGAATTCCAGGGACTGTCTTGCTTTTTGAGTTTACCTGGCAGATTAAGGCTGAGCCACCGGTTCTGTCGGTATATTTGGGGACAATTTCTTAATATACTTTCTTCAAAGTTTGTTGCTGTGCTATCTCTCTTACGTTCATGTTCTTTGTATTAAGGTGACCAACCGTCCTCCTTTTGGGAGGACAGTCCTTCTTTTGTAAGTTCTGTCCTCCCTCAAAAAGTGTCCTCCTACATGTCCTCCTTTTTGATATTTGAAGGCTAATCTGTTGCGCGCTATGTGACGTATTTTATTAAACAGTTTTTAATGGTGTTTTTTTTACTTCATCGCAAGTATATTGAACAGATATTGAATCTTGTGTTGAATTTTTATCTAAAGAAATGCTAGACATTAAAATAGATGACAATTGTCTCTTTGAAGAAATTAGAAGACTGAATGTATATTTAAATTCTGAAAAATTAATACAATGGGAAAATCAACATGTTGAAATTGATAAAAGATGGGTGGATATTTTCAGCCATTTCAAAAATGAACATATTCCATGTGAACATTTATTTATACTTGTTCAATTTACGTTGTGCTGCCCTGGTACTAATGCAGCAGTTGAAAGAGTTTTTTTCAATTGCCAATGATTTTTCGACAAGTGAGAAATCGAGATTGAATGTTGATACTCTAGCTGCAGCATTTGCCGTAAAATTCACTATGAAGGATATTTCTTGTTCAGATATTTCCAATATATTGTTAGAAGATGATACATTGACAAAAAATATTAATTCAATGGAAAAGTACTCATTCAAATAATAATTAACAGGCATGTAAGCATAATTACAATATAAAATGTTGCAAATGTTTTTATTATGCATATATCATATTTTAGTGTATTATTGTTGCAATGAATAAAATATTTCTTTTATTTACGATATTTTTTTTCCAATTTATTTGTCCTCCTTTTCATTGTAAAAAAGTTGGTCATCTTAGCATTTTGGACAATAGAACGTGTTTTGTCCTCCTTTTCATTGTAAAAAAGTTGGTCACCTTATTTGTATTGATCCTGAAAATCCTAAACTAAGCATTGACACACCAATTAGCACCAATGGGAGGGCAGTCCAGTAAAAAGGGAGAGACCCTAATAGTGGGCAGTTCTTCCATCTTGACAATCAGCTCTTTGGTGGGCTTATTTTAACACTGGATTTAGCACACTTCTAAAAGAGCATTAAACCCATTTTAATCAGTGAGGAAAATATGTGATCCACCAAGAAATGGGGTTTGTTTACATAAGCTGAAATTGTCAGTTAAGTACTAGGCTGTATTCAGAGTTATCTGATTGCTCTGCCAAATCAATATAGGTAGTCTTTGACTTACAACCACAATTGGAACTAGAATTTCCATTGCTAATCAAGATGGTGGCTAAATGAGTCACACCTAATTTTACAACTGTTTTTGCCATGGTCATTAAGCAAATCTGGCTCCCCCCCCCCCCCAATTGATGTTGCATACCATAAGCGGCCTGGGAAGGTCACAAACATGGCCACGGCCATGCTGCAATAATCCTAGAACATGCCAGTTGCTGAGTACTCAATCTTGATCATGTCGCCATGAGGATGCTACAATGGTCATAAGTACATGGACCGGCCATAAGTCGTTTTTTCCAGTGCTGTTATGACGTCAAATAGTCACCAAAAATGGTAAATTGAGGCCTATCTGTAGTCAGCAAAGAGCATAACAATATCTTCATTTAGACACTGCCAAATGTTACAGGTGGCTTGGGGTGTGTGTGTTACTTTAAAACAGTTAGGGATGACTTAAGCCTGTATCAGGGAAGTAGAAAAATGCAGTGTCATCGTTATATGGCAGAATAAATAGGTTGCTGAGATCTGTTTGGACTTCTGTTAGATACAAGTGTGGGATGGCCCCATATCTTATACCCACAGCTAATAATGTCCAAAAGTTATAATATCCTGATCTAAATTCTACTCTGCTATTCGCCATGCTCCCAAACTGTTTTTTCCCAATCAATATCAAAATCCAACGGCACACAAGTAACCCTTCTATTTATTCAAAAGTGTCTTTTCTCTGCTCTTCTTGCCTCACACTCCCAGGTCTGTTTGGATGTATTTTCACATATCCAAAGCAAGCATAGGCAGGATCTGCAAGGAGACAAAGGAATAATCCTGCTTTCCTCTACTTTCAGACAGCCCAGAGTTAGTAATAGGTTAAATAGGTATAAGTTAAAGCTGTAAAAGCAAAGTTATGCTTACAGATAACATTACTGCTGTTCCTCCACCCCGGAAAAAAAACACAAAATTTGTTTTTGATTCCTAGGATTTAAGAGCATTTTGTTTCTGAATGTATTTTAGCTTTGTGTATACTGACATCTTGTGGCTAAAAACATAATCTGAATTGAATAATTCTCCAACCAAATCCAGTGCAAAAATTGTGTTCACATATAGATAAGGCAGATTCCCAGGTTTTTTAAATAAAGAATTATGCACCTTCTTATCCCTTCATATACTGTTGTTTATTCTCCTGAGTATCTAAATAACTAATGGATGAGTTTGGAAACAGGATACACATGTAGTTCAAGAACTATATCAACATGTTTAAGCCAAACAATAACTAAGGTTGGATTGATACAAGCAATGATTTGCTTAGCCATGGTTTGTAGAATATATTGCAATTTGAGTTTTTTCCCTCACATTCTAAGGCAAACCCAAATAAAGTATATGAAAATGATGAACAATCAATCTAAAGAAACTGCATTTAGTTTTGTTTTGGAAGTGGGCATGTCTAGTTTAATGAAAAGAAGGACTAAGGGAGACATGATAGCAGTGTTCCAATATCTCAGGGGTTGCCACAAAGAAGAGGGAGTCTAGCTATTCTCCAAAGCACCTTAGGGTAGAACAAGAAGCAACGGGTGGAAATTAATAAAGGAAAGAAGCAACTTAGAACTAAGGAGAAATTTCCTGACAGTTAGAACAATTAATAAGTGGAACAACTTGCTTCCAGAAGTTGTGAATACTCCAACACCTGAAGTTTTTAAGATGTTGTATAACCATTTGTCTGAAGTGGTTTCCTGCCTAAGCAGGGGCTTGGACTAGAAGACCTCCAAGGTCACTTCCAACTCTGTTATTCTATTCTATTCCATTCCATTCCATTCCATTCCAAGAAACTGCCGTAAGCCAACAAAATTCATAAATCAAGCAATAGAGAGAGATTTTTGTATCTTTACAAAATGGGGAAAACTCACCTTAAGAATTCCACTTGTTTAAAATATTATAGGCTTTAAAAGATGGTATGTTGCCAAATTGGGTATATCCTGCCCGTTTCTTTTTTCTTTTTTATATATATAAAGTTTTTCATTTTTTCACATATAACCACATGCATACTATTATATAGCCAACATCCTATTGTATTATTAAATGTTTATATCAATTCATCTTACCATCAACTCCCAAAAACAATTATTGGCTCTTCTGTTCTCCATACACCATATTTGTATCTTATCCATCACTTTCTTCTCCCTCTCTTCTCCTCCTCCCTGCCTCCTTTCTTCCCTCTGTCGTCCTTCTCTTCTCTACTTCCCCTTCCTCTCTCCTTCTCCTCTCTCCCCTTTTCACTCCTTCTTTCTCTCCTCCTCTTCCCTTCCCTGCCCTCTCTCCTATCCCTCTCTTCTTCCCTTACCACTCTCCTCTACTTCACACTCTTCATCTCATTTATTTGGTGTATTTCAGCTTCTCAGCGAAATACACCAAATACACTTTTATGTTGATGATATTTAAAATTCCTTTTCAATATACATATTTAATTGACATATATCTTCCTCCCTTTTTTTAAAGAGAGGGGGCAAGTATACATGTATCGTAATTGTGTTTTTAAAAAACCCCTCCCCAGCCTAATTTTGGATGAGATGTAGACCTGGTTACAATTCCCAGCTATTCTCATCATTATATGTATATTATATGTATATAATTATGCATCCTTACACACCCCCAATTTGTGATTCTGTCTTTAAATCTCAATAGTTTCCAATTGTAAGTATATTTCATGTTCCCTCTCAATTTTTCCATATCTTGGCTTGGATTACCCTTAATTGTCTATAAATAGCAATCCTTACTGTTCAATGTTCATTACAATTCCCTTAATCTACTATATAGAATAACAAGCCATACACATCTCACTTTATCATCTTAGAATTACTATATATGTTCATGTTTTGTATATTTTAACCCATGCTTAATTGTCCTTCCATTGTCATATTCAATCAATTAGTAACTCAATTTAATTATCATGTATAAAAGTGAATCACAAACCTCTGCTTTACAATCTCCCCATTACAGTTTCATATTTATCCATATTCCATATATTTTAACCTTTATTTATCTTTCCATTATCATATTCAATCAGTTAACAGCTCAATTTTGTCATGTACAGGAGTAAACCACATATCATATCCTGCCTGTTTCTGTCAGTTCTATTAATATTAATGGTATTACTGTTGATTTGTTTGTTACCAATGCCTGCCTCAAATGCCATTTGTCAGCCACAGGATATGGTAGGATATAAATTAAATAAATAATGGTCAAACTATTAAATTCATTTTTAAATGAATAACATAAACATCTCCTTAAAAGGGAACTAAGCCAGTGAGCTATCATTGCTCCAACACTGGAAGTTTCTAAGAAGATGTTGAAGATGTCTGAAATGGTGTAGGGTTTCCTGCCTGGTCCCTTCCAACTCTGTTATTCTATTCTATTCTATTCATTAAGGAATGTGAGAGAAGTAATATACTGGATTGGTTTTTTAGATGCTACCTATTTTCTTATAGACATCATAAATATTATACTTGTCATTTTCATCAAGCAAATTTTGAACTACCTTGATTTGTGACCAATTTGTCTAACGACTACTCAAAGTTACAGCAGCACTGAAAAAAAGTGACTCAAGACTGTTATTGCATTTACAGCCATAGCAACATCCCAAGATCATGTGATCACCATTTGTGAATTTTGAGTAGCTTCCAACAAGCCAAGTCAATGAAGAAAGTCACATTCCCTTTACAATTGCAGCAAAAAGGTCATAAATTGGCCATGATTCACTTAACAACTGCATCATTTAGTGACCAATGTTCTGATCCCAACTGTGGTCATATGTTGAAGACTGCCTATGCTAGGGATTAATTCCATTCTTTCAATTTCTAGTCTGTGTTGCTAAAGAAGGAGGTGGAATCTTCTTAAGGGACTTATAACCTCCAAATATGCTTTTTGTTCATTCTGAATATTTTTAGGCTATGCTGTAATCACACTTAGAAAGTGTTACAGTGAATTATTGAAAAACAAAACAAAGGACAAGATACAAGAATCAGGCTTTGGGCTGGAGCTTCCCAGGACACCCAATTCTCCCTTTCTGGATGCAATAGTGTACATAGGGTGTTTTTTCTGTGATGGATAAAGCATGTGGGGAAACTTAAAATGTCAAAATAACTTGTAGAATAGTATTTTGATGTATTCATTTTGCTTGCTTGAATGCACATAGTTTAGTAATTGTAAATGCAATGAGAACTTGAATTAAGTGGACGTTTGGGGAATGGAAGTCTGGGATCTCCCAATGTCTTGTTAAATCAAAAACTAGGTCACTTGTAGCAATTTACATCAACAGAATAATGCTATCATTACACAAATGATACAAATAATTGTAAGCATTGTAAAATTAATACTTTGTCCATAATTTGGGGGAGATGCCTAGGCAGAAATATGGTTCATTGCATTCAGCCTGTTAAATAGAGATGTTAAATCAAGGTTTCATTGTACTGAACTATATTTTGATGTGACACACACACCCCTAAAAGGGGGGCTGGAACAATTATTGTCATTGTGTCCTTAACATGATTTTCTAAAAATGCCATTTGCAGAAACACCCTTGTCAGCTCTTTGGACAATAAGGCTCTATTGTGTTTTTCCCTCACTGAAACATACTTTTTTTTGTAGTGGTGATTGAGCCTTACTTTGCTTTGAGGAGGACATTTGTTTTTAAAGAAACTATAGCAATCCTAAAAAAATATTTTATCATTTACTTTGTTTTATTGTTTTGTTTACATCTTTTGCAATGTTCCCTCTAAGGTGCATGGCTGCGCGGCCGCGCACGTGGCAAGAAAACACCACGCAGCAGTTTTCAACTGCCACAGGCTCCAGAAGCTGGGGAGGTCCTTTGCAGGTGGCTAGAACTGGCCGCCCGCAAAGGACCTCCCCGGACTTGTTTTTTTTTTATTATTATTAAAAGAGTTTTGTACAAACAGATTTTCCCCCTTTTCACCACCACCCCGCCATACAATATAAATCTCATACAAATGCTATACCCCCCCAACCCCCCCACCAAAATTCACTTTCAAATATTATACCAAATACTTTGCCCCCTCCCCTCCCCCATCTTAAAATAGATTACTCGTAACCCCACTCCTCCCAACAAACACAATATAAATTTCTCTTAGATTAATAACACATTGATCCCATTTTCTAAGCTAATTTAACATCTATAACTCTTAATATAAATTTCTCCTAGCATAACAATGTTTCATTAATCCCATCTTCTAATTTATTCATACATATATATTGCCCCACCCTCCACCCTAACCCTCCCCCACCTCCCACACAAACCCACCCCCCTGACTTCCGCTGTATACCACTCTAACAATTCCAAACATCCCATATACTATTTACTCTGATCATCTATCGGTCTAAACATTCTTACCTAAAGGCTACATAATAACTCCTAGTCTGGTATTTATTCTGTATATAATCAATCCATTTTGCCCATTCCTGTGTGTAATCCTCCTGTTTCTGAGCTTTTAAGAAAGCTGAAATTTTTGCCATTTCAGCGAACCCCGCCACCTTCTGAATCCATTGATCAATTGTCGGTAAAAAATCTTTTTTCCAATGTTGCGCAATCAACAACCTAGCTGCTGTGACCATATACAAGGCCAATTTTGTTTCCCCTTTGGTAAAATCCTTAGCTATACCCAATAAAAACATTTGCGGAGTGAATTGTATTCTTTTCTTAAATACATTCTGCATAACCCACCATATTTTTATCCAAAAAGCTTTAACCTTGTTACAAGTCCACCATACATGAAAAAAGGTAGCATCTAGACACCCGCATCTCCAACATTTTGGTTGAACATTTGGGTACATGCATGATAATTTTTTAGGATCTAAATACCATCTGTAAAACATTTTATAAAAATTCTCCCTTAAATTCTGTGACTGTGTAAATTTAACATTCTGAACCCATATTTTTTCCCACGTTTCCAACATAACCACTTCACCAAAATTCTGAGCCCATTTAATCATACAATCCTTAACCAATTCACTTTCTGAGTCTCTTTCTAACAGTACATTATATATTCTTTTAACTTGTTTTGGACCAGTCTCTTTTATCTGCTTAATCAGTTCCACTTCTTTATCCATAAAACCGACCCTGCGATCTTCTTCCCATCTCTTCTGTAGCTGTATGTAATGTAACCAATTTAAAGTAATTCCTTCTTCCAACAGCTGTTCCAAAGTTTTTAACTTCCATTCGCCCCCATCAGCAATAAGCACATCTTTATATAAACAACCCCCGAGTGACTTAATATTCATAATCCCCATGGTGTCTGCAAGATCCAACCAAAGCGGTATTTTATAATCCCAAATTGGGCCGGTGCTTCTTCCATATTCTCATCAAGGCACTTCGGAGAACATGGTTGTTAAACACTTTATCCACCCTGTCTTCATAAAAAAGATATGCATGCCATCCCAGAACAAGATCATGGCCTTCTATATTCAGCAATTCCATTTTTGTTTTCCCAAACCAATCTGCTACATGCGTTAGTACCGCAGCTTCATAATATAATCGAAGGTTTGGGAGTCTGAGGCCGCCTCTTTCACGTGTATCTTGCATAATCTTCATCTTTACTCTCGGTTTTTTCTCCTTCCAAACAAATTTATTTAATGTTGTTTGCCAATTTAACAAGGTTTTATCTGATTTAAGCACCGGAATCATCTGGAATAGAAAGATAAATCTAGGTAGAATGTTCATTTTAATTGCTGAGATCCTTCCAAGCAAAGACAATTGTAACTTTTTCCACGCTTCAAGATCTTTCTGTATCTTTTGCCACAACACTTCATAGTTATTTGAGAAAAGTTTTGTATTTGATTCTGAAATTTGTATTCCTAAATATTTAACTTTAGAAACTATTTCAAAACCTGCTAAACTTACAAGTCTCTTTCTTTGAGTCTCTGTCATGTTTTTAACCATCATTTTCGTTTTGTTTTGATTTAGTCTAAACCCAGACACCATGCCAAATTCTACTATGATATTTTTCATCTGGATTATTGATTTCAAAGGATGTGAAAGGGTAACAACCAGATCATCGGCAAATGCTCTAGTTCTGTATTCCTTTTGCCTGATGGCTATGCCATCTAAGGATTTTGAGTCCCGAATTGCGTTCAACAAGACTTCCAAAGTTAAAAAATATTTTACCATTTACTTTGTTTTATTGTTTTGTTTACATCTTTTGCAATGTTCCCTCTAAGGTGCATGGCTGCGCGGCCGTGCACGTGGCAAGAAAACACCACGCAGCAGTTTTCAACTGCCACGCAGTGATTTCTACTGCCACAGGCTCCAGAAGCTGGGGAGGTCCTTTGCAGGTGGCTAGAACTGGCCGCCCGCAAAGGACCTCCCCAGACTTGTTTTGATGAGCACGGGCGACTGACGGTAGTTGTGAAGCCCCAAAGCCCCCACCGCCACCGGAATAACTGCTGCCACCTCCTCCTCATCTAACAGCACTGCCGGATTTGCCGCCCGGCACTGTGGCTGAGGTGAAGCCGCCAATGCTCCAGCCGGCATCCCTGCATGTGGCAGCAGCGCCTCCCCCTCTGCTCGGAGCACCTGAGCTGAGCCCCGCGTCACCCCTGCCCCCTCCTCCTCCTCTGTGCTTTTGAGAAGCCATGAGGCTGCAGGAGCCAGTAGGAAGGCGACGGAGGGGTAGGAGCAGGGGGGGGAAAGGCCTCATGGCTTCTCAAAAGCACAGCAGAGGAGGAGGGGCAGGGGTAACGTCGGGCTCAGCTCAGATGCTCTGAGCGGAGGGGGAGGCACCACTGCCATTCGTGGGGGCACCAGTGGGAGCTTTGCCGGCTTCACCTCAGCCGCAGCACCAGGCAGCAAATGTGGTGGTGCTGTTGGAGGAGGAGGAGGAGGAAGAGGTGGCAGCAGTTATTCTGGTGGCGGCGGAGGCTCGTCGGCATCTTCAGCGGCAGCCCTGCCCACAATGAAGAAACCAAAGATGGAGCAGATCCATGTAGATGACGTCGCTGCAACATGACTGGAGGAGGAATTCTGGGAGTTGAAGTCCACAAGTCTTAAAGCTGTCAGGTTTGAAGACCCCTGCGGTTTTTTTTTGTTTTGTTTTTTTTGCTAAAGGGTTAGGGGTGCAAGGATCTTGTAACTTGACAGCTTTAAGACTTGCACACTTCAATGCCAGAGTTCCTGAGCCAACATGACTGGAGGAGGAATTCTGGGAGTTGAAGTCCACAAGTCTTAAAGCTGTCAAGTTTGAACACCCCTGGGGTTTTTTTTTTCTAAAGGGTTAGGAGTGCAAGGGTCTTGTAACTTGACAGCTTTAAGACTTGCATGCTTCAAATGCCAGAGTTTCTGAGCCAACATTTTGGTTGCTAAGCACGAGCATTGTTAAGTGATACTGATATTATATAACACTTTGAATTAAGCGGGTACCTTGAAGAAACATAACTTTTGAGTTTCAAATAATACTGATTTCGTTGTTGTCTTAGGTGACATCTGTGAAAAAAATTCAGGTGCTCAGGCATGAAAATGTGCCGCTCAAACACTATACTTTTCTGCTCACATTGAAAAAAAATTAGAGGGAACATTGATCTTTTGTCACCATTGTTAAGCATATTTGGCATCCTTTTGTGATGGGAGAGGTAGGTTACAAATTCAAAATCCCTTCTTGGTAAGCAACCTTAGCATTAAGGAATATTCTGCTCTGGTAAGTACAGCTAATCTAAACTCTCAGGTTGTGTTTAGAAAGAGTAAATATATGGTTTTATTACAATGTACTTTTGTCCCCTAGAAGGGCAGATGTGCCACCATTGCATTTTATTTTACTTCAGGAATAAAGTATTTTTTATCTTTTTATTTCCTTTCATAAATAAAGTATTTACTTCATGAATAATAAAAATGCTTATATTAATGAAAAATCCTTCTGTTTGGGTGAGAGTGGACAGCTGTATTCAGACAGGATCTTTGCATTTCCTCAAGGTGTAATTTTTCTGCAAAATACAAAATAACCCATTTTAGCCTGCCAAAATGAACAGGTGGATCATAACAGAATGTCCTGACCTCTACCCAATTGTCCTGTTGCTCAGATTCTTTTTCTTCCTAGCTCTTATTCACTGCTCTCAGACACAACTATAAATGAGAGGTACAGTACTTTCAAAACATATGCCTTTCTTTTTTCAGTGCCCTTATCATTTTGAGCGGTCACTAAGTGAAGTGTTATAAGTCAAGGACTACCTGTACTAGTACTCATTTCCCTTGTTCCTGTCCATGTTTATACTTATACCTGTTATCTTGTACATGTTTGACAAACTAAATAATTTTAAAAATAAAATAAAATTTAAATCGGAGATCACCAATTTAATTTAAATTGCAGATGACACCAAGCTGGCAGGAATAGCCAACACTCCAGAAGACAGGCTTAAGATACAGAAGGATCTTGACAAACTTGAACATTGGGCACTATCTAATAAAATGAAATTCAATGGTGAAAAGAGTAAGGTTCTACATTTAGGCAAGAAAAACGAAATGGACAGGTACAGTACAGGTGGTACCTTCCTCAATAGTAGTAACTGTGAGAGGGATCTTGGACAACCATTTAAATATGAGCCAGCAGTGTGCAGCAGCTACCAAAAAAGCCAACACAGTTCTAGGCTGCATCAACAGAGGGGTAGAATCAAGATCATGTGAAGTGTTAATACCACTTTATAATGCCTTGGTAAGGCCACACTTGGAATACTGCATTCAGTTTTGGTTGCCACAATGTAGAAAAGATGTGGAGACTCTAGAAAGAGTGGAGAGAAGAGCAACAAAGATCAGGGGACTGAAGACTAAAACATATGAAGAACGGTTGCAGGAACTGGGTATATCTAGTTTAATAGAAAGAAGGACTAGGGGAGATATGATAGCAATGTTCCAATATCTCAGGGGTTGCCACAAAGAAGAGGGAGTCAAACTATTCTCCAAGGCATCTAAGGGTAGAACAAGAAGCAATGGGTGGAAACTAATCAAGGAGAGAAGCAACTTAGAACTGAGGAGACATTTCCTGACAGTTAGAACAATTAATCAGTGGAACAGCTTGCCTCCAGAAGTTGTGAATGCCCCAACACTGGAAGTCTTTAAGAAGATGTTGGATAGCCATTTGTCTGAAGTGGTGTAGGTTTCCTGCCTAAGCGGCAGGGGCTTGGACTAGAAGACCTCCAAGGTCCCTTCCAACTCTGCTATTGTATTGTATTGTATCACCAGAAGATGCTAGAGCTATAGGCTATACAGGAATTTAAAAAGAAACCCAAGAAAAAATTAATGGCAAACTGTTACTTCAGGTCCCCCAAAATCAAAGAATGCACATGCTTATGGAGAGGCCAACTCAGTTCTAGTTCCTGCTGCTAGCCCTCGACCGCGGTGGCAGGGAAATTCCAGGGGATCTGACAAATTACAAGCGAGTCCCAGCCCCCGAGTGGGAGGCGTAACGGGGAGCAGAGAGGAAAGACCCCTGAGCACGTGATTCCCGACCGCGTGGTTTTCCTATCAGGCACCGGGGCTGTCCGTCCGTCCGTCCCCCACCCTCCGCTGGAGCCTCGCTCTCTTCAGACGGATCCATCGCCTCGGGCTGCCTTCGAAGGGCTCGACCGTGAGGCTCGGCTAATCAATCGCTGAAGCTGAGGCTCTCGCAGCGGGCGGGATCACGCGCTCTGCGCTCGGCACATTCTTGGCGCCGCCGCCGTTGCAGCTGCAGAGCAGAAATTGCCGCCTCTTTCTCGAGACTCAGCGGGAAGCGTTCCCGGGGGGGCGTCGAGGGGTAGCTATGGCGGAGCCCGCGGAGAAGCTATACCGGGCCGAGTACGCCAAGAGCGGGCGGGCTTCCTGCAAGAAATGCAAGGAAAACATCGCCAAGGATTCGCTCCGCCTGGCCATCATGGTGCAGGTAGGGACTCTACCTTCCCTCTAAGCAGGCTTAAGAGTCTATGCCAAGCTCTGCAAGGCTTTCACCCTAGGCCACCCAGGCCCGGGAGCGCCACGTTGCCTGCAGAAGCGAGCGATCAATCGTCTTTGTGGCCGCCCCTCGATGCATCTGTTACCCTCCCGCCGCTGCCTTTGCGCCTGATCCCCTGGATCGGTTCGATTCCGTTTTGCTATGCGCCACCCAATGGGTCAAGGCAGCTGAAGGATGCGGAGCGCAGCGCAGGAGGAACCGCCCTTTCCCTTTCATAGCTTCCCTTCTTGCGGGGATCTTCCAAAGATGCCAGTTGAAATCATTTTATGATCCGGTCGCCTTAAACTGCATGTCTCTTAGCTTTTCACTGAGGAGGAAGTTCTTTGGGGGTTTTACGTCTAGGTGGGGAAATTTGAGCTGACAGTAGTTCCCACGTTATCCCATTAGGACCCCGGGGTTTAGCTGCTCGTCCTGCAGTGGGCGGGGGATATCATCTTTTTTAATCACAACCAAGTCCAATATCCTGTTTTTTCACTATTTCGCACATTTTCACCATACAATTTTACAATACAACCCTCCTAAAGGTTTGTTCAGAAGTGCACAGTTCCGAATAAATGTTTACACAACTTTGAATGTAATGAGGCTTTTCCTTAGGATTAGCAAATTTCTTGATCCTGATGCCTAGTCTAGTTGGAACAATCATAAATTGGACGGGGCTAACATATGGAATTGTTATCTTTGAGTTGGAGGGGATTTTAAAGCCTAGAATTTAGGACAACTGTTACTTTGTTAAAATAGTCATGCTCTGCAATCATATTTTTCAATCTGTACTTTGGAATCTGAATTTGAATGCTACATTCTTCAGTGGGGCATAGTCTTCAAGCATACAGTTTTGACTCTAGTCTGATGTGTTGCCAAGAACAGTATATAGGCAGATCTATTGAGTGAGGAGTTTGTTTAGCCAAGCAATTCTGCATCCTTCCATCTCTCGGTAGTTTACTATTTTTGCAATAAACCTGTGGATTTGACTCCATTTGACATAATAATAAAATAATGTAATTGGTAATCCTGACAATTTGTAGCTCACTAAAGGCAGCTTAATTGCAATAGGGTGAAATCAAATAAATGGAATAATAATGATACTACCAGTATATGGTGTGATGTCTTCAAACCTATTGTTGTGGAATGTGTACTATATTCCATTCTCTGAGGAGCATGCAAAGGCATTTTGTTCATAACTTCTTACCTAGAAAGTAGGTCAGGCAGAGAGCAAGCAGCTTTAGATGTACTAGCAGGGGAACAGCGAGATGATTAAGTTTCTTATTCTTGGCAGGTAGATGAACTTTGCTACAGAAAACTACTGCTGGATATAATTGTGCATGCTGAGTTATTTTGTAGGCCCTTAGCATCTCAAGTACAAAAAAAACCAAACCTGCCCCGAAATGGAACAACCATTCACTGGTTAATGACATTCTGTAATGAAGACTGCATTATGAAAGAAATAAGCAAACAAACTTGGTAACAGTGGAAACAACAATTTATATGGGGAAAATTGATGATCACAGAACCATTTTGCTGGATTACTTGTACAGTTGCCTAGTAACTATTATTATTTATTACAGTACTGTTTAATACATTTCTGGTTTAACTAAATCTGTAGTAATGTAAATCTATTAGCAACAATACTGTAATAGACAACTTCATTCCATTTTAGCTTCCATTTTACTTTTTCATTGTTTCATTGTTATGAAATGTTTTGCTTTATCGTTTTTGTTTTTTATTAAATGTTTTTGAAAGGGAAAACTGTGAGTGCCAAATTAGATTACACTTTGATATATATTGATATTTATGATTCAGAGGCTTCTTCCCCTAAATGCCTTGTACTCTTAATCTGAAAGTTCAGCAATGATCCATACACAATAATATATAAAAGTATATAAAACTAAATATTTGGTAATCAGCGATACTCTATTTTAGGGGTGTCAAACTCAATTTCATTGAGGGCCGCCTCAGGGTTGTGTTTGACCTTGGGGGCGTGGCCAGCTCTATATCACTTATGTCGATGTGCCTGTGGTGGCCTGAGCAGTCTGCTAGCGAAAATGGGCTCCTGAGCACCATTTTCAGCTGTGACGGCCTCCTGCAACCCTCTGCCAGCGAAAATGGAGCTTGGGAGAGCTACCTGCGGCCCTCCCACGTTTCGTTTTTTTCTGCCAAAGACACCATGGGCCAGTCCTTTGCTGTTTCCATGGTAGCTCTGCGGGCCAGATCGAAGCACCCCACTGGCCAGATGCAGGCCCGGAGCCTTGGGTTTGACACCCCTGCTCTATTTGATGGTTGCGTCCTAATTGCTGCCACAAAAAAAATGGACACGATATTGCAGATACTGTCATTGTAATCAGAAAGTTAAAAATGTATATACCAAAGATCTGTCTGTCTAGGATGCTGTTCCAAGATAGATGAATAGCATGAATTCCATAGATCCCTATAAAAAATTATGGTGCCGTATTATGTGAGTGATGGTTTTGATTTTTCAAATGCATGAGCCAAGGTTTTTTTGAATATGTACCCAGAAATAAAGTGAATGGCAAGATGTTACAATGTGTGCCTTTGGTTCTGGGAACCTTGGGATCCAGGTTCTGTTGTTGTTAAAGTGCCTACTGATCTCCAGTTGATATTGCACATGCTTTATCCTCTGAAGGACTATATGATTGACCTAAGTGTAATCCATTGTGAGGAGGTTCTCCATGTAAAGGCCATAAGAAGCTAGTTTGGATTCTGCAAGACCACTCCGACTTAAATTAGATTTCTTTGTCATTGCAATGGTTGGGAAGAGGCTGGTTGGGAAAAATCAGATTTTTAACCAGTATCTCATTGTAGCTCAAATTTTTAAAACAAACACTTTAGTTCTGTGTAAGTAGTGTTACATCTCCAAATTCTTATTAAAGCCTGAGCAGAAGGAAGCAAAAGGAATAAAAGAATCACAATTACTTCTGGATGTTATAGAAATCTGAATTGATAATCACTATTGATAATAACTGCATATGGGATGTTATAGAAACGAAAACAGTACTCATAGATGGGCATAAGTTGCTTATTTATAAAATGTATTAGCCGCCCATCTTGCCACACAGTAACTCTCGGTGGTTTACAATATTAAAAAATAAAACTATATAATTTATAATAATATAAATACAATACTATAAAATCAACCCAGCTAAAAAGATGGGGGGGGGGGGAGAATATGATAAGAGGGAAAGAGGCAGGAAGCTGTTGTTATTCAATCAACCACCCAAAACATGAAGCCCATCTGTTGGTGCTCCAAGGCAACTGGCTAAGCCAGATCTTTAAGCTCTTACAGGTCAGGAGGGCTGGAGCTGACCTCACTCCATTTGACTGTACCCAAACAAAGCATCTGCAAAACTGGAAAAATGTATGAAATAGGAAGGTGTATGGAACTGTGACTCTTATTAATAAATACTTTTTGTCTGGATTCTAATTGTACTGTATGGGCACTACTTCTTAACCCAATTCAGTTGTATCAGTTTTCATGCCTGAGATTCTTCCCCCCATTCTTTCTTTTCAGTCCCCTATGTTTGATGGCAAAGTACCTCATTGGCACCACTATTCTTGCTTCTGGAAACGAGTTCAGCTGCTATCCCATGCTGATCTGGATGGCTTCGCAGAACTCCGTTGGGATGATCAGGAAAAAATTAAAAAACACATAGAAAGTGGAGGAGCTGCAACAGGTAAGCTATTCACTGATGATAAAAAGGGGAAAGACTGTTGGGTGAACCATTGACTTGAGCAGGTTTAGGAGCCTGTCATTTTTATGCTGAGAGCAGACTTCATCAAAATGTTAGAAGGTCTCCAAAATATAATTGCTTAAGAGATTCTTTAGAAGTAAGTTTCAATGAATTACTATTGCTCTCACTCTCTGGGGTCACTCTTGCATGTTCTAGAAAACATTAACTGCAACCAAAAATTTCTCTCTCTTAGACTAGTCTTAAAAAGTCTGTATTTATTCCTGAGCAAATCTAACTGATTTATGTATCTTATTTCTGTTGTCCCAGGGGATTTTTTAAAATTAGAACCTAAAAATTATTCCTTTCCTCTTTTTTTTTCAGGCAAAGGTGGTGGCCAAGAAGGAGGTGGCGAACGTGGCAAAAGTGAAAAAAGTTTAAATGATTTTGCAGCAGAATATGCAAAATCCAATAGAAGTACTTGCAAAGGTTGTGAACAAAAGATAGAAAAGGTAAACATGGGTAGCTCTCTGTGTATAAGGATGTAAACATTCACACAAAGATACACAAACACTGTTTTTAATGGCAGAAATGTTTTCTAAAGCAGTGATCCCCAACCCCCCCAGGCCACAGCTCACTACCAAGCCATGAGCTGTTTAAAACCAGGGCACCCAAAGCGATGGGCGAATATGCATATATCCCCCCTTACGTAAGTAGCGGGAGAGTGCATGCATGTGTTTTCTGCTGCCGCTTGCGCAAATGGAGCTACATATGTGCTTGGCCGCCACTTGTGCTGAACCATTCCCTCCCTCCATGTGCTAGTCTGCAAAGCTGGAAAGCATTTCTCCAAATCAGAGGATTTCTGGTTATTTTTAAGACTTCCCAAGTTTAATTTTTGTCTTTAAATCTTAGATTATGGTCTAAATATGGTCCCTTGAATAACACATTAATTGAATTCATTTATGATTATATAATAATTGAAGAGACAAGATCAGAAATTGAAATTTTATGTGGTCTAGATTTAATTTGTTTAAAAATTAAATGTAATGGCTTAAATAGTGCTAAACTAAAAGCTTTGACATTGAAGAAATATTGTGATCTGAAATCTTGAAATTTTAATAGTTCTGTCTTATTCCTGAAGTAATTTTGTCCTTCTACTGTGTTTCCCCGAAAATAAGACGGTCTTATTTTCTTTTGATTCCCGAAATAAGCGCTTGGTCTTATTTTGGGGCGGTCTTATTATTTTTCAGCTGTAGGAGGCGGCGACCGTGGTCACCTCATGGCTGCTGCTGTGTTGCAATATTTTGGGGAGGGCTTATTTTCAGGGAAAGAGGGTAATTTTTGGTCTTTATAGTAACACATAGTATCTATCCATCCGTCTGTTGGCAATCTATTCAGTTTAAAGAAACAAAGAATAGAGAGGTGTGTGTGTGTGTGTAAGTAAAAGAGAAAAATTATAAACAATTTATTTGGGAATGATAGAATCTGTTTATGTTCAAGAATAGCGATCATCCAGTGGTAAGTTTCAATTTATTTTACCACTGGATCACTCACTCGCGCGACTCTTCTGCGCATGCGCAAAAGCATCCAGGTGGGTGGGTGGAGTCTCCCACCGCCGCCACTACCGGTTTGCCCGATCCAGGCGAACCAGCAGAAACCCACCTCTGGACTCATCCCACTTTTATTTCAGAAATAAAGTTCTTATTAATGTGTTTTTTGGAAACACTGATTTTAACTTTCAGAAACAGTAAAGAAAACCCCAACTACATTATTCTGAATTATTATTAATACAATAAAATAAATAATATTAAATTTCTGGCTTGAAACCTTAGTAGGCAATTGGTTAACTTTGTTTGTGAGTTTATTTCTAATTTCTCTTCCTGTCTACCCAGGGTCAGATTAGAATCTCAAAGAAAATGGTGCTTGCTGAGAAGCCACAGCTGGGGATGATAGACAATTGGTACCATCTTGCCTGTTTCAGTAGTCGCAGAACAGATCTGGGTTTTCTTCCTACCTTTAATGCCTCTCAGATCCAGGGCTTTGAGCAGCTAAAGGCAGAAGACAAAGAAACTCTAAAGAAGCAACTGCCCTCTGTCAAGACTGAAGGGTATGTAGAAGATGCCAAAAAGGTGCATATCATGCTATTTGATTTTGAACATTGTATGACAGATACTTCTTTTTTATTTTTTTATTTTTATTTACAAACATAAAAAATACACACACACAGAACTTAGACGTGCGCTACATTTACACAATACAGTACAAACAGGAACTTACATACATACATACATATATGCTGGTCTTGTTGTATTCAGGTCTTTTCCTGTGTAAGATTGAGATTGTCTTGGCAAGGTTTCAGCGAGGTCTCACTCACCATCTTCAGGCTGGGTTTTGGGCTTAAAGTGTGATCGGAGCTACCGTCTTTCTATAAATCTTGGTGGTGGGGTGTGGAGTGCTGGCTTTGTTTCAGTAAGTGGAATGATTGGTTGTGTGGTTGTATCATGATTGGTTGATTGGTGCTGGCTGTGTGTCCATTGTTGTTTCGTGTTGTAATGGCCTGGGTGGTGGGTGGGGCTCGTTTGTGAATGCTTAAGTCTTGCATCTTTCCACAAAGCCATTGCACTGGCACTTAAGAGACTGGAGATCATGTACCAATTTTTATAGAGAATTGAAAGTGAAAATAATGGCAGTCACTGAGCAAAGACTAGAATGAAGGCGATTCTGAAGGGAATGTTTTCCTTAGAATCATTTAATTCCAAATCCTCATGCTATTGAATTTCCCATTTTGATTTTTTTCAAAATGACTCCATACAGGAGATTTAATAGCAGTTGTTTGAGTTATTTCAGGATTGCTGCAATAAAAACAAAATATTAACACCAATACACACACACACACACACACACACACACCACATAAGTGGCAGAGATACAGGTAGTCTTTGAGTTATGAATGTAATGGAGCGTGCTCATTCCATTCGTAACGCAAGGATTCGTGGGAGTGAATCTCGTACCTTGAATGGAATCACTCTCTCCTTTCGCCTACGCATTCTCTAATCCAATGCGAGGCTGGTTAAGTGCACATGAGGTATTTCAGGGTGGGAAAGGCCATGGGGGAGCCTATGATGGAACAGGCCACCTGCCTAAGACCATCCCAGGCCTCCCCAACCCACTGAAATACCTTATGCTCCCCACAATTCCTCCCCCCCCCCCCAACTTACCATGCTGGATCACTGGTGCAAAGATCTAGCAAGCTGTCTCCTCAGAAGAAGCCTCTCAGCCGCATGCACCCCTCTGCAGCTTCTTTTAGGCCTGCACAGGCCTCGCCTGGCACATTGCAAGCCAAAATGGAGCTCCGCAGGCCTTGCCCAGCACATTGCAGGCTGAAATGGAGGTCCAAAGGGGCAGATAATTCTTAAAATGTTGATTGCTTTCGATGCAAAATCTGGCCCCAGACTCAAATCTAGATCTTGTTAGTTTTTGCAAAATTGAAAAGCTTTTAGTACTGACACCACCACTGTATAATTTTTGACCAGGATGGGAAGTTTGCTATTGTAATGGTTGAAACACTGAAAGATAGATGTCACTTTCTGGACCTAGTTTCCATCAGTTTTACCGATAGGATCTTGCCTAACAGAAGAAGAAAAAAGAATGTGTAAAAAAAAAAATCCCTTGTTAGAAATGAAAGGGGAGGTTTGTGGTTACATAAGGGTTAGCTGAATTTCACAATTTTCTAAACCATAAAATATTGTTTTACAAACCACAGTGTGGTTCAATTTGCTGCGGCTTCTTTGAAGGACAGTAATCTAATATCTGTTTTGGGGGATCGGCATCAAGTTATTCCTTCATTGTTTGCATCAACCTGTTATCCAAGTACATCCAAAATATAAACATTGACAAGATGTCCAATTCAACAGAAACTAGTCTTGCTCATACCCCACAATGATGGTCTGATTGTAGGCTGCTGGAGAGGATGTGCTCTAATATTTGTAGTGTTTTTATTGTGCCTTTTGAATGGTGGGTGAATATAGTTTATCTCTACTGATGGCTGATTTGTCTGAATGCAAAGCTTTCAGAAATTCCCTAGCATTTTTTTATTCTTCTTGATTTATTAGCATGCTTACAGTTTCCCAGTTGAAACTATGAGTCTACCCTATGTGTTATGAAATTAAGGAGCTTTCATTGGATTCTCTGAATGTTAGTTGATGTTTATGGATGTGCTGTGCTGTTCTTCTGCCTGTCTATCCACATAGTGGCTGTTACAGTCCTTATATTGTACATTGCAAACCACTCCTGTTTTTGTCTTCTTGGGCTATTGGATTTTTTGGCTTATTTAAGAAATTTTGGAGGACTTTATTGTGGTAAAGTGATGATTTGTGACTGTAATAGTCTGTTGTTTCTGAGATGTTTTTGATGTATGCTAATGTTATCCTTTTCATAGCTTGTGTTGATTGTTTTGTAGTGGGTTGAGTGGTCACACACTTTTCGATAAAAATTGAATGTTTACCCATTTTGTTGGAAGATGTTATATAGGTGATCTGTTTCCTTTTTCTGGTGTTCAGGGTTTCTGCAGTGCATTTGTACTAGTCAACTTTTCTATGTAATCTCTGTTCCTTAATGAAATGCTATGGATACTTGTATTGAACATAAACTGACAGCCAATGTAGGGTAAGTTCTGGTTCAGGATTGGGAAAAGCAGAAAGAAAGGCAAACTATACCATCCTAAGCTTCTAAAAGAAAGGTTGGTATCTTTGTGTCTTTGCATATTTGTGTATATACACTATATAAACTCACTGTGTACAATCACTCAACTGTATACCGAATTAATCTTATATATGTTAAAAGAAATAGAGGAAATAACATCAAATAACTCTCCTTAGCACACTATGTATTATTTCTTTTCAGAAAGAGAAAAGGAGATGAGGTGGATGCAAATGTAATCTCAAAAAAGAAACCCAAGAAAGAGAAATTATCAAAACAAGAAAAGCTGCTAAAGGTTTGTTTTGCTATGACTAATTAGTTTCATTTAAAGCACCTTTGGATGATGAAATCAAAATACCCTGAGAGCAATTCGACTTCTTGATGGAGACTGCTCTCTTCTGCATTGTCACCGTTCTGAATATGATTTGGCCCTGAAGAATGCTTGAAGTAAGTGGAATGTGGTAATGCTGAAGGAGCTGACAGTGTTACCAACTTTCATTTAGAATCAGTCTCATATTTTGGTAGCTTGGCTTAACTGCAAGTCAAGTCGCAGTGAGAAAGTGATAGCCTGAAATAACCTTCTGGTTATTCCAAATATCTAAAAGCAATTTCTTACATCCTGTTTCTTGAACCATCATCCAAATAATATTCATGTAGGGATACAAACAACGGCACTGAATTATATAAACTTAGTCTGTTCTGTAAGCCTGTCACCCATGCCTCTTATTATTCTTAGTAGAAAGGTGTTGGAAAGAAATCTTAAATGTGATACTTTGCACATTTTTTTTTACCTACAGGATCAGACAGAACTGATTTGGAATATCAAAGATGAGTTGAAGAAAGCCTGTTCTACCAATGACTTGAAGGAGCTCCTGATAGCCAACAAGCAAGAAGTTCCTTCTGGGGAAGCTGCTGTGAGTTGAGCTCCATTTTATTTGACATTTTGTGTGGAAATGAGGAAAGAGAAAGAAGAAAAAGAGTTTGTATTTATTTATCTATTTGAACACACATATACACAGACATTAAGCTGCTTCTTTTTTAAACAAAGTTTTTTATTTATTTTTTATTACATATTTTAACTTCTTTTATGAACAAAGTGTTGTCCTGGTTTGCCCCCCCCCCTCTACATCTTCTATTATGCATATTACATTTTACATCATATTTCCATTTTACATTTCAGCCATCTTATTTTTGTTCCATGTTATCCCGCTTAGTTTAATTTTTTTCTTAATATATAAACAATATCCTTTTGCCTCTCAAAGTTAATCAAATTTAATATATCATTTCCATCTATTATTCTGTTTTACTATTAGTAATACATATCCACATTGAGCTTTTTCTAAATATTAATGCTCGTGCAAATTTAATTGAAGTGAGATGAATGCATGCAGCCTTCAAAGATCTCCTTCAAGAGATGCTTAAAAACTTGTTTTGCCTAAGGCCTTGGCCTAGGATGGGTAGCAAGGCTCTTACAGGACTATGTTGTATCCTCTTAGGTTGTCCCTCTCTTCTGTTGGATATTTCATTCTATTTTAAACATGCATCATTCATCTTCCTTTGTTTTAGTATTCCATGCTGCCCAGAGTTATCATGAAGTGGGGTGGCCTTATATACATTTCATTAATAAGGTAAAAGCAGTCAGAGAAACATGACTTGGTCCTATTAACACAAGTAGAATTTAACATCCATTCATTCAGCGATTATTCAGAGTTGCAGCAGCGCCGAATGCGAATGACGGCTCCTCATAGTTGTAGCTGTCGCAATAGCTTCATGGTTACTTGATTGTCTTTTGGGACCTTCACTGCCAGCTTCTGACAAACATTAGTCATTAGAAAAACTGACAAATGGCAGTCCTGTGATTGTGGGATGTTGTGACTCCACATGATTCACCTAATAAAGGCAACAAAATCTGCCAGAATTGCTGTCCTAAGTCAGCGTGGTCACATGATATTATACCTTATGACAGCATCACGTAGCAATTGAGCTCCTTACCCCGATTGGCAAGTAAGGATTACGTCTAATGAAATTTAACTTTCTAGGGTGGGTTTTAATGGTTTTGATAAAGAGTATTAGGAAGCAAGGGTGGCATCTTAAAGGCAGTCTGTTGCCAATATAGGTAGTTTTTAACATACGGACATTTAATGACTGTCCAAAGTTATGACAGCTCAGAAAGGGTGCTTTACACTCTAAAGAATTTCTGGTTATCGTAAAATGCTATGTTCCATTGCCCTTGACAACCTGTATGCACATGGGAACTTGTCTCAAGATGGTGATTTGCAATCTTCTCTGCTGGCTTCCCCAGAAATTCAAAGAGGAAGCTAGCTGGAAAATCACAATCTCCTACTTCCTGCCAAAAGATTTCCCCTCCCCTCCATGCACCAGGGGTTGAGGGCAGAAACCAGGCTACAGAATTGGAAGTGTGGACCTTTGGGATTCCTGCTTCATCTCTCCAGCCCAGTTCACAAGTTCTCTTACGCACGTGGAGGGAAGGGGAACTCATGTGCTAGGCTGGAGAGATGAAGTGGGAATCTTTGTGATCCCTGCCTTGCTTCTGCAGCCCAGCGCATCAGCTCCATTCTCCAGTGGAGGGGAGTTGCCAGCCCTCCTTTGGTAGGCAGCTCTTTTGCTGTCTGTTTAATGACCCACATGGTTGCTTATCCACAGTTGGGAGTGCCAAGATTGCAGTAGATCACTGAAGCAGTCACAGTGTCTTGCCCAACAACTGAGCCCCTGGTCGCAGTTGTGGTTGAAAGTCAAGGTCTACCTGTAAGTGTATCTTAAACAATTATGGGGAAGTCAGAAATAGAATAGAATTAAGGAGTCGGAAAGGGTTATTAAACAGTCATTTAAATGCTTCTACTAAGTTCTTGGAATATGAAGGTCATGATGTAATTGATAACAATGCTGCATTTTGTCATATAGTTCTGATGATAAACAGATATGGGGTAGTATTAGCATGTGACTACAGACTGTTATAACCTGAAGCACAGGTTCTGCTCTTCATGAACCACAGGTGTTTCTCTGGTAAGAAGTGCCATGCTGAATTATACCAACGGCCAGTTTAATTCCGATTCTGTTCTAGCACTAGTTATTGGAATGCCTATAAGAAATACACAAGCAAACCATTGTGTAGTACCCACGTACCCAGATTTTCCAACAAACAATATCGAGATGCATACAGCCTTTGGTAGTTGGAAGAATACACAGCCATCCAATTTTGCAAGCTGTTGATGCCATTCCCCTATTCATAGATGGAATTCCTTCATAAAGTTGTCCAAATGAGTGACACTGTGTACTTCAGGATTTTGTAGTTACTGGTGCATGTTTGAACTTTTTTTTTTCTTTGCCATGAATATCTCACCATTTGGTTTAATTTGAGTGATAAAGCTAGTACCGTGTTTCCCCCAAAATACGACCTGTCCGGAAACTAAAGCCTTGCCATATTTTTCGCGTGGGCAAAAATATAAGCCCACCCCCGAAAATACCCCCCCGGCCACCACCACCCCTTCAGCCAGGCAAAGCACCACTCACTGACCTAGCGTTATCCCAAAAGCACCAAGTCGCAGGAGCGGGGGGGGGGGGGGCGAGTCTTCCAGCATCGGCTGCTCTAGGAGTGCTCTCTATGGTGGGACAGCTGCCGGACAGAGAGTCTTCCGGACAGGGAGTCTTCCAGCAGCTGGCCCACCATAGAGAGCACTCCTAGAGCGGCCAATGCTGGACGACTTGGCCCTGAGTTTTGGAGTTTAGAAGTTATGCTCGGAGCGGGGCAGCGGCGGGCAGCGGTGGTGCCCTGGGAGAGCTGTGCAAGGACTTGGTGAGGCTGCGGGCGGAACAGGCACTCGCGCAGCTCCCCTCTCCAGCCGGGCAGAGCTCCATGCACTGACCTAGGGGGTATCCCGAATGTGCCAAGCTGGGGGACGGGCAGAGTGCCACATGGCTTGGCACCTTAGGGATATCACCTAGGTCAGTGAATGGCGCTCTGCCTGGTTGGAGAGGGGATTTGCCGGGCGGCTGCTTGTGAGCATGGTTACCTCATGGCTGCTTCGCCCCTGAGGCTGTGCCCGGCTCTTCGGGAGCCAGTTCACAAGGGAGCAGCCACCCGGCAGCCCCAAAACCATAAGCCCTCCCTGATAATAAGCCCAAGGCCATATTTCGTGGGGCAAAAGAAAATAAGCCCCTGTCTTATTTTCAGGGAAACACAGTATTATGAAAAGAGAAAAACAGTTGTAAGCTTTCCTTAAAAGGCAGTTATTTCAGCAGTTTCCCCCCCTCCCATTTTTTTTTACCTTTTCCTGCACTTTAAAACAACGGAAGCAATTTTCTAATATCTCCCCTCCCTCCCCGCTGAAAGGGTAGCCAGAATTGAATAACATGTTTCAAGTGTCTCCCTTCATAGATGTGCTGACAGTTTTATATTTGGTTCTTTTCTTAAAAGACTCCCCAGCATGAAATGGATGCATCTTTCACAGGGATTCTTTGATGCCTACGTGGCTGGAGGTTATAGTACAATATTTGTAATGCAAAACATGCAGAAGCCACCAAAATGAACCGGCTGTTTTACTTCTGTATATATTATCTCTGAAATATAGTTTTGTACATCATTTTGCTTAAAGCAAGCTGGGAGAAATTCCAGTTTGATATCTAAATGAGCCCCTCGGGTTTCTTTGTCCAGTTCCAGGGCTGTCCTTCCTAGTCAGAAGAGAAAATAAGACTCAATAAGGTGAGGGACAGATGAGTCCATTCCCGGGAACTGTTCCTTAGGTTATTGTTGGCTTCTTGGACACTGCCACTTGTCAGTGAATAAAGGCTGGGCAAAGAGGAGTGACTCCTATAATTTTAGAGGAGAGCTCTGGTTGATATTTGTTTGACATCCTATTCTCTAAACAAGGCCTCTGTGGCATTGGGCATTACTCATTTTACTGTACTTCTTTTGCTTTTTCATTGCTTCAGATTTTGGACCGTGTTGCAGATGGGATGGTTTATGGAGCTCTGCTTCCCTGTGAAGAGTGCAAAGGACAGTTTGTGTTCAAGAGCAATGCCTATTACTGCACGGGGTATATTACAGGTTGGACCAAATGTGTTGCCAAGACACAGACGCCCGACAGGAAAGAATGGAAAATCCCAAAGGTAGGCTGGGAGGCCTGCTAAGCCTGTTGTCACATTGATTAACATTGTTTATGAGGTTGTATAAGAGAAAGAATTCCACCCTTCTATCCTTTTTCTTTTCTTCCATTTCTCGCTCTGCCGAAGACCTTCTGCCAACACTCTTGAAACACTCACACCATCTCAGACCTTTCTCCTTTTTATGTAAGGAAGTTGGATATGAATTCAACTCTCCTGCTCCTACCCCCAGTTATAGCAAGACAGGGAAACCAAAGAAGTGCATATCTATCATCCAAGGTTGCCTTCCGTTGTCTACAAAAAAACACAGCTTGCTAAGCCTGAGCCTGATATGATGAGCCTAGCCTTGCTCAATTTCGCTGAAAAAATAAAATGATTTTGCCTCTGAACTGTAGCCAAGAAGCTGTTGGTTGTACAGCATTGATGGGGGATAAAGCCATACAGTGATATTGGTGGGGAACTGTCAGTGTACTATGAAGTATACTATGCAGTAGTGCTTAATTGGTTTACAGGCCTTATTTGGTTTGTGATTTAATACACAATTGGTATCACTATAATAGATGTCGGATTTAAAATGAAAAATTTGAGAAGCATATTGTTAATACCTATGGAAGCCACAACTTTCCCAAAATCAGTGACCTCCAGATGTATTAGACTGCAGCTTAGCATTCCCAGCTACCATTTTACAGCCCTCCTACTATCTCCAGGTTGCTTCATGATTTGGGACATGTTTTTTTTACTTGTGCCCCCTCTCCCCTTCCCTAAAATAAAAGACAAAATATATGCCTCAAGCTGTGAAAGTAAAGTACTGTTTTAACATTGTTGCCCCTGAAGTTTGTTCCATCTTCTTTTAAAGTGCAATCCTTAACTGGTAAAAAGTTTCTTGTCCTCAATTTAGAGATCCTCCAACTAGGGAGATATGCAAAATAGTGAAATGGACAAACAAATGGAAGAGTAGTTATGTATGGCCTCCTTTTCACTTATGTAAAGCAGAGGCAGCTGGTGCTACTGAGTGTTTTAGTTCAGAATGGCTGGAGCCCAAATATTCTCTATCTCTAATATAATTAATATGTATAAGTTTTATTACTAATTATAAAAGAATAAAAGTACAACTTATTAGGCACAACCATTTGATACAACAACATAGCTTCAGGATATTGAAACCAAAGGATGGATATAGTTTGGATCATCTCACCCCACTTAAATGTTTATTGTTTTAATTACAGCAGAACTGGGGAATTGGGGCAATGAGTTCTTCCCAGTTACTTTTTAAGAAAAAAAAATCACTTATACTTTGAGTCTACAGGATCATTTTTAAGTTGATTCAGTACCACCTTCCACTACTATAAATGTAAATGCAACATTTTTCTAGAAAAGAGGTTGAAGAGAGGGCTCTTTCCCTCCCCCCCCCCCCAATCACTGTGATTTGCAGTTGTCGCAATCTAGTTTCTTCTGTGGAGAGATGTTTACTATAAGGCAAGGTTATTGTTGCTTTTTTTTTAGAGCTTTAGTTGAAATTTTAAGTTAGGAGGAATCTGGTGATGTATTTGAAATTGTTCAGATATTTGTAAATTGCTACTTATCGTTTGCCCACTCTGATATGAAGAGAGTTTTGGGAACAGTGAACATTAAACCTTATCTGAATGTATTTGCCTACTTTTTCCATTGCATTCGTTTATGAGAGTTTTTTTTATTACTGTTTTTAAATTATTTTTTTCCTCATCCTTCTGCACAACAGAAATTACGAGAGATCCCTTACCTAAAGAAATTCAAATTTAAAAAGCAAGATAGAGCATTCTTGCCAGAGGCTGCTTCTACAAATTCTGTACCTCCTTCAGCAGGTTCTGATCCTATTACAGGGAATTCGGCTGCACCAGCAGGTATATTAACTGGAAGTCATTGTGGGGAACTGTTTTGATTAAAAACATGAAATGTTAGTTTTCATTAAAATGTTGTTATTCCCACAGGGGGGATAAGTACCTACTGAAAAATATTATTTATCATTAGAATGAACTAAATTATAATGTAATTTTCTTTATCCTTTCAGAACAAATTGTCCTATGATTCTTAACTGTACTATGCTGTGCTGTGTTATACTACACTACACTATACATACTTTTGTATAATATGCTAAATATGCTTCTATTTTATTATAGAGCTCCCTATCTCACAAACAAGTGACTTTGAGCAGCATACAACAAAGCTAAAAGAAATAATACTTAAATCCATTATCATTAACAACTCTTTTAAAACATTTTTAAAAACTATAAGAACACTTGACATATTATAATTATATCCTAGGTATTACCTATTAATTTCCAGATATATTCTCCAAAATCTTTTAAACACTAAGAAGTTTGCTGTCTTTTCTACAACAGTATGTTTTTGATTCACAATATAATTTTAATAGAATTGTACTTTCAAACAAACACTTCATACATGAAATTATTTCTTAGTGTTCCCCACAGATGGCAAGGAACAGGTTGGTTGTTCTATAAAGTCTTTAGATCTTTAGATAGACCAGGAATGGTGGGATTTGTAATCTGAAAATTTGTTGAAGATAGCAGTTTGGGGAAAGCAATTTGAAATAAGAACAACAACTTGCATGATCTAATGTTTGATTTTCCCCACTTTTGTACTTTTAACCCTTTGAAATACTGAATTAGCTGTTTATTCAGTTTAGCCGTAAGCATTTTCACTACTGCATATTTTTCTGTAACTGTGATACAAAGGACTTTGGAGGAACAAGCCAATCCATTTTCTATGCTTTAACTAGTTCTCAGTAGAGACTTATCTATTCCTCCCACCCTGTTCCACAAAAAGCATTTGATGTGTTGAAATGTCAGGGCTAGCTGAGGTATGTAGGAATGCTAGAGCTAGGATAACATTCTCAGGAAAGGAAAGATATAGGCATGGAGCCAGTTCACTCTAGTGAAGAAAGCAAGCTGGAATGAATCAAAAGGATCCTAAACAAGGTGGAGGGAGATAAAAGAAGAAAGTCAGAAAATGATACAGTGGCATTCTTGCCCTGGATAAGAAAAAATGGGAAGCTGCAATGAGAGGCTGTCTGTCATACCAGAGACGTGGGTGTCATATTAAATAAAGTTGGTGCTTGGCAATTGCATGAATGGCGGATTCTGTTGGAAGAGAAAGGGAGGCTTTTTCTGACATTGTCAGCTGCTGCTTATTACAGCATAATAACGGAAATACTCATTTTCTTTTGGAAGGCATTGAACATTTTTTCTCAAACACCCCCCCCCCCGCTTCCCATCAAACATGAACGAAATCCCATCTATTATGCATAAACATGTATTTAAATTTGCATTGTAATTTTCATGGAATCAAAAAAAAAATCTCTTGAGCATAACTGTATTCTGCAATGGAAAAAATAACACTGGCTCAAGAATTTAACATCCTAAGATTTGCAAGTGACATATTAAAAAGTCAGGGTAATATGTGCAGTAAAAGTGTAAAGTTTTATATCTTCACGTTTCCTTCTTTCTTTGAATAGTATATTCATATGCTTTGTGATTTCACTTGACTAGATAAACCATTAAACAACATGAATATGGTAATCCTTGGGAAATTGTCGAAGACCAAGGATGAAATTAAATCTGCCATTGAAGAACTTGGGGGAAAGGTGACAGCGACTGTGAATAAAGCTGACTTGTGCATCAGCTCTCAAAGTGAGTAGATGGTGATACTGTTAACCGGGACATTCTCAATAGCAAGAGTGTTACATTAAACAGAGGCCTAAAAGAGTAGAGGAGATTGTATTAAATTTAGCAGCTAATGCAAGGAACTCAAGAGTATTCATCTGTCTTAAATATAATCTGATTATGAATGCTTTTATTTGATACAATTAAGTAATATCTTAGTTTGCTTCTATGTCTATTGTTTATCAAACATTTCCCTGTAAATATTACTAATAATCTTTTTAACCATCTTGCTTTTACTTCATTTTTGTTAGTTTACTGCTTCTTTACTTCTCAATTGTAACACTGTTTAGTGATCCAAGGGTGGGCTTGTGGAGCGAAAGATTGGAGGTCTCCTCTGAAAATGCCTCCCTTCAACCCACCTCCTTGCTGTAGATGGTAGTCCCTTTGGTATTAATAAGAATATAATTTGATATTAATAAGTACAAAGGAAATACAGAAATCCTTTTGGAACTTTGAGGAGTCAGCAGAAAGCATTGAAGGATAGCATCTTGAACTGTGAAAATGGCAGTTTTTACTTTTACTTACGTTTTTAGAAAGAGGAGAGATTAAGTGGATCTCTGTAGTTGAAGTGTTGATAGGTATTAACTCTCCTGCTTGACAGAAAAGATGTTGATTTCATGCATGAGAAAAAGCTGTTCAGTGAATGCAAGCTTGCATCACAACACATTTTTACATTTCTCTTTTAAAAATTGAGGAAATAAACATGAAACAGAGTACTTTTTTATACACTTTGTAGGTGTTCGGTGAGTGCTACCATCCAACTGCATCATTTTCTGGGAAATCTAGTCTACTCTTACCTAGTTTTAAATCTACCTTCTAAATTCACAATGTATGCCAGATTCAATTTAGTAGGGATTTTGTGCATCTGTTCCCATAGGTCTGAATGCTTGAAATATTGATGATATTTTATGGATACATAACTAATAAATTTACTACCAGAACATAGGATTTAATAGAATTCTGGAGATATTATAGCATTAGAAGCTCTGAGATGATGCTTAATATAGTGTATGGTTATGGTAATTGACCTCAGTGTCAGGTATTTGTGTAAGGGGAGGGAGCTGTATCAGAAAAATAACTACAACTGAGCAGATGAAGCTCCATCCCTTTGGAATACAATACTAGATTAACAAGACTGATATGGTCCAGCAGAGCCCTCATTCATTCAGCACCTTTGGGTTAGCTTTGTAGATGCTTCTGGCACAGTGATGGGATTCAGCAGTTTTTCCTATCAGCTCTTTGGATGTGGCTTGGTGGGTGTGGCTTGGTGGGCATGACAGGGGAAGGATACTGCAAAATCCCCATTTCCTCATGATCACCTGGGACTCGGGAGGCGGGGCCAGTCAGAGGTGGTATTTACCAATTCTCCAAACTACTCAAAATTTCCACCACGGGTTCTCCAGAACTGTCCAGAACCTGCTGAATGTTACCTCTGTTTTGGCAAGAATATAGACAGACAGCTACAAGTTCCTGTACCCTGAAAATTAGTGTCTTC
The DNA here is from genome assembly GCF_964273705.1 of Natrix helvetica. Taxonomy (NCBI): domain Eukaryota; kingdom Metazoa; phylum Chordata; class Lepidosauria; order Squamata; family Natricidae; genus Natrix; species Natrix helvetica. The sequence goes on from NC_138552.1 coordinate 238,769,887, forward strand.
TGCTGTTTCAGCTAAAGAAGGGTAACATATTGTGCCTTACCTTTTCTATTTCTTCTCTCTCTCCCCTCTCTCTCAAATGTAAATCTTACAGAGGAAGTTGACAAAATGAGCAAAAAAATGGAAGAAGTAAAGAAAGCCCACTTATGTGTGGTGTCGGAGGACTTCCTCCAGGATATAAAAAGCTCCAGCAAGGGTTTTCAGGAGCTTCGATCACTGCATGCGGTGTCTCCCTGGGGTGCAGAAGTAAAGCAGGAACTCAAAGAAGTGCCTGTAAGTGGAAAATCCAGCGGACACCCAAACATGAAAAATTCTGGGAAGAACAAGGAAGAGCAAGGTAAAAGTCAAAATAGTAGTTGTTATTTTCACCTCAGGCTGCCATTTTCTTACTAAGAACATTGGTTAACATTTAGAATAGGATCCTTAATAGCCTTTTCAGGATTTGTCCTAAGCAGAGGTCATTCAAGACTGAAATGTACATATTTGTGGAAAAAAACATTAGAAAAGCTGCCACATGTGATGATCATAGGAATGGCCTTTCCATCCTCTACTTCATATTACAGGTTCCTTTGTTTTGCCCTTGCTGTTGGACTTCTAAGAAGAAATAAGTGAAGCAGCTTTTAACAGGCAACGGGAAGGAACCATCCATTGTTTAGATAAGGAAATCCCCTACCCATTATAGTGTGCCCTTCCACTCCCTCAAAGAACAGGAAAAATGAATTCTTTCAACTTGCCAACTGGAACATAGGATGCTGAATAGAGGAGGCTTACTTTAGTTCAAGGCTAGCTAGATAAGAAGATCGTGATATGCAATAGTCTAAATTAACTGAGTATCTGCATAGGAGATTTTGTTTGTTGCTTCTGGCACAAATATGCAAGCTGAAAGATCTGTTCTGGAAATGCTTGGTATTCTGTACTTCAGATTCCTTAGAATTTGCCTGAAACTTAGTTGTTGTTAAAGCCATTTATTTGCAGTTGCCTTATTGCTGAGATAGCATTCTCTATCTTGGCAATCCTATTGTTATATTGAACTATGTCATCTGCAACTTTTAGCAAGAAGGCAGCTATACTTCAAGGGAAAACTTTCCTGGATAGAGTAGGCTGACCTAAGCCTTAAACTGGAATATTATGTATCGCTAAGAACTTTGATGCCATGATAGTATAACATGAATGCTAAAATATGAGATCCATTTTCCAAATTCGAGGAAATATCTGAATCCTCATTTTTTGTTTCCTTCATTTCCAAATAAGGTGGTCCTTGATTAATAACTGCTTGTTCAGGGATGGTTTAAATTTATGACAGCGTTGAACATTTCTATCCATCCCCTGCAGTCACATGATCATGTTTTGCTACCTTCCCTGACTGCTTTCCACAAGCAAAGTCAATGAGGAAGTCGGCAGGAAGCCAGGGGTCTCAGTTGTGTGAGATCTTCACTTAACAACATCAGTTGGGACTGCCAGAATTGCCATTGCTAAGTGAAATGATCACATAACTTTGCACATTGCTTAGTGATAGGAATTTTAATCCCAATCGCTGTCATTAAATAGGATTGTCTGTAAACAATTGTTGTATTCTTATTTTGTTACAAACAGAAGCCCATAGTTCTATTTTTAGTATTTAGTTGAAGAACCTACGTTTTTTAGAATTCTTCCCTTGTAATCTCTGGAAAACATAAAGACGCCATTGACAAAACCACATGTATGCAAGAAATATGCCTTCTCTGTCTCAAATAAGATTTTTAGGTACCTAACTGTTTGGATTCTAAGGGCTAGGCTCTAAAAATTGCTGCAAAAGAATTATCTGAGGGCAAGGTAGGTGATTGGATTTAGCAGGGATTAAACAAAACCCAAATGGTTCTTTTGATTTATAAGATTTATAATCTGCACTGTGTTTAATTCTAATATTCTAAACTGTAGTCTGAACTGGGAGGGATTACAATTAACTTTACACGTTTTATTGAGAATCGTTGTTACTGTTTTTACTTCTACATATTGTTCTGCTTTTTCATTGGTTAAAATATCCCCAAAGGCAAATATAATCATGTAAAAATTAAAACAATGTTAAAATAACTTAAAACAAAAAATATTCAGTAAAAAAAACTCTTAAAAGTATTAAAGTCCTACAAAGCTTAAAAATAATCCAAAAGGCAATTTAAACATATTGTTCAAATGCTAAATAACATTATTTACCAAGTTATTAGAAACATAGAGATTGCCTCACAATTGACAGAGTAACTCAGCAAATGATCAGTTTGCATTAGTTCCTGCAAAATGTAAGGGGCGTTTTTATAATCACCTAATTATACTTTTAAAATTGATGGATGATTTCTTTCTACCCAGAGAAAAAGCAATTACTACTTTGTTTCCCGTCATTATCTAGGAGCAAGTAAGTCTGAGAAGAAAATGAAGTTGACAGTTAAAGGAGGGGCTGCTGTCGATCCTGACTCAGGTATTTTTATTTTCATAAAAATAATTCTACCTCCCTTTTCCCATATCAGTAAGTTGGGCAGCCAGGGAATGTTCTTATATCCTTGCTTTCTTTTACTGAGTCTGCTTTTCTAGTTTTTCTAATGCATGGATGATATGAATGCCTCTGTCCTATTGATACCCCTATTTATCCTATGTATGTGTTATTATACTTTATGATCAGATAAACAACAATAGTAAGACTTTGGGTTTTTTACCTAGCACAGGTATGTCTAAACTTGGGAACTTTAAGACTTGTGGACTTCAACTCCCAGAATTCCCCAGCCAGCCTGGCTGGGGAATTCTGGGAGTTGAAGTTCACAAGTTTTAAAGTTCCAAAATTTGGATTCCCTTGACCTAGCATCTTTTATGTGATGTTTCCTAGCACAAAACAAGGAAGTTGGCACTCTGGGAACTGGAAGAAGTCTTTCATACAGTATATTAGTTATTCAGGATAGGACTTTCTGAGTATGGATGCTTGGTAAAATAAATTGTGATTTTGGCAACCAGTACTAGAAGCCTGAAAGAAGCAACATGATTTGCCATAAATCAGTTATGTGGTTACAATTCTCCTTTGAATCATCTTTGTGGATAAGAAATCAAAACTCCAACTTTTCCAGTTTTATGCTCAATTTAATAAAATAAATAAAAAAATGTTTCAGAATAGGAAGAATTAACATTTGTTTTATATAAATAGGTCTGGAAGATTCTGCACATGTTTTTGAAAAAAGTGGGAAAATATTCAGTGCCACTTTGGGTCTAGTTGATATTGTCCAAGGAACAAATTCTTATTACAAACTTCAGATGCTGGAGGATGATAGAGAGACCAGGTGAGAGTTCTCCTTTTCTAAACAGTAAGCACATTGCAAATATGTCCTTAGTGTGGCTTGGGTAATAAAAGCTGATATTGTTGCGTTTATTTTTCATAAGAATTGTTTGATTCTCGCTCTTGCTCTTAAACAGGTGATAAGAATCCAAAACCAAAACTATTTGTACCCCTACATAAAACCAATCTTCAGTTGCAGTTTTCTGGGAATGACTTCAGTTGAACTTAGTTCTGTTTGTTTTTTAATTTAGCCTTAGTTAAAACTCAATTATATAGAGCCTAGAACTTCATGAAGTACAATACAAATATATACAGCAGTTTTATCCATAACATGTTTACACAACTATAGATGAGAAACAAGCAGAGGGAAGCTAAATGCAGCTTTATTTTATTTATTGATTTTGCCTCCCGTTCATCCCTCACGTGGAATTCCAAAGTTAACTCTCCCCACAAGTGAAAAAGCATGCAATACTATTACTTTAGAAGTGTTTCCCAAGTTTATCTAATTTGGGGTGGGTGGGTGGATAAATATTAGGGATTTATAGTAAAAGCAAAGATAGTCAAGGGTTTCTCATGACATAATCAGCCATCCCAAAAGAGTTTCTTAATTATTACTGTGAATTCATTCATTCAGCTGAGGATTTTTAAATGACAAGTTATCAGTCTTGTAGAGCATTTAATTTTCATCATTCAAATAATGCCATAATCTTTTGCATGTACACATGGGACCAAGCCTCACTTTGATTTAGCAGACAAATTTCTGAGTAAACAGGCAAGACATTTTCTGCTCTTTGGGGACTCTTATTGGTGTTTGAGCTCACTAACTGGGGAACTACTAATGGTTGCTGCCAATTCTAGATGATAGGTATCTTATTAGTAAACAGCCTGACCTTAAATGGGCTTTTTCGGCTAGAACACGGGTGTCAAACTTGTGCTGTTTTTCCCTTCAGGGAGCTGGGATGGGTGTGGCCTGTGTGTGATGCACTCGGCACGCGGGCCACCAGTTTGACACCCCTGGACTAGAAGATCCACTTCTCTGTAATCAGATATCCTTATCCTGACTGCATCCTGGCTAAGGATGTGTCAAGGATCATAAACTGTTCACTTCATTCTGGCCATTACAGGAAAAGGATGTTAAGTTTTCTATTTTTTATAATAGTCTGATAAAAGAACTTAGTTGCAGAGAAGTAGGCAACTTTTAACTATCTAGTTTAATACCAGCCTAGTATCTAGTATCAACAGTTATTGTAGTTGATGGCATAAAAGCCATCAAGAGAGATCCAGTACAGCAGAAATTCCATGTCTGTTTACTTCTTCTATATTTACTCTTGTCAGTAATCATGACCATGGTCCCCCCAAGGGTAGATATGCTTCTCAGCAACGTGATCCATTGGACTACACTCATTTTCACCTAGTAGATGCTGTCCAAATCTCAGTACAATTGCATATTTATTTCCAGCTGCATTAGAGTAGGTTCACACTTATATTCTTGCAAGCAATTTTTGTCCTATAAAAAAGGTACCATGTTTCTCCGAAAATACGACAGGGTCTTATATTTTTTTGACCCACGAAATATGGCCTTGGGCTTATTAGAGGGAGAGGGCTTATTATTTTTCAGGTGCAGGAAGCAGCAAGCCCACCAGCTCCACCCTCTCCGTCCCACCATCTGCTTGCCTGCGGCCACAATGACCCAAGTTCTCCTTGCATCCTGGACTTCGCCTGTCCTGCTTGCTGGCCGCGAACAGCTGACTGTGCTGCTCTGGCCTCGCGGGAGGGGGGAGCTCTTCCTGGCAGAATGAACGAACACACACACACACACCCTCCCCCTCCAAGGCAGCCACATCCTTCACTAACTTGCTTTCCAGCTCCATTCTCTGTTGCACATGCAGGACAAGAAAAGTAGACTGTGTGCCTAGGGTTAAAAAAAATACCAGAAAGTACCTTCCAAGTTCTCGCAAAAATAAATAAATAAAAGATCTCGCGAAGTTGGAAGTAAACTAACAAACTACTTTTCTTGCCCTGCACTTGGCAGTGGAGAATGGAGCAGGAAAGGTTAGTGGAGGGATGTGGCTGCCTTGCGGGGGGGGGGGGGTAGGGATCTCTCTCACACACACCCACACACCATCCTTTCCTTGGGAGCTCTGCACAGACGCAGAGGCGGCTTCGGATAGAGCATTTGGGGGATGTGCGTCTGCGCTGAGATCCCAAGGAAAGAACGATTGCCAGGAAAAGGAGTGGGGGAGGGAATTTTGCCTCTTATCCTATGTGCTGAGTTTCAGAACAGGGTAAGAGGAAGGAAAATCTCCCCTCCCCATTTTCAAGTCGTTCGCAAAAATGCCTCATTCCGAGCCTTCAATCCTGCAATATGCTGAAGGCTCGAAATGGAACGTTTTTGCAAACCGTTTGAAAATATGGAGGGGGATATTCCTGCCTTTCCCCCTGTTCTGAAGGTCACAGGATAAGAGACAAAATCTTCCCTCCCGCATGCCTTCAATCCTGCAATCCTGGATAATGTGAAGGCTTGGAATGTGGCGTTTTTCAAACCTCTTGAAAATGGGGAGGGGGGATTTCGTCTCTTACGTATCCTGTTCTCAGTCTGTACTGACCTTCAGAACGGGGAGAGGCAGGAACATCTCCCTCCCCATTTTCAAGCCATTCGCAAAAAGGCCCCATTTCGAGCCTTCAATGTAAATATGCAGGTGAGAAGCTCCTACCTCCTGTAGGCATTAAAATCCATACTCTTGGGACGTCAGAAGAAGCCCTGTGAGGAGACGCTGCTGCCGAAGTGCAGGAAATCTCCCCCCCCCCCCCAAAACCTGCAGATCGTCCTTTCAAAGAGGAGTTTCACCAGGATGAAGAGGTGGCTGAAGGCGGCGTTTGTGTCACCTTCATCCTGGTGAAACTCCTCTTTGAAAGGACGATTTGCAGGTGGGGGGAGTTCCTGCACTTCGGCAGCAGCGTCTCCTCGCAGGGCTTCTTCCGATGTCCCAAGAGTATGGATTTTAATGCCTTCTTTTCCTGTTCCGTGGACGGAATTGCGAGCTGTGACTGTCACCATTAGGCAAGGAGGACATGAGGCATTTGGGTTGTGTTGCTTGGGCTCCGGCTTCTTTTGCAGCAGCAATTGGCTGCAAAAGCGATCAGCATTTTGCTGTAGGTAGAGGCCTGAACGGCACCCGCGAATCAGCTGTTTTGTGAACAGAGCGGCCCAACTGTTCCGACTAAGGGGCCAAGAAGCCCTGAGGTGACCAGGTAAGGGAAGGGCTGCCCCCTGTTCTGGCTAAACCCACCCCTTCACTAGGGCTTATTTTAGGGGGAAGGTTTATATTTTTGCCCACCGCGAAAATCTGGCATGGCCTTAGTTTCAGGACATGTCGTATTTTCGGGGAAACACAGTAATATTTTGTTATATATATATGATGCAGCTGTATTTTTTAAACTCAGATTTGCTTATGCTCAACCTACTGAATATGTGTAAACACGAATCAATGTTTAAATGATGCTAAATTAGTTAATGTCCTGCGGGAGTGTTCCCTGTTTATATAAATCCCTTCTTCGTAGATTAACTTTGAATTAGCATTTAGGCAAAGCTTTCCTACCACTTATCCTTGTTTCCTAAGCATACTGTTACTAAATGCAGCACAGGAGATTGTTCTATGATACAGTCATCCTTCTCTCTGTTTTGCATTTTTATTATCAATTTCTGTAATAAGGAATACAGTTATGTGTACTGCAAAGAGCTAGGCTTTATCTCTTCCTTTCAGAACAGCTTGCTAGATCATTTCATATTTTTCTTTCATTTACTTTTGTCTTTAGGTACTGGGTTTTTCGCTCATGGGGTCGTGTTGGCACATCAATTGGAAGTAACAAGCTAGAGAAGATGCCTTCTAAAGAAGAAGCCATTGACCATTTCCTAGATCTGTATGAAGAGAAAACAGGCAATTCCTGGCATTCCAAAAACTTCACCAAATATCCTAAAAAATTCTACCCTTTGGAGATAGACTATGGGCAGGTAATGTGATCCTTTTCAAAAAGATGCTCTGCTTTGTCAAGATTACATATAACAACATGCTTTGGAGTAACCAGGAAAAAACTTTAGTGTGAGGCAAAGACTTCGCTATAGTAAACACTTGCTAGCTCCATTCATTCATTGATTCATTTGTATGTTATAGGGTTATATTTAGGGTTGGTGTGAAATCAAAACATAGTTTGACTGAGACCAACTTAGCTTAAATTTACTGCAACATCGTGTAGCAGACGTTACTTAAGTAAATTAAGTAACTCCTGACTGAGAACCATTAATCAGTGGAACGGCTTACCTCCAGACGTTATGGGTGTTCTAGCATTGGACATTTTCAAGAAAAGCCTGGGCAGCCCTTTGCCTAGAGTAGGATAAGGTATCCTGGGAGGGAGACACTGGAAGACTTCCAAGGTCCTTCCAACCCTATTATTCTATGTTCCAAATATCATATATCCTGCCTTTGTTATTTTCACAAATAATTCGAGGTGGAATATCTAATGCACCTTCCTTCTATTTTCCCCACAACAACAACCTGGTGAGGTGAGCTAAGAGAGACTGGCCCAAGGTCACCCAGCTTGGCTTCATGGCTAAGGCAGGACTTGAACTCATAACCCCTTGCTTACTAGCCTCAATTTATGCATATGAAAGAGTTTACCTCTAAAGAGGCACCGCCTTTCATCCAAAACATGTGACTTTGTGGATTCTATAACATTTGATAAGGGGAATGAATGCATGACAACCTTATGTAGTGTTTAATCTTACTTTTCGTAACCTTGTAATGTGCATTTGCTGAAGAGCTGTATCAGTACTTTGTTAAAAGATTGGTCCTCAGATTATAACCTTCACTTGTTTTTAAAAGCAAAAATGTTCTGTCATCTAGGTCCTTCAGATATTTTTAAATTGTCATTCCTTCAATCCTCTTGGCCATGCTAGCTGGCATTGCTTAAAGTCATCCAAAACTGACACCATGACAGATTGCCTATCTTTGAACTAGATCCTCTCAAACAGCAGCAAAGGACTAGCTAATGGACAATGCCACATTATCATCCCAATTGATCAGAGCTGGTATTTTCTAAGTACTGGAATCTCTACAGTTAGAAATCAATTTATTTCTTTGAGGACAAAAGGAGGGGGACGCAAACAACCTTGTGCCCAATTTATTGTTTCCTTGCAGCTGTGGATATAAAATGTCCAGATTTTCTGAAAATTCTAGTAAGTGTGGGTAGCAATAACTTTCGAAGATCAATTGAGAACTTCGTGTATTCTCTGTTCTTAGCTAAAGAAGCTTAATTAAGTAGCTTAATTTGTGCATGTATGTTGCTTTAACACAAGTTTGTCCCATTCAACTCCCAACCCTCTACCAATAGGATGAAGAAGCAGTCAAGAAACTGACAGTGAGTGCAGGAACCAAGTCAAAGCTTCCTAAAGCTGTCCAAGATCTGATTAAGATGATTTTCGATGTAGAAAGTATGAAGAAAGCCATGGTGGAGTTTGAGGTTATTATTCATTCTATGCTTAACTACTTGGTGTTATTAGTTTGATATTCTCAGAATGATAATGGCAAGAATGCAGTTTGACGGGAACAGGTATTCTTTATCTTTCAAGAATGTCATGGTGATTTTTCTTTGGCAGAAAAAAGTTGTGTCTTAATGTATATTTTTTAACCTGTTTCCCAAAATGTGAAGACATAATCTGGAAATAGGTGTGTATAGATCATTTATCTCTATTTTAAAAATCTTTTATAGTACTTAACTGTATTTAATTGGGCAGACCAAAAAATAACAGGTATATTAAGCTAAATCCTTTCAAACAAATTGATTGACTAGAATAAAGTAGCATCTTACATTCTCTTTGTATTTCTATTCTTTGGGTTAATATTTTTTTTGCTATTTCTTGTATATCTTCTTTTGCAGCCAGTTTTCCATTGTTTTCCCATAATAAAATTCTACTTTAATTGGAACCATTTATTTCCTTCTTAGATTGATCTCCAGAAGATGCCTTTGGGGAAGTTAAGTGAGAGGCAGATTCAGAGTGCATACTCCATTCTGAATGAAGTCCAGCAGGTAAGTAAAAAGAAAAAATCATTTTCCAGCTATTTAAAGCAATATTCCTTTGATTCCAGAAGTAGTTTGAAATCTTCAAGAATAGTAACTATCAACAAATGTAGGTAGCTCCCTTTTAAAGTTTCCTAATTGACAATCCTTGCTACTTGGTAGCAACAAACTCCTGAATTTAACTACGCATTTTGTAAAGAAGTATTCTATTCATTCATTCAAATTCTGTAGCTGTCCATTTCAACCAAATGACTCTTGGTGGCTTTTGTCACTTCTGAGTCTCTTCACATCTGTTTTCAGTGCATGATCTAGATTTTAACATATAAAATGGGGGGGGGGGGATCATTCCTCTGTCCTTAATATGCCTGATTTTAGATCTCAACTGTTCAGTCCTTCCTTATACAAGAACCGCTCTAAACTGTTAATCATTTTGGCAGCCTTTTTCTACAATCCCTTTAATGAAATTGGTAGTTTTTTGTTTTAGTGGAAAAAAAGTACAGGACCATATGGGCATGTCTTTAAAAGATACACAACTAGCAAGCTAAATAAGAGAGAATTGGACAAGGAAAAAGGAAAAGGAGAGAAGCAGGATAATTAAAACAAAGGTTTAGGAAAAATAATAATAATGCTCAGGAAGAGTTTTATTGATGTACTGATAAAACTGTTCAATCTCTACATTTTAAATTATTCAATAGTATTTTAATTATTCATATAAACCTGTGCTCTGATTAAATAAGAGAGAGAATCTAATACCAATCCCACAACTAAAGTAACTATACTAGAAGAAAGATAAGTGATAATATATGAGAGGAGATCACATCAATATAAAATTAAATCTTAGTATAAGAACACTTGTTAGGGTGATGTCAACAGGGTTTTAAAATACATATATCTATCCATTCCGAAAAACTAGACAAAATTTTGCCCCTTCTGAGCAAACGGGTCAAAGAGAATGTGCAATTCGGAACCACAGTTAAGTGGCCTTTTCTTGCAGCATTTTCTAATATAGAAAAATTTAAAGGTGTTGCTTGTCACCTTAAAGCCTTACTGATTACCTGAGCGGCCGTCTTTTTCCAAGAGTTTCTAGCCATCCCAATTTGATCCAGCAGATTGTCCATGCTGCAGATCCCGTCAGTCAAAGAGTGTCAACTGGCAGGAACTATAGGGCAGGCTTTAACTGCTATAGCCAGTGCCTTATGAAATATTCTCCTCCCAGACATTAGAATGTCCCAAACCTATTGGATATGTAAGTGGACCTGGGCTTTGGAATACATTAAGGGCTGCTTTACTTGGCTTTACTATTAGTGATTAATCATCACAGCTGCTGTTTTGTACTTATTTTGTGGATGTTTTTATTGTTTTTAAATTATTTCAGTTGTTTTATAATTTTAGAATTGAAAGCCATCCAGCAGATATAGAAAATGGATGGATGGATGGATGGGAAGGAAGGAAGGAGAAATCTCAGTCATGAAATTACATGTAGACCAGTCCTTCCTGAACTGAATGTGGAAAAATAGCATATGCAATGTTTGCTTTTGCTTAACATTTAACATCCTGGATTCTCACTTCCTGCCATTCCATGATGTCATATTTCAGTCGCTTTGTTACTGATGATGATTGGGAAGGCATCATACTGGGAAAAGTTAGACAAATATTTCAAAATGCTTCCTTAAGTAAAGTTTGTTTAAACTAACTTTTTACTGAGGGAAGTAACTCAAATACATGCATTTGTTGCTGCCGAAGATTCTTAGTTTTATTTCTTTTTCTCTTCATGTAGGCAGTTTCTGATGGTGGCACCGATTCACAGATATTAGATCTCTCCAATCGCTTCTACACACTCATTCCCCATGACTTTGGAATGAAGAAGCCTCCACTTCTAAACAACCTTGACTACATTAAGGTACTCTACATTTAACTCTCATACTTGAACACAGAAATAATATAAATCATATTTTAATAGATGTAATTTTAAGACAGTTATGTCAGCCCAACAGTCAACTTTCTAATCTACTTTGAATGGTTAATACAGTGTTGGACATGGGCAGGAGGTTCAAGTTCAGGATATGCCTCACCTATAATGTTTATTAGGTAAACTTGTGGCCAATCATTTTCAGTTTAATTAAATACTATATTACAGGAGTGATTCATACTTGAAAGGAGGTGGTATTGGGGGTATTTAAAGGAATTAAATCCATCATCCTTTGGTTCCTTACATAAAATGTAAGACAAAAAATAGGGGAATTTTCATTTGTATCAGAAAAGGCAACTTGCTACTTCTGTGCGCTGCTTGGAGAATCCAAGCATGGGTTAACTTTTACATTAGCCTAGAGACTGAGTTATGAAATTGTTGACCATGCCTTCTCTGACTGGAAGACTTCAGTTTTTTAACTCAGTCGAGCCTGAAGAGACATATAATTTTTCTCTCTAGGATAATAGACAAATTAACTCTTTCAATTAAGTATTTTCCCTTGTAGGTTTTTTCCTCTACTCTAGGTGACTACTAAATTGGAGGGCAGGCAGCTGCGTTCTGACGGACTACCTTGCTGGGCCGTTTGTTTTCCCGGCACAATTCTGGTGCCCCTGAAGACAAGCTCGGCCAAAACGGGTAGCGGTTGACCTCATCCCCTACCGATAGAGAATGAAGAGCTGGTTCGCCACTCTCGCATCGGCCACGCTGGGCGCCATCCGCTGATTAAGCGAGATCAGTCCCTACCGCTTTAAATTCACTTTGCTGCTGAGCCTCACTGTTGGGCAAGTTTGGCTTCCCTGGCAGGCCCGCTTCGCTAGAGGTAGCACAATCGCTGTCCTGCTCACAGAGCAGTGGTTATTGCAGCGGCTGCGGCCGCCGTAAGGAAAAGAACTTTGAGACGGCCGTTGCCCTCGTCAAAATCGCAAATGCGGCCATTTTGGAGGCCTTTGTAAAAATCCGCCCCGCTGCGAAAGGACTAAAGGGCGGCTGATCTGTTCGCGCCCAGCCCAATGACGTCAGATCACCCGAGGGTGGTACTAATGGCAGCCTGACGCTGACCGCCATTGCGCACGAGGATTTGTTCGGTACAGCAGCGGCTCATGTGTCTTTGGCCTATGCTCTCCTTTGCGAAGCCCGATTGTTGAACAAACCTTCGTTTTCTCAGCTCGGCTGATTATTCTGAGTGAGTTCCTAGTCTAATGATGGCTGATCACTTGGCGACTGGGAACAACTCAGGGGCAGAAACCTCCCCCTCATTGCCTTCCATTCAGTCCAGGGCCAGCAATAGGGTTTGGAGGACTGTCACCTGGACCTCCTGCAGGATCAGATAAGGCCGCAAGGTGCAACGATAATAACAAGAGGGGAACTAGGCCTCTGGCCATTTCCACTTCCAGCAGGTCACCACCTGCCCTCACCTTGCAGGCCTCTCCACCGGCCTCCCCACCCAGACTGGCAGGAATACAGGTTGGAATACAAATTGATGATTCGCAAGACACACCAGGCTACCGCCTGGGCCTTACGTTCCGGGGCTGCGGCTTCCTTTTTCAATCGAACATCCTTGGTATGGCTGAAACAGCTCCAAGCCAGAGTTGCTCCAGAGGATATGCGACTGCACCAAGATACTAACAAACTGGTCGCAGCTTTGGAATATTGCTCTGATACTACTCTTAGCGCAACTAAATTCGCGTCTTGGGCTATAGCGTCCAATGTCACCTCCCGCCGCCTCCTAAGGCTCCGCCATTGGCAGGCGGATATAAAATCTAAATGGAGCCTAGCTTTGACCCCATTCAAGGGCGGCGCCTTGTTTGGGACCGCCTTGGACCGCATCTTGATAGAAACAAGAGATAAACGCAAGGTACTCCCATCCACCAACAGGCATTCGGATAGGAGACACCAGCCTTACTTCAGGAAGGAGCCCTTTCGGGCCACAGATTCTGGATTCACAACAGCATCCTATGTTCCTCAGTATAATTGGCCATACACATAGGGGCAGGACCGGGCTCAGGACCGGTCGGGGGCCCGGGACAGAAATAGACAACAAAATCAGCAGCAGTCACAGGCCCGGCGGCCATTTCATGGTGCCAACAAGCGGTCCTTTCGCCAGTATAGGTGACTCCCAAAGGGATGGGCCTATTGGCGAGCGATTGTCAGCCTTCGCAAGCCAATGGGCAGAAACCACCTCAGACGCTTGGGTTGTGCAGACCGTGAGGCTAGGCCTCACGCTAGAGTTTCTATTCCCCCGAGACATTTCATCAAGTGCCCCGTCCCCAGGTGTCAGGTGAAAGGAGATCCAACACCTGTTATCCATCGACGCCATAGAACCAGTGCCCCAGGGATAGGAAAGGCTAGGATTCTACTCGATCTTGTTCCTAGTTCCCAAGTCCTCGGGAGAATAGAGAGCCATTCTAGATTTAAAGAGACTGAATCTGTACATCAAATACCAAAGATTCAAGATGCAGTCCCTCAAGAGCATACTGACCTGCATCAGACCAGGCGACCTGATGACATCAATTGACATAAAAGAAGCCTATCTACATCTGCCCATACACGCAACACACAGGAAATTCCTGAGGTTCCACTTTGCGGGCCGCCATTTTCAATACAAGGCCCTGCCATTCGGCCTCTCATCAGCCCCGCGAACCTTTATCAAACTATTGGCAGCGATAGCCGCATATCTGCACTCCCTACCAGTCAGAGTAAATTGTTACCTCGATGACCTCTTGATTCTCTCCTCATCGAGCTCCCAGGCAGTTCGAGATCTTCAAATGACTATCGACACTCTGCAGCGCCACGGGTTTGTGCTGAATTTTCCAAAAAGCCACCTTCAGCCAACGACGAGGCTTCTCCATCTCAGGACTCTAATAGATTCTGTCACATGCGAGGTGGCATTATCTCCGGAGCAATGTAGCAGCATACTGTCGCTAGTGAGTCACATTCGAAGTCCGAAACTAATACCCCTAGCTGTGCTTTCCCAGCTTCTGGGAAAAATGATTTTGTGCATAGACATTGTCCCCTGGTCGCGTTTCCATGCTCGTCCCCTCCATCACTCCACTGGTGGAAGACCTTCAATCTGAGCCAGCGGTCCCTCTTCAAGGAGCCGGACCGGATTGTGGTAACGACCAATGCGAGTCTGTACGGATGGGGGCACACTCACTCGGCCCGGTAGCCCAGGGGCATTGGAATCCGCAGGAGCTCAGAAATATCATCAACTGGCTGGAGCTGCGCGCCATCCGGTTGGCACTTCTTGACTTTCAGGACTTGGTCAGGGCCAGTCATGTGCTGGTCCTCACCAACGTGGCCTCCAAGGTGCATGTCAACCGCCAGGGAGGCACACGATCCAAGTCACTGATGTTGGAAGCGGAAAGACTCCACTGTTGGGCGGAGAGATATCTCCTATCAATACAGGTGGAGCATATCTCGGGGACTGCGAATGTCTAAGCAAGACTGGCTGATCAGGGAAATGGTGGATCAGTCAGAGTGGCGTCTATCCCCAGGCCTGTTCCAAGAGCTATCCTGCAGATTCAGCCACCCAGAAGTACACCTCTTCACGCAAACCCACAACACTCACCTCCTGCACTTATTTCAGGTACGGGGAGCAGAGGGCCCCAGGGCCTGCTTTATGCGTTTCCGCCACTCCCAGTAATTCCGCATGTCATTCGGAAAATACTGGCGGAATGGGCGGAGGTCCTGCTAGTCGCCCCAATGTGGCCACGGCGTCCTTGGTACGCCGACCTGCTGAACCTGTCCATATCTCGCCCTTGGAGAATTCAGGACGATCAAATATCCCTCTCACAGGGGGCGCTATATCATCCAAGCCCCCAAGTTTTACAATTAGCCGTGAGGCACTTGAGAGGGATATCTTAATGAAACGAAAGTTTTCTATCAAGGTCATCAAAACAATCCAGGCAGCTCGGCGTCTGTCCACGACGAGAATTTACAAGGCCACCTGGAGGGCCTTCTGCGGGTGGGCCCGCAGAGCCAATATTAACCCTGTCACGGCTTCAGTGCCTCAAGTACTCAAGTTTTTACAGACGGGTATGGATAAAAGACTTACTCCCAATACTCTACGCCGCCAGGTTGCAGCTTGCAGCTCTATCGACTGTCATTGTCGGCGGTCACGGACACTCCCTGGCTCAACATTCATGGATACGGTCCTTTCTCAAAGGGGCTTCAAACCTTAGGCCCCCAGTCATCCATCGCTATCCCATATGGGACCTGACAGTGGTACTACAGGCTCTCACCTCAGAGCTCATAGAGCCTCTCCGCCCAGTTAGTCTCAGATTGTTGACCCTTAAAACTGTTTTCCTTGTAGCCATTACTTCAGCTCGGAGCTGGCAGCCCTGTCGGTCCCACGAGGACCTCTGTATTTTCCACCCAAACAGGGTGATCCTTCGCCTGGACCCAACATTCCTCCCCAAGGTCAACTCGTGGTTTCACTGGGCGCAGAAGATCATTCTCCCGGACTTCTGTCCGCAACCTTCGCACCTGAGGGAGAGACAATGGCACTGTTTTGACATTCGCATGGCACTCCGCCGTTATGTGAAACGAACTGCTTCATTTAGAAGGTCGGAAGCCTTATTCGTTTCCTTTCAGCCATCAACCATGGGCCAGAAAGTGTCCTCCAACACTATCGAACGTTGGCTGAAACCATGCATTACCCTTGCCTACAAGACCCAATCTAGACCTGTACCCAGGTGCATCACTCCTCATTCCACCAACAGTGCGGCCACCTCGGCAGCCTGGGCCACTCAAGCCTCGGTAGAGGAGATTTGTAGGGCGGCGACCTGATCATCACCGTCGCCCTTTGTCAGACATAAGTTAGACGTGTTTGCCTCGGCTGAGGCCTCATTTGGGCAGTGGGTCCTTCAGAGGGTTCTATCGGCATCTCAGACCCCTGACCAGCCAGGCTCCCGCCCTTGAGCTTCATTGCTTTGGCATGTCCCATGCTTGGATTCTCCAAGCAGCGCACAGGAGAACGACCGTTGACTTACCTGAACGGTCCTTCTATGTGCGCTGCGAGGAGAATCCACCCCACCCTCACTTCGGCTGGTCCAGGGGACTTCGGGACTTGTATTTCCGGTCTGCCCTATTTGGAGTTTGACACCTGTCTTGAGGATCGAACTGTTTCATTTCTGGACTATTTCTACTATATTATGACCTGATAGCAAAATCTACATCTCTTAGTTCGACTGAGCCTTCTTACAAAACTGAACTCTTCCAGTCAGAGGAGACGTGGTCAACAATTTCATAACTCAGTCTCTAGGCTAATGGACAAAGTTAACCCATGCTTGGATTCTCCTCGCAGCGCACATAGAAGGACCGTTCAGGTAAGTCAACGGTCGTTTTCGGAAAATAGCAATTGGAGAATCTTAAGCAGTCTCTTAAGATAATAAACATTGTGCATTGTGTATTGTTATGAACAATTGCATCTTTCATTTATCAAGACTAAAGTGGAAATGCTGGATAATCTGCTTGACATAGAGGTCGCTTATAGCCTTCTAAGAAGTGGCGGTCAGGATGGGGATAAAGATCCAATAGATGTGAACTACGAGAAGCTCAAAACCAGTATCCAGGTAAAAATGGCAGGAATGTGTGTTATCCTCCTTTGACACTATATTTTTCCAACTTTCCTAGGTTAATTTAGATGAGTAGATATAAGATGTACATTTTGGTACTTCAGTGACAAATTCTCATCTGCAACAATTTCAACCATTTAAAAAAGTTTTGATGTCTAGAAGCTCATATACATTTGGTTATTTTTCTTTTCTGTTATTTTTAATGTAGAAGAAAAGGAAAAGGCTCTAAAACATAAAAACAAGAAAAACAAAACAGGGAAATACATGCATAACATGAATTACATGTATATGGTGGAATGACCAGATTTTTTAAAAATATAATGACTCATTTTCGGTATTCAACTTGACCACATACAAATTATTGATCCATCTTTTCTTTAACTTGATATGAAATTCATTCACAGGGGACAATGGACATGTATCATCAACCCATATAAAATATATATTACCAATATTGGTCTTACTAATTAGGTTGTTAATTAGAAATTGTCCTTTGGAAATGCTCGATCTATAAATGTGATTGATAAATATATAATATTCTTCAGTTCTCTGTAAAGATAATTCATTGTTATCTTTTCAAATATAGCAACAGTTTAAGAATACTGCTAACAAAATTGGTCCAAAATTATGTAAACAGAAGGTTTGCAAATTGAATAAATTGCCATTAGCCATTTTAATGAGTTCAAAGTGTTCCTGCAGTACCACAGATACTTAAGAATGAGCAAAAGCTCATCAAAGGTTTTGGGTTTTGTTGTTCATGAGCTTCTAAAAAAGGTTTAGGTGCCATTCTCAAGAAGGGATTGTCCCCCAGTGTCATTTTCTCATAGGAATAAGGATCAAGTATGAGCTTCTCTTCCAATGTAACTCAGACATACAGCCTTAATGTAAAAATAGCAACTGAGTTTTTTAAAACTAGAATTGGTGTCAAGTCCCTGCCAAAATACCAAGAGACAAATAATCAAGAGGGGACAAATAACTTTAAAATTATGGCTGTAAACGCTTTTGAAAGTTACTTAAAATTCATAGGTTTCAAAGTATAAGTTCATTGATAAATCTTAAAATCTGGATTATTAAAGCCCTCTTTTTAAATGCATTTTAAAAATGCCATAAGAACATTATTATTATCTTAAGATACTCATTTTAATTTAGTCTTGGAGGTTTTGCAACAACTGTCTTGTCAAAACAAGACTTTTAGGTTGGAGGTTGTACTTTTACTATCACCCAGACTTGGCTAGATAACAGCGTAAAAGGAAGGGAGCTTAAAGACTCTCCCTTCTCCCATATTCAGCTTCCCATCGTATCTCCTCCTGCCTCTTACTCTTATAGTCTTCGTTCCCAGGTAAGTATTCCCCATAGTTAAATCATCTCCTTAACACAGGGGTGTCCAAACTTGGGAACTTTAAGACTTGTGGACTTCAACTCCCAGAATTCCCCAGCCAGCCATGCTGGCTGGGGAATTCTGGGAGTTGAAGTCCACAAGTCTTAAAGTTCCCAAGTTTGGACACCCCTGCCTTAACACCTCTATCACCAATATAATGATCCCTCTAGTAATACTTCTGCCTCAGGGCAGTATTTCTTTTAGCCCAAGGAATCCTTGGAGGCTCCAGTTGGTAAGTTCTTCTGCTGTCTCACCCTGCAAGAACAATTGGCAAAGCAGGTACAATCTTCAGCAGCTTCTCATATGATGCTTTAAAAAAATAACATTCAAGTTTCCTAAATCAGGATTGCAGGAGTAGATTGTGTACATCATTTTAATGACCAAATGCATTCCCAGGTTCCTCTTTTTACATTATTAAATTTACAACAGTGATTTTTTTCTCAACTTCCTGACAGGTAGTAGATAAAGATTCAGAAGAAGCCAAGATTATAAAACAATATGTTAAGAACACCCATGCAAGTACCCACAATGCATATGGTTTGAAAGTTGTGGAGGTAAGTTCATGGTTGTGGTATGGTATTTTAAGGAATTGGTCTATATTTAACTTGTCTTTCCTGAATATGTTGCTGGAGTATTTAGTTGCTAAATAATATTTTTGTGGAACTGTAATCAAGGCTCATGATTACCTCACTTCTGTTAACTATAATCTTATGTAGTCTTGTATCTTGCAGTTAATACAAAATGTTTATGGAGCAGATATTCTGAGTTCCCCCCCCCACCCCCAAATCTTAGGCTTGTGAGCATGGAAAGTCATGAAATGAATGTTCATGCTATATATGCAAATAGTATATGATGATACTCTAATCGGCACCCACATTAAGCAAAACTTAAAATCATGTTTTGAAGTACTGAAACATGATCAATTTGGATATTTCATTAGAGTTCACTATCTTAATTCTAAACCATTGGAAGTACAGCACAGCAGAATAATTTGTGCTTAGGCAATAAAGGATGGTTGCAGAGGCCACCCTGATCTTTTGGCTAAAGATAATGTAGTTTGTGTAAAGCTATACTGGGCGATGGTCTTTGTCCCTCCTGTTTTTCGTTCCATAAGCCAAGAGGTTTTTGTGTATTAATGCCAAATTTTGCATTTGGAAAAACACAAATTGCATGTGTATCACATAGATATGCCTTTCCTCAACTTCCATATAAAGCAGTTCCAACAGCCTACTTCCCCTGCACCTACAGGGTATGTATATTCACATGTGCTTGAACAGTGTTACAATGCCTTCTCTTCAGATGCTTGCAGTAGATAGATTTTTTTTTCCATTTGAAGCAAGAATCCTAGTGACCAGGCCATGTAGGACTTTAAAAATAGTGGTTAGGATTTTGAATTGTGCTCAGAATACCAGTAGCGGCTTCCAGGTAACCTTCACTGGCAATCTCATACATTATAGGATGCAATTGCAAGAAATGGGAAGGGCATGCTCTGTTTGTACACTCACAAAAATCCACAAGGGAATAGGTGATAGATGTATTGTTCGATTTCTCAACATAATTACCTTATTAAAATGGCTGCCTACAGAGGGTGATATAAGTTGGGCAGACTGTATAAGAAAGTATGGCATGCCTAATTTAAGAGAATTATGTGGAGAAATCCAGTTACAGATTACCAATGTAGCATCTACGTCTGTCTTCACAAAAATCGATTCTAAAATAGTGACGAACAAATGTGAAGTAATAAAAGTCAACAAGGATGATTACATCCTTAAAAGTTCTTTCTGGTGCCTCTAATTTTTAAAAAGTTCAATAAGCAACCACTTCTTTTACTTATAGTCAGATTTTTTTTATATTATATTCAAAGCCTTCAAAACTAACCTGGTTTTAAGATGTTTTAGAAAAATGGCTAAATTTTCTTATAGTTGTAGATATTTCAAATTATGTTCTAAAAGGGTGCTTTAGATCACACAAGTCATGAATATAGCTTTTGTAAGCTATCTTTTTATAGGATAATCCATCTAGAAAAAGAAACACAGCTGCTTTAAAGAGCTACAGGGAAATGTCACATTTGCATCCCTAACACTCCTAAGTATCTTTTTGAATCAGTTTTAATATGGCATTCCGTACATTGCTTTTTCAATAAAAGGTATTCATTTTATTAAATGAAGTATCTAGATTTAAGTTTGATGCATAGTTTATGTTACTATGAGACTTCTCAGGGACTAGCTTTACAAAAATGAAAGAATATACAGTACCTAAGAATTCAGGGTGGTTTTTTACATATTGAATTATTTTTCAGTATACTCTGCTTTATCAGTCATCATATCTTTTTCTCCATCTCTTCCAGATTTTCAAGATTGAACGTGATGGAGAATATCAACGTTATGAACCATTCCGGGACTTACACAATCGCCAGTTGCTCTGGCATGGTTCTCGCACTACCAATTTTGCTGGTATCTTGTCACAGGGTCTCCGAATAGCTCCACCTGAAGCCCCAGTGGTTTGTAATACGCTAATTTTCTAATGCAGTTAGTGACATTCCAGATGCAGAACTCTCAGCTTCCAGCAGGCTTCAGTCAACAATAGCATAAGAGTTACTGGGAGTTAAAATTCAGCAATCTGAGGCATATGATTCTTAAAAGAATTTACAATATGTTCTATCCTAATAATCTTGCAGTTTGGGGGATGGGATTTCCATTTCAGTTAGCTTGAGTTTATTCAATTCTCTCAATGGAGAGGACATAGAGGGAAATTACACTTATCATAATTCTACATGTTGTTCCATACATCTAGATTAATCATTGTAAAAATGATTACCGTATTTATCGGCGTATAGCACGCACTTTCCCCCCCTGAAAAATAGGGGGCAAATGATGTATGCGTGTTATACGCCGATATAATGTTAAGAAGCCATGTTTTTACAGTATTAACAAGTACTGTATACACCATATACACCGCCGATAAAATGTACATACTGCACAGCAGCGAGTGGATCAGTAGCAGCGTGTGGAGTGTGAGTAACGGCAATCAGTAGGCAACAGCAAGCCCAGGCAACCCGCGCCTTCCTCACGTCTAATTCTCGCGGCCGTCGGAGCGTAACCACGGTAACGCTCTGCACTGCGAGAGTTTGCAGACTCGCGAGAGTTTGCTGTCTGAGGCAGGAGAACTTGTACCCGTCAGGTATACCACTGCAGTGTGACTCATCCTGACACTCTGACGCTGAAAAAAACTGCATTCATAACCGTACTTACGGTATTTCCCTACTACTGGTATCCCTAATGGATTTAAAACAAAAGCGTGGAGCATATAAAGCTGCTTTCAAGTTGAAGGTTGTGGAATACGCCAAGCAACATGGAAATAGGGCTGCAGCAAGGCATTTTGGAGAGCCACCAACAGAATGCACAATACGAGAGTGGCGAAAAATGGAAGAAAAACTCAAGACATTATCAAAAACAAAATGCAATTTTCGCAGCGGTATTGCTAAATGGCCAAAATTAGAAGAACAGGTGAAGGAATTTGTACTTAATCATAGAAAAGCTGGTATTGCTTTATCAACAAAAATGATCATTATTCAAGCAGTGAAAATCAGCAAAGAGTTGCAAATACATGATTTCAAAGGAACAGCATCATGGTGCCAAAGATTCATGAAGAGGTATGAGCTTCGGATGGTGAAGAAGATGAGCTGATTTATGAAGATAGTAGCAGTGAAAGCAGCAGTGTTCATTGCGATTTTGAAGATAGCAGTGAAGATGAAGAGTTTCTTGGTTTCCCAGATAGCGATTTCTGAGTAAACTTTTGTAAAAACAGAATATCCAAGTTTCTTTGTTAAAACAGTTGCTTTTACTGTCCTTTTACATTATTTACCTTATAAGTGGTAATAATATTAATAAAAAAAAGTTCTGAGCTACCCTTATTTTGCTTCAAAGTTCTTTATTTGAAATTTAAATTTTTTTCCTGAAATTTCCCTTAAAATGAAGGTGCGTGTTATACGCCGATAAATACGGTAATCATTTTTTGTAGAATTGCAGACAGTGTAAAGGTCATCTCGCCACCTCTGAGCAATTAGAGAATAATTCTGACAAATTATTTTATTCAGTCTAATCATACATAGTAGAAATACAGTTTATTTAAACTAGAATATTAAGATGCAAGCTCAGAACTAAAGGTGGAAGTAAATAAATAAATTTCCATGACACCTTGACGAATCCGAATATCTAGACCCACGCCAGTCCGGCTTCCGACCCGGGCACAGCACAGAGACAGCCTTGGTCGCGCTGGTTGATGATCTCTGGAGGGCCAGAGATAGAGGTTGTTCCTCTATCCTGGTCCTATTAGACCTCTCAGCGGCTTTTGATACCATCGACCATGGTATCCTATTGCGCCGGCTGGAGGGGATGGGAGTCGGAGGCACCGTTTTACGGTGGTTCGGCTCCTACCTCTCCGACCGGTCGCAATGTGTGTTGACGGGGGCAGAGGTCGACCCTGAGGTCACTCACTTGTGGGGTGCCACAGGGGTCAGTCCTCTCGCCCCTCCTGTTCAACACATGTGAAGCCGCTGGGAGAGATCATCCGTGGTTTTGGGGTTGAATACCATCTGTACGCTGATGATACTCAGCTGTACGTTTCAACCCCAAATCACCCCAGCGAGGCTGTCGAAGTGATGTCCCGGTGTTTGGAAGCCGTCGGGGTCTGGATGGGGGACAACAGACTCAAACTCAACCCCTCCAAGACTGAGTGGCTGTGGCTACCGGCACCTCGGTTCAATCAGCTGACTCCAACGCTGGCCATAGGGGGCGAACAACTGCCCCCTGTGGAACGGGCGCGCAATTTGGGCGTCCTCCTAGATGCCCGGCTGTCAATGGACGACCATGTGGCAGCCGTGGCTAGGGGGGCGTTCCACCAGGTCCGCCTGGTGCGCCAATTGCGCCCCCTTCTGGACCGGGATGCCCTACGCACGGTCACTCATGCACTGGTGACGTCTCGCCTGGACTACTGTAATGCTCTCTACATGGGGCTTCCCTTGGGATGCGCACGAAGACTGCAGCTAGTCCAGAACGCAGCCGCGCGGGCAGTCATGGGGAGTACTAGGTACTCCCACGTAACACCGCTCCTGCGCGAGCTGCACTGGCTACCTGTGGTCTTTCGGGTGCCTTTCAAGGTTTTGACCACCATCTTTAAAGCGCTCCATGGCATAGGGCCTAGTTACCTGCGGGATCGCATCCTCCCACATACATCCCTGCGGCCAATTCGCTCTCACAGGGAGGGGCTTCTCCTGGTGCCGTCCACTAGGCAATGCCAACGGGCGACACCAAGGAGTAGGGCCTTCTCTGTGATGGGCCCAACCCTCTGGAATGACCTCCCCCCCGATATTAGAACCACCACTGACTTCCGCTCCTTCCGGCAGAAACTGAAGACACACCTGTTCCGACTGGCTGGTCTGGCATAATTCTTAACGTCTACCTCCTGGCATATATATTTCCTACTGGTTTTTTAGGGGATTTAATTTTATAGGACACGGGGGTTTTAAATTTTGTATATTTTAAATTATTTATTTAGCAATTACAGTTCTGTCTATTTTATCCTCCTCTTATTTATGTATTTATCCATTTAATAATTTTTAATTGTTATTATGTATGATGTTTTTGATATGGACTGTACACCGCCCCGAGTTCCTTTGGGAGAGGGGGCGGTCTAGAAGTGCTAATTAAATTAAAAATTAAATTAAAATTAAATTAAATAAAATACAGAATTGCTATCTGTTTTAATCTGAAAGGGTAAAAATATCTTGCTCTCCAATATAAATATGTATCAAAGAACCATTTTTTTCCCAAGGGGGGAAAAACATCCAGAGATCAGGGGAAAATGTTTCTTTTTGTCGTTTTATATAATAGGCATATATTTAGAGCTAAAATTTTATCTAGACAGGGAGTTGCAATCCCCATTGGACTTCCTAATCAGATGACTTTTGGGAAGCTTAGCATATTTTTTTAACTTTTTTTAGACTGGCTATATGTTTGGCAAAGGTATCTACTTCGCTGATATGGTGTCCAAAAGTGCCAACTACTGTCACACCTCTCAAGTGGATCCTGTTGGCTTACTCTTGCTGGGAGAAGTTGCTCTTGGAAACATGTGAGTGATACCTTTTTAGAGTGATAGCATGTAGAGTATCAATTTAGATTTGAAAATGTATTTATTCTGAACAAAAATGTTCTTTCTGTGTCTCACAGCAGATGAGAAGCTATAGGAATTTGTATTGAAATGTCTTATTCTAAAGCAACAAGTCCTTTAGTTTTACTGAAAACAAAATATTCATAAAGGAGGAGGCAATTTTTTAATTTTGTGAAATATTGTATCCTAAATGGTGGTCCTCTCTGTTTGATAGGTTTGAATTGAAAAATGCTTCCCATATAACCAAGCTGCCAAAGGGCAAACACAGTGTCAAAGGTAAGTGCCTTCTAGAAATGATGAGCGATTTTTATGTTGTATCCAAGACTGCCTGACTTGGCCCACTTTTTTTATGCTTTACTGTTCAATAATCTCTATTAATCAGATTAATGCAATATTAAGATACCACCATCACCCTTCAAAAGTCATTCAATGAATAATTTCAGCTGAAATCAAACTGATGAGATGACTGAAATTGAAAAATAGTATTAATATATCAGAGTTTATATATAGCATGGATGCTACATATTTTAGACAAAAAAAGAAACACAAGTTGATCCAAGGCAAGGCTAGATTTGAATAAATAATAGAATTTCATTATTAAGATTGCTATACTAATCTTGCTAAAGAAGCAAGTCCCCTAGTTTGCAAAAATACTTTTTTAAAAAAATGTAGGTATAATTGCACTGTCCATTTAAAAATATTTCTTTCCCCTAATTCGTCCTAGCTTGTACTAAATGATGATAATCTTAAAACTGATCTACACCCAGCAGTTTGCATTATAACTGAATAGTTCCTCTCCAAATGTACAAGGTTTCTTTTCCCAATCTGAGGTCCTTCTGCTGTCAGATTGAAGAAGACGGGAGCTTACAGTCCCAACTCATTTGCAAGTCACCAAGCTGGGAAAAGGGACAGATGGAAATCTTTTCAATTCATACATGATTTATTTATTTAAGTGCAGACAGAATTTTAGTAACAAAGGTTTGGATATATTGGCTGAATTGATTAGATTTCAAAATTGTCAGCATTGTGAGAAAAACTATAGAGCTTTTTCCAAGGCATTTAAATATATTTTAAGAGCCTTACTTATAACCGCAGTCCAACATACTGTAAAGTTGTTGACCAAATACCTCTGTGCAGTTCATAAGCAGGAGGTGAGGCTGATAGCACTGTTTCCTAACTCTGCATTTTTTAAAAACACTAGTTTTGATACTAAAGATAGTATGATACTATTGAGAAAGTTACCAGTGAACCTTAATCCTCTGTGTACAAGCCTTCTTTAAAACTGCCTACATTTGTCACCATCAGTATTTGATGGCAACAAATTCCATAGTTTAGCCATGTGATATTTTATCACACCTTAAAGTCACCATTTTATCTTCACTTGATGGCCCTTAAGTTCTAATGTTGGCTATAGGAGAGGGAAAATCTGCTCATACTTCCTTATGAATAATTTTATATAAATGTATGATATATCTCTATTTGTCACCTATTTCTAAACTTAAATACCCAAACATTGAGGGAACTTATTCGATCCCCATAATTCTTTTGCATGCTATATTAACTGATTTTATAATTCAGATCAGTTAGGTTCCAGTTTTTCAATATACATGTGAATGCATTAGATTTAATTACAGTCATTTTTTGTTTCCTATTTAGGTTTGGGCAAAACAGCCCCAGATCCCACAGCCACTGCTTCTCTTGATGGTGCAGATGTCCCTTTGGGAAAAGGAATTCCATCTGGAATTAGCAATACTTGTCTTATGTATAATGAGTATCCTTTGATCAATATTAGAACAGAATATACTGTAAATAGCCATTGGGGATACCTGAAAAGTGGTTGCTTCTAGCCAGGTGAATACTGTTAGCCTTAATGAATTTGGACTTTTTAGCATCAGTATGAACAGTAAGTTATCTCTGCAGTTCTGGGATAAATGTCCTTGACAATTAGAAGACGCTGGGAAAGTATAGGCTTTGCTGGAGTTTTAAAACATGTACTTTTTATTTAATTATCCATGTATTTGCGTGCCCTTTATTCCTAAAATTCTCTCTTAAGATATAAGTATTTTATATCTAACAGCAATGAAAACTATAGAAACATGATAAAATAGTGATGCCATAGATCACTCAGTCAAATGAAATTAATACTGTTCTCTCTAATAGTTGCCTTCAGTTAAGTGGCATAGGGGCTCACTAAGCGAGTTCTGGATTTGGGTATACTCCATGCTTCTCAAGTGGTAACTGGAGGACAGGAGAGGGCTGATTTTGGCTCTGGAGGAGAGGAATTTTTGATGTTCTCATATTTTAGTACTCTCAGGTTGACTTCTGCAGCATGCTATATTGAATTACGTTTAGTGGTAATCCAGATACCATACTTTGGTTTAAAATACAGTATCAAGAACTTTAACAAGTACCTTTCTAAGACTGTCGTGCCACTGATCTGTCACTATGCTACCTTTCAGGAGTATGGGGCTAAAATCCTAGAATTCTCACTAATCTTGAGTCATTTTAGAAATCTGAGAGGGCTTGGTGGATGATCATTATATCTTCCTGTTTTATTTTGCAATGCAAAAGAGCACAGCAAAAATTTCTTTCTTTTTTCCTTCATTCATTACTTTCTTCAGATACATTGTCTACGATATTGCTCAGGTGAAACTGAAGTATCTGCTGAAATTAAAGTTCAACTATAAAACAACAACACTCTGGTGAAGATCAGCTTCTTGGAATTAATAATACAAATGTTTTTGAGCCCCTCCTTTATTTTATTTTTTTGATAAATATGCAAGATTAGATGAAAAATGCTATGAGCAATTTTGTATTTGTGCTTTCCCCCCCCCCTTTCTTCTCCTCCCCCCTCTTGGCTTATTCTAGTTTGAACATACTGTACATCTTTAACTAAGAGTAACCCCCACTCCCCAAAAAGGAAGGGGAAGTCAATAATCCTTGAATTAAACTTTTAGTAAAAAGACAGGGAAGATAAATGTAGAATTGTTTACATACTTTTTTCTTGTTTTTCAAATCTTCCTTAATTTGTATTCTGAATAAATGTTAATGTGTTTATTTTGAAGTAAAAATAAAAGCTACTTTCTTACTAATGTTTCCTTGTAGGCAAAATACAGTACTTCTGTATAAGGTTTTAAGGTTAGAAGTCAAGTGTAATGTTTGTCCTATCCTAACCTGTTGCTCAGTCAACAACTTTATTAGATGATTGTGTGTAGAAAGAACAATCCTTTTGGAGTTGCCATCCACTCTGCTCTTGTGATGCACGCTGGGAAATGAGTGCACTCAGGCAAATGTGAAATCTACATGCTTCAAAAAAAGTGCTACAAACCTAGCACAAGCATAGCACCTCTCTACCATTTATTAAAATAATGGCTTATGGCAGGTTTTGTGTAAGCCTGAAAAAAGATGTATCGCTAACACATTAACTTTAACTCTGCCATGCTTTCAAACTTGTGCAGAAGCCTAAACTAGAAGAGCTGTTTTATGAATGATAGGTGCGGTTGTTGTTTTATGAATGATAGGTGTGGTTGTTTGCATGAGCTTTGAAGCATTTCTTTCAACTTATTTTTGAAGGATGCAAAACCCTAATATGCATATCCCCCTCATGTACTCACAGATGCCTTTCATTCTTACATATGTGCACCACCTTCCTTTCCCGCTATCTTTAGCAGACTTGTTGAAAAGAAGGAAGAAATAACTTTCATTTCTACACCCACAACTTACCATAGCAATCTGCTTCTATATTGCAATATTTATTTAAAAACGAGTACTTTGCATGCTGCATCATGGGAGTAGGACACCTACTCTACCATCAACAAGCAGAAAGAAATATGGGACAGAGAAACAGCTGGTCTGGAAAATCTGGGAAGTAACTTAACAAATACTGTACCCCAGAAACTAGGTGAGAGGAACAATGTAGTTGGATCAAAAATGTTAACGAAGGGAAGGGAAATACAAATGGTACAACAGCAATAGATGCACTAACAATTAATGCACCAGTGTAATGAATGAATGACATGGAGATGATGGCAAGTTGCCAGACAGCACTTTTAAAGGACTGTCCAAAATCTGCACTGCTTTACACACTAACATTGAGTGACATCTCTGGCATTGGTGGGTTGCATGTTGCTTACAGATCATACAACTGCAATATCGAACAAACTCCAGAATAATAATTGGGCCTTTTTATTTATAAAACAAATTAATATAACGGCCCAAGATTGTGAATATTAAAAATTCACAATCATCCTACCCCAGGTAGGCAACAGAATCAACCAAGCCACATGATTCATTCCAAATGGGGTCCCCAAGCTCACTGACAAAACCATATCTTCAAGATCTTGGAGAAGAGCAATGTGCAGTCCAATCTTATCTCTGGGGGAATTATGTTTTGGTTGCTTCCAGTCTTTGGGCACAATTTTATCTTGAAGTTTTATAACACAGAGAACTGGACGACTATGGCTTTGCATCCCGAACTCTCCAAGGAAGTATACTTCTTAACTGCATAATGGCCAATCAAGAGTGAATGGCAGACAAACGATATCACTGAAGAAGCTGATACTTATTTGCCAAATCACTTTTTCCCATCCAGCCACATAATGAATGCACAGGCATCATTTTAATTCATTAGAAGACAGTAACACCTTGCTGTTTTCCATTTTTGTGGCTCAACAACTGTAGCTGGTATCTTGTAACGATCTGAATAGAAATGAACTGAGTATCCTGGCAAGAAAAGTGCTGCTTTTGGCAAACAGCACTAGTAGCTGTCAACATGTGAAAGTTTTAACTAACTTGAATTTCCAGAGACTTCTATAGAGACTTTAAGATAAAAATAAAAGATCAATATCATTATGTAACAAAGACTTCAAAGCACAAGCGGTTGTGTATTTTAATAGATTAATTAGGTCCTAACATTTCTGCTCTAAGAACAAACTTGTAAATCATATAAGAAAGTATTTTTTCTTCTCACATGATTTATTCTGGTAGCATATGTACTTTAATTTTGTTACTTCACATGACTGTGAAGACAGAAGACCTAATAGGAAGAGAAGTACATATATAGTGATCAACACTCAGCTATCTATACAAGTTATAAAGCAAAGATTCCAGAATCTTAGATTGCTCATACATTATCATACATATACTTTAAAAGGGTAATTGGTATGTAACTTTGGAGGGGGGAGTTCTTGAAGATCACAGTGCTATTTTGACATGGCTGGGTGGTTACATTTTATTGCTCTTGAAAAGAAGAATTCACTTTGTAGCTATACTTGCTTTTTTATTTCAAATTGTTTGTGGATATATACCTATGCAGTTACACCTCAGCAGCTGGCATAGCTAGGAATTTTGACACGAATTAGTAAAATGAAGTTTTCTAGACAAGGGGATCTTTAAGTTCCAGATGACGGCAAGTTACTTCTGGTAATGCTGACAGAAAAGACCATAGGAATTATTAATTATTAAATTTATATCTTGACTGCTCCACAAGCTCAACGCAGCATATTTTTCTCTTCAAGATTTTTTTTATTTAAAATAACAGATTCTTGTCAACAGTCCTTGTGGTAGATATGAGTGGGAGGATAAATCTGCTTTTTATAGCTTAATGGCAAAAAAGGGTTGTCTGTGGTCAGAAGGTAATACATGTTACAACATAAAAAATCAGCACTCCTTTTGGAGAGAGAATCAGCTTCATGCTGCATTTGCCGAATGGTAATCTCAAGCAACTTCATGCAAAATCCATAGTTAATCTAGCTTCAATAATGAGAATCTGCATTGCTATCAGTAGCTCTGAATTATCAGAATTCATGATACCCATATTACACCACAAAAAAAATAATGTCTCTATATATCCTATCCTATAAAACAAGTGTTAAATAATTTTAAATCAATGTATGATTCTAAAATGTAGGAAAGATAACTAAAGACATTTTCATTTATAGAGGACAGCATGGATGGCAGCCTCTTATACAGCAAGCTTGAGGTAAACAAGGATAGAGTGATTTCTCAACAATAATTCCTAGTTCAGGAATAGCTGTAACTGGCACAAAGTGAAGCTGTGCATGTTCTGTTGACCACATCTTTATCTGCTCCTGAAGGAGCCATGAATCCAGGAAAAACCCCATGTTGCAGAAATGCAGAAATGCAACTCCTTCCAAGGGATGATTTCCACCAGTAGCTTCATGTAGATGTTGAACAGCAGAGAAGAGACCCCCAATGCACCCTACATTACAGAGCCTGAGAGCTTGACCTCTACCCTTCACTAACTGGAACTGGAACAAGGATATTATGGTCAGTAGTAGTGAAGGCTGTCGAGAAATCAAGCAGGATCAAAAGCATTATACTCCCACTGCTATATCTCACTCCCAGGTCAACCAAAATAATCAATGCAGTCTTAATCCTATAACCAGGCCTGAAACTAGAAAGAAAAGAATTGAGATAATCTGTTTCTCACAATGTCTTCTTTACTTGCTCTATCACTTCATCAATCTCTCCTAAGGGGAAGTTAGGGGGGGAGGTAATTAAAACAACCAGGATGAGTGATTGAGGAGAGGGC
Organism: Natrix helvetica; assembly: GCF_964273705.1. Lineage (NCBI taxonomy): Eukaryota > Metazoa > Chordata > Lepidosauria > Squamata > Natricidae > Natrix > Natrix helvetica. Next base: position 238,800,895 of record NC_138552.1, read on the forward strand.
ACAAAATTGTTCCCTTCAAGGCAGGTGGCATCTCATAAGGTCATATTAACCACCATCTGCATCCAGCATCCTCTCATGCTGGCAGCTTTCACTAGCCAAATGGAATAGGAATGTAATCAACAGATTGTGGAGCTTACATATCCTAGAACCCCGACTACTTTCTTGGAATCAATAAGCTCACACATATCCCAGATCTTTCCCAGATGATATTATATCTTGTCAATAGCCAGTGCCAGGTTACATCATCTAACCCAGAGGGGTATGTGTAATATATGAATTAATGTGACATAATAACCTACATCTGTTTTTGCACATGGCAATAATTGAAATGATAAAGTCTGTGATTTTTATTTTTCAATCTGTAGTGATGTTTAATCTGATGGCCAGATCTCATCTAAAAATCACTTATAAAAATCATGCAAAATCCAGATTTTTATTGCTAGTTAGGCCTGTGCCATATCTACGGTAGCAACATTGAGGGCCGAAATAAACATTAAGCCAAATTCTGGTGGTCTATATACAGGAGTTACCGTTCAAAGGTATTGTAGGCCAATTCTTTGTCAAATGGGGCCATTATGTATTTATGACATCTTTGCAAAAAAAAGTTGTAATAAGACACCATTGCTACTGCTCAGTTCACTTGAGTAGAACATTAAATATTAAGAAATTATTACTAAGTTGATGCCATGGTATTGCTCTGTATTTGCCCAAGAGTAATACCCCACTGAGAACCCTTTGTGTAAGCAGAACAAACAGTAATTGTAAATACAGGTAGTTCTCAACTTACAACAATTGAGCCCAAAATTTCTGTTGCTAAGTGAGACATTTGTTAAGTGAGTTTTGCCCCATTTTACAACCTTTCTTGCCACAATTGTTAAGTGATTGGTTGCAATTGTTAAGTAACATGAATCCAGCTTCCCCATTGATTCTGCTCATCAGAAGGTTGACCACATGATGACAGGACACTGCAACTGTCATAAATATGAGTCAGTTGCCAAGCATCTGAATTTTGATCACGTCACCATGGCGATGCTGCAAAGGTCAGAAGCATGAAAACCGGTCACTTTTTAGTGCCATTGTAACATTGAACAGTCACTAAACAAACTATTATAAGTCAAGGACAACCTGTACAATCTGCTGTCCAGAATACGGAGTTGGAAGAGGCCTTGGAGGTCTTCTAGACCAACCCCCTGCCTGAGCAGGAGACCTGATTACAGATTAACAGAGTTGGAAAGAACTTTGCAGGTCAACTAAGTAGTCCAACCAGGAGGGAGACCTTACACCATTTCTGACAAATGGCAGTCCAATTTCTTCTTGAAATTCTCAGGTGATGAAGCTCCCACAACTTCTGAAGGCAAACTGTTCCACTGGTTGATTGTTCTCTCTGTCAGAAAATTTCTCATTTCCAGATTGAATCTCTCCTTGTTCAGTTTCCATCCATTATTCCTTGTCTGGCCTTCAAGTGCCTTGAAAAATAGCTTGACCCCCCCTCCTCTCTGTGGCAGCCCCTCAAATATTGGAACACTACTATCATGTCTCCCCATGTCCTTCTCTTCAGTAGACTAGCCATGCCCAGTTCATGTAACCGTTCATCATATGTTTTAGTCTCCAGTCCCCTAATCATCCTGTTTGCTCTTCTCTGCACTTTTTCTAGAGACCTGATTTATACCATTCCGGACAAATTAAGTGTCCAACCTCCAGTGATGGAGCCACCCACAGACGAACTGAAGCCATCGACCAGATGCGGCCGCTGCATGCAGCCCTTCATTTTCCCCAACTCGTCTCCTGTCGCCTTGTGGAAAGATAACAGTAAAGCTGTCGTGAAACTGCAACAACTTTTTTTGCCCGAAGAGAGCAGCACGAGACAGCCGCGTTCCCGCCCGAGCCTTCGTAGAAGCGAGCGACTCGCGCAAGTCCCGCCTCCGCCTCCGCCTCCCTCCAGTCAGGCGAAAGCGAGAGGACTCCGTCTCCTCCCCCACAATGCACCGCGACAGGCAGCCTTTGAAAAAGCGGCGCGGCTCCTTCAAGATGGCGGAGTTGGATCAGCTGCCTGACGAGAGTGAGTAGCGATCTCTGCCCCTCACTCTGCCCCGCCGCCGGCCCTCCCTGCTCACCCATTGCCGAAATAGTGGTTCTGGCTACCGGACCCTTCGCCCGCTCCCTCTTTCCTGAGTCACAGTCCCGGTCTCGCTCCTCCGCCGGCGCTTGCTACTTCTTTTGTTGCTCCTGCTGCTGCTGCTCTTGTAGTAGGAGCCGGAGCTGCCGGCCCGGCGTCACAATCTCCACTCTCGGTGCCTGGCCCAGCTCTGTTTTCGGAGGGCCTCCCCTCCGGCCTCTCCCTCGACTTTTGGAAGGGGGCTGCGTGGGAGGGGGAGGCCAACCGAGCAGGGCCGGAAGCCGCTATTATATAAGCTGCCCTTCTCCTGGTGGGACTGAACCGCACCCTGAACCCCGAGACTCGGAGCAGGCCGGAACCGGGATTGGGTCCGTCCTTGGCAGGGAAGAACGCATGTTTTTTCAAATCGGGCAGGGAAGCGTTGTGTGTAGGGCAGCGAGTGGCATTACGCCTCTCCGGGGTAGGCAGGGAGAGCGAGTACAGTTTCACGCCGTAAATAAAGTAAGGATGGTATTTGTCTTGCTGTGAGCATCCTTCTAGTAGTTGTCATGACGATAACCTCCTATATGCTTGGAGAGATTTATCTGACTTTTACTCTGGTTCGTGGGAAACTGTTTTAAAGTATATTAAGTACGGTTTTACGTCTTACTCTTCTCTTGTATATGCCAATCTTGTATATGCCAAAATGATAATGTTTATATAGGTGATAAGCCTTTTAATGGTCTATAAATAGAAAAGCAAGTCTCACCTAGTCCTGTTTTGATAGTTGTCTACATCCTATATTTTAAACAATGTGTGTATTATATCTGGGAAATTATGCTAGTGTTATGGTGAGTGGCCCCGTCTGTATGGTGAAATTAGTATGTTGGCAAAATTACTGGAAGCAAAATCAAATGTTTTTAAACCGAGAGTGGAAGGCACACTTGTCTGAAAGTACTGACTGAACAATTGGGGATAGAGCAGCAATGAACAACTATCAGATTTGAAGAACTAATTTTGTTTCATATAGAATCCTGAGATTCAACAGTCAGACCTTGCTGGAAGTCAAGGAAGTCATTTCCTTGGAATTAAATTAAAATCGGGACTTGAATATATGGCATACTTCTTCCTTACATAAATATAAATCCGCATCACTTCAAGCTTTTTATATTCAGCACTGTAATTTGAGAAGATTGAATTCATCATTACTAGTATTGCTGAAGAAACTTTGATCCCCTGCAAAACACTTCAATATAAGGAACCAATAAAAGGAACCATTACTTTGTAATCTGTACCTCATATAGAAGGATAGATATACTGTACTATTTGAACCACCAATGAAGTGGAAAGAAAATTGCTCATTGAAGGATACCTTTTTATAAAAGTTTGAGAGTTACTTTAGAAGCAATTTGGTAAAGATGTTTGGCTTGTTTGTAAATGTAGATATATAAATAAAAGGAACCATTACTTTTAATGGTAAAAGGTAATATCAAATATTCCTGTCAATATTTTGCAATATTGAATTTGATAAAGATGTGTGGAACATATATTGATGTTGCACAGTGAATATTGAAATAAGGCCATTGATGAAAGACATGAAATGACATAAATGACAACACAAGATACCATCTTAATGGATAACTGCATATTGCTTTAAAATAATAATGTAATTATTACAAGCATTTTTATTTTATAATATGGAAGAAATCAAATTATAGATTTAATTCTTCAATCTAATGTGAAGAATTCCAGGTTTGAAAGATTCTTTGAATCTGGAACTATCTATATAGGTTATGTAATAATGAAGGGAGAAGAAAATTTCATTCTGGGAAGTAAACTTTTGCTTATGGATTTCAGACTATCTCCTTGTGTGGCATATATATGATAGCTGGACAAGAGACAAGGCATATAAACACACTGCAGAACTTAATATTCTCTATTATATTTATGACAAATTAGTAGTATATGGCATTGTCAATCATTTTGAATGTTGAATTGATAGTCAAAAATGTTTGGCATTCAAAATATAGTTAAGAAAATGTCAAATGCTAGGAAATATTTCTGTTATCCTATATGTAACTGAAAGAATGTATAAATTATATATTCAGAAAATGTGTTTATGAATATATATTCTCTACAAAGTTGCAAATTAAACCATTGCTACTTTTTATTTCTGTGTACCTTTCAATTAACTAATTCACCGATAAATGTGTGCCATGATGAAGAATCACCATGAATTTAAAAAAACCTAAATTATTTATGCTTCCTATGTCATTTGCCTTTGATTTTACTGCTTAAGCCAAATGCTGAGTGCATGTCTACCACATTTTGTTGTATACCTTGATCTATTAGAAAAGCTATATGGGGAATAAATTGTATTCTAAATAAGGTTTAATTTTATTCACCTCTAAATTATTGTAATCTCTTGCCATTCCAAGTATACCACCTAAGGTGCACAACCTTAGATTTCTGTAAATATTGCTTGAGTTTAGCTTTCATAAGCTCCAGACAATATTGTTAGAGCATCTGGATGCTGACAGCCAGAATCTAACATCTGGTTAGAATTTCTGATTCTAAAAAGCAAGTCTTTTTTATCTATCACCTGCATAAATACATGCCCATATACTGAGAAGACAGTTTAAATTAACATTAGATAATTCTTCAACAGTCTACTACCTAAATTCCCCAATTTAAGCTAAAATCAGAAACATATTTATGAGGAAGTCAAAATGAAGTATATTGGATGACAAAATAGGATTGCAAAGCATTATAGACTGTACAGACATGTTCATCAATTTTTTATTGCTGAGTAAATAAATCTTATGATTAGCCAATCTTGTTGAGAAAACTTGCATTGCTTTATGACATAGAGAAACATCTTATTTGCTTAATATGACAATATATGAATTGGTGATTATAAGATAGAAATAACCTATAATATATTGGTGCTATCAAATTTATTTCGCAATATAAATATAATAGGTTTTTAATTTTTACTAGTCTATAGAACATTCTGTTAATGTTTACCACATGAAGGAATAATTTTAGGCTTAGTATTATAACTGTCCATGTTTGTAAGCTTCTGGAATGCATCTGACAGAATACTGGACTATATAGCACAGTGGCTTCATTCAACAGACTGTTGCATCTTTCTACATCTTATCTTTGCTAATATTTTTCTTTACAATTTATTCAGCTGCATAGTGTAATGCCTTTATTCAGCTAAAACACTGTTGGTGAAGATATAATCCATCATCAAAGGAGAATTATTGAAAAATAAATATAGACATGTTAAAATAAAATTTAAAAGCATGTTCATAGTTTCCTCCTCTTAAAGAAAAAACTGATCTGATGCATAAATATATTAACCCAATCATTACAGGTTATATTATTTCATCTTGAAGTATTAAAGTTACTTAATGTAAAATATAAGCCATCTGTAGGATTCACTATTTCAATGTAACCTACACCCTCAAATAATATAGCAATATTATTGTAAAACGAGAGACTAAAGCACCTTCTGTAATGTTGATTAAAGAATATACATTGTTAATCACCATTGAAAGTTTCCTGTGTGGGCATCCTGTTTTATATCTTGTATGAAATTGCAATAAATGTTTTTTTATGAACGTATGACTTTGATCATGATTTGAAGGAAGTAAAATTTATGGTATGACCATTTGAATGTAAGCAGTTTATTATAAATTGAGAAATAAGCAAGCACAAAGCCACATGGGTGTCAAACTCAATCGCATCATGTGACATTTTTTGCCTTTGCGGAGCTGGATGGCCGTGGTCTGCGCATGACGCATCCGGGCCTCCAGTTAGACAGGCCTTGCCCTATAGCATCAAACTCTGATTTAATATACATTAATTTATACTAGTATGCTTCTGGTATTTTGTTTTACATTTTAATTTTGTTTTGAATATTATAGCTATAATCTCTAATACATGCTTTTTTTGCAACATAAAAATATTTTTTTTATTAAAAAATCTCTCCTTATGCAAAACTGTAGTTTTCCATAGTTATGTTTCATTGTATGAGTTTGTAAAAGTTTTGAAATCGGTTTACATCTATAAAGTAGAAATGGCTTAAATGCTTTCTTTTTTAACACAAAAATATGAAGTCAAAATATTAATAGTGGAGTACAGAAAAGTGGAACAGCAAATCTACCATTTCATCCTTAATCTTGCTGTGCCATGCTGACTAAGCAGAAGGTTTAAATTGGAATAAATGGATGAATTAGCAATGCCAACTTCAGTGCTAGCCTACTTGAAAGGCTTGGATTGGATCCATCTGGAATAATATGTCTTTGAACCTGTTATCAACTTATGGATTTAAAGACTGAGATCTTAAGTCTGTCAGGTGTAAATGAAGCAAGGCTAATAACTTTATTGTTAGAAATAATATGACTTTATTGAGTTTTGTTATTTATTTCAGGTTCATCAGCAAAAGCCTTGGTTAGTTTGAAAGGTAGGACAACCAGATTATTTCTTCATACATAGTATTAATGAAGGTTAAATCTTACAAAAATTCTTGTTTAACGAGTATTATGTTAGGACTGAATTTATACATTGCACATGCTGCAGAATTTTTAATCATAGTTTGTTCGCTTTGTTCACATAACATCAATTATAAAACCATAATTTGCAAGTGAAGTGCCTGGGTTTATTATGCATCGTAGTAAACCAACAGCAAGTCATGATTTAAGTTGTATGAACTTCTTGTATGCTATCTACTCATTTGTGGCAGCACTTTGTACAAAGCAAGATTGGGCCCAATTAGGTGAGAGAGAGAGAACACAAGCTGTAGGATAAATATGCATAAAGTGACTATATATAACTATGGAATCAAGTGTTTATATTTATGGAATCAAATCAAAGGTTTAACTTCAGATGACATTAGATCAGCTGGAAGGTATCTACAGAGGATGGCATTTGTGGAAAACCTGAATATGTGCATGTGTGTCTATAAGCATGTGTGTAATGTACTTGGATTTATTATGCTGTACTCAACTTTATTCTATTTTATTTTTGTATATACTACTTTCTAATTAAATATCCAGCAATCAAGAAGATAAATACCCAGTTTAAAAAACCAATAAAATTCTTTTAAAAAAAAAAAAGAAGATAAATACCCAATAGTTCTGTGAAAACAGCCAGTAAACCATAAAACAAGGCAAATAAAATTGAGTGAAAGAAACAAAGATTAAGTTAATCCACAAAACTTTCCAGAATGAAAATTTTAATTATGCAAGAAATAAAAAATATGAAATATGTATTTATTCTACAATACATTTATAGATAGTTTTCCTTTATAGAAATGGGAATGGGAAGATCAGGAAGATAAATAAATTGAGAAGTTCCAATTTTACTTTCATAGGCATGAAATGGGGAATTCGGGGTCCATTTAAATAACATATCAAAATTAGTTTTTGTTTGAATATTGTATCTAAGAAGTTTGAAATTTTAATTCAATTTTTTTTATATTCTGCATTAAAAATCAAGTGTAACATTTTAACTGTACTTTAAAAAGTACTGTAGTTCACCATTTTCAAATGAAAACTATTTTTCCCCTAAAATGCTCAGAATTTCCTGTCAGATTGGAAAGAGAAAACATTTTCACACACATACACCACTCTCTTCCTTTTTGGGGTAAGCAATATTATGCCAAGTCCTAAAAAAGTAAGCCAAAGAAACACAAGGTATGAGGTAAGAAAAGAAAATCCTCCAGTTGATTTTCTGGGTCTTTTTTTTTCTTACGACCCATTAAGTCATATTTAGTATATTTTATGACCCATTCCTTTTATTCTGTTTGTTCAAACCATCTCAGCATGCTTCTTGTATGTTGATTACTCAGTTTTGTATTCAATCCACTCTTCATTCTTAATACTATTTAGTATCTTAAATATTTCATTCTCATTGCATTCAACTTTTATATTTCTTCTAGCATACCAAATTCCTATATAATAAAGTACACAGCTAAAATACATAGCTGTTTTCACTTCTTTCAACAAACATTTATTCTTTGCAACAGACTATATACTACTCAAACCATTCTACCAACATTTCTATATTGTAAACATTTTCCATCCATGTTTCACAAAAGCAAAATGCATAATCTTATATTGTTTTCAACATTTATGTAAAACATGCAAAATACTCTTTCTCTCTACATGGCTTTTGATAAATTATAAAAATTATATGACTATAATTGATTTTTTACATCTTACAATCTAATACTGCTAGAGTTCTGTAAAGCACTATGAAGTGGTATTTAAATATTAATAATAAATAATAATAAATTTGGATTTATTAGCCGCTCCCTTTCCGGGCAGGACTCGGGGTGGCATACACCAAGACATATATAAACATACATATATACAAAAGACATACATGCACGGAGGAGGTAATAGATTAAAACATTAAGACAAATTAAAACCATTAACAAATAAAAAATCCAATATACAATAAAAATTTAAAATTTAAAAAAGACAGTCAGGAGGAATATGAGAAGATTACGGTTGAGCCAGGCCGGATGATTGAAAGAGGTGGGTCTTCAACTGTACACGGAAGGAGCGGAGATCGGAAATAATCCTGATGTCACGGGGGAGGTCATTCCACAGGGCTGGGCCCATCACAGAGAAGGCTCTGCTCCTGGATGTCGCCCCCCGACACTGTTTGGCGGACGGCACCCGGAGAAGTCCCTCTCTGTGTGAGCGAATTGGTCGTAGGGATGTGTGGGGCAGGATGCGATCCTGCATGTAACTAGGTCCTCTGCCATGAAGCGCTTTAAAGATCATAATCAAAACCTTGAAACGCACTCGGTAGACCACAGGAAGCCAGTGCAGCTCGCGCAGGAGAGGTGTTACAGGGGAGTATCTAGACCTCCCCATAATCACCCGCGCGGCCGCGTTCTGGACCAACTGTAGTCTCCGAGTGCATCTCAAGGGAAGCCCCATGTAGAGAGCATTGCAGTAGTCCAGGCGAGACGTCACTAGCGCATGGGTGACTGTGCGTAGGGCATCCCGGTCCAATAAGGGGCGCAATTGGCACATCAGGCGGACCTGATGGAACGCCCCCCTAGCCACGGCTGTTACATGGTCATCCATGGACAGCCGGGCATCTAGGAGGACGCCCAAATTGCGCACCTGTTCCATGGGGGCTAGTTGCACGCCCCCAATGGCCAGAGATGGAAGCACCTGGTTGAACCGGGAGGCCGGAAGCCACAGCCACTCCGTCTTGGAAGGGTTGAGTTTTAGTCGGTTGCCATCCATCCAGACCCGTACGGCCTCCAAACACCGGGACATCATTTCGACGGCCTCATTGGGGTGGTTCGGGGTGGAAATGTATAGCTGAGTATCATCAGCATACAGATGATATCCCACCCCAAAGCCACGGATGATCTCGCCCAGCGGTTTCATGTATGTGTTGAACAGGAGAGGCGAGAGCACCGATCCCTGTGGCACTCCACATGTGAGTGACCTCCGGGTCGAACTCTGCTCCCCTGCCAACACACGTTGCGTCCGGTCAGAGAGGTAGGAGCCAAACCACCGTAAAACGGTGCCCCTGACTCCCAGCCCCTCTAGCCGATGCAACAGGATACCATGGTCGATGGTATTGAACGCCGCCGAGAGATCTAATAGGACCAGGATAGAGGAGCAACCCCTATCTCTGGCCCTCCAGAGATCATCAACCAATGCGACCAAGGCCGTCTCCGTGCTGTGCCCGGGTCGGAAGCCGGACTGGCGCGGGTCTAGATAATCATTTTCCTCCAGGTGACGTGGGAACTGCTGTACCACCACATTCTCTACAACCTTCGCTAAGAAAGGAAGGTTGGAGACAGGACGATAATTGGCTAGGTCCGTTGGGTCCAGGGAAGGCTTCTTGAGCAGGGGCCTCACCACCGCCTCTTTCAAGGCAGCCGGTAAAGATCCCTCACCCAGCGAGGCGTTCACTAGGCCCAGGAGCCAGTCGCGCGTAACCTCCCAGGATGCCAGTACAAGCCAGGAGGGACACGGGTCCAATAAACATGTGGTGGGTCGCAGACGTCCACGCAACCTGTCCAAATCCTCGATGGCAACCGAGTCAAACTCCTCCCAAAGCGGTCCCTCAAGACTCGCCACGGGCGTCTCTACTGGACCACTGAAAGGGGCCCATCCCATCCGGATTTGAGCGACTTTGTCCTGTAGATATTTCCCAAACTCCTCTGCTCTGCCCTGTAAAGGGGCTTCCCGCGGTCTCTCAAACAAGAGGGAACGGGTCACCCGAAACAGGGCGGCAGGGCGGTTATCTGCGGACGCAATAAGAGCGGCACAATATTGACGTTTGGCCGCTCTTAGTGCCACAAGGTACGTCCTCAAATAGGCTCGTGCCTGTGCTCGGTCAAATTCGGAACGGGAGGATCTCCAACGACTCTCTAGGCGTCTCTTGTGGCGTTTCATCACCCTTAGCTCCTCAGTAAACCAAGGGGCCAGGGTGGTTCGTCGCCGCAGGAGAGGCCGCAAAGGCGCCACCCGGTCTAGGGCCCCGGCAGTCGCACTGTTCCATGCGTCTACCAGGTCCTCTACTCGAGGGCGGGTCAGATCCACAGGAGGTGGCCCAAGCTCCGTCTGGAACCTATCTGGTTCCATCATGCGCTTGGGGCGGAACCATCTAATGCCTTCCGGTTCCGCCTCCTCGCGGTGGGGGGTAGCACCAGGGAAGTCAAGCCGGAGAAGTGAGTGATCCGACCATGACAGGGGAATAATAGCTAGATCCCCTATTCCCAGATCACTCGTCCATTGGCCAGAGACAAAGACAAGGTCCAGCGTATTAAGTTCTATTGCTATTTATGCTACAATCATTTGAGTTCTTGACCAACAATTCAGCATTATCTAGATTTCTAATTTCAATACAAATATTCCATATACATTCATAATTTACATTAAGCATGACTAAACATGAGACATCCAATCCAATGTTGAGCCATTTATTAAGCATTCAATTTTCATATGCACTCTATTTCTATCATATAACATTCTTAGTGCATTCAGTAATTAACATCCAAGTCCATATTCACACAAAAATTCAAGTAGTTATTCATTTTATCATACACTTCCTATGAATCAACAAGTATATAAGTATTGTATATGGTGTTAATAATCTGAGGAAGAACAAATCAAGTCTGTACATCTCCTGCCAAACAGAAAGCAACAGTGCACTTCCCAGATTCTGTTCATTATCATCTAACATTCCCTTTCAATCAGAATTCTGCCGAAACCTCCTAGATCCATTTAATTTAAATAGTCCATCTACAGTATAAGTAGTCCTTGACTTACAACAATTCGTTTAGTGACCATCCAAAACTACAATGGCACTGAAAAAGTGACTTATGACCATTTTTCACATGACCTTTGGACTGTTGCAGCCTTCCCATAGTCTCATGATCAAAATTCAGCCTGTTGGCAACTGACTCATATTTATGACAGTTGCAGTTGTTCTGGGGCCTTTTGCCACCTTCTGACAAGCAAAGTCAATGAAGAAACCAGTTTCACTTAACAACCATGTTACTAACTTAACAACTGCAGTGATTTATTCAACAACTGTGGCAAAAAAGGTCATAAAATGAGGCAAGACTCACTTAACAAATGTTTCACTTAACCACAGAAAATTTGGGCTCAATTGTGGTCTTAAGAATTACTTGTACAGAATTTTTATTCATTCTTGCTACCTTTCTCTTTCTATAGGAAACAGTAACCGCATTCTATCAATTGTCAGGCACAGATGCAGTCTTTACATACACATTAAATAATTCACAGTCACTCCTTAAGCATCTAAATTTAATTCTCTAGTACATCATCAGCACCTAGCTTTACCATATTCAACACTCCTACATCCATTCACCATTACTTCTTTGTCATTTTTTTCTTCAACGCTAACATTTATAGCATTTGTTTGCATTCCACTCTTCAATATGTCACTATTATTCCCATATAAATGTTTAAAATACTCACAGCAGCATTCCTCATTTCAGTTTCATCCTACGCCATTTCATCATTTTATGGAGTGCTAGAGACTCCTTATTCGTCTCTCTTCATGCAATTCCAAAACAACTTTTTATTTCCATCAAAATTACTTTGCACTTTTTTTGCCTCTTTCAATCTTAATAATTTCTTATTATCTATAACCACAGTACTTTCTTTGCAGTTTAATATACTTTCTTTCTCAATATACAGTGAATATAGAAAGTCTACATACCCATTAAAATGCCAGGTTTTTGAGGTGCAAAAAAATCAAATCAAGATAATTTACATCAGTACACTATGCTACACACAGCATTTCTTGCTAATAAGTTCTAACTTTGTGAATTAAAATCAATGTTTATACAAAGTTGATGCCCAGTTGCAGCAGTTTCTGATGGGGGTGAAGGGGAGGGCTTAAAATAGTCAAAATGATGATTGTAATTAGGCAATCAAAATCTCACCCTTTTGTGCATGTATGCAACACACAAAAGAAGTAGGATTTCTATTGCCACAATTACAATCTTGCTTTACTTTCCACACACATGCACACACCCTGCAGATGCCACTGCCCAATTTTGCCAAGGAGTATTAAGTTTGTCCCTGATGAATCATTGCGTAGCAAATACTATTTCCCCTTCCCTTATGGGGGAGAGGGAATGTAATTTAATCTGAAAATGAAAATGAGGTATAAGCATACAAATATAATTGATTGGGTTTAAGAGCAAAGAAAGCTCTTAAATATTAAGAATATGTATAATTTGTGAAAGGATTTATATTTAAAATATATAACTTATTCATTATAGAGGGAAGTTTATCCAATACATGGAATGAAAAAATCAGTTCTTTGCAGAAAACACCCATTTGGAAAGGCAAAAATGCAGGAGCTACTGTAGAAATGGTAAGAAACAATTTTTATCTTTGTAGGTTGATTTAATATATTTTTGTCTATCATTCTTCCAAAACACTGTGTTCTTGTCTGGTCTAGTCTACAAAGCTAGTTAAGCTAGTTAAAAAATAAATTTCTTTCCTTTTACTTTCCATTGTAATATATGAAGGGTACAAATTATTTTTGCTTGATTTATAAAACTGGAAATTTAACATTTTTTATGAAAACAAAGAAAAATCCTATGCACACTTTTTAAAAAAGTATCTTGCTTCTAAGTACCAGGATACATTTACAAACAAGGTTTGTGGTAATCATTCTTCTAATTTGTGAAACCCCATCAGGAAGCAAGCCAGAAGTTGATTCTGAAGTTAATATAACTCTCTCCAAGTCTACCTGTTCAGGTGTCATGAATAATCGTTTCCTTGCCTTTTTTGTTTTGTTTTTGTGTCTTCAATGTTTACTCCTGGCAACTGCTGGACAAGTCTCTTCAATTTTCTTGGCAAGATTTCAGAAGTGGTTTGTCATTGCCTGCTTCCAAGAGCAAGTGACTGACTCAAGGTCACCCCACTGACTTTGTGCCTAAAGTGGGACTAGGCCTCACAGTCTCCCAATTTCTAAGCTGGTACTTTAACCATTACAGCAAACTGATTTTGTTTTGAGGTAGAAGTTAATCCATCACATATACAGGACCTCAAAGTTCTGAAGTCAATCTAATTTTCATACACAAGGGAAAATTCTGTGGGGGATTGTGTTGGAAGAAGAATTTTACCTCCTTGTCCATGGGTGGAATTCAGCATTGATCATGGAAGTTTGACTGTAACAGAGTTAGGCATTAATGTTGGATTAAGCAACAGCATCCCTTTTTCCATTCCTATTTCAGCTACAAAGATATGGCAAATTGTTTAGATTTTTCACATTGTAGCAATTTGTTTTGCCTCACCTGAATTAAATATGGCTTATTGTGTTGCAACATTTTCTATCCCACTACGTTGCCATCCCACATTGCCATTCGAGATTAAAAGCCTTCCATTTGATGAGAACAGGTTATTCAGCACTAAGTCTAAATGATATTATAAGTGGGATTCAAATGGTTTATATTGCATAGATGGAACTGCAGCTACCCTACTTAATTTCTTTCTATTGCCATCCATGGTCTACTGGAGAAACTGCTATTCTCTCAAATGGAAATAGCATGAGTCCAGGGCTTTCATTAGACATTGGTATCAATTATGTATCCAACACAATAGACCTTAGGTATTTGTCTCAAAACTAATAATGCTCCTTGATGCTAAAATATTTTCTTCTGGATAATTTCTCTATTGGTGTTATGTCAGATAGACAGATGTGCTTAATTCTCCTTCTTACCAACACTATAGATTGAAGCTTGATTCCCAAAAAGATATAATCTTTGGAGAAGCTGTTGTCTCTTCAATAGCCTCCTGCAAACCCTAAGAAACTTTTTACTGATTTGCGTGTGTGAATATCAGAGACCATTATTAGAAAACTGATAACGTGTATTTGTAATTAGATCTCTGGATGATCATCAGTGTTCACACATCATGTCGTCTTTTCTCCTTTGATCTCACGTTATGCCTCTCTTGCTTTACATCAGTGCTTCTCAATTATTTTCTGTCATGCCCCCCCTAGGAAGAAGAAAACATTTCGCGCCCCCCCGCGTGACTGTAAATAGTATCATTTGTCTATAAAATTGTTATAAGTACACCTCTGCATAACACTGTATCCTTATTAACGTATAAGAGAATAAAAAAAAAATGTGGATCAATTTACAACAAAGAATAGCTTTATTAACTGTAGCAGAAAAGATTTAAAGGAGCACAGCTAGAACATATATATACATATATTTATATATAGAGTATACTTAAATATTTACAAAATGTTAAGGGGTGTACTCACTTCTGTGATAACACTGAAGAAATGACACTTGTATGTGCATGTATACATGTTACGGTGAAAGTCCGAAATCTGGTGAATGTCGACATTCACCCAATGAATGTCGACATTCACCAATCTCGCTTGGTGAATGTCCGAAATATTTGCTAAATGCCCTTATTTCTGACTTACACCGGTGAATGTCGACATTCACCAAGTACGTTTCCCCCTCTCTTTGGGGAGGAGGAGAGCCAGAGGATCGCCTCTCTTTGGGGAGGAAAGTACGTTTCCCCCTCTCTTTGGGGAGGAGGAGAGCCAGAGGATCGCCTCTCTTTGGGGAGGAAAGTACGTTTCCCCCTCTCTTTGGGGAGGAGGAGAGCCAGAGGATCGCCTCTCTTTGGGAAGGAGGAGAGCCAGAGGATCGCCTCTCTTTGGGGAGGAAAGTACGTTCCCCCCCCTCTTTGGGGAGGAGGAGAGCCAGAGGATCGCCTCTCTTTGGGGAGGAAAGTACGTTTCCCCCTCTCTTTGGGGAGGAGGAGAGCCAGAGGATCGCCTCTCTTTGGGGAGGAAAGTACGTTTCCCCCTCTCTTTGGGGAGGAGGAGAGCCAGAGGATCGCCTCTCTTTGGGGAGGAGGAGAGCCAGAGGATCGCCTCTCTTTGGGGAGGAAAGTACGTTTTGCCTCTCTTTGGGGCATCCTTTGAGGCGATCCTCTGGCTCTCCTCCTCCCCAAAGAGAGGGGGAAACGTACTTTCCTCCCCAAAGAGAGGCGATCCTCTGGCTCTCCTCCTCCCCAAAGAGAGGCGATCCTCTGGCATCCGTAACATACACACACAAACACACACATATATTTCCTGCATGCAGTGATTTCTAGAAACAACACCTGCTCATCTCAATGGGAAAGACCCATGCATCCCAGATGCGAAGACAGTCCAAGTGGTCTCTCCCTCTGTCTCTCTCTCTCCCTCGTCTCTCTCCCCCCCTCTCTCTCTCTGCCTTTCTCTTTCTGTCTCTCCTTCTATTTCTGTCTGTCTTTCTGTCTCCCTCTCTCTTTCTCTCTCTCTTTCTCTGTCTCTCTCTCACTCTCTCTGTCTCTTTCTGTCTCTCTCTCTTTGTCTCCTCTCTCTCTGTCTCTTTCTGTCTCTCTGTGTCTCACTCTCTCTTTCTGTCTCTCTCTTCTCTCTCTCTGTCTTTCTCTGTCTCTCTCTGTCTTTCTCGGTCTCTCTCTCCTCTCTCTCTCTTTCTGTCCCTCTTTCTCCTTCTGTCTCTCTCTGTCTCTCTCTGTGTGTGTCTCTCTCTCTCTGTCTATCTCTTTCTGTCTCACTTCTCCCTCCCTCCCTCTCACTAGCTCTCTCTTTCTCTATCATCTTCTGAAGGTGGGGGGGGTTGAAAAGGGGCCCATTTTTTGTGCCTCCTGGGGCATCTGTGCACCCATTTTTCACCTCCCCCACCCCCAGAAGCATTCTACTGGCAACAAATGGGCAAAAATGGCCCGTTTTTTGGCCAAAACCTTCCCCTCACGGCCAGTTGCAGGGCGTGGATCCCGCTCGGAGAAGGCGGAGCGGCAGCTCCTCCCTCAGCCAGGAGCCAGCGGGGGCTGGTCGGACAGGCAACCTTGGCGGGAAACTCCAGTCCGCCGCCGCCGCTGCGCTGTTGCCGCCGCCGTTGCACCCAGATGGAAAGGAAGCCTTCGCGCCCCCCTTTACGGAGCCTCGCGCCCCCCCTGGGGGGCGCGCCCCACTATTTGAGAACCACTGCTTTACATCAAGTTAGAGAGGTCTGTTCTAGATTTCAATACAGATAAGGATTTTTTTCCTTAAAAAATTATAATGAGCTTGCTGTAATGCAAGAACTGGTACTGGAAAACCTTACAGCCTGCAAATCAAGTTTTTGTTTGTTTGTTGTATTTTTTTGGTTGCAGCCTTTCAGAAATTCCAAACGAACTCGTTCCTTTTGTGAAGAAGATGAAAGACAAATGAATACAAGATCACCAAAAAGAAATCAGAGAGTTGGAATGGTCCCACAGGTATTCTTATATATGAAGCTGTTTATATATAAGTAGGTTGTTTATTAACAAGTTTGTGAAACATAGAGCATTCTTATATTGAAAGCTAGGGACATCACTTATTGCCTGTAAAAAAGGAATTTGCTGATTCTCCTAGGTGCTGCTTGGAGTGTCCAAGCATGGGTTAACTTCAGCTTGCTGCCCAAGGACTGAGTTCAAAGATTGTGTAGTCACGCCTCCTGCTCCCCTCAGAGGCTCAGTTTAAAAAACTCAGTTGCCCTATGAGTCCCTTTTGGGAGAGGGGGCGGTCTAGAAATTCGAAATAAAGTAAAGTAAAGTAAAAGGACACAGTTGGGGAGCTCCAGTTCTTCGACAGCAAGTTGGACTCTCCAAACATCTTAGTGTAGCCTCTTTTCTTATTTTTGTGTTTAGAGTGTAGATTAGCGTTAGGTTTTCTTATTTTCTCCCTTTAATTGAAAGCTTCCTTCCTATAGCCTTCTGAAGCACGGAACAGGCAGCTTGGAACGTGGCTGCCTTCCGCGACCACCGTGGTCGAGGCACCATCGGGAGGCTCGCCAGCGGCCACTGGCAAGCTCTGGGGGCAGGTAGGTTAGGGACCCCCCCCCCCAAAAGCTGTCAGAGGACTGTTTTTAGCCCCGGAAGCTCTATTGAGCCCTCCAGATTGCCAACTGCTCCCCGGTGCGCTCCAAAGCTTGTGGTGACCATTTTGAAGGGAAAAAAAGTAGCACGCTTTATATTTCAAGCCATTTGAATTGCCGCAATCTGGTTCCACAGCAGATCGCCGCTGGGAGGGCTTCTTAATATTGGGATCTTGCTCTAGGGCTCCAGGCAGTTCTCCCCCTCCCCAGGAAGACTATTAAGAGCGGCTGCAGGGAGTTTGGCTTTTCTCTGGCCATTCCCTGCCTTATTCCAGCGCAGATCTGCAGCGCCTTGGGACTTCCAATTTTGGTGCCAAAAATATTGCTCGCTGTTATTGATCCCTGCCGAGCCCCATTTTCTCAGGACTTGGACTGAATTAAAGGGGCCTATTATCCAAAGCTATATCACATACAGGGACTAATTACAACCAAGCTGTGATAGGGCTGGAAGTGTACCATGGCCAGCAAGAATGTGGCTGAAGTCAGGGATCAAACTGAACCTACCTCTAACAAGCGCATCAGGCCCAACCCTGCTGCTAAAGGGGACAGTGCAGGATGCCCTGCAAAAGGGAAACAGCCCAAAGCCAGGAAGGTCTCAAAGGCTGCAGAAATGCTGGCTGAGAGAAGACAGAAAGTCCTGGAGAGACAATTTCAAAAGGCAGTTAGTGCCCAGGCGCAAACTGTTCAAGTCAGGGAACCACCACCACCTCAGGTTCCTGCAGACATCCCCATAGTGGATATTCCACGGGAGGGCTCTCCATCTCTGACGGACGAAGGGGACTTTGGTTTTTCTCCCAACCCTTCCAGGGCATCCCCCAGGTCTCCTGATTCCTCCCTGGAAGAGGTGGACATGGAGGAGGCCTGCTCTCTAATGGGGGAGGAGTCTCCCCCTTCTGGCCCTATT
This sequence comes from Natrix helvetica, assembly GCF_964273705.1. NCBI lineage: Eukaryota > Metazoa > Chordata > Lepidosauria > Squamata > Natricidae > Natrix > Natrix helvetica. The sequence continues at coordinate 238,819,336 of NC_138552.1, forward strand.
TCTAGGACTACTCCTGAGTTATCCCAAGCGATGCAGGAGGTGGTTGCACGGGCGATATCACAGGGGATTGCAGATGGCATTCAACAGGTAGGTCTCACCTTGTCCCTCCAGAACAAGGCCAAAGCTAGGGTGCAGACCACAGGAGCTCACAATCAATCCACCGGGGCCTCCCCTCCTGCTTCCTCAGCTGTCAGCGAGGTGTCTGAAGAGGAGGGTGGACAGGACGCCCCGATCTATCGGAGGACGAGAATCTGTACCCCGACACCCCCGCCTTCTCTGGCTTATTCAAGCTTTCAATGTTTAAGGCCATTCTGACCAAGGCTAGGGCTTCGTCCATTCAAATGGGACTCCCCGCCCAATCTGACAAGACTGCCACTGAACAGGGTAGCAAGGAAACGGTGAGATCAGGGGATCCAGGTGCAGGTCTCTTTAAGGAGCCCACCCCCCTTCAGGAGCTGGTTCCAGCACTACAACTGGATGTTATGTAGCGACAATGGGTCCAGCCTGGGTCGATGGCTAATCCCAGTGAGGTGGATAAAAAGCTCTACTCTATGGAGAGCGGCATGGAGGATCTCCTGAAGCTTCCTCAAGTAGATGACCCCATAGTGGCGCTAACCTCCAACTCGGTTCTCCCAGTCGACCTACTGGAGGGACTCAAAGCGGAAGACAAGAAGGTGGAGAAGGCCTGTCATAAGACTCACATGGCCACCATGTGGGCCATGAAGGCCTCCTCCTCCTCTTCCTACTTCAGCAGGGCATCCCTATTTTGGCTCCGCAAGCTGCTAGCCAACCTCCCTGCCGGAGACACTAGAGACGTCAACAAAATTATTGCTGTTGAATACTTGGCCGACGCTTCCCTTAATGCCACCAAATTTTCCTCTAGGGCAATGATGGCGAACCTATGGCACGTGTGCCACAGGTGGCACACGGAGCCATTTGTCAGGGCACGCGAGGCGCTGCCCTGTCAGCTGGCCAGCGCGCATGCGTGCACTGGCCAGCTGAGTTCACCTTTTTAAAAGCCATTTTTCGCCTTCCCCAGGCTCCAGAGGCTTTATAGGAGCCTGGGGAGGGCGAAAAGAGCCTCCACCGCCCTCCCAGAGGGCCTCCGGAGGCTTCAGGGATCCTTTTGAGCGCTCTGAAGGCTTCAGGGAAGCCTCCAGACGGTCCCTGAAGCCTCCGGAGGGCCTCCAGGGAGGGGCAGGGGAGGCTCTTTTCGCCCTCCCCAGGCTCCTATAAAGCCTCTGGATCCTGCGGAGGGGGAAAAAAGCATGTAAAAATGGGGGGGTCGCGCATTGTGTGTGCATGCGCACTGGGGGGGTCGCACATTGCATTATGGGTGCGGCCCGCCCGCACACGACCCCCCTGCACTCCCCCCACTTGTGGCACACGAGCCAAAAAAGGTTCGCCATTGCTGCTCTAGGGCTATGGCAACTAATGTGACCACACGCCGTCGGCTGTGGTTCCGCCACTGGCTGGCGGACATGAAGGCGAAGTGGAAGTTGGCCTCGGCCCCTTTCAAGGGTGGTAAGCTCTTCACTGAGGCCTTGGACTCAGTCTTAATTGAGTCCAAGGACAAACGCAAAATCTTACCAGCAGTCACCAAGAAACCAGACCGCAAGGGTCGTACCTTTTTTCGTAGGCAGCCCTTTCGGAATACTGACTCCTCCTCCACATCTGGGGGATTTACCAGATCCTATCCCCAAATGCAGGACCGCTCTCAGGATAGGACATCCTTCAGGGACAAAACCAGACAACAGGGTAACTGCAGGTCCTTTCGAGGAGGGTTCTCCAACCGTTCCTTTTGCAGACCCAAGTGACCGTCACCGGTCACCTCCCATTGGGGGTCGGCTACAGCTCTATGCCGCCCAGTGGGAGGAGACAACGGACGGTTGGGTACTGAACGTGCTCCGTCATGGCCTTAGCTTAGACTTCCTTTCCTCTCCTCTGCGGACCTTTATCAGCTGCCCCCTCCCGAAATCGACCCACAAGCTACAATTGATGCAGGCAGAGATCCAGCACCTACTGGACATAGCGGCCATAGAGCAAGTGCCCCGGGGTCAGGAGAGTAGAGGATTTTACTCGATCCTCTTTCTAGTCCCCAAAGCCTCGGGAGGGGTGAGAGCCATACTGGACCTCAAGAAACTCAACATCCATATAGTGTACAAGCGCTTCAAGATGCAATCACTCCAGATCATCTTGGGTTGCATCAGGCAGGGCAACTTCCTGACATCAATCGACCTGAAGGAGCGCATCGCAAATTTCTGAGGTTCCAGTTTGCAAACCAGCATTATCAATACAAGGCTCTTCCCTTCGGCCTATCATCGGACCCCAGGACATTCACCAAAATTCTGGCTGCTGTCGTCGCACATCACAGATCTCGTCCAGTAAGAATCATTTGTTATCTGGACGACATCCTGTTGATATTGTTGTCCAGGGAGCTGGCGTGTCAAGATCTCAACGTCACCATCCACGCACTACAGCAACACGGTTTCTCCGTCAATCTGGAGAAGAATCACTTGGAGCCTACCTCCAGGATTCAACACCTGGGCACTGTGATCGACTCCAGAACTTGCAGGGTGCTCCTCACACAGGAGCGGAGGGACAGCATCACATACCTTGTGCGTCAGATCACGAGATCCAGGTCAGCACCTCTAGTGATTCTATCCCAGCTACTGGGGAAGCTGATCTCGTGCATCACTGTAGTTCCTTTGGCATGGCTTCAGTGGTTCCTTCTTCCCATTCAGCAGTGCAAGGCCAGCAACTCTAAGAGGGTGGTCAGCGTTCCCCCAAAGGTGCTTCGGTGGCTCGAGTGGTGGCAATCTTCAGCGCTGACAAGGGGTCCCTTTTCAAGGAACCAGAGTGCCTGATCATAACAACAGACACCAGCTTGTATGGCTGGGGTGCCCACCTACAGACACACGTGACGCAGGGCAGATGGTCGCAGGCAGAGCTCACCCACAACATAAACTGGCTTGAGCTCAGAGCCGCCAGACTAGCCCTACGCCACTTCCGTCGGTTCATCAAGGGTTCCCATGTCCTCATACTGATGGACAACATCGCTGCCAAGGCCTACGTCAATCACCAGGGCGGAACTCGATCAATGGCCCTGATGTCGGAGGCGGAGGCCATAGGACGATGGGCGGAGCGCCACTTCGAGTCCTTGAGAGCGGATCACATCTTGGGGGAGGACAACGTGACAGCAGACTGGCTGAGCAGAACGACCATCAGCAACTCAGAATGGCAACTTCATCCATCTCTGTTCTACCAGCTGACCCAGAGATTCGGTCTTCCGACAATAGACCTGTTTGCCAGTCCCCAAGAACAGTCATCTCCCCTTTACAAGATTCCAATGCTCCGGCGCGGAAGGGACGGACACTCTTTCATGCTGCTGGCCTCCCGGACTGTTATATGCATTCCCACCCCTCCCACTGATACCTCAGGTGATCAGAAAGATCTTACTGGAGGGCGCCGAAGTACTGCTAGTCGCCCCACACTGGCCAAGGAGGTCCTGGTTCCCCGACCTTGTCAGCCTGTCAGTGACCAAGCATTGGCGCATACCTCAGGAGCAGGTCTCCCTCATCCAGGGGGCCATACCTCACCTGGACCCTCAATGGCTTCAATTAGCCATTTGGCACTTGAGGGGGACCTCCTGAGGCAAGACAGTTTTTCTGACAAGATCATTCAAACCATCCAAGCGTCCAGGCGAAATGGGTATGTCTAGTTTAATGAAAAGAAGGACTAGGGGAGACATGATAGCAGTGTTCCAATATCTCAGGGGTTGCCACAAAGAAGAGGGAGTCTAACTATTCTCCAAGGCACCTGAGGGTAGAACAAGAAGCAATGGGTGGAAACTAATCAAGGAGAGAAGCAACTTAGAACTGAGGAGACATTTCCTGACAGTTAGAACAATTAATCAGTGGAACAGCTTGCCTCCAGAAGTTGTGAATGCCCCAACACTGGAAGTCTCTAAGAAGATGTTGGATAGCCATTTGTCTCCCATTCTTTTGCAGCCTCAGTAGCTTTGAAAAATTGTGTGAGAATGGAGCATGTTGTCAGATGTTGGTGAATACTATGTGTGTTACCCAAAATTGTGTGACATGTCATCTTTGACACATATGTCATAGGTTCAACTTCCCTGTTCTAAGGGGATGATACTCATTCCAAAGCAAGGGCATAGAGAAATTGGAAGACGTACTTTTGACTTTCTTTTCCTGCTTGTGCTATCATTATATAGCAGTCTTCTATGGATAGATGAGCTAACATTATATTGAGGTGTTAAACATTTTATAAAAAAGCTATAAATTTGCATATTATTGCATTCTACATGATAGATAAAATCCAAAATATGTAAGTCTCTATTATCATTAATATTTCACCTTAAGTGCTTAAATGTCATATATTAATAAGCCTCTATTTATCTTTGTTACTTAGAAATTTACTGTAACAGCACCAACACCAGACAAAAAGGCATCACAAAAGATTGGTTTGCGGCTACGTAATTTACTCAAACTTCCTAAGGCCCACAAATGGTGTATATATGAATGGTTCTATTCAAATATAGATAAGTATGTATGACTTTTCATCTACTACTTTTAATCAGTTTATGATCAGTTTATGATTATTAAGCTTGTTGTTTATTTTTACTTGGCAATATTCCTCTAAAAAATTAACTAATGGCAATACAGCAAAATATATTTGACTGTATTTAACACTGTTAAAACAACATTGCTGGTAAATTTAAATATTATCAAAATAAATTAATAAGATAAAACTCTTATCAAACTCAATTTCTGACGACTTCATAGTCATGCTTATGTCTTTTTCTTGACAGCAATCTAGAAATGTTTTTCCAGATCTGCCGGACATATTTTTGGCTTTTCAATCTAGCTGAATCTCTAGTATTCCCTATAGTACAGTTCAGACCCATATCTGTTTAGGTTCATAGCGTAAACAATTACATATTGTACATTGACATGATTAACAGCAGTGGCGGGCTTCAAATAATGTTACAACCGGTTCTCTGCCCTAATGACCGGCTGGGTAGGCGTGCTTGGGTAGTCTTGCCCCGCCTCTAATGACCATGGGGATGGTTCAACGATCATGTGTGAAAAACAGTCATAAGTCACTTTTTTCAGTGCCATTGTAACTTTGAATGGTCACTAAATGAACGTAAGTCGAGGATTACCTGTACAAAAATACAAAAAACTTATTTCTCATCCAGGGAAATATATTCTTCCTTTTTAATATTTCTCAAAAAATTTCATTCTTCTAGGAGAGGGGTGGGTGCTAACTTTCTACAATTCACTTACTTTCCCTACCGGTTCGCACACGCTCACATTGGCGAACTGGTAGGGAAAGTAAGTGAATTCCATCCATCCATCCACACACACCCTCCCCCCCCTCTCTCTGTCTCACACACACACACACACACACACACACACACACACACACACACACACAGAATATAGGCATATAGTATATAGAGAAATTATAGAAAAATATCTTAATGTTTTTTGTATCTACTTATGAGTAATAATTATAAATTAAAGCTGATAGATATTTACATTAAATTGGTAATTGTTAATTCCTCACAGATTTAGGAATCAACTTTTACTTTTAAGTGACCTTAATTTACATTGTTATCTTCAATATATCTATATAGAAGTCTCATATAAATACAAATAAATTTGCCCTAACATAGTACATAATTCCTGAAAACATTCATGCCTATAGTGACAGAATATCACTTGTTTTTAATAGGCCATTGTTTGAAGGAGATAATGATTTTTGTGTTTGCCTGAAAGAATCTTTTCCAAATCTGAAAACAAGGAAATTAACCAGAGTGGAATGGGGGAAAATTAGACGATTAATGGGAAAACCACGAAGGTAAAACCTTACTGTGTTTTGAATAATTATATTGTATGTGTGGTTAGGGACAATTACTGTTACTTGATGGTTTCTTTTTAAAAAGTGCTGAATAGTTTTTAAATTGCAGATTATGTTTTGTAAATAGAGTTGAGAATGAAAAAATATGACACTTGTCATTTCTTGTCAAAAAAACCTGTTAGATGCAGTTTTGTATCTAATAGAAAATGATTATGATTTACAGCTATGTAAACCAGTTCTACAAAGTTGGGTAATAAATTTTAAAAATTGGCCCATTGTGTCTTAAATTTAAAATCATATATTGTATCCTTATCACAAAGTAACGTATACAATGCATTTCCTACCACAATCCCCTAGTTTCTCTGGGGCATAAAAATTATGCAGGTGAAAAATGCAATTCCTGATTAACACAATAACAAGCTTTCCTGCTTTGATTTTCCATAATGACAAAATCATTTATTACATGATATCAAAGTACTTTGAAAATCAGAATAAAGAGCTCCTTCAGTTTAGTCCAGCGATGGCGAACCTTTTTTGGCTCACGTGCCATAAGTGGGGGGAGCGCAGGGGGGTCATGTGCAGGCGTGCCGCACCCATAATGCAATGCATGACACCCCCCCAGTGCGCATGCGCACACTACAGGCGCAACCCCCCCATTTTTCCATGCTTTTTTCGCCCTCCCCAGGCTCCAGAGGCTTTATAGTCAAAGTCACTTCCGGTTTGCTCGGAGGGTCTTTTTAAGCGCTCCGAAGGCTTCAGGGACCTTCAAGAAGCTTCCCTGAAGCCTTCGGAGCGCTCAAAACGACCCTCCGTTCCCGAATTTCCGGTTTGCCCGTAGGGCTGGTTTTTTGCGCTCCGGAGGCTTCAGGGAAGTTCATGAGGCCTCCGGAGGGCCTCCGGGGGGGGGGGCAGGCTCTTTTCGCCCTCCCAAGACTCCTATAAAGGCTCTGGAGCCTGGGGAGGGCGAAAAATGGCTTTAAAAAAGGGTGCACTCAGCTGGCCAGCGCACACATGTGCGCTGGCCAGCTGACAGGGCAGCGCTTCACATGCCCTGACAAATGACTCCGCGTGCCACCTGTGGCACACGTGCCATAGGTTCGCCATTACTGGTTTAGTCTATTCTTAACCCTTCATCTTCTCAAAACTACTTAGTAAGAACATGCTGTATTTTGGACTATGTGTCATTAACTTGCTGATGACATCAGCTCTGTCATATAGAATACTTGAGTTGCAATCATATGTACATATCAGTGGTGGGTTTCAAAAATTTTTAGAAGCTCTTCTGTAGGTGTGGCCTGCTTTGTGGGAGTGGCTTGCCAGCCATGTGACTGGGTGGGCATGGCCAACTTGTAAAATGTGGTGAAACTCACTTAACAATGCTCTTGCTTAGCAACCAAAATGTTGGCTCAGAAATTCTGGCATTTGAAGCACGCAAGTCTTAAAGCTGTCAAGTTACAAGACCCTTGCACCCCTAATCCTTTAGAAAAAAAACCCAGGGGTGTTCAAACTTGACACCTTTAAGACTTGTGGACTTCAACTCCCAGAATTCCTCCTCCAGTCATGTTGGCTCAGGAACTCTGGCATTGAAGTGTGCAAGTCCTAAAGCTGTCAAGCTACAAAATCCTTGCACCCTTAACCCTTTAGAAAAATAAAATCTAGGGGTGTTCAATCTTGACAGCTTTAAGACTTGTGGACTTCAACTCCCAGAATTCCTCCTCTCGCTCTTCATCTTGATGATGTGCGGATGGGCAGGGGGGAGGGAGCTGGAACCGGTTCTAAACGGCACTGTAGATTTGTGGAACCTCTTCTATAGAAGAGGTTAGAACTGGCAGGAACCCACCTCTGGTACATATGCATAAGAATAAAACTCACTGAAGGCAGTAGGTAGTAAAGAAAATGTTTTTCCAAATAAACTTTCAATGCACAAAATTGATTTGTTAATTGCTGAAAGGAAAACATGATTCTCGTAACCTGTCAATAGTACTTTAGAAGTGAGCAGCATGCAGCTGACTTCATCCTGTGCTATAGTCATGAGAATAGAATTACAGAAAAATCTAGACAGCAACATGTTGCCTAGCCCTGCCGGACTGTGATGTAGCTGTTACTGTACTGTTCTTTCTTTAATGGGTGAATTTGTTTTTGGCGTGCTTGGATTTTGTTTTTTCCCATCGTTTAACATTTAATATTTAGCTCTTGTCCTTCAGGAAACAGTTCATGCTGCTTATTGTTAATTTTATTTAAAGAGTAAATATATAAACATGTAAATATTTCATAAAAAACATTTTAATGTACTTCTAGAGGACCATCTGCAGGATTTAACATATCTGCATGAGCACAGGTGAAACAAATCAGAATAGTTTCACTTTCTGTTTGCAGATGTTCTTCTGCATTCTTTGAAGAGGAAAGGTCAGCATTAAAACAGAAACGGCAAAAAATTAGATTACTGCAACAGCGAAAAGTGGCAGATATATCTCAATTTAAAGATCTTCCAGAAGAAATTCCATTGCCATTAGTAATAGGCACAAAAGTTACAGGTATTTTTTATTGCTTTTACATAAAGTCTTTTTTTTTTACTAATGTTGAGTTTTACTGATCTAGCTTAGTTTGAAAATAGCTTTTCTTTTTGCATGCACTATTGCATCCATCCATAAAAAGATATTCTAACTGATTTAAATATTTCAAGTCTAAAATAATTCAGTTTATCATACAATATATGAAAATAGTACTTCAATATTTTCCATCATTGACAAGGATCATATTGTGAAATCTTATGTCAACAGTATGTTTATCATCTTTGTGGCTGATGTCTTTCAGTGTTTTATTTTTCTGAACAGCCAAACTTCATTTTTATCTCTTTCCAATAGTTAATGCAACTTGACTGATTACCATAATAATAGTCCTAGGTGCATCCAACCCCACTGATACCCAGCAGTATTGCAATCAGCTTTCTAGAATGAAGTTATTTCAACCATATCCATTATTATTGAGCAGCACTAGTACCATTTTATTTTAACTGACCCTCATTTTGAGTTTTGACACTTTTTACAGTATGTACTTATGAATAGGCATTGTCTGAAAATCTAGTCTAGCTTTTTGTAATTTTATGATGATGGCCATTCATGTTGGGCGAGCATTGGCAAATAAAATCACAGGCTACAGAGATGCTATCTGAAATCTGAGATACCTTTCTGAATCTTTTTTTACTTGGAAATAAATTAAATTATTTTTAAATAGTCAAAACCTTTTTAAAAAAATGAAACTTAATTTTATTACTATAGTGGTTACAGAATTCAGCTTTTCCTGGCACAGAATTTGAAAAGCCAAATTGACCATACAATTTAAATTTCATCATAGTCTAGCAGGCTTACTGTATTTTTCTCCAATTAATAATGTGATATTGATCATAGCGCGGTTACGTGGTTCCCATGATGGACTCTTCACTGGACAGATTGATGCTGTTGACACTCTTAATGCTACTTACAGAGTAACCTTTGAGAGGACAGGACTTGGGACACACACAATCCCAGATTATGAAGTCCTTGTAAGTATTGTATTTTCATTTTTTTTAAAGTTAGAATATAAAAAAGTACAAGATAATTCAGGGATGAAAAGATACCAATACTGTCAATTTTATCAATGTTTCTAAAATATGTTTCGTTCTCTCTCAAAACACTACTGAAACTTGATCATTCCATTAGCTACAGGTAGTCCTCGATTTACAGCCATTCCTTTATGGACCAAAATTAAAATGGCACTGGAAAAAGTGACATAACATTTTTTTCACTTACAACCATTACAACATCCCTATGGTCATGTAATCAAAATTTAGACAATTGGCAACTGGCATGTATTTCTGACAGTTGCAGTATCCTGGAGTCATGTGATCAATTCAAGCAAAGCCAGTGGGGAAGTCAGAATCACAACCATATTACTAACGTAACGGATGAAAGGAGGAGGAGCTTCCGGTGATGGCGGTCGCCTCCTGAGCTCCGGAGAAACGCCATGGAGCTCCCGACGGGATAAGGGACTACCGCCGGGCCTCATGTCATTGGAGGCCCGAGAGTTTGATAGCTCGTCCACCCTGGCTTGTTTTGAGCTCGTTTCGGGCTGCCAGGGTGGTCGAGGGAGTTTGGAGTTCGGAGGAAAGGAAGGAAGGCTGTAAGCGAGGAGAAGGCTGGGCAGCAATAGCGGCGCGTAGCGGAGCGCGTTATGGTGCGAGGATTGCGCTGGCGCTAGCGCTGACGGCGAAAAGACACTGGCAAGAAGAACAAGGCACCGGGGAGGAGAACAGTAGAACAGGACTGATGGGTGTGAGGTGCGAGGATTGCATTGATGCTGGCGGCGAAAAGACTCTGGTAAGAAGAACAAAAGACCGGGGAGGAGAACAAGACAAGGCTAGGAGGCTGGGAGTCAGCCGGGAGAGACTAATTGGAGACGGTTATAGCGGCGTGCGAGGGGAAAGAAAGGTCGCCACTGCCAGGGACTCCTGTTGTTTTTCCATCGTATCCTGGCTGCTCCCATGCCCCTATGCCCCCCCCCCCTGGGCTCTGTCGACACCAGCAGGGGGGTGCCAAATACCTAGTACGAGTCTTTGTGAACCTTTGTGAAGTTTGGTGAATTTTGAAGAGCTCTACCCCAAACTTTACCCTGAACCTTGGAGAACCTTGGAGCGCCGGGTGGGAGCCTCTGGAACCATCTTGAATAGTCTCCCACCTTCTGGTCATCTTTGCCATTTTATACATCTTTGCCATTTTACACAACCAAGGGATATTCGATCATTCCCCCCCCCCTTTTTTCATCCAAGTACATTAACATCTTCTTCCTCCCACCAAGACCCCAACTCATCATCTATCAACTTTTTTATCAGCACCCTGATCCCACTGGGCTTTTAATTAATTATCTATTCGAGGTCAGACCTGCTCCGCCTGCGGGAGGCCCCTCTCTCGCAGGTATGGCCCTTGGCTCTCTCAAGGGCCTGCCTTGATGACGGGTTTGTGAACCCCGAGAGGTGGAAGAAACGGAGGCTGAGGGGCTTTTTATCTAAATGTTTTTTATTGTTATTAAGGGGTTCCAGGGAGGGGGGGTGGGTTAACCAGGCCGGGAGAGGAGCCAGTGCCAGACGAACAGGTGAGTCCAGGAGGGAAGTGAGCGGGGTGGGGGGGGGAGAAGGAACAAGTTATTCCAACAGAGGGTTGTTTGATTACAACGGTCGCGGGGAGGGGGGGATGCGAGGACAAGAAAAGATCACAAGGTCGGTTGGGAGACCGTGGCTGCTGGCTACGCCCGGTCGTTTGTACCAACCCCCGCAACCTAGGTGGCCAGGAACTACAGAGCCGGGGCCTGCGGCTGATGCTTTGCAATGCAAGGTCCGTGACCAACAAGGCCCCCCTCATTAATGAGTTGATCTCTGAGGGGGAGCTGGACCTTGCAGGGATAACGGAGACCTGGTTGGGCCACGAGGGTGGTTTACCCCTCGTGGAAATGTGCCCACCGGGTTTCCGTGCATTCCATCAGCCTCGGGCCCTGGGTAAGGGTGGTGGGGTGGCGGTAGTTATACGGGAAGGTCTAGAACCGAGGGAGTTCACTGTTCCTCAGATACCCGGGTGTGAGTCCCTTGGTGTGAAATGGGGCCCAGGGAGGCAGTGGGGTTTGCTGATTGTATACTTGGCTCCTCGCTATACATCAGCGGCCCTGCCCGAGCTCCTCGAGCTGATCTCGGAGACGGCGGTTGAGATCCCCAAGTTTGTGGTTATGGGGGATTTCAACCTGCCGTCAACGGGAGCAGCATCTGAGGTGGCTCAGGAGTTCATGGCTTCCATGACAGCCATGGACCTGACCCAATTAATTCAGGGCCCCACACACGAAGGTGGCCACACACTGGACCTTGTTTTTGTATCTGAGCAGTGGACGAGTGATCTGGGAATAGGGGACTTAGCTGTTACTCCCCTGTCATGGTCAGATCACTCATGTCTCCGGTTGGACTTCCCTGGCGCTACCCCCCACCGCGAGGAGGCGGGACCAGACGGTCCAAGCGGGTACCGCCCCAAGCACCTGATGGAGCCGGATAGGTTCCAGACGGAGCTTGGGCCATTACTTGTAGCCCTGACCCGCGCTCGGTCGGAGGACCTAGCGGCCGCCTGGAATAGGGCGGCGGCTGGGGCCTTAGACTGGGTTGCGCCTTTGCGACCTCTCCTGCGGCAGCAACCCACCCGAGCTCCTTGGTATACCGAGGAGTTGAGGGTGATGAAGCGCCATAGGAGACGTCTAGAGAGCAGGTGGAGGTCCTCACGCTCCGAATCTGATCGAACACAGGTAAGAGCCTATTTACGGACCTACCTTGTGACATTGAGAGCGGCCAAACATAGATATTGTGCCGCTCTTATTGCGTCCGCTGATAACCGCCCTGCCGCCCTGTTTAGGGTGACCCGCTCCCTCTTATCACAGAGGACACAGGGGGCGCCCTTGCAGGGCAGAGCAGAGGAGTTTGGGGAATATCTGCAGGACAAAGTCGCTCAGATCCGGAGCGGATGGGCCCCCTTCAGTGGACCGGACGGGCCGCCAACAGTGAGTCTTGTGAGACCACTCTGGGAGGAGTTTGATTCTGTTGCCCCCGAGGATTTGGACAGGTTGCGTGGACGGCTGCGACTCACCACATGTTTAATGGACCCGTGTCCCTCCTGGTTGGTACTGGCATCTTGGGAGGTGACTCGAGGCTGGCTTCTGGGCCTGGTGAATGCCTCATTGGGTGAGGGATCCTTACCAACTGCCTTGAAGGAGGCGGTGGTGAGGCCCTTACTTAAGAGGCCTTCACTCGACCCAACGGAGCTAGCTAATTATCGTCCAGTCTCCAACCTTCCCTTTCTAGCGAAGGTTGTCGAGAATGTGGTGGCGCAGCAGTTTCCACGACACCTTGACGAATCCGATTATCTAGACTCACGCCAGTCCGGCTTCCGACTCGGGCACAGCACGGAGACAGCCTTGGTCGCGTTGGTCGATGATCTCTGGAGGGCCAGAGATAGAGGTTGTTCCTCTATCCTGGTCCTATTAGACCTCTCGGCGGCTTTTGATACCATCGACCATGGTATCCTATTGCGCCGGTTGGAGGGGATAGGAGTCGGAGGCACCGTTTTGCGGTGGTTCGGCTCCTACCTCTCCGACCGGAAGCAATGTGTGTTGACAGGGGGGCAGAGGTCGACCCTGAGGCCACTCACTTGTGGGGTGCCACAGGGGTCGGTCCTCTCGCCTCTCCTGTTCAACACATATGTGAAGCCGCTGGGTGAGATCATCCGTGGTTTTGGGGTTGAGTACCATCAGTACGCTGATGATACTCAGCTGTACATTTCAACCCCAAACCACCCCAACGAGGCTGTCGAAGTGATGTCCCGGTGTTTGGAGGCCGTCGGGGTCTGGATGGGGGACAACAGACTCAAACTCAACCCCTCCAAGACTGAGTGGCTGTGGCTACCGGCACCTCGGTTCAGCCAGCTAATTCCATCGCTGGCCATAGGGGGCGAACAATTGCCCCCTGTGAACGGGCGCACAATTTGGGCGTCCTCCTTGATGCCCGGCTGTCAATGGATGACCATGTGGCAGCTGTGGCAAGGGGGGGCGTTCCACCAGGTTCGCCTGGTGCTCCAATTGCGCCCCCTACTGGACCGGGATGCCCTGCGCACGGTCACTCATGCACTGGTGACGTCCCGCCTGGACTACTGCAACGCTCTCTACATGGGGCTGCCCTTGGGACGCGCCCGGAGACTGCAGTTAGTTCAGAACGCAGCCGCGCGGGCTGTGATGGGGAGTACTAGGTACTCCCACGTAACACCTCTCCTGCGCGAGCTGCACTGGCTACCTGTGGTTTTTCGGGTGCGTTTCAAGGTCTTGATTACCATCTTTAAAGCGCTCCATGGCACAGGACCTAGTTACTTGCGGGATCGCATCCTCCCACACACATCCCTGCGGCCAATTCGCTCACACAGGGAGGGGCTTCTCCTGGTGCCGTCCACTAGGCAATGCCAACGGGCGACACCAAGGAGTAGGACCTTCTCTGTGATGGGCCCAACCCTCTGGAATGACCTCCCCCCCGACATCAGAACCACCACTGACCTCCGCTCCTTCCGGCAAAAATTGAAGACTCACCTGTTCCGACTAGCGGGCCTGGCATAATTACAACAGTTACCTCCTGGTAGATGTACTATTAACTGGTTATTTTAGGGGTATTGTTTTTAATTTAATTTGTGTGTTTCTTAGGGGTTTTAAAATTATATTTATATATACTGGCTAACTGTACAGTTCTTTTTAATTCTATTTTAACCTCCTCCATATTTAACTGTACATATTTAATTTTTCTATTTATTGTATTTTGATGTATTCTCTGCATGGACTGTACATCGCCCCGAGTCCCTTTTGGGAGAGGGGGCGGTATAGAAGCACAGTAAAATAAATAAATAAATAAATAAATAACGTAACAATTGTAGTGATTAACTTAACAACTGTTACAAGAAAGGTAATAAAATGGGACAAAAATCACTTAACTGTCTTGCTTAGCAACAGGAATTTTTCACTCGGTTTGGTCATAAGTAGATGATTACCCGATACAAAATCATTTTAATTTATTTTTTGCTTTATAACTTCAGAGTAATGAACCTCATGATACCATGCCAATTGCTGCCTTTGGACAAAAACAACGACCTTCTAGATATATTATGACACCTCCTCAATTACATTATACACCCTCCCTCCAATCACCAATTACAGTAAGTGACGTAAATTTAAATTTTGCTTCGTTTACTAATTAGCTGAAATTTTAAAGACTGAGAAACATTAAAAGTTCAAAACATTCTAAAATTTAATTAAGGTAATTTTAAAGAAAATAATTATTAAATACAACCTTTTTTGTTTTGTAGGACAGTGATCCTTTATTAGGATCTTCTTGGAAAAACAAAATTTCAGGTTCAGATAGTGAAACATTAGGTGGTTTTCCAGTAGAATTCCTTATCCAAGTGGTGAGTCTCAATATTTTTCAGTTTTACTTGTATTGATGCATTGAAACTTTTTGTTCAGGGATGATAAACTTCTGCTGTTAAAAGTAATCAATTCTTATGTATAATATTAGAGAACAATGTTTGTGAGAAATAATTATTCTGTCCAAAATATAAAACAGGAGCATACAAATATTTCATATTGTATTATGAAAAGTAAAAATAAATATTTGGAAAATAAGTTACAATTTTAAGTCAATTTTCAATCTTATGTTTGTAATATTTTTACTAATAAAAATATACAAGTCGAAAGTTGCATGGGATTTCACAAGGATTTGATGCAGGCCAAAGGAAGTTGATTCCTAATAGCTCTTTCTCCTAAAGGTTGATTTACTATTCTGCAATCAGCTGTGAAAATTATGTCTATTTCAAAACCAGAAAGTCTTAAAGCAGTGAAATTTGCTTTTAAGAACTATTTTCACAATTGCAGCCATTATGGTAGAAAGTCTAGGGACTTTGGTTCATCAAATAAAGTCACAGTTAAGATGTTTAATTATGGTTTTTTTTATATTTGAATTGATTAACCATAATTAACCAGTTCAATCTATACACTCTAGACATAGTATAATGGGCATTGTTTAAGATGATGTAGAATCAAGGAGACTTTGCATCAGAGGTTTAAGACCACTTTTAGTTATGGAAAAAACTAAAAGTTAGATTACTAACTTCCAATTTCTATGATCTATGGAAAATATATTATACCCTTTTATCTGCTTTCCTCAGACCAGATTATCAAAAATTCTTATGATCAAGAAGGAACATATCAAGCAGTTAAGGGAGATGAATACAGAAGCAGAAAAATTGGTAAATATATGCACTTGTTTCAGTGGTCATTATTATATCAATTTATGATCCTGCAACTTACTAGTCTTTTCTTCACATGCTGCAGACATGCTTTAAAGCAGGGGTGTCAAACTCAAGTCCTGGGGACTGGATCAGGCCCACGGGGTGCTTAGATCTGGCCCACGGGACTGCCCTGGCAACAGCAAAGGACTGGCCAGAGCTCTGTTTTTGCTGGCAGAGGGTTGCAGGAGGCTATTACAGCCAAAAATGGAGCTCAGGAGCCTGTTTTCCTTGATAGAGCACTTAGGCCACCACAGGCTCCCCCAACACAAGTTATGTCGAGCTGGCCACGCTCCCTGGTCACACACCCTGGCCCCCTCGAGGTCAAACATAACCTTGATGCAGCCCTTAATGAAATTGAGTTTGACACCCCTGCTCTAAAGGCTGCAGGGTTAGTAAAAAATCTGTTTCACTAGTGCAGTGTTTCTTAAATTCCTGGGTTTCTGAAGGCCCTCTTAGAGGTCTGCAAAATCAAAATTATTTGCTAGTCCAACTTGAAAAATAATACAATATTCAATTTCTGGGGAAGAAATTATGAACTGAAGCAGAGCCAATGACCATGGTGGAATGAAAGGTCAGCATGTAGACCGGCTGTTTGTACTTCCTCTCCAAATAAGACGAGGACTTGAGATCACCCATAAGGGACCGTACAGTTGCTCTTCATGAGGAGACTGCAAAATAGCATTCTCCGTCAGGGTTAAAGAGCAGGGAAACAAGGGAATACCCAACTTGTTAAGCCGCAGTCAGCATCTTCTAAAGGACTCTGGGTTCACAACATCCTTTTTAATTCACATTTGGAAAATCCTTGTTGACTGCTTTTCAATTATTAAGGAACATTTGAATCAACAAGTTCTACAGCACTGGTTGGGTCATTTAATCCTTAATAAACTAAGTTTTAAATACAAGTTTAAAACTTTAAAAAATTAATAAGCAGCAAAAAGGTGATTAGAACTTTGGTTTTCGAGAGTTACAAATATACTAAAAGTCCAGATGTATTTGAAATAAGGAAATTAGTTTCAAGCAAGGGTGGAAATATCAGCTTAATAAAATTATTAGTATTTATGACTGTCTTGTTCAGTAGGCAGCAAAATATACACAGGCTTAATTCTTATTAAAAGAGAGATAGCTTGCTGTACCATATACAGTACAATATCAAATGAAAATAATGCTAGTGTAAAGTTTAGAACACAATGGGTTTCAGGTATTGTTCATTTTAAAATAGTTTAAGTGTCCACAATAAACCTAAGGAAGTGATATGAAAAAAAAATTCTAATCTGATGCATCCTGAATAGTGTGCACTTCCTTGATTTTAACTATTAACTACCAATTAGATGTTTGCATATTATTTATTTAGTCAATTTACATAGCCACCACTTTATAGATGATTCAGAGTGGTATACAAGTAAAACAAAAAGAACATTAGAAAAATATAAACCATCATCAAATAGAATAAGCCTCATTATATTTTCTGGAGTTTACAGATACGTGCATAGGATAGCAATCTTGGTCAGCTTGAACTTAAACATACATAAATTGGTTATTAACCTAATTGGTACACAAAAGAATATCAACTACAGTATTTAAAAATATGTTTAAATAATTTACAGACTAACTGTTAGCAGCAATTGAATAAGAGGATTCTTAGTTCATTAAATATATTAAATATATTTAAAATACATTTGTATATTTTTGTATAAGAGATAGATGAAGCAGAAGTATACTTAAGGAAATATTTGGTCACATTTAAATGTTAGGAAACAAAAATATAGACTAATTTGTGTTTTAAAAATCTGAACATTGTACAAATCATGCTTCTTAATGCATTTAACTTTTTTCTGTATATTTTCTAGAAATCCTATTCTATGCCTATTGGTATTGAATTTCAGAGAAGATATGCAACTATTGTTTTAGATCTTGAACAGCTGAATAAGGATCTAAATAAAGTTTTACATAAAGTTCAGCAGTATTGTTATGAAGTAAGTGTTTTACTGGTTTCATGGTTTAGTAACTATAGGAGAAGCTACAGGTTCTTTTGAATATATTCCAAACGATCCATATTTATGCATTACTGATATATCTTCTATGCTGCCACATAAGCATATAAGTCATCTTTCATTTCTGTTTGATGTAGTTTGATAAAATAATTAACTGGTATCTACAGGTGACTGAAGAAATAGGATAAGCTACTCAGATGCAGGTGAGGTTTATTTTCTGTCACAAATAAAAAGCTGATAAGATTTGTAGTTTTAAAATGTCAGTGTCTACCCTAGAAAATATGGTCTAAATGAGCATATGGAATCCTGGCTCTTAAAACCAACTCAATTCCTTATTCTGTTTCAGCTTGCTCCAGAACAAGGTCTTCAGCCTTCAGACCATCCCACAAATCTGAGACGAAGATGTGAGGAAGAAGCTCAGGAGATTGTCAGACAATCAAATACATCAACAACTGGACAACCTTGTGTTCAAAATGAAAATCTGACAGAATTGATTGCTAGACTCACAACAATATTACTGCAGATTAAGGTAAACCCATTAAGAAAATGAGAATACTTATATTAGTCTTCCAACTTACAACTGTTCATGTAATTACTATTTTTAGTTGCAGTGCTCTTGGAAAAAATGACTTGCGACCTGTACTCACACTTGAAACCATCACACCACTCCTGTGATAACATGATCACAATTTGGGCACTTGGCAATCCACGCATATTTGCAATTGGTTGCAGCATCTTACAGTCACATGACCCTGATTTGTGACCTTTTGTGCCAATTTCTGACCAAAAAATGCCCATTGGGGAAGATGGATTTGCTTAACAACTGCATGATTCGCTTAATGAACACTAAAAAAAATGATAAAATTGGATCCGATGTACCTTATGACTGCAATGACTTACAACAGAAATTCCAGCCCCAGTTGCGGTTATAAGTTGAGGACTATCTGTATTTTGACAAATACATTTTACCACTGGGTTAGGAAGCTTATTGTGACCATATCACCTGCTTGAATCTGGCTTCAGAAATAGGCAATTAGATGTACGTAGGAAGTAACTTTTCTATACAATCATTAATCATCTTGTATGCATTTTCTTAGCAAAACCTAGTGTATAGTGGTTTCCCATTACTTATTCATGTGAATATTGAGGTAGTAATAGTTTATTTTCCAGCCTTTGCAGGATGCAATAAGACACAATTGTTTTTCCTGGGGATGGCTTCCTCACCCTGTCCATGTTTCTCTGTTTTTGGTGTACACATGTATGTAAGAAGTACACAACAGAAAACCTACATAATTATTTCTATGAAATTTCTTCCAGTGTCTAGCAGAAGGAGGTGATCTAAATTCCTTTGAGTTTAAGTCATTAACAGATTCATTGAATGACATTAAGAATTCTATAGATTCTACTAATATCAGGTAAGAACTTGAAATTAAACTTGTATCAGATATCCTTATATTTACAATAATCTTTTCAAAGACATCACCATTGTATGCCAATGTAGACCACTTAGTAAATGGAAGAAGAAAAGTAGTAGCATGTCAGTCTATTTCATGATGAGATGATCATATTTCTCAGTTTATATGCTGCATTAATCACAAAGTGACTCTAAATTTGGTACAATGCATTATATAAATTAGGTACAATATATTTTTTTAAAGTAAAAAAATAATAACCCAAACCTTATTAAACAACCATATCACAGAAGGAAATACCATAGCACCAAAAATTAATAGCAATTCATCCCAATATCAGTTCCTTCCAAGTCCAGGTTTCCTTCAGGAAGGCTATGAAGACTTGGCTCTTTCAGCAAGTCCTGGGCTCTGTGATTTTGTGGACTCACTAATATGTATGTATGACTATTTCAATTTTATATTCCCTGGACAAATGTTTGCTATTTAGTTCTCTTCGTATTGTCATATTGTATTCTTAACTTGTCTTGTATACTTCCTTGTGTTTTTGGGACAATTAGCCTTATAAATTTAATAAATATATATCAATGAGGGTGTCACAAATTGCTCTGCCCAGAACATGCTGAAAAGTCACATAAGCAGGGTTAGGGTTGTATGAACTTTGAGGGATTGCCATTCCAGTGAACAGCCTTGGAAGAAGCAAGTGTCTGAGATCCCACAAGATGACATAATTTTATCAATTAACACCTGGAATCTGCCCACCCTATTAAGGAGCAATTAACAATAATTGGAGAAAAATAATTTTGTGGATATCTAGGCCCTGAGATATGCTTTATTCATGTCAACTAACACCTGAAAAAACTGACAACCAGTGTAGTTCATAGAGCAGAGATGTTACTTGGATAATCTAAGGTTCCATGTACATTCTGGACGAGTTGACGCTTCCTAGTAGTCATGAAGGGCAGCCCCCATGCAGAGTTTGTTAGTGTAGTTCAAACACAAGATGACTAAGCATGAGTGATTGTGAACAAGACCTCCCAATCAGGAAAGGGTGTAATTGGGACACAAGGTGGATTTGTTTAGAAGCCCTCCAGTCAAAATTTTCATCTGTTTGAGCATGAGCTATAAGTGCAGGAGGACCCCAGAAACTATGCCAGTTCTATTTGAGAAAGTGCTATCCCACTGAGTACCAAAGTTGAAAAGCCACTCATAATAGAGATCTCATGAATCCACAGACATTTAGTTTTGCTGGGTTGAACCTAAACAGGTGTTTAAGTCTCACTCTTTTCCTTTTACCAATACCAACATGATGAAATTAGTACTATTACAATGCCTTCTGCTCCAATCCTCAGACATTTTAGAAGAATACTATAATGTTAGTATCAAAGACCACCAAAAGATCAAACAGGGCAGGAGAGTCGCACTACCCCTACCCTGATCCTGCCAAAGATCATTTATAAAAATAATAAATGCTATCTCTCAAGTCCAAGATCCCATTGAAAAGCATCTCAATAAACTGCTTTTTCCAGGACACTCTAAAGCTGCAATCCCATCACCTTCCCCAAAAGGGGAAAGTTAGAGACCAGTTGGAAATTATCCAGCCTGATGGAACATACCAACTGTCTCTCCTTCAGTAGACCAGCCTCTTACTCAATTCATGGAAACTACTTCAAGTGAATAATGTTTGTTCTTCACTGTGTTAAAAGACATGATTTTCTTTCATGGCTGATGTTGAGAAATATGGTTCCTTTTCATGAAATATGGTTCCTTTTCATAAAATTATACCAAAATAGGCAAATACATAGCCTGATGTCACAAAATGTTGTATATAAACTTAGAACATGTATCTAAGCACATAATACATTTGCATGTGGACTGTTTTAAAAAGAACTGTTTTTCTTTCTTTAGCTGTTTCCAGAATAATGTAGAGATCCATGTTGCACATATCCAGAGTGGCCTCAGCCAAATGGGAAATTTACATGCTTTTGCTGCAAATAACACTAACA
Source organism: Natrix helvetica (assembly GCF_964273705.1). Classification (NCBI taxonomy): domain Eukaryota; kingdom Metazoa; phylum Chordata; class Lepidosauria; order Squamata; family Natricidae; genus Natrix; species Natrix helvetica. The sequence goes on from NC_138552.1 coordinate 238,840,512, forward strand.
GAGACTGAGAGAAACATTTATACTCCCAAGTGTACAGAGTATAGTAGAGGAAAATACTTGGTGTATATGCTTTACCAAATATTCTACCAATTGGAAGACAAAGGAAGAAAGGATATTTTGAGAGTGTTTGTACTACTTCTGAAGAAACCAGCATAAAATTACCAGCATTGCTATGGACTTCATCACTTGCTATGCACATAATATTATCTTGTTTTAACAGCTAAACTTTAGTTGTAATGTGTGTGTGTTTGTTGTTTTAAACTGAAAGTTATGCAGACATGTTTTCATAACAAAGGAAAAACTAAATGTGGCTGCAACACATTTTTGCAGCACATAGTTTCCTGGCAAATACTAGAAGTTTTTGAAAACAGTAAAACTAATATGACACAGTTGAGGGATCATATTAGTAATTTCTTCTTATTGGAAACCACGATCGCTCATACTGTGACTTAATAGCTTTTTGATTTTAGCCTCTGAACAGTGTGCTAATTGATAAAGCAGTATATATATATATATATATATATTCCTGTATTTGAGAAATAGCAGGATAATAGAATACCTGAAGGAGTAATAGCAAATAGATTACTATTGTACACTTGTGGATACTGGGAATCCCTGTAAATCAGTTAATATCTTTGGAATATTTAATTTATTATAACTTATAAAAGTACATGAATGAAGGAATAGAAAAGACTACAAGTTTTTTTAGTTAAGGTATTTCACACAAATAACTGGTAATACTTTCCACTGATTGGTTTGCACAATTTAAACTAAACACCTGGTTATCAAGCAATTCATATAATTTTAGAATGCAATTGGATAGCCAGTCCTCCAAACTGCCTTAAAAACTAAAGACCTAAGGAGTGTAGAAAAATGTTGATCTTGTAAAAAGGGTGTATTGAGTTGTTATATTTAGTATAATCTTGTAAAGCTTCAGTGTAATAAATTGTTTTCAGATTAGAATTTTCAGATAGCTGTAGCAATGTTTTGATTCCTTAGTACCTCGTAAAATGAGGTCTTTTGTATGTTAATGTATAAAGAAAATGTAAACAATTATTTTCAATTTAAAATTTTGTATAGTTTTAAAAATGAATCTATATTCTGTGTCTGGATTTATGCTGCTTCAGAATTTAACTGCAGAGTCTATATTTAGCAAAGCCTGTTCTTTTAAGAAATGCATAAATTTTATTCTCATTGAGTGATGAGAAGGCTGCAATGTTTTACAAAAGTTGGAAACCATTTTAAACATGAAAAGGTTGAAATAATTTTCAGAAATGAAATAACTGTGTTCAGAAATGCATTCTTACCTGATATGGAGATGTAAGGCAAAAAATTCTTAAGACTGGGAAAAATGTATTTAGTGAAAGTTTGACGAGCCTTATCAGGAAGGCATTACATTAAACCAAAAGGAGGAGACAGAAACACAGACTCAGTAGAAAAGTTATTGGCATTAGGAATCTTTATTTATTTGCTTACATAATTCATATGACCACCATCTCACAACAACTCTAGGCAGCACACATGGATTCAAACCAAATCTGCAACCAATAACACCTAATGCCAGAGGTAAAACAATGCTCCCCAATCATGAAAAACCACCTCAGCACAAGAGCTCACCTAGCCATGGTTGTGTATGACAGTGGAACAGAGTCAAGACAAAAAAGGGTATTCAAGATCCTCATGATGAGGCAGAAGGGAGATCCGTAAATAGCCATTTCTAGAATCTGTACACTAATCCGTGGAGGAGCTAGAAATCCTAACATGAAAAAACATGTTTTGATAGGTGTCATAGATATGTGGGATGGGACTCATAACAAAACATCAAAAAGGGAGAAAGGGATGTATATAAAGAATCATATACCTGTGAAGAAGTTCATGTCCCTATTGAGAGCATCTGAGTAAGATCAAAAGGAATAAGAAATGACAGTGATACTATTATTCTATTATCCTGTGAGTAAAATGTACAACATTCTCATGTAACAAGCATAATAGTATCTGGAACACTGATATTATTTGGTTAGGCACTCCTTAACACTACTTAAAATAGTTTTAATCATTTCTGCCCAAATCCCCAAAACAAGGACGTAATATGTTTTTAATACAATCAGTAGAAAGGCAATGGCAAGTGTTTTCAAGGAAAACAAATGAGAGAGGTTCTATGGAAAATGTGTGAGAGAAATTTATGGTAAAATGCAGTGATTTACTGAAAAGAGAAATGGAAAATTTTTTTTTTGTTGTGAGTGAAAAGCCAAGGTAAAATTATAATTGGGGGAGGGGAAGATACCCTCATTTTACAATCATTTGATTAGCAAATTGTTGCAACCATGGTTAACCTTCTGACAAGCAAAGTCAATGGGGAAGCCAGATTCACCTAACAACTGTATTGATTCACTCAACAACTATGGCAAGAAAGGTTGTAAAATGGGTCAAAACTCACTAAAAACTTCACCTAGCAACATAAATTTTGGGCTCACTTGTCATAAATCAAGGACAACCTGTACTAGTTTTTGGGTAGTGACACGAGGAAAAGGATTATAAACCAGTTACAAGTTTTGTGCACTTCTCAAAATACCCCTATGTGTAAGGCTGGCATAGATGGGCTAAGGACTGTTTGGTTTTAAGAATACAAGAGTGCAGTAGATCATATCCAATATACCTTAATTTACATACTTAGGCCCAATATACAAAGTTAAACAATAAGCACCAACATTCTACCTTCATTATTCGTCCTCTCCCAAAGCTTAAACTGGTACATTAAGAAACTAAGTGCAGAGAAAAGTTATGCGGGGAGGGCACACCTTATTATAAAAAGCGCTGCCTGCTGGCAAAACCAGGCACCTTTCGAAGCTGTTGGAGAACGTATCTTCCAAATGCCTCTATGCTCCGGAGGTGGCGTCTGCGTTCGGACGATCTATTCTTTATTAATACACTTCGCAGGGAAGGGCTGCGAAGGCACCGACAAGTTGGCGAGATGGGAACCCGCACGTATTTTTTTGTTCCCTCACTGCCTTGCGCTCCTATCTGGATTTCGACATTCCCCACTCCCAGAATCGGTCCCTATCAGCCGCTTATTGTTCCTCGGCCGGAGAAAAGTTCTCTTCGGCCAATTGCTGCCAAACTAAGAAACGCCGAAGCGAAGGAGGGAAGAACCCTTTTCCGACGGATGGGGAGCGATGCAGTCCTGGGGGAAATGATTTCTGCTTTTACCGGGGGTGGGTGGGGAGCTTTATCTAGAGGGACAATAAAAAGGGAGCCAAACTTTCCGGTCATAATAGTGGACTGACTCTCCTTAAAGGCATTTTTTTAAACCGAGTCGAACTGTATTCCAGTCTCTGCTGAGAAATATGCTTTGGTTGGGCCAGCTTTATATTAGACCATCAACAGTTTTTGCAAAAACATGAGAACACCAAGAATTCATTCCTGGGATTCTGTTTCCCCTAGTTCTAACCCAATCCCACTTTGCCTTGTTGGAAGAAATGTTCTTCTGGGTTCATTTCCAAGTGGGGGAAAAGATACTGGAAACATGGAGGCTGCTTGGAAAGATGGTTTAATGGTGGACAGGATCACATGGCTTGAGCTCCTGAACAGAAAAGGGGGATCACATGTTTCCAGATGTTGGGTGAAGAAGAAAAAAAGACCGAGGTGCTGAAAGTTCCTGGTTTGATGCCCTCTCTGGCCTTTGATCTTGAACTTGTATTCTGATTGGCTGTCAGACTCCCATGGGGCCATTCAGGGGCAATTCTCTAGGCTGTGTTTTGAGTCCATGATTGGTTGAGCATTGCTTCTTCCCAAGTGCCCTGTGGTGAGATGGGTAAAGGGATAATACTATCATTCCTTAATCCCATCACCCTGGAGCTGAAGAGGGAGATCTTTGTTATGTAGAATAGACTGGACCCAGCTTTTTAATGGCCCATTGACAAAGATGGGGGCTATTAAGAGTGGGTCTGCTTCCTGCCTAAAAAACATGTTTCTTCATTTCTGATCCAGGGAAATATAATATTTTCAATATTTCCCAGGATATTTCATTTTTCTAGGAGAGGGGTGGATTTTAACTTCCTACAGCCTTATAACTCTGAAACCATGAGAGCAGGAAGTTTTTAATCTTTTTGCAGTAGATCCACTCTAAAGACATCATAAGAAAGACATCTGGCATATTTGCTGTGTACTTCTCAGATCATTTTTTTAACATCCCTTAATACTTATTCTGCCAAATTATATGCTTTTTATGACAGGAATTTTATGCTTTTTCTATTTCCTGAAGAAAGACACTTTAACTCTTACAAATTGTAAAATACTCAACCTTCCTCTGGACTTGTTTTACCTTTCCCTACTTTGTATAATATATCCCATCTGAACCCCAACCTACTGAATTACTTCAAATAACCTCAGGAATTATGAAGTTTGGTCCTCTTGACTTTTCCTTTCAGTCTTTTTCATCAATTCCTTTATATTGGGGAAGTTTCTCCTTTTGCAATGAAATGTGACCATTTTGCACCCACCTTGTATTTCAAGTCTGAAAACATATTAGCATTATAGTCACTGTTTTAAATCATTCCACAATACTACTTTGCACTAGATCTTGGATATCACTTAAAATCAAATCTACGATAGCTTCAATGCTATCAGTTCCAAAGGCCAACTGTTATAAAATCATCATGTACAGTATCTAAAAATCTGTTTCTTCCTCATAATCTGAACATGAACAGATCAAGCTGAGATTAAGTGAAGTTCATCATCATTACATTTCATTTGCCTGCATCTTTAACTTTTCTCCATCACAAGATTACCTTCAATATTTTGATGAGGTAGACTTAGCATATAATAATCTGATTTATAGTTGTGGCCAGATATTGTCACCTGTAGTAGAGGAACCTAGTCTTCTGGTATTTTTTATCATATTAGAGTTTATTCTTACTTTGATATAAGAAATAACAGTTTCCCTTATATCCTTCCTCATGTTTCAGTAAAGTTTGCCTTGCTTCCTTGAGGGTTAAATATACTGGAGATGGCATGCTGTTATTATGTGCCAAGTTAAATTATATCCTATGGTCTATTCCGACAGTGTGAGTGAGATTATCTCAATAGGGGATCAGCTATTTTCCCTTCCCTTTGAACACAAGCAGAGGAAAATTCCCTCACCCAAGCCAAGTGCAAAGTTGTACCATCAACAGGAGCATGCCTACTATCAAGAGAAATTTTGAATATGTGCATTCTTTTCTCTTACCCCATTGTAGCCTTTCTACAAGAGTAATTGGATTGCTGGAGCAGTTCTGTAGATGGAAAGCAAAATATACTTATCAAAATAAAAGCGCAAGATTCTACTGGCAGAGATAAGTAACCAGGTGCCTTCCAGATAGCATGAATTAAAAACATTTTTTTCCAAATGGGTATATTTTTATTTGTACATATATAGCTTGAAAATAAAGGCTTCTTCAAGGCTGAACTCAACCCTTGAAGACTACAATTTTCTTACTGGTAACAGTGTGGAAGTGGTTTACCGTTTCATTCATAGTCTAATTATTTCGGTAGTGCTTTAAAAAGAGGGTTCCCCCCCAAAAAAATGTTCTTTTGAAAATGATCTTGTTAACAATGTAGATAGTCTGTAAAATGGTAATACTTGATTTTGAACAAAAAGAAAAAATAATAATCTGCTTTGCAAAATTCATTATATAGTCCAGCAGATGGCAGTTGAGTTTCAATTGTTCAGTATTCCTTTTCTAGATTTTTGCTATTTCTGTATTTAAAGAGCCAGCTTTGAAAAAGATGCCATCATAGAAATGATATACTTTATAACACATACTAAATACTTGATCTAATTATTTATAGAACTTCATCAGCCGAGTTACATTACGCATAATGTAGAACATAAACAAATTGTGACAGGCTTAACTAAAACAGAACAGCTATTCTGTCTGAAAATCAGCTTTGAAATGTAATATTGAATTATTAGCTGTAAATTATGGGAATGCCAGTCCCTGTGGAAGTTTGAATAAAGCTTGATTGTAACAAATATCTTGACAGAAGCAGGCATGAAAGTTAAAATGCAGGATGTTTCTGGGGAAAAAAAGAATTAAAAAGGCCTCTTTTTTCTTATTATTCACTTCTCTATAGCATGGGATAAAATATAGCAGTTACAGCCTGGCAGCCAACTCAAAACTACTGTAAATGCTGTAGTACTCTACAGCAGAGCAGGGAAGAGGCAAGGAAGAGAAAAGACAAAGAAAGTTTGTTTCTCTATTTTTCTCAGCTTTTTCCAATTTCTAAATATTACTGTAAATCTCTAGTTCCAGATTGCCTGGTAGTTAAGCTATGAACAACAGTATCCCTTAGGCATTTGTTCTAAAATTAATTTGCAAGTACTTAATGAACAACATGAAGCCAAAGAAGTTGATTGCAGGAACAACCAGAAATTAGTAAAGCTTATTCTGGATCAAATGTCCCTCTGCCCAGCTTGCTGCTAAGTGGTTCCTTTGCCCTGCCTGCACAAGTATTATTTTTAAAGGTTGCCAGTTTCTTACCAGTCCAAAAGTTTTAAGAAAAGCTACTGTTCAGTGGTTTAATGTGTAATTTTTATAAGGAAGAGCAAATGTATTTCATACTGCAGAAGGAAAGAGCTCAGCCTAAGGCTCCAAAGAGAGCCTGCTGTCTATGTGTAGGGTAATCGCAAAGGTTTCTCAAAGGCTGCTTTTTTCCATCAGAAGGGGGATTTTGGAGAGCCAGTGTAAATATTTTTTGACTGAAACAGTTGCACTATCCCTTTCTTCTTTTTCTTCTCTATCTTACAGATGGTCTAGAATTAATGGCATGAGATTTGAAGAGCCCATTTCCTGACTCATAAAGCTGATACTGTGTTCACAAGATTTAATATGCTGTCCCAGAGGTCAAGATAGCATTACATCATTTCCATAAGCTTGAAGATTGCTTTTATACAAAATAGAAAACAAGTTTTAAAAGCCCTTTAGCATGCCCTTCACAAGATTATTTGAAACTCTTGTGTGTGTGTGTGTGTGTGTGTGTGTGTGTGTGTGTTTTAAAAATATAGAAAAAGTATTAAAGAGAGACAGAAGTGCTTGCTCAAAATGAACTTCAAGTAGTAATACCAAATGAGATTACGGTACTCTGAGTAGCGGCTCTTCTGGAAGGTCACACGTCCACCACCTGTTATTGCATAGTTTGGGGACTACTTTACCGAGCAGTTCCGCCTGCTGTGGTGAGTAAAATTAAAGTTGATTGTGAACAGACTGAAGGATGCATGTTGATTGTCCTTTTGGTTTTTATTATTATTATTATTATTATTATTATTATTATTATTATTATTATTATTATTATTATTATTATTATTATTATTATTATTATTATTATTATTATACGATTGTATCACAGCAGCCAGTTGTTTCGCCGGATTTGGCATTGATTACTAGTCAGGCCCCACCCAGGGGCCTAGGACGTCGTAATGTATTTTCGTAATATATATGCAGATCCAAGCAGTGCAGCCTTTTGCATTTGACTGATGGTGATTTTGTCAAGTTTTAACTGTTTTAAATGTAATTCCAGTGCTTTTGGAATAGCACCCAGTGTGCCGATTACCACTGGAATTACCACTGCTGGTTTGTGCCATAATCGTTGAATTTCAATTTTTAAGTCCTGGTATTTCGCGACTTTTTCATGTTCCTTCTCCTCGACCCTGCTATCACCTGGTTGTTGTTGTTGTTGTTATTAATAATAATAACAATAACAATAATAATAATAATAATAATATACTTTATTCATTAAACATGAAACTCAGTCAACTGAACATTTAAAAACGCATCACAAATACCATTGACTGATACTAATGGTTGATACGGGCTAGGTATCAACCAAGTATCTTCTTAAGATGTACATAGTTTTTGCAGTTCCGCTGGTGTTTTTGTAGAAAGCTGCAATTTCTTGATGTGTTTTATACCATTCTTGGACATGGTACCAAGTGTCCCATGACAACGGGCATCACTGGTGGTGTTGTTCAAGACCGCTCTGCCTTTCGACAACCAGAGTGAATTCGCCGTAGTTTCAAAAGCAGAACTACGGGAATCGGTGGTTGCCATGCAGACGTCAAAGAGATTTCTGTCCGGAAATAAAGAGGGCAACTTTGCTCATCTTTACTCGGGATTAAATCGGCCTGAACTCCACTTCCTCGGCCGTCCCAGGACGGCCTTCAGGAAATGTCCCCAATATGCCCGCGGCAAGGCAGGCAACTTGGCAAAGACAGCAGCAGCAGCAGCAGGAGGAGGCAGGCGACAACACGGCGGTCTCCAGGAGAACCACCCTTCCTCTCCCTCCTCCTCCTCCTCCTGTTCCTCCCCACCTCCCACTCCTCTCTTCCTCCTCCTCCTCCTCTTGCGGTCCGACTTGCCTGCCTCGCCGGAAGATCCGGGTCGTGAGGCGGGAGCAGGAAGTCGGGACGTGGCCGCCCAGCTGAGCAGCAGGGGGAGAGGCAGGCGATGGCGGCCGCGGCGGCGCTCAGTTCGGAGCGGCTGGAGGTTTCCATTGACGGCCTGACCCTGAGCCCGGACTCGGAGGAGGCTAGGCCTGGCCAGGCAGACCTTAGGCCTCTCCCGCTGGCTGGCAGCCGAGGGGGCACTTCTGGTCAGCCGGGGGGGCAGGTGAGGGACGAGGCCGGCGGAGACGGCGACGGAGACGGCGGCGGGGCGCTGAATCTGGAGCGGCGCTGGGGCTTCGGCCTGGAGGAGTTGTATGGCCTGGCGCTGCGCTTCTTCAAAGGTGACCGCCTTTGCCTCTTTGCCAAGTCGGGAAAGTGACTGAAGTGTCCTGGCTCTCTCTCGACTTCCCGGCCTCTCCACCGTAAGAGGGTCTGTGGGGAAGAAAGGTTGGGAGCCTCCGGCCCCCATTCACCCTCGTAGAGCCCTGGGAATCTTAAACTAGACGTACGTTTACTTGGTTTGTGTCTGTGGAAAGAGACCGCCGTCACCCTCAGAAGCTCGTTGGGAAGCAAGAGAAATTATTCAATGAAATATTCTATTCAGTTTCAAGGGGGGGGTGTATTAGTTGCAGAAGTGACATTATGTAGGCTTCGAATAGGCAGGCAAGAGCGAAATTGCTAAATGAAATATAGTAATGTTTTCAAATAAGCCTAAATTGTATGTAGACCTAACACTTTTTTCTTCAAAAGATTGTGTAGCCTTGTGCAAATATGGGAGCTTATAAAATGATAGTGTGCTTGTTTTTCTTTTAATATTACAATAATACAATACAATACAATAGCAGAGTTGGAAGGGACCTTGGAGGTCTTCTAGTCCAACCCCCTGCCTAGGCAGGAAAACCTTTACCGTTTCAGACAAATAGCTATCCAACATCTTCTTAAAGACTTCCAGTGTTGATTCATTTGGACATATACTTTCCTGAAAACCTTTCCAGAATATTTTAAATCTAGATATGCTTTGAATAAAACCACAGAAGGTAATATAAAAGCAAAGATAAAGATAGGAAACTATGTTTATTTTTGAATAAAATACCGTATTTTTTGGAGTATAAGATGCACCTTTTTTCCTCAAAAAAGAGGCTGAAAATCTGGATGCATCTTATACATCGAATACATCATTTTTGCCTCCCTAAGCCCCGCCCCTTCACCAAAATGGCCATGCATACCCTTATGGAGGCTTTCAGAGAGTTCCTGGGGGCAGGGGAGGGCAGAAATGAGCACAAAATGGGCCATCCTCCCCCAGCAGCACTCTATAAGCCTCCATAAGGCTATGCATGCTATTTTTTTGACAAAAAACGGGCCCATTTATGTGAAAAACGGGCCGTTTTTTGCTCATTTTTGGCTCCCCCCATGCCACAGGAGCACTCTGCAGCCCCCCCCCAGACTATTCATGCCTTTTTTAAAAAAACAGGCCTGTTTTCACGAAAAACCGGCCGTTTTTGGGAGGTTTGCAGAGTGCAAAAATTTTCTTTTTCTTTTCCTTTTGGAAAGCTCTTTAACTGATTGATGAGAATTACATTGATCAAGTGCTGTGCCAGCAGAAACAAAGTCTTAGGTGCTGCAGATTGTCAGCGATTTCCTTCTCCAGCACAGGGATAAATACACCTGGAAACATCTACCTACCTACCTACTCTCTCTCTCCCTACCTACCTACTGTATTTCTCTCTCTCTCTCTCTCTCTCTCTCCCTCCCTCCCTCCCTCCCTCTATCTACCTACCTACTCTCTCTCTCCCTACCTATCTTCTGTATTTCTTTCTTTTTCTCTCTCTATTCCTCAACCTACCTTCTTTCTCTCTCTCCCTACCTATCTACTGTATTTCTCTCTCTCTCTCTCTCTCTCTCTCTATCCCTCTGCCTACCTACCTACCTACACACACACTCTCTCTCCCCAGACTATATTTCTCTTTCTCTCCTTCTCTATCCCTCTATCTACTTAACTTAATTTGCCTCTTCAAAACCTTGGTGCGTCTTATATTCTGAAAAATACATTAGGCCAAATTATAGCCTATGCTGCATCAAATTATGTTATAAATCCATTTTTGTTACTCATATTCTGTTTACAAGTACATGACAATTCTACAATACTACTGCACTTGCCAATTTTTATGTGTGGGAATCTAGCTGTGAATTATAAAAGCAATAAAGGAATAAAATGAGAAACAGTTGGGTCTTATAATATATACTCAACTTTTACAGAAATTCCCAATATGTAATATCTTTGAATAATAGAGAAACATACAAAAATCCCCATTTGGAATGACTAGATAGTAAGCTTATACCCATGAAATGTGTATTTTTTTGGTATGTGAAAGGATAGGAGATCTATATGTATCTAAGTTATTAGACCATCCAATAAAACAAAAAAATGCAAATTGTCTCTGGAAAATATTGCAGTTGCTAAAACAAATACTACTTACCATCTCATAGTCCCATTTTAAATCTGCTTTATAAACTCAGGAGAAAGTGCAATACATGCATGTAGCAAACGGCCATGCTGTAGATTGTGGCTACTGCCACTGGATTCCAGAAATATGGTCACTGTTACTATTCTAAAATGTTATATACAAGGATTTCTGAGCTATGGTTGGAATACAAAACAAAAAGAAAAGTAATGTTAAGTAGAAAAATTATGGAAATTTTAAATTGGTAGATTATGTTGCAGTGTTACAGAGTAGATTACCTTTCTTTGGCAACTGTGTGGAGTTACCCTTGGGTGGCTGATTTACACAGACATATATAGATGCCTGAATGCACATAGAATTGTGATGCAACAGGCGCAATATACCTATTGTATTCTTTTAAAATATCATAGATTTATACAAGATAAAAAGAGTGTTATCCCTACTGATATTTTTGTCTGAAATATTGCTATGTAGAAAAAAGAAGGAAGAAAGAGAGAAAAGGAAGGGAGTCCCCATCATTCTAGTCCTAATTAAATCCAATTGATTTTTAGGTAGGGTAGTAGGATATTACTATCAGATCTAGGCTGCAAAAATCCTGATGGCAGCAGATAGAATTCTGTAGCTTCTTACTTTCATCTAGTGCTTGTCCTAAATTATGGAGCCCAGAACTGCTAATGTAGGTCCCTCTCTTTTGATATAATTGAACTATGACATTTCGGTCAGCGGATGCACTAAGGTTAATGTGAGAGATATTTTATCTGCCATAAAATGTTTCACTGTATCCTAATGAGTGCAGCAGTTGGTATCTACTTATCAACCTTGTCCTACTTCAGGATGAGCACTAATGGTATCAAGAAGATTGCTCCACTCTCTCTTTGAGCTTCTGCTTTTCCATTGTTTTTGGAGAAACTGATTATGTTCAATCATTATTGAAATGTATTTTGAAGGGCCTTTTTTTCTTTTAAATATCTTTGGCACCTATGAGGATCACCTGAGCATGCTAATGTTTCAATTTCTTTCTCTTTTTTCATGGTCTTAATTTCTTTCCAGTTTTATCTCGTGTAGGTACTGACTTCTTTATCAGAGCACAAGATAGTAGTGACAAAAGAGCATATAACTATATTTGAAGGACACCCAGTAATTAAGATCCTGGTGTGAATAGGTCTTTTAATGATGTTATTTGAGCAGATAAGGGGCTGTACATACATTTCAGTTTGTTAGAAGGCCTTATTTCTCTTTTGTTGGATAAGTAGGATATATTTAAGCATGTAAGTCTGTAAGAAAAAGAAAGGTTTTGTGGGGAGAAGCAGGTTACCATTAGATTTTGTCACTTATCAGGAATATCATTTGAAATAAATAATGGCTAGGTACTAGTTTGGATTTTGTGCTTCATTAAACTTGTTTTAAATGGTACAAATTAGCATTGCTAAAATTGTGGTCCTTGAACTGCTGGAAGATCAAATCATTCAATCTTAAAGGAAATCAACCCTGACTGTTCTTTGGAAGGCCAGATACTGAAGCTAAAGCTCAGATACTTTGGCCAGATACTTTGGCCACTTTGGAAAAGATTGAAGGCAAAAAGAGGACAACAGAGGATGAGATGGTTAAATAGTGTCATCGACACAACATGAATTTGAGCAAACTCCAAGCGACAGTGGAGGACAGCGAGGCCTGCCATGGTGTGGTCCTTGGGATTGTGAAAAGTCAGAGGGGACTTAGCGACCGAACGACAACAACCTACGTCTTCTGGGGCTCCCCAAGAGGTTCATGGAGTCAAAAAAATTTGCCAGCCTATGTTGAAAAATAATACAATAATAAAATGCATCAATTTTAATTTTTAATATAGTAAATATTGGTAAATATAATCTATATTAAAAAGCCTTGTTTGGGGTCCTCCATCATTTTTAAAAGTTGGGATTCTGAGAAAAAAAGAATTAAGAAACACTGGTATAGATAATTCCTAAATATAGGAATATTATCTGAAAATTGGCACTTATGACTGACCCAGGAAATAATGTTGAGATAAATATACCAGGTAAAGTGCCTCAAAATGGTAATCCAGGTTTGTTTTATTATAGTAATTGTACATCCTTTTAAAGTTCAAGTATAAGATATAATGCAAATGGATTATAAAAACTTGGGAGGCTGGTTTTATTCTAAGAAATATAATTCATCCAACTTCGAGCATATCAAATAAATAAATAAAATGGCTTTGCAGAAGATGTGGTTAAAGAATGAACAGGAATTTCTCCTCTGCTGTCTGGCTTGAAATTAGTGTGGCCAGTATTTGAGACCTTTAATGTCAATGTCAACAAGAACATGTTTTTGCAAGGTTCAGTGGGCATTAATACAGTCTCTAGTATGGTAATATAGTGTAACAGAAATATTTTTTCTTTATTGTATAACAAATAATTCTTGCACGTGCATCTTTGTTTCATGTTTCATTAGTCAGCATTTTTTCAAGCAATAGCTTTTGCTCTTTTGTGTGTTTTGTAAATTTACTGAATGTACTATAATTGGCATATGCTCACTAAATATGTGCTCTTTTTAAAAAAGAAACATGTTGATTTGGGTTACAATTTAAAATACACTAAATCATTGTGTTATCTTTGTGGTGTAAATACGGTTATATTTGATGCTTATTACAAATGAAACCTTTGAAACCAGATCAATGCTTATGGGACATAAGTTTAAAATGAATGATATTTCTTTTCTGGTAAATATTTAAAAAAATTAGATTAAATTTGTGAAATGATTCATTATTTGCTGTAATTTTTAATAAGGTTCTTTCAGTCTTTCTATCTCTTCCTCTCTGTTAGCTCATTTATCAGTCTTATATGTAAATAATTCATTAATATGCTCTTTAATAATTAAAAGTAAAACTTACTTGTTTACTAATATTTTTGTAATTTTATTGTATAATTTATATTAATATAAAATAACATGAAAACTTTCTAGGCGTATTTTTTATCCTAGCTGTATAGTTAAAAATAGAATTTATGTATTGCAAATAATAAAAGAACAGCACTTCGTTTCTGTAAAATCAAAACCACATTGTTATAGATAATGCTGCATATATGTAGATTTGTGACTTAGTTTATTGCTATGCCTTATGTTTATTTTTATGAAGTGTGCTGAGGCGCTTATAGCATTTTTATTTTCACAATGCCTGCAGTAGGTAAGGTAGGCCCCCAAAGCCACACATTGAGGTCCATTACTAAGTTGAGACTTAATCCAGATCTTTGATCCTAGTTCAGTATGCTAAGTTATCACACTATACTTTTTTTTCAATAAAGTTCTTTGCCACATATGAGGCTGTTAAGTGAAACTAACATTCTTGATGGCTTTCCAGGTAAAAGATGTGCTGGGATAAGGTTGAACCCATGTTCTGAGAGGTCAAGTGGATTTAGGTCTCTGTAACTCTAGGATTGTTTTTCTCTGAAAATATAAGTAAATCTTGGTTTATTACCTTTCTTGGAGGTAGCCTTGAAAAAGTCTATTCACTCCTCAGTATTTTGCACTGGGCAACCAAATCAGCTAGCATGATTGATACCACTTTGAGGGACCGTTGTAGAAGATATGACATTTCATTGTGTTCTTAACTATGGAATACGTAGCATGATCTTGAAATTTACTGTATCTTTTACTTTCAGAAAAAGATGGCAAAGCCTTTCATCCCACCTATGAAGAAAAACTCAGACTGGTAGCCCTGCATAAACAAATTCTTCTGGGACCTTACAATCCAGATACCTGCCCTGAAGTTGGATTCTTTGATGTACTTGGAAATGACAGAAGGTAAAAAATATTTATAAATATAACATTGTTTTATTTGACCAAGACATTTTAACCTAACCGTGGGACTGGATTGAAATATCTGTAGTATGGTGATATCTTATAAATTCAGCACCTGAGCATATTTTTAAAATTCCTGGAGACCTAAAAAGTGGTTACTGACAGCAGATTTGAATTTAATAGTTAAACCGAACTGTACATACATTTATGCTTGTTCTCACATAAGACAAATATGAATGAAATATTTAATCATTACCATATTTGTCATCTTGAGGAGTCATCTGATAAGTTTTTGTATGTGTGTGTGTGTGTGTGTGTGTGTATGTATGTATGTATGTATGTATACATACGTACATACATACATATATAATTCCTAGTATTCTGGGCAGAAGTACTGCTTTCAGAAGTATCCACGTTCAGAGCTGTTTTCTGGAAACATTTTCCTGCCTGGTTGTCTAGCATCACTTTAAGCATAAACTGTTGTGTTTATACTTAATTTGATAGAAATTATTTCCTTTCTATCCCAGCTCATTTTATCTCATCATTGCAGGAAAGAATGGGCTGCACTTGGCAGTATGGCAAAGCAAGAAGCTATGACAGAGTTTGTAAAACTCCTGAATAGATGTTGTCAACTCTTTTCAATATATGTTACATCCCATAAAATAGAGAAAGAAGAGCAGGAGAAGAAAAGGTATGCTTTGTACTTGTTTGGCGCCAAGTTCCAGTTCATAGAGATTTCTATGTCATGGGGATCTTTAGTAATAATCTCTTAGTTCTTATTATTTTGTAACAGTCTTGATGATGAAGTTATTTGCTTTGCTGCAATTTTTGTTTGCTTGCATTACAAATATGAGGATTATTAGTAATATTTTAAATGAGGCTAAATATATGCTTGACACCAGTGCATAAGAATCTTTGTAAATATGTAATGTGGTTTATAGTAGGATCAGTTCAAAACTCCATGTTCATTTACTGTGGTAGGAAAAAAGCATATTATCTAGTATCTTGCCCAATATCTTAATTGCTATCAAAAAGTTAAATGTGTTTGCTTTCAACACAGATTTTGTTGCCTATTGATGACATTCATTACAAAAAATTCATCATATGAAAAAACATATTTTGTTCTGTTTTGCATTGCATCAGAGTTCAGAATATAGTTAGGTTTGTTGCGTTTTTCTGGTTTCTTGATAAACTTTCCGGTGCATAATAAACTATTTTAACTTTTTTGCGATTGTTCTGTGTACAATATTATTTTTGAAAAGAGGTTACTTAAGCCTTCTGTGTTCCATTTGAGTTGTTCTGTAACAAAAATGATGGCTTATTAATCAGCCATCATTGTGACTGATTCCAGGGTAAGTTTCCCTAAGATTACAATCTAAAAATCACACTACAATAAAACCATGATTTAAAGAACATTTGGGGGAAAAAATGTTCCTTTAAATCCAAATATCTGTTGAATTTAAATTGTCATAATTGACATTGTTTGCATCAATTGACACAAATGATGTCAATCACTTAAATATATGAATTACGTGAAATGTCTAGACCAGGGATCCACAACTCCCACACCGTGACCCACTACTAGGCCGCAGCCTGTTTGAAACTGGACCATGGAAGAGATGGGCAAGTGCGCATGTGTGAAGCTCCACTTGCACAAGCGAAGGATGCTTGCCCTCATGTGCAAAGTTCCATTCATGTAAATGGAGCTTTCCGTGCAAGCACAAGTGAGGGGAGCTTCGTGTGGAAGCACAAGCGCCCTCCGCTCCTATGAGTGGCACTTTAAAAATAGTTTCTTTTCATCCAACTTTCTCAAAGGCCTCAAAAAAGTACCTTGCAGGACAGCATCTGTTTTCTTGTGCTCCCCTACAGCAGATAATGGAGCTATATGACCTTCACTAATGGAGGAAATATAACTCTTATGATAGTAGCCATTGATAGTTTTATGGAGGTAATTTTATATGAGTTCTTTATCATTAAATCCAGTGAC
Organism: Natrix helvetica; assembly: GCF_964273705.1. Lineage (NCBI taxonomy): Eukaryota > Metazoa > Chordata > Lepidosauria > Squamata > Natricidae > Natrix > Natrix helvetica. Next base: position 238,857,172 of record NC_138552.1, read on the forward strand.
AGATTGGAGGGTAGCTACACTTGACTTGAAACTTCATTTTTCGTATTGCAGCATGAGAAGCTTTATAGAATTACAGAGTAATTAAATGATAGATACAAATATTACAGGAGAGAAGAGGAGGAACGTAGGCAACGTGAGGAGGAAGAACGACAGCGTTTACAAAAAGAGGAAGAAAAACGCAGGCAAGAAGAGGAAGAGAGACTCAGACGGGAAGAAGAGGAGAGACGGAGGATAGAAGAAGAGAGATTCCGAATGGAACAGCAAAAGTAGGACTCAGGAATGCATGATTTGTCATACCATAATTTGTGTCTTTTTTTTAAAGAGTTTTGAACATAGGATTATCCCGTTTAATCTCACATTAATAGAAATGCCACCTTGCCCAAGGCCATACAAATACTTTTTATAAGTGACTAAATATTTTTAAAATTATGTTTTGGGCCCTCACAAAGTGATATACAGAAGGAATAAGCTGAGGTTTATAAGAAATAAACTTTGTAGACAATAGGCTTTAGATTCAACCTAATATTATTGAGAGGCAAACCATTTTTGAGATTTAAAATACCAAAGGCAAATCTATGAGGGAGATGGGAAGTTTCTAAATTTGATGAATAAAAATTCTTCAAGGGTGTATCTAAATTCTTGTACTGATGGGACTAGGAACAAGTCCATTGGAAGAGAGTTTTGCTAAGAAAGTTATAAAACTATAGAGCTTGAAGCGATATTAAACCAACAAATTAAATAATGCAGAAATTTAAATTATTGCACAGTTATGTAGCTTCTGCTTGAAGCATGAAAGATGAATCTATTAGAATTCATCTATTAGAAAGTTTTTATCTAATGTTCAGTTAGAATATTTTTTCCTGGTATTTTGAATGCATGATTTCTTGACTTGTACTTTGGAATAATGAAGAACAGGTTTACCCTTGTGTGACCTCTTTCCAGGTATTTGAAATTGCATTCATTCTCAGTTTTTTTTATTTCTTAAGACTAAACTATCTAATTTCTTTGAACCTCTTTTCATACAACTTAGTTTCTAGTCTTTTGTCTATCCTTGTTACTCTTCTTTGAACCTGTATCACTTCATCTGAATTTTTATTCAAGTTCGGTACCTGAACTTTAGTACTGGAATTAGAATTCACTATTTATACTGAAAAGTTAATAAAAATGATAATGCATTTAGCATGAACTCTTGGAGTAACATGAAAAATGCAAAATTCTTCTCTGAAATTTTGTGAAATTGCAATTGGGAGGTGCTGTTAACTTCTTGTGGTGCATCACCAAAATTTCAAAATCAAGCCTGAAAGAGAACCAACATTTATGTGACCTTTACTCTGGCAGACACTGAATTCATCAAATGGTTTTTAAATAGAAGAGATAAAATGTAGGGAGTTTTCTTAAGAATTAGAATTGGTGATTGCTGCTTTTGGAAAATTGAATGGAGGCTCTTTATGTTTTTTTTTAAATTCTGAATCTGACCGTGAAATAATATGGACACTTCATAATACAGGTAGTCCTCGATTTACAACAGTTCATTTAATGACTTTTCAAAATTACGACACTGAAAAAAAGTGACATGATCATTTTTCACATTTATGACCGTTGCAGCATCCCTAGGGTCACGTGGGGATGCTTCCGATGCTTGACAACTGACTCACATTTATGATGGTTGCAGTGTCCCAGGGTCATGTGGTCCCCTTTTGTGACCTTCAATCAAGCAAAGTCAATGGGGAAACCTGATTCACTTAACTGTGTTACTAATTTAAGAACTGCAGTGATTCACTTAAAAAATGTGGCAAGAAAATTCATAAAATGGGGCAAAACTCACTTAACAAATTTTTCACTTAGCAAAATAAATTTTGGGTTCGATTGTGGTCATAAGTTAAGAACTACCTATAATAGATCGTAAGGCTTTCCGCAGTAAAGTTGGTGTTGCACTAAATGCAGAAGCGGAAATGTTGAGAAGGAGATTATATTTTTAGATATTATGGAAAGCAAAATATCTCATATTATTTCTATATATACTGTATATAATACAAGTGATTATTTCTCATATTTTGCATGTTAATGACGCCAAGTCAGAACATAAATGTCTTTTTGGGAAAGGTGTGAAATACAGATTTTCTGACATATAATTCATTTTTTTAATTACTACATTTGATCTAAGGGTTCATATTCCACTTGTACTTTCATGTAAACTTCACTAATACATTTTAGAAATAAAATTTAGTATGCTTGAACCCAGTTAAATAACTGCTGCTCTTATGTCTGCTGAGTTATTTACTGGGGCAATTTATTTTTAATCCAGGCAACAGATAATGGCAGCATTGAACTCTCAGACTGCTGTCCAGTTCCAACAATATGCAGCCCAACAGTACCCAGGCAACTACGAGCAGCAACAAATCCTAATTCGCCAGCTCCAGGAACAGCATTATCAACAGTATATGCAGCAACTTTATCAGGTCCAACTTGCACAGCAGCAGGTATAAGTACATCATGGTAACAATGCATCTCATAGAATAGCAGCTTTTTAATTTTCTGTTGAAACAGAAACTACTAAGCTATACTGTAGGTACTTCTGAAGCTAGAATAAATTCTAATAATATATCTTACAGCCAAGTGGCAGCACCTAGGCAACTAATGGCGACGCTGAAAAGCTAAACAAGTTCCAGACTGACTAGTGTCTGGATGAGATTCAGGAAATCCAAGGGTTATAAACTAAGTTGGCTAATTTGAAAGAACATCTTGGAAAAAGATGGTGAAAAATCATTGTTGTATTATTACTAAGAAAACAATATGAATATATTCATAATCACCAGGAGAGCTTGGTATTTTATGTATGAACATGAATATGCCCATGCAGTCACCAGATCTAAATATAATTATTTTGTGTGTATGTTCTGTTATAGTTTTTAAAATTCGGTTTAAATTGATGCTTACATTAGGTGGCCCCTGTCAAATACATTGCACACTTTTATTGATTTTGCAATAAGTGCTTTTTTTAAAATTTGTAGGCAGCTTTACAGAAACAGCAAGAAGCAGCTGCTACAGCTTTAGTTACATCCGTATCAAAGACAAATTCATCCACTGCAGGGGAAATCTCATCAGTCAATGGACAGGCTAGTGCACATCCATGCGGCCCTGAAAAAGACCCAGAAATAGATGCTTTAGAAGAAGCACTCGAGAATGGACCAAAAGGTATGACTGATGCTTATTGGGCTCTTTAAAACACAATAAGCAGTTTGAGTAGCTAGAATCATAATTAGTACAGAATATAGAGACCTGCTTATTTTTATTTTTGACTAAAGCCTGTATGCCCATCCTTGATAATGATTGGAACTAGTGGCCTGCAGATCTGTGACTTACTGCCATGTACTGTAACTATGCAGAGTGCAGAATCATATTAACAGACAGAAATTGGCTAAATAAAAATTAGTGGAGGAAAAATGCAGTTACTTACGGTTTTTCATGTGGCGTTTCAAGGTAGCATCATAGGAAACTGCTTTATTACTGGACTATTGCTACTGCTTAGCTCAGTATTGTTTACACTGACCTTGGCTTCTCATCTATACCAAGACAGGACATGGCATACGGCTGGAGATTTAACCCTTGTTTACAGACCAGCCTTCAGGTGGTTCAAACCTATGGATGCTATGTACAATACAATACAATACAATACAATACAATACAATAGTAGAGTTGGAAGGGACCTTGGAGGTCTTCTAGTCCAACCCCTTGCCTAGGCAGGAAACCCTATACCGTTTCAGACAGATGGCTATCCAACATCTTCTTGAAGACTTCCAGTGTTGGGGCATTCACAACTTCTGGAGGCAAGCTGTTCCACTGATTAATTGTTCTAACTGTCAGGAAATTTCTCCTCAATTCTAAGTTGCTCTCCTCAGTTTTAAGTTGTGGTTTTGTGGTTTTGGCAGACTGAGACTGCTTTCCATTTAGGTTTGCTAAATAATTTAGAAAGTGTAGCCCTGTAATATCCATGGATATACCATCCCAAGAAAATTCTGTGGGAAAATATAAATTGCACTATAAATTAGTTTGTTGCACTTTCTTTTGTTCTCCTTTTTAGAATCTGTTCCAGTAATAGCAGCACCCTCCATGTGGACCCGGCCCCAGATTGCTGACTTCAAAGAGAAGATTCGCCAGGATGCAGATTCTGTAATCACAGTGGGCAGAGGAGAAGTAGTGACAGTTCGAGTTCCAACACATGAAGAGGGCTCTTATCTTTTCTGGGAGTTTGCTACAGACAATTATGACATTGGTTTTGGGGAATATTTTGAATGGACAGACTCCCCTAACACAGCTGTCAGTGTTCATGTTAGTGAATCCAGTGAAGATGAGGAGGAAGAAGAAGGTATCTTATTTATATACCTAGCAAAGGTTTAAACATGTTGGAGACTCTATCAATTTGTCACATCTTTCCTTTACATTATTCGTTAGTTTAAAAAAAACCAAACCAAATCCTATAGGAAATAATAAATGCTAGAATAATCTTTTTTTTATCCTGGTACTTCCAAAGATGTTGGGACTGTGATTTTCAGAATGCCCAGCTGGCTAGTGGGTTAAGTCATTGTGGGCTGAAGGTAACAATTGGGAAGCATGTTGAACATGTTAATATTCCTTTCACAATTATTGCTGTAAATGACCTTGATATTACAAGGTTCTTCAATTACAGTAGCTGTCCCACAGTGCTTTACAATAAAATCAGCCTGGGAATTTAAAAATCAATGTGGGAAAATAGAAAAATTATTCTTGAAGTATGTATAGTCCCCAGCTGCCATTCTAAAAAATTAGAACACTTGTACCTTTCTAGCAAACAACAAAATTGTATTATGTAGATTACCATCTAGACTCCAAGTTGCATGTTTTTTCCTACTATCATTTTTCAAATCCTCCTACCAATTTCATTGCCTTCTCAGCTTTCATCATTGTGATTTCCAAATTCTTATTTACTGTTCAATAACTTTCATTTATTGTACAGCTTCTGTGTGATATTTTCTTCACAACTGCAATGATGAGCAATTGTCCTAACCTTTATCCCTCATTGTCTGATAAAATAGGGAGTCCTCAGATTACAATGGCAATTAGGCTGGGGTTGTGTCATATGATCATGATTTACAGTTGCCATCGTAATCCAGGACATTGTTAAACAGGTAATCAAGCAGGCCATGAAAATGCAGGAAGCAGAGAAAGAAAGGCACAGTGCAAGCGTGGAAAGGCAAGGGAAGGAGTGAGTGAGTGGTGTGAAGGCTGGGAGGAAGGAGTATGGTGCATGCGAGTGCAGTCGGAGGAGGACTTGTAGATATCTAAAGAAAGATTCAAAATTATGATCTTCGTTTTATTAGGCCCTGATAATAGTAGGAATGGAAACATCTGCAAGTACAACTCAACTATAAAATAAAGGCATTCAATCTAACATTTGTTATTCTGTATTTACATTGATCAAAAGCATCCATTCATTAGTTAAGAAGATTAGCCCAGATTGCAAGTGTGTGGATTAATTTCAGTTGCTTCTTTGCAAATCCCCTGGTATCAGGAAGTCATACTTTCTTATCTCATACAGTGAATTCTTTAAGGTTGGATTGTTTTTATTAATGATTGTCTATAAATAATTGATATTGCGATTTATTTGGCATTAAGGCATGCAGTAATTAATACTTTATTTTTGTCTCTTTCTCAGAACATGCTAGCAGTGAAGAGAAAGCCAAAAAGAATGCGAACAAACCTCAGCTAGATGAAATAGTGCCTGTGTACAGAAGAGACTGTCATGAAGAAGTGTATGCTGGCAGCCATCAGTACCCAGGGAGAGGAGTTTACCTTCTTAAATTTGACAACTCTTACTCACTATGGAGGTCAAAAACAGTTTACTACAGAGTGTATTATACTAGATAAAGCTCTTATATTGTTGGAGGTTGGGGTGGTGCGGAAGACATCATGTTATTTGGAACTTACATCAAGCATACTGGACTATTTGACTTCGTTATCCTGTTTAATGTATCTGTGGTTGTGTGTGCGTATGTGTGTGCTTGTTAATTTTGATACTTGGAATGAGGCTTTTATCTATATATCATTATAAATGAGATAGATGGGGCTAGGATGTTGCATCTTGTCTGGTGGTGGTTCTTTGCCAGAAGTGAAGACAAAAGTCAATTGAATTTATGCATTGACTTTCAAAATGCTTTCAATTCTAAGGCATGTATGCACGCACGCACACACAAGCACACACCGGGAGATGTTTCATTAGTGGCAGTCATGATGTTGCCTGATGTATAAACTTTGAACTTTTAAAAACAAAATCTGTTAGCTGTTCATTTGATGGTACCAGCCTTACTTGTGGGGAACAGGGAAGTTAGATGCCATCTGCACTGTAGCAAGCAAGTTTCTTAATACTGTATTTGAATGTCAGATTTTTACACCATTAAACTTGAAACCTTAGTGGATGCAGTTTAGAAAAGTATTTGCTGTCTGTTCTCATTGAAAAAAAAAATTTGGAGCCTAGTATAATATGATTTTGGATGAGATAAAGAAGTGTGTGTGTGTCTGTGTGTGTGTGTGTGTGTGATGTGCACGCATGCAAGCAAGTGTCCTTGTCGAAAGGTGTGCACGCCCATGAGTGTACATATACATTAATACATGCATATGCTTATACCTATATACATCAGGGATATTTTGTTTGATCACAGGCTTACAAAGAATTGATTTGGGGCATCAAGAAAATAACAGATATCTGTCTTTCTCCTGTTATCTGCTGCTATTCCTAATATTGTTTTGTGTAATTATTCTTATTTTAAAATGAAGACATAAAATTTGGCTAAAACTCTCAATTTATCTCACCTAAAATTAATGAGATCCACTTTTACTTTTGAAATTTGCAATAAACAGGAATATTATGTATGAGACATTCCTTTTGGACTACATGTCTTTTGGAACTGTATGGGTAAATGTCCTAATACATAATACTTCATAGCATTTTTCTGCGCTGGTTTTATAATCTAGGGATCTTTTCTTTTTTCTTTTTTTGAAAACTGAAGCTTCCACGTCCACTTTATGCATTAACAAAGAAGTTTGCATTATTGTAAAATAAATATTGCACTAATATTCTTAAAATCACTGCCAGGCCCCTTATCTTAATTTTAGGTTACTTTTGATTTTCCAACACAGGCCTTATTGTTCTTTCACAAGTAATATTCCAATGTTCACATCAAGACTAGACCAAAACTAAAATTACATATTTGCTCAACAATGACTAAAGGTGGATTTTTCTTCTTTATTTTCAGTTAAATAAAAGTTTTTGTATAGAGTTTTCTTCCCAAAAGCAAGGTAGGCGTGCAGGTGTTAAAAATCAGTTTGTAGAGATGTGTTATGCTTGACTCCCTATCACCAATTTCTCTTTGGATAGGCTGACATACATATTTGTTCCACTGCAAATAAATCTGCTGGTATTTTGGACATTCTGTTTGAATATTTGTATATATAATGTTTTTCCTTTCTCACATGTTACGGAGAGTTACCTTATTTGATTTACATTTTAAGCTTCTGTCCAACTAATGCTGTCCCGACAGTTCTGCTCTAACATGTTGTTTCCTCATGTGTACATAATACTGTATAAGCAATGGAATTGAAAAGTAATTTGCTTTTTAAAAGCTGTTATTTTAAAAAGAAATTAAGAGGCAGGCATTTATTCTGTTCCATTTGTTTTCATTCATACAAATTATGATCCAAAACTAAAAAATATGTTGGAGAGCAATACTTGTAAACAAAAGCAATTTTTTGCTGCCAGACTTTGTGGATACCCAAACTCCAAAAGTTGCCTCTTGCTGTTAAATAGTGCAGATAAGTGCGCGTTCAGAATATCTTGGAATAATATATTTAATCTGAATTAAAAATGATTATATGGAACTTCTGTCTTTTTCTTAAGTTCTATCAACATTACTTGGCTCATGGAAAATAGATATAATACTAGATACAACACTAGAAATGTTTCTTTAATGAGCGCTTTTTAAGCTATATTTTTAACTCAGAGATTGTCAAGATGTGTTTCATTAGCATGTATTTATTTTTATATATTTCTTTGCCTGTTAACATGTTTAATTTGCATGATTTGCCCATAGCTTCAGAAACATTTCTGCTACCCAAATTCAGGTTAATTAGGTAATATTACCAGAGTTAAAGGTTGATATTGAAGAGATGCTAAAAGACAAAAAAAAAAAAGCTGTTGTATAGATTGCTAATATGATGCCACAGATGGGAGAAGAGAGATAATGTAGGTCACATCCCTCATAACTATCATTGGAAACTGAGAATCTTCTTTTAATTCCCCAAAAAGCGCACTTAAATACTCAAACAAGTTGTATGAAAGCCATGTAAGAGCTCCAAGTCACAATTTGGGGTCCTGAAATAGAAGCTAATGCTGGCAACATTCCACCAGTCGCCTCATGTGAATCTACTCAAGCCAGACTGCAAACCAGGAACGATTGTGATGCAAGAAGGTACAGAAAATAATTCCAGACAACTAGGCAATTGAACCAAGACACGAAAACTTGAATAACGTTGGATATCCTTTAATAATTTTCATGTCACCTACCATTCTCATTCTAGTTGCAGATCTTAACCCAGCCTACAACTGATGAGATGTACAAGGAACCAATATTCTAAATCTGTTCATTTCTTTGAAATCAGAACACACTTAACAGAAGCTAGGAATGTAAGTGCATTGCTGCATGTCCCCAATAAGTGGTGTGTTTTTGTCATACTTGTAATCTCAGGTACTTCACACATTTCAATGAATGTATGTGAAAATAATTTTTCTAGCCAAATTTCTTATCTGAAAATCCAGTAAACATGATACCTAATATCTGTGTAGATTCTCAGTCATCCAGGTCATGATTGTCTCAAAGGTGCTTTTTTCAAAAGGCAACTGGACTATATTTTTTCCTTGAGGGAGAAATGTTTTTACCTTTAGGAAGAAGACATTTCGCTTGTCATCCAAGAAGCTTCATCCATTCTGACTGGATAGTGGGAAGATGGAAGGATTAGTTCTGACCATCCTTCCATCCTACCCACCATCCAGTCAGAACTGATGAAGCTTCTTGGATGAAAAGCAAAAGAAAAAAACAAAGTTCTAAAGTTGCCTTTAAAAAAAAAAGCACCTTTGAGATGGTATCTAGTACAACATACTATTTAATCCCCTGCGTAATTTTCAAGCAGTACTGAAACATAATTGATTATATCTTTTATTGAGAACCAGTTTGGTATAGTGGTTAAGGCGCTAGGCTAGAAACTGGGAGATTTACTAGTCCCACTTTACACATGAAATGAGCTGGAACGATTTTAGGCAAGTACTCACACTCCTAGGAGGGGGTACAGTGGCAAACCACTTCCAAAAATGTTGCCAAAAAAATAAAAACCACCTGGGGCTTGAAAGTTGCTGAGAGTCAACACAGACCCAAAGGCACAAAAAATTAACACCAACCCCCGTGTTATTTTAAAATAATGAATGGTTATTTTAAAATCATTTTTTTCTCCTAATTGGTATAGATTATATAATTTATATGGGAAATAATAATTGCTTAGAATTAAAACTTTAAGTTGAAAGTTCAAATGTCTGCAAGAAAAGAAAAGGACTGGGGCAGCTACAAATAATATACACGCAAAGCATTAAAAAACCCATTGATTTTCACAATTTTTCTATATGATAAATTATAGCCATGGGTGATTTAGTTATATAATTAATTCATTAAGAGGATTAATTTAATTTGTGGTAATAAAAATTATCAGGAGGGTGATAACAAGTGATCCTGAACTACTGTAAAGCTAGATAGGAAACAAAAAATACAGTGCTCTATTAAAAGTTGTATCTAGTGTTCTAAAACAGATACACTATTAAAAGAAATTTTAAAAAGAATCACACAGATTGAGATTTAGCCATGCTTGGTGAGAATGAATGAGTGTGTATGTGTGTGCCTGTGTGCTTTCCCATCTAGTGGAAGGGGTAAAATATGAATACTAATGTTGGCTAACACGTTATCAGAAGCCTAATTAATCCACATGCATATCTTTTAACCTTTGGGATCTTGTATTATACCTGACAAGATGACAACAAAATGGAACTACTCATATAAATTACAGTGGCCAGATGTTTTAGAAGAACATACGCCTTTATATTTAAAAAGTGGGAAAATTATTACCGATCCACTTACAAACAAATTTATTTCTTCTTTAAAAAATAGCAAAATAATATTACAATATAGAATTTCATTCAAAATAGAAAGGTAATGGATATAACCCTGTGTCAGAAAGCCTAACACTCTAGTGCTGAAGATCATGCAGGTAGTCCTTGACTTAAAACTGTTTAGTGACTGAAGTTACAAAGGCGTCAAAAGAAGTGACTTATTTCATCACTTACAATCATTGCAGCATTCCCCTGCTCATGTGTTCTAAATTCAGACACTTGGTAACTGGCATGTATTTATGATGGTTGCAGTGTCCTGGGGTCTTCTGAGAAGCAAAGTCAATGGGCAGCCAGATTCACTTAACAACCGTGCTGCTAACATAACAACTGCATTATTCTTTTAACGACTGTGACAAAAAAGGTCATAAAATGGAGCAAAATTCACTTAACAACTATCTTGCTTAGCAACAGAAATTTTGAGCTCAGTTGTGATCCTAAGGTGAGGACTGCTTAGATTCTGGTGAAAAACTAGAATAAGCCTTCTCGTTAAAAAAATCAGGGTATTGACATATGTTAAATCCTGTCTCTCTGATTTAATTCTCAGAAGTTATTAGAAGCATATAGGCATGAATAGAAACCAAGTCTCTCAGAAAAGGATACCAAATATACTTCACACACAATTGGCATGAATTGGGTGAAACCTCTACTTTGCAAGAGGTTTTGGAACACCAGGTTATTTGAGGGACCTCTCTCCCTTGATTTCTGCCTGGCTGGTATATGCCAGCACATTTGGTGTATTCCTTTGACCAAATGGGCCAGAAGCGCCTCCTCTGTTGCTGTGCCTACCCTAGAATGATAGACCTCTTGAAATGTAGATGGCTCCTACCCTGCTGGGGTCTCATAAGGCTAAAGGTTAAAATGCAGGAACCCCTTATTTGGATGTGCTTTGTCTCTGTTTTTGTGTGGAGCAACCAAATCCCATCTTATTCTGTACTGTATTGTGTTTTTATGGTTTATTATATGGAACGGCATAGAATCAGTTTGGAGTCAGGCAGTGCCTAAATTGAAATAAATATCCATGTCATTCAATTTAATCAGCTCTCCTAGATAGCCTCATAATTCATCTACTGGTAACTGGTATTTCATTTTGCTTAATATATTTTTAGTTTATTTTCGTCCACACCCTGTAGATCTATGCCATCTAAAAGATAACACACAAAAAAGAGATGGAGAAGGGAAAACCAAATTCAGAAACTAATTCTTAAAGTTTCTGTTACTTAAAAATGAAATCCAGAACAGCTGTATACATTGCCTATGGTTTCTTAACCATCATTTTGTTGAACAATCATCTAATACAAATCTCTATTATTCCCAGTAGCCCCAGCCAGCACAGTCAATAGTAATGAATACTTTGAATTGCAGTTCAGTCATATCTTTAGAATCAAAATCAAAGTAGAGCTGGAAGGGACCATGGAGGTCTTCTAGCCCAGCCCTTGCTCATTTCAGACAAGTGACTGTCCAATCTCTTCTTTAAAACTTCCAGCGATGAAGCACCGACAACATCTGAAGACAAGCTGTTCCACTGGTTAAATGCTTTCACTGTTAGGAAGTTTCTCCTGAATTCCAGGTTGCTTCTTTAAGGTTATAGGATCCCTCTTCCTGTACTGTACAAATGTTGCTAACTTTAGATAGCTGCATTGGAATAAATTAATAAATACACAAATAATATTCTTAGATGTTAAAAGCAATTAATGTAAAATAACACTGATTAGTCTTTAGCTGGAAATAGTTATCTTCAACGTCTGTGGATGAATCTGTTGTGGCCCACCAGCGGCCAGAAAAGCTGGCAGCAGATTCGGACAGTGAGGAGGTTGGGGAGGAACATGGGCCAGGCCTGGAGTCTGGAGAAGGCTCTGTGTCAGAGACAGAGAGGGAGACAGAGCCATATGCCATTATCAGCTGTCTTCAAAGTCAGACATCAGTGATGCAAACGAACAACTGGACCCTGTTCCCAGTGTGCGCGTGCGTAGAGTTGCCAGACGAAGGGAACAGCTAAAGAACAGGGGTCGACTTGGGAATAAGGCCACAGGTGGATGATGAATGGCCCCTCCCAGAGGAACTAAAAGAGGAGCGAAAGGGGAGTGGAGTTTGCAGGAGACAATTAGTTCGCTTAATTGGTTCGTGACTGTCAGGGACTCCTTGCGAGGTTTTGCAAGTATCGGCCTCTCAGCTCTCCAGGCCAAATAAGGTCTGACTGTAAATCCTCCCTCGAAAGGCTTTGCTGGATGTGAATGAGCAGGATTCACAGTAAATTAATAAAAGGGTTTTTTGTCGGGACAAGGAGTTTGCTTCATGCTCTTGGGAAGCCTCGGTCAGAACAGAATCAATGTTACAACACAGAAGGATTAGTTTTACTCTTCAATCCAACCAGTTCATTGTGGAAGTCTAAAATCTGTTACGTAAAAGGAAATATTAAACACGTGTAGCTTCTCTGGGCTGCCAAGAGGTTGAACCCTGTTTTTCTTGGCTCTCAGAACTTAAGTATTGTGCATATCGGAGCCTGCACACAATGCTATCCTGCAGTTAAATCCAGGCTCGTAATTATCCCTCCACTTCATTTCTCTTTTGTGCATATTTAAGGCCTCCACTGAAAAAGAACCCTCATCCCCCTTGGGAGGACTGCCTCTATGATTGACCTACAGTTGAAAGCTAAAATGAGGTTTTTTTGGCAGCCTATTATTAGAACTGAATTAGTTATTTGAGGCCCTGGCTGAATAGTATCCAGATGGTTAATAACCTCATGTTACTTACTGGTAGACTTTGAATAATGTTAGATTGGGTAATGGACAGGCACACACAGGCTTAACGGTAACAACAGCTCTTTATTAAGTACAACAAGTGAGAACAATCCAGCAAGGTTGAGTCTGACAGCAGCCCTTTGATAGGGAGCTGTCAGACCCTTTGACCAATAGGATTAAACCTCTATTCCTGACGGAACAGAGGACCTTGGTGGAAACCACTGAAGTTAGAGCAAGTATCTAACACCCCTCCCCTCTTGGATGGAACAATCCTACTAGTTACGTAGTCACGCAGATAGGCGGGCTTTTGGGTAGCTCTGTCTGACCTGCGCAGTTCAGTAGGAGGGGTTTCCTTGGACAGGTCGGACGGACCTGTTTGCTCCGCAGCTCCGCTTGATGGAAGCTCCTGGAACCTTTCACAGGCCGCGGCTGGAGCTTCTAGAGCCAGTTCGCTCAGAGCTCACTGCAGGCCTGCAACAAAACCAGATAAGTTTCCCAGTACCCTCAGGCTTGAGCTGGCCGTGGAAGGAGTGAGTGTTTGCTCCGTTTGGGTAGGGCTTTGGCTAACTCGTTCAGGAGTTACCTCTGGTTGTCTAAGTGGAGTTGGAGAGGTGGCCACAGAGTTGGTCAATGTGCCTTCTCCAATTCCTACTGTACTCGAGCTCTAGGAGGTAAGAGCGAGGGCCAGTGATGCCTATCACTGTGGCAGGAATTCACAGAGTTCCCCCGGCATAGTTGTGGGCGTATACCGAATCCCCTATGCTAAAAGTCCGAATCTTGCTTGTGGAGTCTGGGGGTGATGAGGCAGAATAATTGGGGTGTAGCTGGTCTAACCCATGAGAAGCTCGGAGGGGCTTCTCCCTATAGTGGCACTGGGTGTGATGTGCTGAATTAGCAAATAGTGGTCAACCCATGTTTGCCAATCGCCCGGGCCCATCCTAGAGAGGGCCTCTTTTGCAGATCTCACCATTCTCTCCACCTGACCATTAGAGGCTGGATGGAATGGCACAACCAGGGCATGCCTGATTCCCTGAGCTGCTAGGAAGGTCTCAAATTGCATGGCCGTGAATTGGGGCCAATTGTCTGAGACCAAGACATCGGGTAGTTCGTGAATGGAGAAAAGTCTCTCTAGCACCTTGATGACCGCTTCTGCCGTACTGGAGGTTCATCAGGACTACCTCTAACCATTTCGAGTAGGCGTCCACAACTACGAGAAATGTCTGGCCGTGAACTGGGCCAGCAACTGGGTGCACCCTAGACCATGGTGCTTGAGGTCGCTCCCACTCCTTAGCGGGTGCCTCTGGGGGAGCTGGTCTGGACTCCTGGCACATTGTGCAGGTAGCCACCCATTCTTTGATCTCCCTGTCCATGTTAGGCCACCACACATAGCTCCTAGCCAAAGACTTCATCCTGACAATTCCAGGATGCCCTACATGTAAAGCCTCTAATACTGCAATGTGCAGTTTGGGTGGAACAACAACCGATCCCCCCAAAGTAGACAGCCATTTACAACCGATAACTCATAGCGTTTGGCAAAATACATTTTGAAATCAGCCCCTTGGGCCACCCTCTCCACACCCAGCTCAAAATTTGCTTGATGGTGGAGTCCTTTGCAGAGTGATGGGCAACGTCACTGGACGAGATAGGCCCAGCCTCCAGGCAGTCAATGAGGAGGACTGGTGTCTCGGGAGGTAGTGTCAGCGAGAAGTTCAGGCAGTGTGCAGCGGCTGAGAGCATCAGCGTGCCCCAAAGTGGAGCCTGGTCAATGGATGAGATGGTAGGAGTAGGCAGCTAGGAAGATGGTCCATCTGGTCATGCGGGGTGATAATGACACTGGGGTAGGTCGGTCCCCAGCCAGTAAACCCAGCAATGGAATCCCATTGTAAAAAGCCGTTCCATGACACTTTGAAACAGTCCAGGGGCGATACTAACGCCGAATTGCAGGTGGTGACATTTGAATGCACCCCTGTGCATCACAATGGTTTGGGCCTCCGCCATAGCACCATCTACAGGCAATTGTTTGTATGCCTGCATCATGTCCAATTTAGCGAAAAGTTTTCCAGGGCATAATGAATGAAGGAAGTGCTGTACAATGGGCACAGGGTAGGTGTTTTGTTGTAGCGCTTTATTTATTGTGCACTTGTAGTCCACACAGATGCCGACAGACCTGTCAGATTTGACAGGTGTCACTATAGAAATATCCAAGCGTGTGTGATCGACCGGCTCTAGGATTCCCTGGCCTATGAGTTTGTCAATTTCCCTGTCAATTTTGGGGCGGGGAGCAGAAGGTACTCTCCTGGGTTTTAGCCTTATTGGGGCTATGTTGGGGTCCAAACTAAAGGAAATTGGACTCCCCACATATTTACCCAGACCGGTGCTGGAGACGTCCTCGAACTCCTTAAAGATGGCTTCAGTGCTATCGTCCTTCAAGGTGTTGATGCTGGTCACCTCTAGGCCCAGGGCTTGGAACCAATCTAGCCCTAGGAGGCTCTGCAGGTTGCCACTGACCACTGCCACTGGGAGTTTCCTGCTGAACTGCTTGAACTTCACCTGGAAGGTGCCTTGGCCCATGATGGGGACCCGGTTTCCCTGATAATCGCGTAGGCGGATGTCAGGGGTGCGAAGATGCTGCTTCTTTAGGCTAGGGATAGTCTGCTTTAGGGTAGACCATGGTATGATGGTCAGTGATGACCGGGTGTCGATCTCCATCTCACATGGACAGACCTCGATGAGGACTGTGACCTTCAGCTTTTTTGGCCGGCTGGTGCTGACTTGGCCGATTGACGTGTGGTGGGTGACTCTATTGTCGCCCTCTGAGCACCGTGGTGGCTTCTGCCAGGCCCCTTGGCTGGGCCTCTGTTGGCGGTTTGGTGCGCTTCTAGGCACACACAGGCTTAACGGTAACAACAGCTCTTTATTAAGTACAAGTAAGAACAATACAGCAAGGTTGAGTCTGACAGCAGCCCTTTTATAGGGAGCTGTCAGACCCTTCGGCCAATAGGATTAAACCTCTGTTCCTGCCAGAACAGAGGATCTTGGTGGAAACCACTGTAGTTAGAGCAAGTATCTAACAAATAAATTATGCTTTTTAGAACCAATACATTTTTTGTTGACTCTGCCCCTTTTAGAGAGGGCTGCGCAATGTCACAATGCAGGTAGAAAAGGGGAGGGATTTGTATTGCAATACCACAGTGATGCTGTCAATCTGTTTCCCTTCCCTGTGGGCTACCGCTACCATAGAAAATCATTATCTCTAATGTGCTTCATATTAATTCATTTTACAACTTAAAATTAAGATAGTTTTCTTTGTGCTTTGTAATATGAAAATCCATCGTTTATGGCTATTCAAATGTAACAGAACTAAAGCTATAGCAGGAAGGTGTTCATATTTGTAGTTCAGCACTATCTCAGATACTACACAACAATTTCTGTGATACATAATTAGAACCCAAATCCCTAGGGCCCTTTAAGATTTCCTGCAGCTCTTAGAACCATCTCCCCCATCAATTAACTGGAAAAACAAAATGAAACTATAGGAAGTCTGGTTCCAATCGGGGAGAAATAAAATGGAGGTTGATTGGCTGCAAGGAAAGAAGACTTATTTGATTTCCAGAAACTTCAGTGACAACAGCAGTGTTTCTGGGGTGGCTGACCCCTTGGCTGGGTAAATGGATAGATTTTGTAGGGTTCTGGGATTTTGTGATTGAGATGCTCTAGGGCAGGACTGTCAAGCTGGAGGCCCGCCGGCCGGATACATCATGCACAGGCCACACCCATCTCAGCTCCGTAAAGGCAAAAAAGTTACAATATGTCACAATTAGAGGTGGTATTCAGCAGGTTCTGACCAGTTCTGGAAAACTAGTAGCGGAAATTTTGAGTAGTTTGGAGAACCGGTAGATACTGCCTCTGACTGGTTCCACCCCCATTTATTCTCTGCCTCCTGAGTTACAGCTGATCGGGAGGGAATGGAGATTTTGCAATAACCTTCCCCTGGAGTGAGGAGGGAATGGAGATTTTACAGTATCCTTCCCCTGCCACACCCATCAAGCCATGCCACACCCACAAAGTCACGCCCACAGAACTGGTAGTTCAAAATTTTGAATTCTACCACTAGTAACAATCCAGCCCATGATGTGATCCAGTTTGACACCTGCGCTTTAGGGGGTCGTGCAATGTAGTGAACCTTCTGTCTTTTGCTATTCTAATGGTGGTGGGTTAATCCTATTATGTCCTAAGGATCATGTCCTGTCTTTAGAATTTGGGTGGGGGATGTGCATTCTTAATCCCATCAGCTGTGGGGGCTGAATGTGTTTTGTTTAAGAATAGATGGTCCCAGACTTTCTTAATAGGTACAAAATATCCATCTCTTAATAGCTTGAGGCTATTAAGAAGGACTGGGGCACTTTCTGCCTTGGTTAAGATTTTTTTTCTCCACTTCTCCTTTGGGGAAATATAATATTCTGCCTCCTTTTAATATTAAGAATAAATAATATTTTAACCTTCCTACAAAACATTGTTATGTCTTCCCATCATTGTAAAGTTGGTAACTTGGAAAATGTTATATCTTACATTGACTTATCAGAATCAAAACATTAAAAAAAAATCTAAAAACTTATCCACAAACCAGGTTGGAAATAAAAACAACCTTAGCTTCCTTGCCTATGTATTATCTTCTATTCTTTCTGACTCATATGATGATAGCAATAACAATATCTCTAAGACTTATACACTGCTTCATAGTGCTTTTCAGCATTTTCTAAGTGATTTACAATGTCAACATATGTATTTTCCCCAACAATCTGAATCCTCATTTTCTGAGTCTGACCTTGGAAGGATTTAGGGATGAGTCAACCATGAGTCCTGTTGGGATTGAACTCCAGGCTGGGGGCAGAAGTTGTCTGCAATATTGCATTCTAACCATTGCGCCACCAGGGCTGCATGATATTAACTAGTTGGGTAATACAACATCTGTAAGCAAACAACCAAACTCATTCAGCACTAAGGATTCCCCAGTTCAACCCTGAGCTACATACTGGAATTATGAAATACTTTGATCTGAAGGAATGTGGCCTAAGGGAGCATGATTTAACATATGAAATCTTCCTCAACCTTATTTATTAGTCTCATAATTTAATCAGAAATATCTGTCCAATGCTAAGGTCCTCATCCAGTGAAAAAGTACAATGCTGATAAGAGCATTTATATGTGTTTCTAATGAATAAATTTGGAGCAGTCTCTACTTAGCTGGAATATACACTGAACAACATGGCACTGTCTTAGTATTGGAGAGATGTGTGATAGCTTGGTTTTACTGTAGCACATGATGCTGTCTTACATTTTTTAAAAATAACTAGACAAGCCTGTGACCTGTTGGGTCATCTTTTTAGAAAAAGATGTACAATCTGATGTGACCAGAATGAACATTAAATTTTAGGCTGACCATATTTTTTATACCAGTGCTGGACAATCCTCAGATCATCTAAAAAGAGTACATATATCATAATTAGAAAAAATAATTGTGGTGGAAAATGAATTTCAACAAGTCAGTGTTTACTTGCCTAAACAGAAAAACAGAATGAGGGTCCTTGGTGCTCTTTGAGCTTAGTTGTTTTCTTGCAGACGTTTCATTACCCAAACCAGGTAACATCATCAGTGCTAGTGTTAGTTAATTAGCACTAGCATTGAGGATGTTACTTAGGTTGGGTAATGAAATACCTACAAACAGTGGTGGGTTTCAAAATTTTTTAGAACCTCTTCTGTAGGTGTGGCCTCCTTTGTGGGAGTGGCTTGCTGGCCATGTGACTTCGTGGGAGTGGCTTGCCAGCCATGTGACTGGGTGGGAGTGGCTTGGCAGTCATGTGGTTGGGTGGGCGTGGCCAACTTGCAAAATGTGGTGAAACTCACTTAACAACGCTCTTGCTTAGCAACCAAAATGTTGGCTCAGAAACTCTGGCATTTGAAGCACGCAATCTTAAAGCTGTCAAGTTACAAGACCCTTGCACCCCTAACTCTTTAGGGAAAAAAAACCCAGGGGTGTTCAAACTTGACGTGTTTAAGACTTGTGGACTTCAACTCCCAGAATTCCTACTCTCGCTCTTCATCTTGATGATGTGTGGACGGGCTGGGGGAGGGCGCTGGAACCAGTTCTAAACGCCACTGTGGATTAGTGGAACCTCTTCTATAGGAGAGGTTAGAACTGGCAGGAACCCACCCCTGCTGGAAGAAAACAACTAAACTCAGAAAGCACCAAGGACCCTTCATTTCAGCTCTGAGCTACAAATATTCTCCTTTATTGAAAACATAATGACTACAAGCAGGCAAAAAAGCAGTGGGAGTGGGACACTTCTAGCTTCCCACCACCTCCCCTATTGTTTTTGCTGGTGGGAAGCTAACAGGGAATTTTGGAAATAACAATGACATGACAGCAGAACTGCGTAATGGCCACAACTTCGTGACTAAAACTGTTCTCAATTCTGCAGAGGTAATGGTCCCAGATTTTTTAATGCATTCTTTAAATTACCAGATTTTGCCTTGATTTGAGGGTCTTGTAAGTTTCCATCTCATAGCATGACTGTTTCAAGGGGAACCTGGTATTGTTGGGCTGTGCTTAGAGTATTAATTTGTCAGTCTTAGAAATAGGAAAATGAAGACGAACAAATTGAAATCCATGTGTTCCAAGAACTTCTAAATTTAACTGAAAACTGGGGCAGTTCTCAAACATGTGATCAACCATGATACACAATTGATATACTCTGTACTTTTGTGATCACAAGCAGTGAACGTCTGCACCTGTGTAATGACCTGTTCTATACCAAATCACAAGAGATACATTTGCTGGACCAAGAATTATCCTGCTGGTAACAGTTTTTTTGGTAGAAATAGTAATTAGAACCACTACTCTTCTTCATTTCCTTCTATTTGAACTTATAGCTGTTAAACTAGTGACATCTGGTGGACACTTCACACAATTTTTGTGAGGAGTTTAGACTTTTATTATTTTGAAAAGTCTATGATACTTAGAAAAGATGATTAGCACAAGATGAATAGACTCAATTACTATGAATTGACTTAGCCAAATAGGTGATATTGTGATGGCCAAGAGTCTGGAGGCTCTAAGGGTTTGGATGGGGAAGAGTGAACTTCAGTTCAACACTGGCAAGATGGCGTGATTATGAGTTTTTGGCTCCCCTTGGGCCCAGTAGATATTCCATCTTTGACTCTGGATGGGGTGGCACTTCTCTGGACTGAGTTGGTGCACAATTTGGGAGTCCACTTGGACTCATGGTCCTGCTTGAGGAGCAGGTGGCAGTCACTGTTGGGGAATCAAAGAAATATTGAAGAAATGGTGGGATTGAATCATTAAAGAAAGGGTTCTAAAGGAGGGATAAAATGAAATATGGAATGGATACCAAAAATTAAAATAATGTCAAAGAAACAGTGGCATATAACAGTATAGTTATCTTGCATTGAGTTGTTCTGTAGTGAGTTGGCCATGTCGAATTGCCCTCATGTCAAATTGATCGGGGCAAGTCAGCCATGGCGAGTCAGCTGTGGCAAGTTTCCTAGACCCATTTGTTTAATTACTGTGAAGAATGTGCCTTTGGCCTTAGATGCCAAATTGGAAGGGCCTTCCTATAATTCTCTTGGCTTGATATGAGCATAACTTGATGTTCCTCATTATTATTTTTTCTTGTTTAAGTGTATATGTTGCATATTACATGCTTTTGAATATATTCATAGTAGTGAATGTTGCCAAGATCTGTGTGCAATGTGCATGCACATTTATTGTTGCTTAAAGCCATATTCCATATTCTATTTAAAAGCTTAACGTTTTTAAAAGAAAGCTACACAGAAGAAAAACAAGAGTTTGGCTCTATCGTCTCAGAGGACAGGATTAAAAGAGGGCTGACTCCAGATACATATTAGATAAACTTTAAATAGTATTCAGAACTATGGAACCAATTACTCAAAAAGATGGTGAGTTCCTCTTCATTGGAAGTGTTCCAGCACCTGGAATAGCTAGCTAGACATCTTTCTGGGACTGCTTCGGTCTGCTTTGGGACTGCTTTGAATTTCTGAATTTGAGAAGGAGTTGGATTCTCAACCCTTTTCAGTTAACAGAAACATGGAGTTTCTTTCAGGAAAAATAATTGCTTCACTCTGTTCTGCCTGGGTCAGGCCCATTTACAGCCTTGTGTTCAGTTTCAGGCATCACAATTTTTTAAAAAGGTCAGTGACAAACTGGAGCCAATTCAGAGGAGGGCTACCAAGGTGAGTTCTAGAAACTAGGTCCTATGATTATTAAAGATCTAGGTGTGTTCAGCCTACAGAAGATCCACCTGAAGGTAGATATGATGATTCTGGGCCTGGCCTAAAAGAAATAGGTCCAGGCTAGACATTAGAAGGAATTTCCTGACTGTAAAGATATCAGTGAGTGGAATAGGCTGCTACACAAATGGTGAGTTCTCTTTTACTGGAGATCTTCATTTATAGGCTGAATGGTAACTTGTCAGAGAAATAGAATAGAACAGAATAGAATTCTTTATTAGCTAAGTGTGATTGGACACAGAAGGAATTTGTCTTTGGTGCATATGTCCCAGAGTCTCAGTGTACACAAAGAAAAATAGAATAGAATACATTCCTCAAGAATCATAAGATACAACACTTAGTGATAGTCATAGGTTACTAATAAGCAATCAAATTATACTAGGAAACAAATAAAACAATATAAATTTTAAAGATACAAGCAACATTGTTATAGTCATAAGTGAGAAAAGATAGGTACTAGGAAGGAAGAGAAAAAGAATATTAATACAGTTTTAGCAGTGGTGGGTTCTGGATCTTGTTGCAACCGGTACGGTTGCAACGGGGCCTGGCATCTACCACATGAATGCGTGCATCGCGCACATGCGTCCTTACCTCTTGTGATGCCTCCGTGAGCCTCCGCGATGCTCCAGCTGCACCATGCGCTCCGTGTACAGAAGCTCCGAAGAGTTCAAATACAGGTAAGGAGCTCGGGCAGGTGGGTGAGCGTAACAGAATGGTACCTGGTGCTCTAGGCAGGCACCGCTACCCCTGTAGTGGGGCGTACCGCTTGCAACCAACCACTAAGTTCTTACTAGGTAATATGACAGCGTTGTGCGAGTTGTTTAGTTGTTTGCATTAGGGGAAAAACTGTCCTTGTGTCTAGTTGTTCTGGTGTGCAGTGCCCTATAGTGTCATTTTGAGGGTAGAAGTTGAAACAATTTTTGTCCAGGATGTGAGGGGTCTGTAGATATTTTCACAGCCCTCTTTTTGACTCATGCAGTATACAGGTCCTCAATGGAAGGCAGGTTGGTAGTAACTGTTTTTTCCGCAATTCTAATTATCCTCTGAAGTCTGTGTCTGTCTTGTTTGATTACAGAGCCAAACCAAACAGTTATAGAGGTGCAGATGACAGACTCAATAATTCCTATGTAGAACAGAATCAACAGCTCTTTGGGAAGTTTGAACTTTCTGAGTTGGTGCAGAAAGAGCATTCTTTTTTTTCTTTTTTTTTATTGAAAAAGTTTTATACAAACAAATCCCCCCCTTTACCCCCCCGACATATAATATAGATCACATACAAATACTATACCCTCTTCCCTCCCCCCGTCTTAAGATAAGTTTCTCATTCAAATATTGTACCCCCTCATCTCCCAACAATCATAATTTAAATTTCTCTTATAGTGACAATAGCCCATTAACCCCATCTTCTAAGTTAATTGAACATATATAAATCATAACATAAATTCCCCTTAAAGTAACAATATCCCATTAGTCCCATCTTCTAAATTAATTATACATATATATTTCCCCACCCTCCACCCTAACCCTCCCCCACCTTTCAATCAAAGAAAGAGCATTCTTTATTATGCTTTTTTAAATGACATTTTTGATGTTAGGTGCCCATTTTAGGTCATGAGATATGATAGAACCTAGAAACTAGAAGATCTCTACTGTTGATACTGTGTTGTTTGGTACTATAAGAGGTGATAGTATAGGAGGGTTTCTCTTAAAATCTACCACCATTTCTACCATTTTGAGTGTATTTAGTTCAAGATGGTTCTGGTTGCACCACAAGGCTAGTTGTTCAACCTCCTGTCTGTATACAAATTCATTGTTGTCTCAAATGAGACCAATCACTGTTGTATCTGCAAATGTCAGTATTTTAACAGAGGGAATTTTTGAGATGCAGTCATTGATGTATGGAGAGAAGAGAAGTGGAGAGAAGTGGAGAAGTGAAGAAGAAGAAGAGAGCACACAGCCTTGTGGGGCTCCTGTGCTAATTGTACAGGTATCTGATGTGATTTTGCCTAGCTTTACCTGCTGCTTTTCTGTCTGTTAGGAAGCTTATGATCCATTTGCAAGTGTGAAATACATCTCACATCGCTGGCCATTGGGGGCGAGCAACTGGCCCCCGTGGAGCGGGCGCGCAATTTGGGCGTCCTCCTAGATGCCCGGCTGTCGATGGATGACCATGTGGCAGCCGTGGCAAGGGGGGCGTTCCACCAGGTTCGCCTGGTGCGCCAATTGCGTCCCCTATTGGGCCGGGACGCCCTTCGCACAGTCACTCATGCGCTGGTGACGTCCCATCTGGACTACTGCAACGCTCTCTACATGGGGCTCCCCTTGAGATGCACCCGAAGACTACAGCTGGTCCAGAATGTGGCCACGTGGGCAATTATGGGGAGTACTAGATACTCCCATGTAACACCTCTCCTACGTGAGCTGCACTGGCTTCCTGTGGTCTACCGGGTGCGTTTCAAGGTGTTGATTACCATCTTTAAAGCGCTCCATGGCACAGGACCTAGTTATCTGCGGGATCGCATCCTACCCCATACATCCCTGCGACCAATTCGTTCCCACAGAGAGGGACTCCTCCGGGTGCCGTCCACTAAGCAATGCCAGCGGGCGGCGCCCAGGAGTAGGGCCTTCTCTGTGATGGGCCCAGCCCTCTGGAATGACCTCCCCCCCAACATTAGGACTACAACTGATCTCCGCTCCTTCCGCAAGAAACTCAAGACCCACCTGTTCCAACTAGCTGACCTGGCTTAACTACAACTCTATTCTCTAATCCTCCTGGCAATTTTTTAAATCCTAGGGTAGTTTTTAAGGTTATTTTAATTCTATTATTATTGTATTATTTTATGAAATGTAATATTGTGTTATGAGTTTTTATACCTCCTCCATGCAACATAAAATATATATCTTTGATTGTATGCCGCCCCGAGTCCCTTCGAGGAGAGAGAGCGGCTAACAAATCTAATAAAATAATAAAAATAAATAAATAAAATGAAAAGGTACAGCTAGCTGATTTAGTTTAGTCTAAATCTAGGGATACTATACTATGCGAGGGGTGGAATGAGATAACTTCTAAGTTAACCCTCCTCCTTTCAACTTTACAATATTGTTTCATGATTCCATTAAGTTGATGTTCCTTTGTTTTGTTATTATCAAGGTTTTTTGTTTTTATTTTGTTTTAAAAGTCATTTTAGTGAGATTTTGATCATTTCTGAGACGTTAAAATATTTCCAGTTTAAAATTTCAACTTACATCAATGTGTAATTTTCTTTCAGCCCTAAGAAGAAGACAATGGCAAGTCACTTCTGAAAACTTTCCCAAGAATTTGTCCTGCCAGTTGCCAGGAATCAACTTTGTCTTAAACGCATCAACCATCCCCAAACCTGTATATTCACTCTAAGGGGCTATTTATTGTCCTAATCAAGTAAAAATGGTATACATGTAGACAACAGCTGTTTGTTCCTCATTGAACTAGCTGCAAATAACTTCTCATTCATGGCAGAATACATATCTCCATTAGAGACCCTCAGTTATTGCACGGGTCAGAAAGCTCACTACTGACGTAAGACTGGAACCCATGTCTCTAAGAGCATCTGCATTGTTGTTCCGAAAGAAGGGAGGAAGGAGAGATCCTCATTCACTGTGTTCTGTGGTATCTGCAGGAGTTACATCTTTCAGTGCTGTTCAGGTCACCTGCCCTGTCACTACCAGCAGTGACTGTTGAACCAGAGTGAATGTCATAACAACTAGAGAGAAGAAAAGTATTTGTATTTCTAGTGTACTATTGCTGACCTTGCAGATTTCTGATTCATCTTACAAACACAGCCTGTTAGAAGCTACTGCTGCTTCTCTTTATTTAGCTTTTCTTGTGGGAAGCATGATTTCTTTAGTGGGATATGATACTAGCCAAGGACCATTGATTGTCTGATTGTTAACATTTAATCTGTCAACATTTAAAAGTGTTTTTGACATTTTATGGGACATCCATTTACCTTAGTATTAACCTGCCTTGAACCATTCTGAATTTGCTATTAATCTTAAAGGAATACTGATGTAGGTATTTGGTTTGAATTGCTCCATCACAATGTAGGAATGCCACCTTTTATGACACATAAATTTGAGAACTCAATTGCACTTTATGATTAGGATTGGTGGCCCATTACCATTGCCATCTAATCTCTTGTAGGGCATTTAGATCTATGCAGTACCACCCATACACCCCCCACATTCATTTTCGGTTCTCCGTTGCTCTGCCTTGCAAACCACTTGTGATTTTACATAAGTGAATTATCTGGCAGGTGGTGACAAAGGGCAGAAGGATGGATAGGTCAGGCAGCACTTATGACCAGAGGATTTTACTTCTGATTTTTTGAGATTTGAGCCACTATAGAGACTTTCTTTTCATCTTTTAAATCATAAGAGTAGACCAGAGCTCTGAGATGACCCTATCATTAAGCAAACTGGGCCAATTGCATCTCATGGCACTTTCTGGAAGACATTAGTGACAACCATTGTGAATAATCTGGCTGTTCCCCACTACAAGGAGTCCTCGACTTACAAGAGTTCATTGAGTGACTGTTCAAAGTTACAACAGCATTAGAAAAGAGTGAATTATGATTGTTTTTCGGACTTATGACAGTTGCAACATCCCCATGGGCATATGATCAGGTCGAAAAATGGGACAAAACTTACTTAACAGAAATTTTGGGCTCAGTTGTGATCATAATTCAAGGATTACCTGTATAGAAAGAGAGATTTGGCTTTGCCATATGACTTGTCCTCAGTTTCCCTCATTATTTCAATAACTATTGTGGAAGTTTATTCCACTGCTAGTGTAGAAGACAAATTCAGGTTTCCTATACAAAGTGAAACCCAGAACAAATTATATCTTGTTCTTTGTCTCCAAGAGGCAAAGAGGGATGGATATGGTTATCAACATTTAATAATTATATAAAGTATTTTACCACCATGAAAGGAGATGGGGTCATTTTAATCCCTCATCTCAGCCACCAAAATATACTACATTAGATTTTAGCATGAATAATTATATACGTATGTTGATATGTCCTGTGTGTAATGGAATATTATATGATTTTTCTTTAATTTCACTGAAGATATGGGTGGGAAGTACTAAATACCTTGTATTTTTCAATATGGATAAATAACTACATTATTTTGCATTCATTCCTAATACTTCAATCCCCTCTTTACACTGACAGCAGGTCAAGCAAGGCTCATATTTGAAAGGAGCAATACCACTTGTGAAGGGATCTGTGAACCCTCTGGAAGTTAGAATATATAGATGTTCAACCTGCTGTCATCATCTCCTTTGCGCTTTAAATTTGTTTTTTGGCTCCATGTAGAAATGAATCCACCAATGTCAGATCTGTGACGTGCTGCAAACATTATAGGTCCATGCAGCTGTGAAAAAGTTATTTTTTGCTAGCAGTATGCCATTGTGTTCACTACTGTGCTTGTTGACTGGAGAGGGAGGGAATCTCTTGTCAGATTTCTGGATTAGAGCTTTTCCTCACAAGTTGTGGATTTATTTTGTAGCACATTTAAGAGCTCTTTTTTCTCTGGCTCTTCACAATCATGTTTTATACAGACCAGCATTTACCACTTGTGTATTACTTTTCCATCGGTCACACAGGCTATTGTTGCTGCAGTTTAAAGCATTTTAAGATAGTTATGCCTTTCTATCCCATTTCAAAATCAGCTTTCTTTTTACAGCCTGAAATAATTCAAATTAAGCAAAATTGCACTGGCTAAATAGCACTTGGCTGAAATGCTAGGGATTCAAGAGTAGGTTTTTAACTCATCTCTGATTTTCTTCTCAATTCTTGTTCAAAATCATCAGGGGGTTACAGCTTCTCTTTATAAATGGGATTAAAATACATTTTCCCTTGAATGTTTTTTCCCCTTGGAATTTCATGAATATGGCCCTTTTTGTAAAAATTAATTCTTTATTAGAGTATCAAGCCAATTGTTAAGTACAACAGAAAAAAATCTGCTAAAATTTGCTGGGATACTCAATTGCAAGTATATGTTATTCAAAGATTTATTGAGAAGTTCCATAAAATGTGTTCCCAAATAAATCCTCAGCATTTACATGATCTAGCTAATTTAGTGAAACTAAGAAAGTCCAACTGGTCCTAATGTGACGTTTTTCAACAATGGTGTCTCTAACATTCCCACAACGCCATACAGTAGCAATCAAACTATATTTGAAAGACAGCCGTTGTTGAAAGCTGATTGAGTTATTGAGAGGATAGGAGACTACTGGGAATTTTATGCATGCATCCAAGAAGTGGATTCCTTCTGGAATGTTCTTTCTGGTTTCTAGCAAAAGTGGTTGTGATTCACCACATCACATCAGATTGTCACCTCAGTATGTTGCATTTTTGGCCTGTGTGTTGCGTTTTTGACCTCCGCACATCCCATTTTTGGCCTCCATACATTGCATTGTTGGCTGGTTCCAGGTGTTCCTGCCACCCACAAAGGCCAAAAATGGAGCGTGCAGAGGCCAAAAACTCAATGCAGAGCCAGTGATTGGTGCTGTGACAATCCCTGTAGCCCAGAACGGGTCCAAAACGGAGTGTGCAGAGGCTAAAAACGCGATTCTCGGAGGCCAAAAACAGCCTAATGGTGGGTCCAGGGCGGGGCTTCAACATCATTTGGTGTATAAGATGCACCAAAATTTTCACCCACTTTTAAGGGGGCGGGGAGTGTGTCTTATACTCTGAAAAGTACGGTGCCTTAGGAATGTTGTTGTTTTTGGTGTTGAAGAACGATATATAAATTTCAATATGTAGTTTTTAGATTTCATGGTGATGTTAAAAGCCTCCAGAATTTTCTGCAGTTTTCAGATTAGCTTTTATCTTATTTTCCATGTGCTATTGCATGTAGTCATTAACACCCCCCCCCCCTCTATTCAGATACCATCCAACAGATGAGTGTTAATAGAGTGCTTTGGTTTTCTAGCAGGAGGGATTGCAAAAAAGAATTTTAATCCATAAGGAGTTTGTTTTTCATTTTAGCTGAATGCTTACCTGAGCAGCAACCTCTTATTTGGTGAAATATTGGACCAGTAAATCACAACTTCCTACAGAATATTTTCTCCCCCCCCCCACTCCCCATTCCAATACTTTCAACATTTCGATCTCTCTGCAGCAAGAAGAGTTCCCCTTGTTTTAATTTTGACAAGCATGGCATGTACCTGCCTTTTACTGCATGTCTCACTGCTCCCTCATGTGCCAAGGCACAGCTGAATCTGCCTCTCAAATGTTCCTGGATAGAAAGGTGGGATATAAATACAACTAATAGCAGTACATCCCCAACTACTCAGTTTTACATCTTCACAGTATTATCACACTGAAAGACAACTTACTTTGTGCATTGTAGCATTGTTTCCAGTTTAAAAGCAGCATTATTCTACAATGCCAGACATAGATATAAGAAAATACATGTTGCTTCGGTCACCTTCTGATTAAAATTAATGCGATTTTATTACAACAAAAAATCATATCTGAAGAGTCTTTAAATTGGGAATGTAGTTTTTCCTATATGCACAATTTTGGTAGCCTAAGCAAGGTTACAAATCAATAGACTAAAACACAATATTGCTACTGTGTATACTTAAAACTGTATTTTTGTATCTAGTTATAGCTTTTCCTTGTAAAACAGTTTTCTATCTCAAGCAGGATAATGCAAGTTCTTTGCTTTCACTGGACAAGTGGCTAGCAATCAATAATAGAAATGTCTTAAAATAATATGGCCCATTTTGAACTTACTCTCTGATGACATTAGCAGTATTGAACATGCACAGGGAATAAACAATAATGGAATTTTACTAAGGAAGCGCAATTGTATTGGTTTTTAATGGAATTGCAAGGATAAGAGTCAATTCAGGAAGGAAAAGAATCAGGGGAAAAAACCCTGAAAAACTCAATGGGACAAGAAAATTCCTTCAAACATGTGCATTTCTATAAATTTCAATTGTTGAAGTTTTGATAACCAAAACTTATCAAAAAGTGTTTCCATCTATGTAATTGGAGCAATTCCTGACAGAAACACCAGAGTATGGCTTGTTCTGGATAAAATAGATTCTTGAGAAACTAAAACTTATCTTGCCCTCAATGAATTAGGGGCAAAAGGTTAGAGAAGCCTGTCATAATTGCTGCTGATGTAATTTTCAACTAGTATTTTACATCTTGCTTTTTGGTACAAACCTGTGCAAACTATTTGAGAAATAAGAAATTGAAAGTCCAGCAAATCTGTGGAATTCACCTACCGTATATTCCACTGTATAAGGCGACTGGGCGTAAAAGACGACCCCCTACTTTCAGGCGCCCGCGAGCCAGCTGAAAGCCTCCATGCTGCTGGGCTTTCGTAGTTTAAGCTCAGCGCCTTCCTCCTCCAGATTGCCAGCCAGACCTTACTAAGCCATCCCAGTGCTCATCCTTCCACGTGCCCAGGCGAGGAGCGCCGAGGTTATCAATTGAAAGGCCGGCGTCTGCGCTGCTTTTTGCTTGGCGGCATTGCTTTTTCTTTTGTTTTGGTTTTTTGGTATGGCCTTTCTTATACCCAGTGTATAAGATGACCCCCGATTTTTGAAATAATTTTTTGGGTTAAAAAGTCATCTTATACGCTGGAAAATACGGTAATCATGTTTTATAGATACAGCTGCACTTCAGGTCAACAAAAGTGAATCTCTGGTTGGAATTTCTATGAATATTTATTTCTAAGACACAAGATGCCCTCAGATATTTTAATGGGATCATAATTCTATATTTAAGCTACAATATACATTTTAAATATTGTTCATATAAATGTAGCACATTAAATACATTTTAAACATATTCATTGCTACTGAATAAGTAATAAAGTAAAATATTTAAAAATTAAGACAAAAACAAATATTATTTCGTGTATTTTAATAGCAAACTTACAGGTACAGCACAGAAGACAGACAACATTAAAAACATGTACTTGCATGTAGGACAACTTAGAAAAGTATAATGAGTGGATGGAATCTACTGTATGATGCAGACTTCATATAGTTGCCATCAATAAGAAATTTACCTTTTAAAAAAAAAAAAAACCCAAATGCTGGCATTGTCCAGAAAAGTCTGACTGGCATATTTATAATTGTTATAAAGTTGAACTGCTGAAATTTGTTCAATGAAATTGTTTTTTTTTACAGCAATAATGCTTTATATGTCCCCACGTTTATATTAAAAATCCACACACAAATGAAAATGAAAAATAACCTGCCAATACCCGATTCTGTCCTCTATTTTTCCATCTGCAACCATAGATTTAGGTACCTTTTAACCCCATGGGAAAAAAAATCTAACGTTCATTACTACCAATAACAGGAAGAAGAGATTTTATTTGTTTTGAGAATGACAAATCCATCTTAGTAGAATTTAAGCACGCTCTCCACGTATGCGACGTGCTAGCTGGATATCTTTTGGCATGATTGTGACACGTTTGGCGTGGATAGCACAAAGGTTGGTGTCTTCAAACAGGCCAACCAGGTAGGCCTCACTTGCCTCCTATTGAGAAAAGAAAATGGTTTAACTATTTAAAATAAAAAGTACCCAAATCCTCACAAAAAACACAGGTAAGTTTATTTTCAAGCCAAGTGAAAGAGAATGGAAAAACATTCTTTTGTGTATCTTAACTCCTAATTTTAATCTTGTATCTAAAAACTCTCTTATTGGTTCCACACATAGATTTTCTTGGCTCTTTTATTTATATTGTATTTTCCATGCCCCACAACATTCTTTAATTGCAACTTTCAAAGTAAATCACAGCTCCCCTCGCCCCCCAAATACCACAGTACTGTCAAACAATTGCTAAATGAATGGCTAAAAGTTGAGGACTACAACCACAATTGAGCCCAAAATGTATGTTGCTAAGTGAGAAATTTGTTAAGTAAATTTTGTCCCATTTTATGAGTTTTCTTGTCACATTTGTTAAGTGAATCACTGCAGTTGTTAAATTAGTAAAACGGTTAAGTGAATCTGGCTTCCCCATTGATTTTGCTTCTCAGAAGGCTGCAAGAAGATCACATGACCTCCGGGACACTACAACCATCACAAATGTGAGTCAGTTGTCAAGCATCCAAATGTAAATCACATGACCACGGGGATGCTGCAACAGTCTAAGTGTGAAAAAAGGGTCCTAAGTAACTTTTTTCAGTTGTAACTTTGAACGGTCACCAAGCAAACTGTTGTAAGTCAAGGACTACTTGTATTGATTTGCTATTTTGCACAATGTTGCATGTTGAGTATGGAGGAACTAAGGAGGAACCTGCAATAGAAGTAGACTGGATTTGGGTACATTCCAAGTGTCTTATCTCAAGAGCTTTCACAATTCATCAACGAAGCATATATATTCGTATGTAAAATGCATAAAGCAGAAATAGTAATATTTTAAAGATAAATCCCATTTCAGTTAAACTGTTACACTATCTGGTGTTAAACTATAGAATACTTGACATTAATGTTGGGATTCTTGACCTCATTATGATTCTATCTTATTTAGAGAAACATGCAATGACAAGCAGATAACAAGAAATCTCATTTTCAAAGGAGGTCTGTACAACTGACCTACTGTGACAAATGGAATCCACTGGCCATACATGACAGCCTATCTTAGTGAATTCCTGTTTTATGTTCATAAAATCCATTATGCTGGATTTTGAACAGAGGTGCCAGACGCCCTGCAATACATAATCAATCAATTATGTTAATTCTGATGGATTGCAACTTCCAGGTCCCTATGTTGTATGGCATTGAATGTTTTAATCAGTTTTAGTTGGAATTCTGCAAGTTGCCTCTTGGTGTTTCCCAAAACTGAACTTTGGCTTACATCTATTTTGATTTTGATGGAGTAAATATTTCTTCTTTATCTGTTCCCTCAGGACTGAGGAAAGAAGAGATGCCACTTTATCGTGCAGAATACGCAGTTGAATAGAGGGGCTTAAAAACTGCTGTGTAGGTCCATCCAGTGTAAGAACACTTATCAAGTACAGCAGTAAAAAATGAAAGATTATCTTGCAATCTTAGACTAATGGCCACATGCCATTCTTATCCAGAAAAGTAATATGGAAAGTAGTAAAAGTTATTATTTTTGGAAAAGTGTAGTAGGCCTACTTAGCTTTGGAAGTACTGTGCAGCAAACATTCACATAAAACACATACATAATACAAACTGAGGGAATAATCAGGAAAGATCTAAAAACAGCACTTTTAACTTTGTATTTTTTTAAAGTCATAACTTATTCACAACTACAAGACAAAATCTTGCATTTCATCTGTAATGTACAAATTATCTAGCTAAGATTTGACAAGGTCCACCTAGATCAGAATTTCTCTCAATGGCTTCCATTAGTAGACAGTTAAGACAATCGCATAATATACAGCAAGAGTGTACTTTCCACTCTTTTGCAGGTTAAAAGAAACTTGTATTTTCTCTCCATTATAACTTGCATTAAAAAAGAATGGTCCCTTTTCTCATGTAGCATCATGTGGTTCATAGTCCCAAAATATTTGCTACTCTAATTCAAATTACTGGCATCATCACATTTCTTTAGAATACTTGACATATAGTCATAATGTTATTGTTAAAAATTTTTGAACTCCAACAATTCTGTTTTTGTTTTTTTGTTTTTGAGAGTCTGCTGAGGAAACAGATTACTTCAAAAAAAAATACCCAGTGGCAGTTATCAGCTCACCTACAATTATATATATCCTTAATTCGGAAACCCACCAATCATATGAAATTTTGACTGACCATAGAAACAGCTCAACCAATAAGGTGACTGCATGGAAGCAACCAATCACATGCCTTCTCACGTAGCAAAAGCACAGTTTTATCAATGGCTGCATTCTAGAAAAGAACTTGGGTATAATTTCTGTTGGCAGATCTATATCCATTCATATAATACAACTAAATAAGTTGGATTTATTTAGAGCCAGATGTAATGCTGTAATTTTTGAAAGCAAGATTTTTTTAAAAAAAACTATAGGAAAATATGTGCATTTTCTTTAATACAGAAAATATTAGTAGAGAAAATTGTAATATGTACTATAATAAGAACACAATTAGTTATTGTAAATTATAACACATCTCATCAATACAAGCAAAGGATACTTGTGTTTTGGAAGGCTAACTTAAAATAACAAATTTTTACCTGCAAAGCACCGATAGCTGCGCTCTGGAAACGCAGATCTGTTTTGAAGTCCTGGGCAATTTCACGCACCAGGCGCTGAAATGGAAGTTTGCGGATCAGAAGCTCAGTTGATTTCTGATAACGTCTGATTTCACGAAGAGCTACAGTACCTGGCCTTTGAATAAAAACAAAGCAAAAATAATTAAGCATTTCCCTTCCAATCTTAAAAAATAATATACAAAACCCAATGTATATTCACAGAAACACATGCTCTACAAAGCTAATTTACATGACTGAAATAAGCTTGCAAGAAAAACTTAAAAGTAGACTTAAATTAAAAACAGAAAATTGTGAGACTCCAATTGCAATAATTCAGTTGTATTGTGTTTTCTCAAACTATGAAAGTTGGCAAGAAATTAAATAACTTTTTACCATTGAGGCTGCTAATAAAATGAGTGACTTCTAAGATACCAACAAGTTATGTCAGTTGCTATTTCTTTTGTTTAAACATTTTTAAAATATAAAACATATAGTATTTACTTCTTATTCTGGATCAGATACTGCCCTCTAGTGGTACACTGTACCAAATCTACGAGTTACGGTTGAAGAATTAAACTACTGTAATGTTAACACTGTAAATGAAAAATGGCCAATAAATTTGAAACAAATAAACCAATTATTAATTAGATAATCACTATAATTATCAAGCTTTATTATGGCATCCTACAAACCAGAGAATTCTTAGATTAATATTAAAGCTGCATTTTTTACGATTCTATTTTAAATTTGCTTTAATTAATAAAATAGCCCATTATTATTACTAGTCATTCTACTGGTTTACAGACATATTTCGTTCAAAATATTTTATGAGTCGAGTATAAATTTTTTGCATTAAAAAAATAACGACTCTGATGAAATAATCTTGACTCGATCCAAGAAACCGTAAACTGTGATCTTTCCCCCCCTTCGAGCAAAAAAACTGCGTTTCGATAAATATTTCCGCGTCGTTACGGGGCGATCAGATCGTAATACTTTCTTCCGGTAATTTTTATACCTGTAGCGATGAGGTTTCTTGACCCCGCCGGTAGAGGGCGCACTCTTGCGAGCGGCTTTTGTCGCGAGTTGCTTCCTGGGCGCTTTCCCCCCGGTGGATTTGCGGGCAGTTTGCTTGGTACGAGCCATGTTCCCGCGAACTTCTCTTCCTTATACCTATCAGCAAGAAGTCACCCACGCGATCACCACATTAGAACAAGGCAGCCGTTCGAAAAATATCCGCCGAAAATGCCTTTTGATTCGCTTTTTCCACGCACAAAAATAGATGTAAAGAATCCCCGGAAACCTTAAAACAATTAAAACCGTGCAGATCCACACCTTCGATTGCCAATCCAAATAGCAGACTTCTGCAGCCTGCCTGAGACTCCGGCTATCGGCTTGCAACGTTAAAAAAAAAAAAAACCAGCCTTCCCTACAAGTCCTAAATTGGATGATAAAATGTCGGTGGGAGTTCGCGCTTTAATTGTATTTAAGCGGCGAATCTATCCGCCTAAAGATTTCAGCGGATGACTAAAAAAGCCCTTTGCCCGGCGCTCCAAATTTGAGAGCGATGCAGCCAAGGTGCCTCCAACCTAATAGCAACACCTCGATCCCCCCGCCTCTTTTCCCCTTGACGAGGACGAAAAAAAAGTGTCCCCCATTGCAGAAGACATCGGGGGACGTGCAACTGACGGGTAGCTTGATCGGAGTAAAAGAAGGGCAAACGTCCGCATTAAAGCAGGGGCAACAAGCCCGGGCTGACAGCTTCTGCTGCTGCTGCTGCTGCAAAGAAACCATCGCTGCCTTCGGCCGGGCGGGCGAAGGGAATTCAAACGGAAGGCGCCCGAGAGCCCGGCCACAAAAGGAAAAGCCAAGTCAGAGGTTAGGAAGCCAGAAAGCAAAGAGCGAACTTTTTTGGGGGGTGGGGTGGGGGGGGTTGCTGCCGCCTCTTCGGTGCTGCCTCTGCCTGGGTAAAGTGCCAGTCCTACGGCTGCCTCGCTCCCAAGCGCCTCTCGCTGGCAAACTCAGCCCCAACAAAATGGAAACAATCGCCAAAGGCAGCCCAGTTACTCCCTTTGCAGGGAGAGAAAGAGACGGGAGGGGGGTGGAAAATAAAATAAAACAGCAGCATCACAATACCTTCTCCAAACCCCGCAAAACGCTTCAAAACTAGGTGAGATCCGGCAGGCTAAGGGGAGAGAGGAAAAGTTTGGACGGACCCCCCCAAAATCTCCCCGGGTGCGAAGGCTTCCCTGGGCACATTTCTCCCCCACCGAATTGTTTTTTATGCAATAGGGAAAAAATATGGTCGGTGACCAGAGAAAAGAGACAAGATGGTGAAGCTGAGCAACAACTGTGGGGAAGAGGGGAAGGCAGGCAAAGGAGAGTTTCCCGGGGCTGGCAACGGGCTTCTCTTTGCAGCCGTTTCCCGGCTCCCATCGAGGGCGGCGATGGGGCGAGGGGGTCGGCGAGGGAGCGGGGAGAAGGATAGTGAAGGTTTGGGGGAGGGCGAGGGCAAAAGAAGGGGGCAACGGCCAAGCAAAGTGGGGCCGGGGGGGTCCAAAGGGAAGGAGCAGCCCGAGCTTCTCCGCCGTACTCGGGAAGGCGGAGAGATAAAGGGACTCTCCGGTCCCCCAACAGCGGCTCTCGCTCCCAGAAGTTTGCCAGGGAAGCTAAGGGACGGCTCGGAGGGGTCCTCGGCCGAGCGGGGGTCTGGGGGGGTCCGGTAAAGGAGGCTGAAGACTTACCCCCGTCCGCTTACGCTGAGCGCGGCTGCCGAGCAGGCAAGGAAGGAGGAGGAGGAGGAGGTGCTGAAGCTGCTGCGGGCGACGGCGGATGAGAGCACAATTGAAAGATGGCTGACTCGCGAAGGCCGACTCCGCTGCTTAGCTACGCCTCCCGACCGCCCAGGCAACGCCTCCTCCCTCGGAGACCGCCAATGGCGCACAATGGAGGGAAGGAGAGGCCACGCCTACCCGCTCTCCTCCCCACCCACTCTCGGTTTCCCGCGGCCGCCTCCGTGTGTACAAACACAAAAGACACGCTGCGCGCGCCCCAGGCACAGAGTGAGTAAGTGAGAGAGGAAGAGAGGGATTCCCCTGGCCGTCCTCTCCCTCCGCCCTAGCGAGAGCCGGTACAGATGTCGGGAGATCACGCGGCCCGATTCGATGGCCAACAGCCAAGCCGCGAGCAGCCCCAACTGTCAGGTCAACCGTCACTTATTACTACCGTTAGTACCTGGCCGGGGACGACGCCACTCCGACACCATCTTCTCGTGTTGCCCGCTGCTGAATCCCTTTCGGCACTCTACCTGTGTTCCCATTTTAAGATGCCTCTCGTATCCCGCGACAAGTTTGTGAGGGGGCGGTCACGAATATAAACCCAAGTGAATGAGCCGTTAAAGATCAAAGACTAATGATAAAACGATCGTTCATCAATGGAGGGGGCAATAAAAAGATTGTGATAGACATGTTTGATAAATGTCAAGCTATTTTTGTTTTTGAAAAGTCTTTGAAATATAGAACTGAATTAAAGGAGGAACATTTTAGTGCATCACCTACACTCAAGATATATTTATATGTGGTCTATTGACTAGAACAGTGTTTCTCAAACTTGGCGACTTTAAGTCCTGTGGACTTCAACTCCCAGAATAGCTGGCTGGGGGATTCTGGGAGTTGAAGTCCACAGGACTTAAAGTCGCCAAGTTTGAGAAACACTGGACTAGAATCTAGTCACTAGATTCTTTGTTCTCTACTGATTCTTTTATTTTAGGAATCCATTTCCATTCCATTTGTTTTTGCTATTTACGTATTTTCAGTATTAGTGAGCTGTTAGCTTGTTCTTTGTATGCTCAGTTGCCAGTTATAGGTCACATATGCTTGACTTTCCTAAACTACGTATGATGGCCACATTGATAGTTGGGCTCAGTTCTGCAACTGAGAAACAGTTTTGAGAAACAACAAACAACATTGCTCTTGTTTTTTAAAGGCAGTCATGTTGAGATTTGTGAAATCTGAATCAAGCCCAGCTTCAGGTTCTGGTGGTGTGAGTGGTTCTGCCTCTTTATTACTCTTGCATATATTGCAAGAGTACTCTTGCACTCTCTCTCTCCAGGACTAGAACTTTCATCGGAGCATGTTAGCCTTATGTTTTTTATACACACACCTACCATTTTTTTCAAAAATATGCTAAACTATTTATATCTATCCAGCTATCCTCATGTATCTAACAAATGCATGTTAACACTTGACTGGTCCTTTCCAATGCACTGGTCAAACATTGCACAGATATTTTTGCAGAAGCCAAGGGATTGCTCTCTTTTGTAGCTGAAGATTAAATGGTCACAGAAGGAAGATCCCAGTGCTCTGAGGGGAAGGAGTATGCCCACAAAGTCTGAAATGGCCAATAGTTGGTGGCAGATCCCATCATCCTCCGCATGGTCATAAAATGTAGGTTGTGTCCATGGCAAAAATGGTACTGAGAGAAGAGGGATTTTAGAATTTCTTTTTTTATTGGTTTGTTTGATAAATTTATTTGTTGTCAAACTCCTAGTGACCCAGTTGTTTTTCATAAAAAGCATGCTCAAAGAAATTGTCAGAAAACTATTGGGATAAATACAGCACAGTGCTGTTGTAGTATAAATTGGATTCCTACTAAGCCTTCCATAGATATTGACTTGTAATACCTTTATGAATAAGATTGTGTAGAATAAAATGTGCTCCTGCATTCATCTTTGTTTATATGTATTTGTCCAATTAATAGCAAAGTTTCATATTCTACGAATAGGGAGTTGTTCTCAACTCAGAAATATGGATTATATGCATTATTTTATACCAATTGAACAAATCTGGTAGTAAAAATAGTCCTGACTTTGGGGTAACAAATTAATGTGCCATTTAAAAAAATATATAATAAAAAATAAACATTGACTTAAGAATACAATATCACAATTTTTATAAGTTGCAGGTTATTATTATATCTCAGTTTGAAATTAAATTGAATGCAAGTAAGCCGCCTTGAAACTCCACAAATGAGTTAATAATGCATGGTATATGTGGTTCTGCTTGCCCAAAACAATGTTGGCTATACAGCACAATATCCTTTATTGTATGCATTTATTGGGAGCAAATTCAAAATTTCAAATAGGTTTTAAAAAATCATCTCTAGGTCATTTAAATTTTAGAAGTCACACTTAGGAAAGAATTGAAACTGCTACTGTGACAGATGGTCAAGACTCCAAAACAGCAGAATTAAAAATAAAGTTTGCAGATATGTGAAATAACACATATTAATATGTTATAGGTCTATAATAAAATTCAGGATCTAAAATTGAACAACTTGGTCCAAAATGAAAGAACAGGTGAAAGTATTAAAAATAACTATCTTTTAATAGATAAAATATATTTACTAGATAGGGAAGAAAAATGTGAGTTAGACAGCATCACCACCAGATGGATTCGTAACTGGCTGGCCAACCACACTCAATGTGTAGTCCTCAATGGAACTACATCTACAAGGAGGGAAGTATGCAATGGAGTACCCCAAGGCCCAGTACTCGTCAACATCTTCATCAATAATTTGGATGAGGGGATAAATGGGGAACTCATCAAATTTGCAGATGACATCAAGTTGGCAGGAATAGTCAAAACTCCAGAAGATAGGCTTAAGATACAGAAGGATCTTGACAAACTTGAATATTGGGTGCTATCTAACAAAATGAAATTCGATGGTGAAAAAAGTAAGGTTCTACATTTAGGCAAAAACAAAATGCACAGGTACAGTATAGGTGGTACCTTGCTCAATAGTAGTAACTGTGAGAGGGATCTTTGAGTCCTAGTGGACAACCATTCAAATGAGTCAGCAGTGTGTAGCAGCTGCCAAAAAAGCCAACACAGTTCTAGGCTGCATAAACGGATAGAATCAAGATCACATGAAGTGTTAATACCACTTTATAATGCCTTGGTAAGGCCACACTTGGAATGCTGCATCCAGTTTTGGTTGCCATGATGCAAAAAGATGTTGAGACTCTAGAAAGAATGCAGAGAAGAGCAACAAAGATGATTAGGGGACTGGAAGCTAAGACATATGAAGAACAGTTGCAGGAACTGGGTATGTCTATTTTAATTAAAAGAAGGACTAGGGGTAACATGCAGTGACGTGCAGTCAGGTGAGGCAAGTGAGGCACAGCCTCACCACTCTCATCATGAAAAAAAAAAAGTAAAAGGAAAAAGCTGAGCTAGTTGCTGCCTCACCGTGGATGACTCTGCTTAACCTCACAGGTGCTCTCCCTCCCCAAGTGTAGTGACTTCCTCCCCAGGCCCCCATTCATTTCTCTCTCACACACACACAGCTGGATAAAACTATATAAAAATCTAGCCCAGCTTCACTGATTACAAGTTTGAAAAGGCAACGAGGCTCCACCTGCAATCAAACTACACTTGGGGAGGGAGAGCACAAACGAGCACTGAGGAGACCACAGGAGGAGGCAGGAAGCCAGGCAAAGAGCCATGCTGTAGTACACACACTTCCCCCCAGCCTCTTTCTTTTGGAAGGCTCGGCTCGGCTCCTCTCCGGCTTCTCTGCCTCTCCTCTCACCCCAGCCTGCCAGCAGGAGGTGGTGG
Source organism: Natrix helvetica (assembly GCF_964273705.1). NCBI lineage: Eukaryota > Metazoa > Chordata > Lepidosauria > Squamata > Natricidae > Natrix > Natrix helvetica. Next base: position 238,897,311 of record NC_138552.1, read on the forward strand.
GTAGGCTTTATTGTGTTCCAGGCATTTCCCACCCAGACAGCAGGCTGCATTTGCAATGGTGGAGGTGTTTGGGAAAGGCAGCAGGGGAATGGGGGGGGGGATGGCAGAGGAGCTGCTTTCAAGCCACTGGAAAAGTGTGGGGGTTTGTTTGAGAGTGAGTGAGAGAGGGAAGGGGTAGGAGAGATAGTCCAATCCAACTTCTGTGTGTGTGAGAGAGAGGGGGGGGGAGGAAGGGAGAGAGGGGGGAAGGAGGGGAAGGAGAAGAAAAAGAAAAAGAAAGAAGGAGCAAAGGAGAAAAACAAATGCTGTCGCTTTAAATTGGAACTGAGCATGCCTGGCTGTGGAATTCTGGGAGTTGAAGTCCACAAGTCTAAAAATATTTGAAACCCAGCACTGTGTCAGTGCCTCACCAGTCATAAACCTCACCGCACGTCACTGGTAACATGATAGCAGTGTTCTGATAGGAGAAGGTGAACCTATTCTCCAAAGCACCTGAGGGGAGAACAAGAAGCAATGGGTGGAAACTAATCAAGGAGAGAAGCAACGTAGAACTAAGGAGAAATTAACCAATGGAACAACTTGCCTTCAGAAGTTGTGAATGCTCCAACCCTGGATGTTTTTAAGATGTTGGATATACATTTTGTCTGAAGTGGTGTAGGGTTTCCTGCCTAAGTAGGGGGTTGGACTGGAAGACCTTCAAGATCCCTTCCAACTTTGTTATTCTAATTCTAATTAATATTCATGAAAACATGCAACTGATTTTTTCATCTTCAATTTAAATAGCTTGGTCAAGAAAATTAGATCTAAAAAAAGCAAGATGTGTCAAGGAACACTTAGAAACATACTTACTATCAGTAATTTATTATCTTTATAGTCCAGATTTTCCATCTAACTTAACCAACTAGGATACATAAAAAGCAAGAAGGTATATGTAACAAATTGCCTCTCAAAGTACCATGTACATCTTGCACTAACTCCAAAACATCTAACACAATCTGGCAAGATGGAAGCCAAGTGACAAACTGGTACTGATTCTGACTTGAATTCTGGTGCAACACCTCCACAAGCAATTTTATCTATAAAACAGCCAAAAATCAATGTCAGGAAGTCTCTAAGGGCCTTACCTTGTCATTCTCTGGCCAGATTGGATAAGCCTCTATATATATGAAAAGAAGATCTGCTAGAGGACACTGAATATAACCATAGTGGCAAGGAAGAAATAAAATTCCTTTGCCATTGTCACCATCAGTAATAGTGTTCTTCCTCCTGAAATAATTTATACATCACATTTTCAGCCCCATGTTGTATAATAAAAATAGAATACTATAAAGCAACAGAAGGAATTTTAAAAGAAAAATTCAAACAGCATGCACTTGTTAATTGCCTGGGAAAATAAACCATATCTCTTCCAGGTATAACAAGAATACAATGCTTTTCTGAAGAGAAAATTCCAAAGATGATCCTACTTCAAAGAGGATTCCATCTTTAGTCATTGCCTACGTAAATAAACACATGGGACTGATCCTTTGTAAATTAATTTTCCCCCTTTATTAGCTTAGTTTACCTTGGGAGTGCCATATGGGGGGAGATTCTTTGTAAATTACCTTTTTTTCTCTCCAATATTTGATTGGATTTACGTAACCAAATTTCTTTTTTTTTTTTCAATTTAGCCACAATTTCATGCTTTTAATGTCCCTAGCTCCTCAGCAAACTGAGCAGAGGGACTGATGACATAATAGCTTCTCTCCCATAACAAGGAAAGTTTTTTGGGGGTGGGGGTGGGCAGGTGAAGCTTTAATAGGACTGTACTATATGAAAAGAGCTGAACCTCTACTTTCCAGAAATCACAGTCCCAATCTGGATTAGTCTTTTATCCTAAACCACACATTTTCATATAATACCTAGATATATTAAAAGTTATAATACAATATATAGCCTAGCTCTTCAATTACTTCGGGCCAGGTTCTACCAAAAAGTCTCCTAGATTATTGATTACAAATGGCCTACAGTTTAAACATTGTTTTCTAGAGTTGCATGGTAATACAAATGAAAGCAGGAATTGTTGAAATTGTAAATTAAGTTTAACAACTCTATGGCTCTTAACCTCTGACAATTTGGGGACACAATTTCTGATATCAGAAATGGCCATCTGATCAACATTCATGTCTTTAGAATGGAAAATAATGCAAGTAATTGACATAATAATTTTTTAAAAAGTAGCTGCTCTTGCTTGTTGGACTCTAGATGCATCATGGTATTGTTTCAAAAGTACTGTACTTACAGACTGAGGAGCAGAGACTGATGGAATAAGATTTATGACTGAATATTTACAAGAACACTTTTCAGAAATTATTGCTTGCTGCTAAAGTTTCCATCCCTATTGGTTGGGTTCACACATTGTGTTAAGGTATGATTCAGTTTGTCATGATTTGCTGAAAAAGCCACAATTGAGTTGAGGTTACACAACACAAGTCAAAAACGAAACAATCGCATGATGGCTCATGATAACAAATAAATCAATCCTAGTATGCTTCACTGCCATGATATTCCCAAATGAAGTTCAATTATTGTTACTGCGTCATTTTTTGTTTTTCAGACTAAAGATAACAAATAATGGCTGTATTTTATTTAATGTATTTTTTTAAAATCTCAAATCAATTTTGATTTTTGGCAACTGTCTGGATTACCGTAGTTCCTGTAGTTTTCTTGGCACTTTTTTTTTGGGGGGGGGGGGGATGGTTTGCTTTTGCTTTCTTATTAGAGTGAGGGAGTGACCCAAAGTCATATAGCTGGCTTTGTGTCTAAGGTAGGACTAGAATTCATGGTCTCCTGGTCTCTAGCCTAGTGCCTCAAGTACTATACCAAACTGACTCTCTAATGCAATTACTGATGTGAAAATGAAAGCCTCTCAAAGTCAGTTGTTTTTGAAGTGGTATAATAGCCTAGGGAAAAATAGTAATAAAATAAACCAAAAACAGCATCTAGGAATAGTCTTCCAAGCCCACCCTGGCAAAGTATCAAATGACAAGTGATTTGCTGCTAAGGAACTACAGGATCCCAAAGAGAGATATGCTTCCTGTTTAGGTCTCAGCTTAATACACTAATCAGAGCAAGGAAGAATATTTCAATTCCAGAATCATATCTGAAACAGCTTTGAAATGGATAGTCATCCCACAATCACTTAGGACTAATTCCCATTATTTGCTTGTGGACTATGAAAAGATCATGTTTTTACTATATATTTTTTAGTTCATAACAAATTCCATCCTCACATAAAAGGACTAGTGACCGATTCAAGTTTCTAAGTGTAAAGTCAGTTTCTTCCTAATGAACCAACTAAAAGGGAGTGACCACAATAGGTAAAGCACAGTTCAGATTCCTAGACTCAGCAGTTAACCTTGGTTCCAAGTAGGAATGAATAAAAGGAAGTTAATTTGTAAGTCTGAAATTGTGTCAGGGCAGATTTAGCACTCCTGCTTTTCCTCATCATAAGGTTTCAAACAGAATGAGGGATGTTGACTTGGGCTTTTGCTGATCAATTGCCAGATCATTTGCCAGATTCCCTGTATAACTTCAAACATACAAGAGGGTTACCTAGTTGATTAATCAAGACCTACTATGTTGCATATAGGACAGAATTGTTGTCTCTCCTTTCCAGAGGTGGGTTCTTACCTATTTGGTCCAGTTCGGCCGAATAGATAGTAACTTCAGCAGACACGTGATTGTACCTGTTCTATGATCGGCGGCGCCATCTGGATTTTCGGTATGTAAAGTTCTGCTGATAGAAATATGAAAAGGAATGCTTGATGGACGAAGACATGATAGAGGCTATAGAAGAAAAAGTGTCACAAGAGAATATTGTAAATACACGGATACAAATAATCTATGTGTAAGATGTATAGAGAAGAAAGGATAAAGGCAAAGAATGTAAAAAAAAAAGAAAAAGAACATGGAATAGTTAAGATAAGATGAGGTAGAGAAAACACCAAACAGTTTTGATGGAAATAGAAAATTTGTTTTGGAAGTGGATGAAGACAGCTAAGCAAGGAACTTCTAAAGTTTGGAGAAGATGCAGCACTGAGGATGTTACCTAGTTCAGTAATGAAACATTTGCAACAAACAAACAAGCTCAAAGAGCACCAAGGACTCCACAGTTCAACCGTCAGCTAGAAATATTGCCTTCTGATGGAGTTTCCAAAGTAATCAACATTAAAATAAAGTGAAGAAATAATATGGGATGAAACCAACAGGAGAGAATGATGGAAGGAGAATTTTAGAGACTGATATAGAAATAATAGTAATATGTTGGAGTGGAACTTAAATGAATGGTATAAATGTTAAAGGTTCCTCCCCACCTCCACCACCACAAAAAGTAGAAAGGAAGTTATAAGTGCTGTGCTAGCAAGGTTACAGATTAATGAGAGATAAGGTAACCAAAGAAATGTTAAAATCAGAGGTGGTATTCAGCCGGTTTGCACCGGTTCGCACGAACCAGTAGCAGACATTTGGCATGGGTCGCCGAACTGCTGGCTGGCTATGCCCCCGAACTGGTCTCCCAGGCGCCACTTGCTGACCCTGCCCACCTGCTCAACGCTCGCTCACCCCGCTTGCCCACTCAACACTTGTTCACCCCACCCGCCCACTGGACGCTCGCTCGCTCACCTCACCCATCCTATCCCTATATATATTGCCTTTGCTTCGCCACACGGCTCAGCTACACGCCTCACCTGCTCTGCTCAGCTCACCAAAACTAAATAAGCATGCCACACACTTGCCCTTCACCTTGGATTGGGGGCCAGGACCCCAGGGATGTGCCATTCTCTGAGGCCCCGGAATCGCCACCCAACTTGGCTGGGTTGGAGAATGCACCATTCTCTTGGCTCCGGCCTTGCCCCAGAGCCACCGCCCACTCGCCACCCACCTTGTCAGGTTGGGGAATGCACCATTCCTCAGCTCCGGCCTTGTCCCAGAGCCGCCGCCCGCTCTCCCTGCACCAGTCGCATGTGTCACCCCATTTACCCTCCTTCAGTGGCCCCAGCCCTAGCCCCGCTTCCTCCCTCCCTACTGCCTCTTTGTTTGGGCTGCTTACCTTCCTCCTGTGGCGGCTGGTCTGGACTCTGGAAGGCAAGCTATCCCCTGGTAGTTTTTGGCGGCCCCCAGCCAGCCACCGCTGCTGGGAAGTGGCTGGCAAAGAAGCCTCCCAGCCGCTGCCTCTTTGACAGCTACTTTGTGGTGGCAGCAGCTGGCTACCAAAAACTACTGGAGGTCGCAGAAAAAGCCGCTGCCGTGCCACCCCGTTCTTCACGCACGCGCATCCCCTTGACTTGCAAGTGCAACCTGAGAGACTTAGGAAAAGATCTTGGAATGAAGAGATCTTGGGGAAACAAAGATAAAAAATACCGTTATAGATTTTTTTGTTTTATGAACAACTCCATAACAGCCACCACCACCTCAAAACTTCCATATCCCTATTTAAAATTTTCTAATTCCATATTTCCCCCTCCTAAAAGGTAGCGTACATGAACAATGTGTAGGACAGATAGGGCCTCCTTTACCAAGATGATTTGAGGTGACGATATTAAATATCTGGAGAACTATATGGAATGGCATATGGATGCGGTGGAAGCAATGGACAATTTGTAAAGTTTGCAAGGTATGATAATAAAAAGGAATGTCTACATATGTTTCCTTTTCTTTTCCTCTCTCAGGCCTTTAACTTCTTTAGTGCAGAACTCTTTCTCTGTATTCTGCACTACATGCTTAACCCAAAAGGGAATAGTGTGATGGTTTTGTTTTTGTGCATCTGTGCAGTTTTGCATAGCAACAATTATACTCATGAAAACTTGTTACTTTGGAATTGAACAAGAATAATCGAATCTACTTTTACCTATCTTTCCTCCCAGTTGATTAGATTTTGTAATAGGGTTCAGCATTAGCTGCTCTTTATGTGCAGAAAACTTATATTTTTGTGCTTATTTGCTAAAACCAGTTAAGGAAAATAAACAGCATCAAGCCATATTAGTTCTCAGTGGATTCATAACGACAATTTACATGCGCTTACCATTTATAGCAAAATCTATTAAAACCTGATAATAAAGACAAAATTCTTCAATAGTACGGGACATGATAATGATAGCATGTCAATAATATTGCAAGATACTTAGAACGCTTAAGATATTCAATAAAGTACAAAACAAAAACCTGCAACATTAACATTTTTATTCCTGCTTTTCAGGTGATAAAAGAACCATTGTAATAGAATCTGCATACAGAAAGCCTGACCCTTAAAGAAAGAAAAATCTAATGATAACTTATATTCAGATTGCAGCCTTGGCTGATTTCAAAAACAAAGAAACCCTAAGCAGGGCCTGACCTGACTATAATTCTGACGGGATTGAAGTGTGGAAATTATTCTTGTGTATAATTTAAATAAATGCATTCTTAGCAGTGACTTTATTAATACACTGTGCCAATCCCTAGGCCATGACAATAAATTTTAGCAAACACTCCAAATGTTCTCAAATAGTTTTTTTTTAAAGTGACAACAAGAGTTGCGATGTGGTTCATCTAAACTTCTATACAAACCATATATTCATTTTAATCTCCTCACATCAAACAAGTTCTTTGAGAACTGCACTCCTGTCTCTGACTTCTAGTGAAACTATTTTGATCTCTTGTCCTGCTGACCGATTACAGACAGCAAAGGTGTGTAAAAGACAGGTTTTATTGTCCCATCTTTCTCCATATTTCCTTTGACGGTACAATATGGAATCACAGAGAATGGTTCCATCTGCTGGCTTTGTTTAGATTCTTCCTGTTGAACTAGCTCTACTTAGGTGCGCATACACTACAATTATCATATTTTGGCTACGCCACAATCTTGTGAGGTATGTTAGGTTGAAAGAATTGACTTGCTTATAATAAGTTTCTAAAAGGTACAATTTTTGAACCTGGTTAACTAACATTCCTGACCCAACAGTTATTAGCTATATGCCAAAGACCTATTTTTACATTTTTTAACGTTCTTACTTCCAGATACAGATAGATACAGGATATACGTAGTAAGCTAACTCCGATGGAAGTTTCCAGTCTTACAGGTTTTTGGTCTCAATACATTCTTCTCATTTGTGACTGCCCATGTTCTGTATACAAATATTCCAGGTGAGCCAATACTAAGTGGATGGGGGTGGAGTTTCAGGACTTGGAAATTACAACTTCTGTATTACAAAGGAGGAATTTACAAAGCAGCTTTCGTTACATTTACGAAACAAGGACACCCATCTGTTTATTCAGTTTCGTTTTTCTTCAGGCTCTCTCCAGATGATCATCTCAGTCACCACTTCATTAATTCTGCTTTGCAAACTTCAAATGTTTACAAATAGTGTCAAACTCTGTTCCAGGAGACATTTTATAAAGCTATGTGAGGTTTGGCCTCTCCTTTCCTATGCATTTTAAGATTCAGAGATGTGGTCCGCAGATCAGAGAAATGCCCTATGGATATTTAGCAGCCTTTATGTTCAGTTTTGGGTTGAGAACATGAGAATGTTGGCAGGGTTGTCAAATGCTTAGTTAGTAAATGAGGTGAATTAGAATCCAGTCTTTCCTTACAGACTTAGTAATTTAGTACTAAGCCTATTGAATCTAAAATCACATTCAGAGAAATAAATTCTGCAGAAATGAAAGGAGATGGAGACCTAATTTGGCAATTGTTTTCTTTTTTTTTAGGTTTAAGGTAAAGGTTCCCCTCGCACATATGTGCTAGTCGTTCCTGACTCTAGGGAGAGGTGCTCATCTCCATTTCAAAGCCAAAGAGCCAGCGCTGTCCAAAAACGTCTCCATGGTCATGTGGCCGGCATGACTAAACGCCGAAGGCGCGCGGAACGCTGTTACCTTTCCACTAAAGGTGATCCCTATTTTTCTACTTGCATTTTTACATGCTTTTGAACTGCTAGGTTGGCAGAAGCTGGGACAAGTAACAGGAACTCCCTCCGTTACACAGCATTAGGGATTCAAACCACTGAACTGCGACCTTTCTGATTGACAAGCCCAGTGTCTTTTTTAGGTTTACTATGCATATATTGAGTTTGCCTGATTTTCCTACTCTGTGCCAAAACAATCCAAAGCAATAAAAAAGTCCACCCACCAAAGAAGAAAACTGTTGAACAAGGCATTGCTGGTTAAGCAACTTAGATTTTAAAAAAAGAATTAATTTTCCAATCTAATGTTATTTGTTACAAGATAAACTACAGCTAAAATGGTCTAAGTACAGGAACACAGGGCACTACTACACTACTACTATTTTCACCTCCCAAACATCTTCATGCAGCACTTGTGTCATTCTCTAAGTGGCCCTTGCTTGATGTCATCATAAACATCATAAATCTTAGGGCTTTTCTCTCTGCTGAGTTAAAGTGCTATGTACCTTCCGTAAGTCAGCAGAACCCATTTTGGTGATAAATCTGCAGCTTCTATTGCTAGTCCCTATCCTGCCTCTACTGCATCTATTCTGACTCCCTGCCAAATGGTGCCCTCTGATTTTGTGTATGAGGCATGTGATCAGGAAGCAATTGGTTGTACACTAGCAGCCTACCTTTGATATTGTGAGGTTCTGCTAGGATGAGGGAGCATGCACAGCCTGAAATGATCAAGAAACATTTGTCTGATACCATTCACTTCTTGGGAAGTGTAACTGTTTTACATGTGCTGTAACAGTCATGGGAAGCTAAGATTTTACATTTGGTATTAGCTTATAGGCAAAGTTGTATTATTATATTGGTTTATCTAAAAATGGCAAAGCCCCATTGCCTTTATGGACAGGGGCTGAGATGAAGGCATGATACACGGGAGAAAAAGATGTTGCCATGGCATACGCTGTCATTGTACCATTCTTATGTACAAATGGGAAAAGACCATAATATCTGTTGGACAACAGAAAAAATTAAAATCCGGCTCTACTAAGGTGTGAAAAAATACGTAAATCTAAAGGCAGTTTTACAATTGAAGCTTATAATTTCTTATAAATTGGAACTCCTTCCTCATCCCACTTCCAGGTTTTGGTCTCTCCATCATCCCATATCTGCAAGTCACCAGTTTTATATTCCCTTTTCAAATTGGTCAGAAGGACTGATTTTCAGCTTATTCTCACAATGACTGCACAGGTTTTCCTGAATGACAGCAAAACCCTTAACACAAAAACCATTGCATTGAAGGGCTTTATAAGTGATTACCAACACCTTAAATTAAGGTGACCAACTTTTTTACAATGAAAAGGAGGACAAATAAATTGGAAAAAATATATCGTAAATAAAAGAAATATTTTATTCATTGCAACAATAATACACTAAAATATGATATATGCATAATAAAAACATTTGCAACATTTAATATTGTAATTATGCTTACATGCCTGTTAATTATTATTTAAATGAGTACTTTTCCATTGAATTAATATTTTTGTCAATGTATCATCTTCTAACAATATATTGGAAATATCTGAACAAGAAATATCCTTCATATTGAATTTTACGGCAAGTGCTGCAGCTAGAGTATCAACATTCAATCTCGATTTCTCACTTGTCGAAAAATCATTGGCAATTGAAAAAAACTCTTTCAACTGCTGCATTAGTTCCAGGGCAGCACAACGTAAATTGAACAAGTATAAATAAATGTTCACATGGAATATGTTCATTTTTGAAATGGCTGAAAATATCCAGCCATCTTTTATCAATTTCAACATGTTGATTTTCCCATTGTATTAATTTTTCAGAATTTAAATATACATTCAGTCTTCTAATTTCTTCAAAGAGACAATTGTCGTCTATTTTAATGTCTAGCATTTCTTTAGATAAAAATTCAACACAAGATTCAATATCTGTTCAATATACTTGCGATGAAGTAAAAAAAACACCATTAAAAACTGTTTAATAAAATACGTCACATAGCGCGCAACAGATTAGCCTTCAAATATCAAAAAGGAGGACATGTAGGAGGACACTTTTCGAGGGAGGACAGAACTTACAAAAGAAGGACTGTCCTCCCTAAAGGAGGACGGTTGGTCACCTTACTTAAATAGACACTAGGAGCCTACTGGGAGTCACTGCATCCCATAGAACAGTGGTGTTACAAAGGTGTACCTATATCTGTCTGTGCTGCTACATTAAGGATCAATTTCAGCTTCCATGTGGCCTTCAAGGACAGCCCTATACAGAGCGCGTTGCAACAATTCATTTGGGAGGTGACCAATCCATGAGTGATTGAAAGTGGTGCCTCTCTGTGCAGGAAAGGGCTTTATTGTCACACAAGATGAATTTAGGCAAAGGGCCACCTGACCCTGACTACTATCTGTTCTTTGAACAGGAACGGCAAGCCTGGGAAAACCCTCAAATTTCATACTAATTCTCTCTGGATCATTGCAATCCTGCTGAGAAATGAGAACAGAAAATCCCTGGATCCAGAGGCAAGTTCATAAGTTCATACCCACCAATAACCCCATAACATCCTGGCACTTAGAGAGATTCTCTCAATTGGCTTGGGATAAATGTGTATAATTGAGTAACATCAGTGTACTGGTGATGCTTAACTCTGTGCTGTCAGATGATCTTATGAGCTCCATATAGATATTAAACAGGAACAGGAAGAGAAAAGACCCTGAGGGAAGAGAAAATAGATCTTGGGCCAGATTTATCCACATCTATCTTATTAACATGAATGGAACTGGCCCTCGGGTAAGGACTAGAGCACTGTGTGTCCCTGAGCTGGCTCAGTATTTCAAACAATAGTATTTAAAACCGCTGAGATCAAGAGCTAGTATGGACACATCACACACATCCATATTTGCTAGAGATCATCATCCACATGTGTAATCAATGCCATTTTAATCCAATTTCCTGACCTGGCATCCCAATTGGAAGGGTCTAGATTATCCATGCTATCTAGGGCTCGATGAAATTGTAATGTAAGCTTCTTCTCACAATCTTCCCTAAAAAAGGAGGCTGAGACAGAACATTTATTAGAACATTTAGGACCCGAGGTGGTTTCTTAAGGAGACGACAGACCACCTTGTGTCAAGGATGAACTCAGCACAGCAAATGCTCACCAAAGCCTCATTAGCCAACCAAATCAACAGTATGCTAACACTCTTTACCTTTAATATTCTCAGGTATTAGAGATTATTAGTTTTATAGTGCATGAGCAACTCTAACATATAAATCTGTGTATTTGGAAACCCAGATCAAGGGAGATGATAGATCTCAGCTGAACACCCAGAGATTTAAGAATATTTGAAAGAAGAGAATTGAGCTCAGGCTTCATTAATAAGCAGACAAGAGAGAGCATTCACCTATGGGAGAATGTTCATTAATTGAAACAAAAGAACACAAATTGGTTCAAAGCTAAATCCAGCAGGAATTTTGCCAGGAAGGATAAAATAATCAAATACTGTTAAGTACATGTAAATTGAGGTGGGATACCATACAGTGACTACTTTAAAGGATCTTCCATAAATTTTCCAATACAGGAAATCCCTGCATCACTATGAAATCCAGGTAGAACTAAAGGGTTCATGAGAAGATGATTCTGACAAAAAGTAAGGAAACCCATTGCCCCAAGAGGATCTTTCTTCTTCCATCTCTGCTCAGTTTTCTACAAAGCATGGCTTTGTACAAAGCTTGGCTTTCTACAAAGCAAGTCAGATTCTCCCTTTGTCTACCCAAGCATTGTGCCTGGACTTAGTGCTGAAAGATGCTGTTGAGTCTTGTATCATCCCTTTTCTACACAGATTCGGGAGATGTATTATTTTCATGCCCTTTATCTTCCAGTTGTCTCTCTGTTGAAGCAGAAATTTCCCCATCAGGTAGACATTTAGTTATATATTTCTGTCCCTTTCTAAGTCCCTTTGAACCCTATTTTTCATGTCTAAGCATTATGGCTGCAACTTTTTGAAATGTTTAACTCTGATTGCCAATTCAATGCCACTTGAATAAGGTTCTTCCACTTCCTGAATGCCTCAATCAATTGTAAATATTGTCTCAGCCCTCTTTTGCTTCATTTTGCTTAGTCTTGCTCCAGGGGTGGGTTGCTGCCAGCATTACTGCCAGTTTGGTGCACACACAATTTTGCGTATGTGTGCTTTGCTTGCGTGCGCAGTTGCCCATAAATAGGTCTGCGCATGCGCAGAACATTAAAAAATGAAAAAAAAAAAACCATGCCGTGCAGACCGGGGAACCAGTTTGGAGGCATGGCAGGCCTGGGTTGCTGCAGGTTCTGGCAACCCAGGCCAGCAAACCACTATTGGTTCATTTGAACTGATCCGAACTGGTAGGAACCCACCTCTGACTTGCTCCTTTTTGCTTGCCCAGCCAAGTTGCCTTAAAATATGTTTTTTCCATTCTGGCAACAAGATGGAACAGGACCTGTCTACAAAATAAAGCATAGTACAATACATAAATGTCCACATGAAATCAAACTACCCCTAATTTTGAAGCAACATAGTTTCATAATATAAAATTAATGTATATTTCTGATTTCATGTATCATATCAATTCTAAAACAAAACTGCTGAAATGTTTGAAACTGTCATCCAGTGCTAGATTTTGAGCACAATATCTTTTATATGTGTGTGGATGTGCATATACATACACACATGCATGTTCATCCCACCGATGAAAAGAATGCAGTCTATGAAAGTAGAACAGTGGTCCCCAACCTTTATCAGTCATTGGATACGTTTTTCATTTTTGAGCGCATATTATTAGGCATTGTTAAAAAATGGCAGATGATGGGCTTGATCAGTTATCCTTTTCTCTAACTAGTAAGTTTGTTTCTTACAGTTACCTCTAGCCTCTAGCCTCCCAAGATGCTACTCATAAACTCAGCTTACCTTTGACTTTTTTTTTTCATTTGAATCCAGTCCACTTCTCATTTATTTAGTTTTTAATGAAATATTATGAAATAAAAACAAAAATAAAAAATGAGTCTCATGCAAAGGTTTATACCGTTTATACTAACGTTCCTGAATAACACGAATCCTGAAATCCAAAGTTTTCCCAATCCTCCTTTTTCATATTTCGCCTTTAAAACAATAATGTTTCAGAGAAAGCAAGTTGAAGATATTAAAGGAATCATGCAAGCAAAACATTTCTAAGCACACGCACATACATACAAAAACAAAATGTCTTTAAAAACCCTTCTTCCTTGGGCCAACGACACCACACTCTACAAAACCTAAACCATAAATTGCACATCATAACAAGAAAGCCAGCTATGTCAAATGCAACCCTCCAAGATAGAGCATTTGAAGTATTGAGATCTGACCATTTTATATTGCCATTGTGCTTTATATTGCTTCCTGTTTGTTCTGTTTCAATCCATATTTTTGTTATACACTACTCAGAAAAGATCTTGGAATGAAGAGATCTTGGGGAAACAAAGATAAAAAATACCGTTATATATATTTTTGTTTTATGAACAACTCCATAACAGCCACCACCATCTCAAAACTTCCATATCCCTATTTAAAATTTTCTAATTCCATATTTCCCCCTCCTAAAAGGTAGCTTACATGAACAATGTGTAGGACAGAAAGGGTCTCCTTTACCAAGATGATTTGAGGTGACGGATGATCAGTTGACCATTAAGGGAATGTTGTAAAGATAAATCAAGTGAGCATTTCAAAGCCTGTGCTACAAAAATATAAAATACTCCAAATTTTATTAATTTGCTTTTTTAATACAGTATTTAAAATATTGAAAGATATGACTTAAGTTGTGTGGGGGGGGAAAGATTTATAAAGGCATCCATTCATGTAACAAATATGCTTGAGGTTTGGAAGTAGTGTATGGCAGGATGTGGCTTGGTCTCCCAACTCAGGAGGATAGCAAGTCCCATCAAGGTCAAGAGGTTGGAGACAATAACAGGACAAGCACACCAACCTTTAGGTAAAAGTTTAATATTGGGAAGTAACACTCTTTCGCTGTGTCGCTACTTCATAGATGTTCTGTTTATTCTTCACTAAAAATATCAAAATATTATAGCATATATATATATTTTTAAAATCAGTTATTTAGAAAGATAATACTTTGATCATCCTGTTGCAACAAAAACATGATGGTGTTTGCCAGGCAGCTTTACTCAGTGTTAATAAATCTGCTTTTCTGGATTTGAAACACATTGACTCATGAACTAATTATAGACAGACTGGGTTCACACAACAAGGCAGGCTACTATGTACGTGGCTAATTTGTGGCTCAGTATACTGTGGAGTCTTAACTCTTATGATACTGTTGGAAGAAATCTCCATCTGGTTCAGTTCCAAGTGGAGAGAAAGACACTGGAAACATGGAGGCTGATTGGAAAGATGATTTAATAGTGAAGCAGAACCAGAAAGCACGTGTGTTTCTGGGTAGCTGACCAGAGGTGGATTGCTGCCGGTTCGGCCTGGTTCGACCAACCAAGTATGGCATTTAGGCCTGGGTCGCAGAACTGGCAGTGACCCAGGCTGGCCACGCCCCCAAACCGGTTTCCTGGTTGCCACTCCCGTTTAATGAGTGTGCGCGCAGATCACTGTAAATTGTTCTGCGCATGCGCAAAGAACAATTTACATTAAACTATGCACATGCATGCAGCACACGTTTGGCTCGTGTGCACGAAGTGAACCAGTAGTGAAACCAGCAACAACCTACCTCTGTAGCTGACCACATGGAGTGGAGAGTAAGGGTTATTTATTCCCTCTCTTGAGCCTTGCCCTTGAGCTTCCTGTTCCTGTGGCAAAAGCACGTATTATATTGGCTGTAGTCAGACTCCCAGAGTTTCTGCCTCCCTTAAGATTTCCATTTCTCTTTTAGGAGAAATATATACTCTGCCTTTTTAATATTTCCTAAAGTATTTCATTCTTCTAGGAAAGGGGTGGGTGCTAACTTTCTACAATACATTAAAGACTTACAGCACAATCCTCCACAAATCTACTCAGAAGTAATTCCATTGAATCCAGAGTACTATTCCCAAGTAAATGGTTATGATCCTAAACACGTCAGGAAGCAAATCCTGTAAGTTATAAGGGCACTTACTAATCAATATAGTTGTGATTCCACTTTAGTGTACAACATAAGCTTTCTGCAGCTGATGTAGATGCTGATCTACGAAAGCACTTAACTATAAACCCAAGATTTATTGTTTCTGGATTCTTGAATATTATCTATTTCTTCTTTACAAATTGATCAGACGTGTATTTATTGGGGAAAAGAGGTAGATGCAAATCAATGTCTGTAAAAATAGGAGCCTTTATGAATAAGTCTCTCCATATGAAGCTAATCATAATTTTAATCTATCAAAATAAAATAGGATCTTTTAAATCCTAGGCGCTTTGCATTTAATATTCCTCTTGGTGATGGAAAGAATCCAGTTTATAAGACAGTGCCCTTTAATCTCCTGGTCTCTTGCTTTTCGAGACTTTGTTTAGGCTGGGACAACTGTAGCCTTCAAGCTTCCTAGCTGGCTCGATGCATTCATAGTAAAGCGTAGTAAGGAGTGAGATTTAAAAATAGAAGAATTCCTGTGGGAAGACATCCCACTACAGCTCAATCTGCCAGCTTCCTTCTATTGTCAGGGAATGTGATCCCCCCCCCCCCCCCCCGCTCTTTTAGCCTTCGCGGGGGTGCCTCTATTCGAGATTCCCGCAGCCACATTTCTTCAATTTGCAGGCCCCTCATTTCCTCCCCTTGGTTGACCTCTGCAACGAAGCTGTCCAAAGCTCCTGGAACAGCCTTTCCCGACTGCCAGGCAGCCAGTCATTCAGCAGAAAAACCTGCCCCACATTAGAGCACAGCGAGCCCATGACGTCACCCGAGGGGTTACTTTCCATATTAGGACATCGCCCTGGGCGGAGCTTTTCATTCCGTAGTTGCTCCAGCGTTCGGCAGCAGTTTAGCGCAGGCGCTTGGAAGCCTCTGCAGCGCACGTTTATGTCTGCCTCAATAGTGGGGGGGGGGGGGGGGGGGAAGCGATCGCTGACAGGCTCAGAGGAAGTAATACACCCTCCGTTTATCCTTGAATTCCTGTTGAAAAATCGTGGTGCACAGGCTGAATGCAATCGCTAGTTGCCCGACATTCCGGGTTTTCCGGAGATGGAAAAAACTGCTAAAACATTTCAGCAGTAATTCTAATCAAAGTATGACTAAAAAACAAATAAACCCCTTTTCTATCTCAGAAGTTCCACTTCAGAGAAAGGAAATGTCTCCATACTGCTGTTTGAATTATGAATTACTGAGGGGAAAAAGTCTTGTCTGTTTCTGACCTACAGCAGAGGTGTCAGCCATTCTAGCTCAGTCCCGTTTCTCAGCTCTGCTAGAAACGGGAACGGCTGCTGGTTCCAGATGCACAGAGCTGATTGTAAGGGAAGGCATTTAGTACTGCAGGGAAAACAATCCCACGTGATGCTGGTATAAACATAAAAGAAAGAAAAAAACCGAGCCTGAATGTAAAAGCTGAATACAGAAAGGATAGTTGCAATCTGCTCCTGCACAAACTCAATTCAAACAGCTTATTTTCACCTAAGGATGTATAGGTAGAGTTAATGTGGTATAGTGATGTGTAAAATAATTAACATTAATAATTTTAGGCATATTTAATCTCACAAGAGATATGCACTTGAACTCCTGAAAAATGAGGCAAAATACGTTTATTACTGAAAAGAGAAGGTTAAGGGGGAATGTGAATCAGTATCATCCAAGAGCAGGATTTTAAATAATTATTTTGGGTTAGAGAAAGGCACATTTTGTTTGAATGATGGGGAAAATTTCCAGGCAGTAGGGAATCTAGGAAGGAGGTGGTTTGGTTTTTTATTTTTTTATTTTGCTGGCTGTGTACAAGCTGAGGTTGGGCAGGCATCAGGCTTTGATGCTTTAATATGCACTCCTGCATTGAATAGTAACTTGGACTTTGTGGCCTAAATGATCTCTTCCAGTCCTATGATTCTGTGATATAGGTGCTTCCTCCATACTGTACCAAAATATAATTAGACTCATCCAATAACTTTTTCAGACATACACAGCTGAGAAGAATACCTGTAACACTGGAATGAGTTCCAGAAAATGCAGCTGCAGTCTCAGAAAACATAGAGATTCACATGTTGACTTCAGAAATTCAAGGAGAAAGAAGAATTGAATTGTAAGTTGTAACAATGAACCTACGGTTTAGGTACCATACTATATTTTGAACAGATGATGTGAAGCTAAGAAAAACTGGAAAAGATTGGAAAAATGGAAAGCCATCAAAAATACAACTAGATAGCAAGATGACCTTTGCTATCATAATAACCCAAGCAGGAGCTTAAGTGTATTTGAAAAAAGTCATTCTTTCACAGGCAATCCTGGCAAAATTATTGTGATAGTTGAAAGAGAATGAACTATTGAGCAACAATTAACTGTGTTTCAGAGGATAGAGACAAAAAATGTCAAAATAGAGGCTACAATCACCTAAGGGGGTCAATAAGAAAGTAACTCCAACTGGCTCCCCACAGGGCTTAGGCCTCCTCCCCAACCTCTATCATCCATTGCATTCTTACCTTTTGAAGATCTCCAGAGCTTTCCTCAGCACCTACTGACTGTGTTAGGGAATCAGAATGGAACAATTCATTCATAGACATGGGGCAGCCTCCTAGACGTGGCTGCCATTTCAGAGTAACTGCAAGTAATTATCGCTAGACAGAAAATGACAGCTGTTTCTGGGAAGCAGTTACGCAACCAAGAGATGAGTGGCCTGCTCTCCTTCCCCAATTTGAAGTCCACCGAACTTCAACAGATAAGTGTGCAATGGGTTTTGGGGGAATGAGGAGCAGGCCCAAGGCCTGCAGGGACCCAGCAGGGCAAGATGAGGTTGATGAGGTGGGGGATGCGAGTGACAGTAGTAATAACTTTGAAACAGGGTCATAAGTAGCTTTTGGGTGGTCTGTCATAAGTTCGAATAGCCGCTGAATGATTGTTAAGTTATGACTACCTGTATTGTATTTATATGGATGATAGGATCATGTCCAGTCATTTTATACTTCTATGAAGTTGGTATTTACCAGACTTTTTCACACATAATTCCATGCATGTTGAGAATTGTATAATCTCTCCAATTTCTGTATAAAAAGTGCTATCTTGTACTCCTCCTTTAATTACTGTTCAGAGTTACAATGGCTTTGGAAAGAATGTTTTTTAATATGTAAACACCTTAATAGTATTCTTTTTTGCAGTCATTACAATGTTTGTGATGTTACAATATAATCTAATCTTATAGAATATATATTACACAGCATATGTAGTAGCATTTAGGCCAAACTAGCTCATTGCCAGAAAGCTATGTAAGGTAGGATCAATTTGGATGAGTAACCATTAGGAACTCGCAAAGTTATAAACTAGGCTGAGAAATCAGAAAAAAACCTTCCTTGAAGAGGACAATAGCAAACCTCTTGCACTGCTGCCAAGAACATTGAACGTGATTTGAGAAACTTATTTTATAATTTTATAAGTTTTAGTTGTGTTGTTTTGCTGTTTATGACAAATTATTAACGGAGCTTTCTAACAATCTGTTTTCCTTTTCTTACTTGCAATACTTGCAATACTTGTCAAAGACTGTAATAATAAAGGCATCAATATTTCCTACATTTGCCTCATATGAGTGTATTCTGTACACATATTTATTAGTCCCAATCAATCCACTGCCACTGTTATTAATAGTAATATTAATATTTCTGCGTAATATCAATTAAACTATTTTTTTTCTAAAAACACTGTTAGTATTTTCATTTCTTAACTTGTTTTTATGCTGAAATACATGTAAAAGATTGATTGGTTATCTTCCCATCAAGTCTATTAGGAGTTTTGTAATTCTAACAATCATTCGGAAATTCCACTTCAAAGGGTCCAGATATTAAAAGAGCAAAGGGAAATTAACTGACCTGTCCATCAAGGCTTGCTCGCTCATTCACTCATACAACCCACTCCAATCCCAAAGAACTATACACAGCATTTAACAACAGAAGCAAAATGTAAGAATATAACATTAAGAAGAAAGGAGGCCTCCATGTTGCCTTTGTCCTTTTAGTCTTGTATTTTCCTTTCCTGTGAGGCTGCCAAAAAGCAAGAAAAAAAGCAGGGCTAAAAGTTGTGAATTTGGGCAAAAAAGCTAGAATCACTTACTGTGGCATTCTTTGTTTTAATTTATGGATTGAAATATGGGCCTGTAATCCTGTTTGGGAGTGGAACTAGGGGCTGAGGAAACAGATAGTCCTTGAGCTAAAAGTAAAATTAACTTTATCAGATAGTAGTTGATCATCCCTTGTTTTTATTTTCAAATTTCTTCTGAGTGACTGACTGTATTATTTATAACTAAGATGTAAATTCTTAATGAACCAGTGGTGTTCATACTGGGAAAGGGATCTAGCCTGTAGTATGTGCCTTCCTGCAGGTTAGGCCGTTGAAAGAAAAAAAAGGGGGGGGCACTTACCTTTTCCCTAATAAAGTGGAAGTGATTATTTATTTGAAGTAAAGTGATTGGGTAGAAGTTTATTTAGCCAGTTCTCCTCAGGAATTGCAGA
The DNA here is from genome assembly GCF_964273705.1 of Natrix helvetica. NCBI lineage: Eukaryota > Metazoa > Chordata > Lepidosauria > Squamata > Natricidae > Natrix > Natrix helvetica. Next base: position 238,916,884 of record NC_138552.1, read on the forward strand.
AAGGGAACAGCAGGATTGTATGAAGGTTTGGAAATAGGAAATGCAAGACTCGAGGTCATATCCCATCCATGTGCATACTCTGTTATAATAACATTATTAAAAAACTATTGTGTTTTTAAAAAATCAACATTGTATTCAGATATGCCAAAGAGCCAAGGGGATGAGTCAGTAGCAGGTAACAAACTATTGCTACCAACAAGTACAAGTGAGCTGTTGCAAAGGTTTGGCTGCCTGGAAATGGATAATAGGCTGAAAGGAAGTCAGCGGCTGATGTGGGAAGGAAATCAAGTCTTCCTACCACATAGTCTTCCTGCCTCAAACAGGAGAAGATTTAAAATCACAAATTAGAATAAGTCTAGACAAAGATTTTAAAATGCAACAGGAAATACCAATGTAATCAGGTGAACATTCCTCTCTGACTGATCTTAATCTGAGATCTCTACGATCAAATAAGAAAAAAGTCTTTCCTCAAAGTGATTACAGTTTTCAATTGACAAATGCTGAAACCACAATTCAGCAGGATGCCTGAGTGCAGAGTGCCACCTCTGAGAATGCCAACTAAGTGCACTCTCGTAGAATTCCTAGAGTGTGCTTTTGCACACTTTTGAGGAATAAAGGCGGGTTGTCTATATAGTACTAAAACTCTTATGTTTGTACAATGTTTAACTGGGCAAAATGGAGCAAAACATTTCCAGTTAAGGTACTTCAAATGGTTACTTTTACTTACTGAATGCTGAGACCCATTACACCTATGGGAAAGAAAGTCTGGAAAGTTCTTGTAATTTCAGTGTCAACAATGTGCTGCCATGCTCACATGATATTCATTTACAACATTCCCTGATACCTTCCCACAAGTCAATGAGGAAACCTAAGAAGCTTGCAGGGAGAGTCAGTAGGGATTACATGACTGTAGCTGATGGCAGGAGCACAGTGGTGAGTTTGAAATAAGAAATATATTTAAAAGGAGGACCAAACGGGTCATGGGTTTATAGGTCATCGTAGCCCTATATAAAGGGCTTATGGGAGACAACTCGCCACACCTGCCTCCAATAGCTGATTGTGTATTGTGTAAACTTCATCTCTGATTCAAGTAACTGCCTGCATTCTTTATTTCCAGCTTGGAATTGAACCAGGTAAGATTTCTTTCTAACATTGTCATGGCTATCTCAAGACTCAGAAGATGAAGAGGATCATCAGCCGGAGGAGATTCAGCTGGAAAAGTTGCCTAGCAACCAGGAGAGGCAGCTATTGCTGGGCTCAAAAGACCAAGAGGTGGAGCTAATATTTTCCCCAATGCAAGGGCCCACTGAGAGGAGGGCTGAACAAAGGTGTATATAGCAAGACTATTGGCCAGAAATAATTCTGCCCCATAAAAAGGAAATCTGGGTCACATCTCCCCTATATAAGGAGAGCTGTGTGCCTCACAAATCATTGGTGACAACTCTCTGTTTATCTCATTGTGTTCTTAACTCCTTAACTGCCGCCTTGTTTGTTCAAACTTTGTGCCATTAGAGTTCTGTTTGAAAACCTTTGAAATAAAGATAAAAGACTTACCTGTGTCTGTGGACCAGGTAAGTTGTGATTTTTTTTGTTAAATGAATCACTACAGTTGTTAATCAAGACATGTGACTACAATTTTTGATTTCACTTTTGTATTCTCCATTAATTTGTCATCCAGTCACTTTATAGGGAAATGGGTGGCAAAAAATAATTATTAATAATTATGCTGTTTAAAGTTGGTTGTGAAGATTGCAAATGGTGATCACATGACAATGGAATGCTGTGATGGCCATGAGGATAAGCTGCAAAGATTTTATTTTCCATCATTATTTCAGACAGTCATTAAACAAGATAGTTGGTAAGCAAGGACTAGATGCATTTATCCCAAGCAAAGAATTACTAAGTATTACTTAAATTTTCTTACAAATTATTTTTAGTTGTATGAACATAAATGGATGTATGCAGCTCTTATGACAAATAGACCCAAAGATGCTTTTTCAAGAGGACCTTCTGACAGATACTTTTGCTGTTTCCACAGAAATAATGGAACATAAGGAAATATAATCCAATCTGAAATTCATGTTCGGTAGTCAGTATGTAGTCTCGAAGGTGTTTTTTCAAAAGGCAACTAAACTTTCTGGTTTTGCTTCTTAGATGAGAAGTGAAATGTCTTCAAAGAAAAACCAGAAAGTCCAGCTGCCTCTTGAAAAAAAGCACCTTTGGGACAACCATGATCTGGATGACTGAGAATCTTCATAGACATTTAGCCAATATGATAGCACATCTGAAGTTCAGAGTGCTAGATCACATTTTGAATCCTGCAAATTCTTGAATTTGACCTTTGGCCTTTTAGTGGATCATATATAATTATTTCCTTGTTTATGCCAGTTCAATGAAACTTTAAAAGGTTTCATTTAGTTATTAGTGGACAACATAACCTGACAAAAACCCCCACCATAAATGAAGTCGCATAGTGTGCAATTACAACATTTAGGCAGTCATATACTGTAATTACTTTCTCCACATCAAACTTGCAGGAAACCAGTTTGTAAAGTTTGTAGATGTTTGTACAATACTGTTAATTGGCCATTGTATTAATGTAAATATATACTTTCATGCATAAGCACACGCTTCTTGGATCAGTTTTTCAAGGAAAGGTGAAAATATTTAAATGATTTAAATTGACAGACAAACCCAAAACTCAATTTTTTCTTTATTAAATGTATATGCTGCCCCTGTCATCAATAAGATGATTCTAGATTATTTACAAACAGTACTTTAAAAAGATAAATATTTACTCAATTAAAATTACACTTACAGTACTGTATAAAAACCATCAACCATTTCCACCCTTGGGGCCCCACGCCAATTGGCAAACCCAAGTTTTGATACTGTTGTGGAAACCAGAATGATGGGAGCAATTCTCAGTCCTGGTGGTAGAATATTCCACAGGGCTGGTGCCACAGTGGAGAATACTCTTGATTCTGCTAGCCAGAATTGCTTGCCGAACAGGATCCATAGCAGGCCCCTTCTGCTTGAGTGAGTGGAGCAGGCTGATCCCATTGGATTTCATGGGCTCCTCAGATACACTATTTAAGAAAGATTAGTAAAACTGTATCTCCATTAAATGATTCCTCATTTTGGAGACTTCTAAGTTCAGGGAAGGACATATAAGATAGTCAACATGTTTATGTATGATCTTCCCTCACATAACTTCTCATAACTAAGAAGGGTGAGGATGTTAGCAATTCACTTTTTTTGGTAGAGAGAGGATGGTTTAGTTGTCAGACCTTATGAGTACGACACTGATTACTTTTGCAAGTTAGTTAACTGAAAGGAACAGTTGGCTCCTGGAAATCTCTACATGTACTCAGCATTTGAAGACTGGGAGCCATTCTTGCATCAACTTCAAACAGCTATGGAGGGTTCGTAGTGGTAATGATGTGGAAGTGACCTATGAGGTGCGAAGAAGGGTTTTTCACTATACTTCAGACGTTGCTGGAAGCAGAGTGAAGTTATTTACAAGGATATTGTGTTTTGCCTTACAATCTTACTAAATTTATACTGTGTGGATTTCAACTGCCAGAATTCCCCAGCCAGCATTAAGTTTAGCAACTTGGTCTTACTTAGTAGTCAATAAACTAATATAATATTATCTATAATCTCTCTCTCCCCCTCCCATTAATTCTTGTTAAAAAGCAGTTTTGAAGGTTGCAAATGGTGATCATGTGACCGTAGGATGTTGCAACAGCCATAAATATGAGGCTTGGTTGCAAAGCTGTTTTGTATGATCACCATTTGTGAACTTCATAACTAGCTTTGAACAAGCAGAATTAATGGGTTCCTCTATATATTTAAAAAGGTAAGGTGAAAGAGTCCCTGTGGATTTTACTCTGCTAGTCATTGCTGACTATAGGGGGAAGTGGTTGTCTCCATTTCAAGGCCACTGAGCCAGCGCTATCCAAAGACATTTCCACGGTTATGTGGCCACCATGACGTCACACAGCACTGTTACCTTCCCACCGAAGTGGTACCTATTTATCTACTTGCATTTGTATGCTTTCGATCAGCTAGGTTGGCAGGAGCTGGGACGAGGATGGGATCTCATCCTATTGCGTGGACTCGGGTCTCAAACCGGGCTGCCAGTTTTCCAGCCAGTAAGCCCAGTATTTTAACCACTGAGCCACCGCACTGCCCTATAATATATAAAGAATATATAAATAATGCACTTTGAAGAATATGTGCTCTGCATGTGTGTGTAATGCAGTGCTTCTCAAATAGTGGGGCGGGCCCCCCAGGGGGGGCGCGAGGCTCCGTAAAGGGGGGCTCAGCTCAAATTATTTTATATATTTTTGTTTTGCAGGTTAAAGTTTTTTTAAATATTGTGTTCCTTTAAATCCTGTGCTCCTTTAAATATTTTCTGCTACAGTTAATAAAGCTATTCTTTGTTGTAAATTGATCCACATTTCTTTCTTTTTTTATTCTCTTATACGTTAATAAGGATACAGTGTTATGCAGAGGTGTACTTATAACAATTTTATAGACAAATGATACTATTTACAGTCGCGCGGGGGGCGCGAAATGTTTTCTTCTTCCTAGGGGGGGCATGACAGAAAATAATTGAGAAGCACTGGTGTAATGTCATACACACACAGAGAGTTTTTCAGGTCTTCCTGAAATGTCTTTTATATCTATCTATCTATCATCTATCTATCTATCTATCTATCTATCTATCTATCTATCTATCTATCATCTATCTATCTATCTATCTATCTATCATCTATCATCTATCTATCTATCTATCTATCATCTATCTATCTATCTATCTATCTATCTATCTATCTATCTATCATCTATCTATCTATCTATCTATCTATCATCTATCTATCTATCTATCTATCTATCTATCATCTATCTATCTATCATCTATCATCTATCATCTATCATCTATCTATATTCATGATAATAAAATACATGACATGCGAATCCTTAGACCAGGGATGTCAAACGTATGTTGTCATGGCAGTGTGACATATTGGGACTTTGTCCCCCTTTGCTAAACCGGTCATGGGCATTGCCAGGCCAGCACATGACGCATCTGGCCCATGGGCCGTTTGACAGTCCTGTTTTGCCCTAGACAGACTGAAGAACCAGCCCCAGACCTTTTATTAAACACCTCAAATAGATAATAGACAATATTCCTGAGATGTATAAGTACTTCTCAACTTACAATCATTTATTTATATCAAACTTAACTTTTTAGCGACTGCTGGAACTTATTATGATACTGGAAAAAGTGACAACTACTCCTTTTACACATGGTCTTTGCAGCTTCCACTTAGACATAAGATCAAAATTTGGGCACTTGGCAACTAGCATGCATTTACAATGGTTGCAGAATCCTGGAGTTAGGTGATCACCATTTATGATTTCTCAGTTGGCCTTGAACAAGCACAATCAATGGGAGAAGCTCAACATGCTAAACAATCTGATTTATTTAATAACTGCAATGATTCACTTAACAACTGTCGTAAAAAAAATCTTAAAATCAGGTGTAACTTACTTAAATTCCTTACTTAGCAACTGAAATTCTGGTTCCAATTTTAGTCATAAGTACAGGGCTACGTGATTAGATTTGGAGGGATTAATAGCAGGTTGAGATTTTCATTGTATGCACTCATAGCATTTATTTTATATGACATGTTTAGTGCTTACTCTTGATTAGATTTGGAAGGATTAATTCCAAAATGTTTTCAGCATTACAACTTGACTCTTTCCTATAACATTTGACAATTAGACTGGCTGTTTTGAAAAAGTGCATTATTGTTTCTTCCTACACAGTACTCAGCAACATAACAAGTCTTCATTATTTTAAGATCAACTTTTAACTGCAGACAGAGCACCCAGCCACACCTCACCAAAAGTAGTCATTAGAAAGTTAATCTTTTATCTGCATATTGTTCCACCGTCCTGTGCCCTGCTTCATTGTTTTAAAACACGAATGGCCGGGCTTTACATGCTCTGGATTTGCAACCAGGAAAAATGACGGGATGAAGGAGGCTCATCTTGGCGAGAGCCGCTGTGTAATTCGAGTTGTACACTTTCCCCCATTCAGTTACTTCTTCGTGCTTTGGCGTTTAAACTGCCTCCAGGAAAGGGGGTTAGTTAACACACGCCGACAACTTCGAGTCAGCAGACCATATGCATGGCCTCCGAAACGAATAATCATTCGTCTTGTCGCCGTTGCAACTGGCAGAGTGACACGAGCCGCCTCATTCGCTGTGCTACCGCCTGAAGAGACCGAGAAGAGGCTGCTCCCAAGCTGACATGGGCAGAAAACATGGCGTTTGCAAACCAACACCACACAATGAAGTATGTGGGCGCAAGGGCGGTGGGGAGGGAGGAACAGAGCGCTCCATTGCAGGTTTATAAATATCACAAGTGCCCTAATTTTCCGCGCCTGAAACCAGGGGTGGGGGGGAATTACAAATGTTGGTACACTGGGTTTCATTTTCAATTCAGGCTGTTTGGTCACTTTTAAGAAGCAAAACGTCAATGACGATAACAACACCGAGGGATTTTCCCGCCTTCTGGCTCGTAAAGCAATGCCAAGAAATTTCCCTGCGTTGTAGAGCAAAGGAAGGGGAAACGAGAATATAAACAGAGAAGGTTGATGAACCGAATCTGCCAAGAAAAACCAGGCGGATAATATCCTGTTCTGATCCCAGAAGGGCAGTAACTTGAAGCGGAACGGCGGAGCAAGAAAAACGGTAGCTCCAGACGCCTAGCAGCGCCATTAACTCTCCCCCGCCCCGCTGTCAGCATTCCCCACTCCCACAATCTTTATTACTCTCCTTCAGGCAGGGTCCACAGAAAGTCCCTGCGCATGCGCGCGCATCCCCAACGCTCTCTGTCACGTGGCTTGAGAACCTGGAAAGGAACGCTTCTGTTGGCAAAATTTCTAATGCCCGACTTCCTGTTTACTTCGTCGACGTCACCGGGTTTTTCCTTTCTTGCGTCTTGCCGAAAAGCAAGGAGTTTGCTTGTGTCGTTATAGGAAGTCAGAAAATGGTGGTGTTAGTGAGGAATCCGTTGTCTTCGGAGCTGCAATGTGTGACGTTGCCGGCTGAAGGGTGGTCGGTTGGGGATTTTCTCCGTTCCTGGTGCCAAGCGCAGGTAAATAATGAGTGTTCAAATGAAAGAAGTGGGTGGCGTGGGCTCCCCACTATACAAGACGTGTGTGTCCGGTTTCTTATAATTGACGTCTTTAGAATAAACAATTTGGGAGGGGGAGTTTTGCTTTCTCCTTCGCAGGTGAAGCTGATGCATAAATCACCTTTCCCGGAGCCAAGTATTTATATATTTGCTTAGAAAATGAATATTCTAGATCCGTGGCCATAGTGATCATTGTTGATGGGACACTGCTTTTTATGGATTGTATACCTGAGACGTTTTCGAGTGGGTTTTTTGCCCATCTTTTTGTGATTTGTGAAGCATGGCTTTGTGTACAGATGTATTGTTCACGGGGTCCAACGTAGGTAAAGAACTAGGTTTTTTTTACCATCATCTTTATTCTACTGTTTAGTGATTTGCCAATGTGCTATTTAAATAACCAGTTTAAAATTAATGCAGTTGCTGTTTCCTATAGATTAAGTAAATCTTGAAATAAATATTCTGATCTAAGTATAATTCTCTTTTCCTTTTAAAAAATAATTGTTTTTAGGGGCTTCCTCAAGATCACTTTTATGTAAAGTGTAATGGTCGATGTATTAATTCTGAAGGTATACTACAAGATGGAGCTCTTTACAACGTGGAACCAAGATTATGTGGTGGAAAAGGAGGTTGGTTCACTGCTGTTTTGCATACTAAACAATATAGTGTGTTTATTTGTTAGATAACTATCTCGCCTTTCTTATAGATGACAGATAAAACAATTCCAATGTTTCCACATCAATAATTATGTGAAATTGGCTTGGATGAAAGATAGTGACTGATTCCAAATTATCCAAGTTTCATGATTGAGATTGAATTTGTTTCTTTTAATTATAATACACTCAGTCCTGAAAAATATAGTAGTGGATTCAGATTGTGGATCCCCAATTAATGGCTACAGAATTGGAAACAATCCAGAATTGCCAATATAGGATATATTGTACAATACATAAAGAGTAGAAGATACAATGCATAAGTGCAGTTCTGGGAAAAAGAAATAAGTTAAATAAAAAGGGGAAGGGAAAATATATTGCCTATATTTTTTATGCTAAAGATCTTAGCAAAAAATATGTGTAGTTTGAGATAATGTAACAATAAGAAAACAAGATGACAATCCTGTACTGGCTAGCCTAGCTTGCCATTATAACTTCCCATGGTCAATAATTTTCAAGTAATTAGTGCACAATTCTGAAACATTTGGAATTATCAGAAGTGGAGTTCTGGAATGGGGTTAAAAGTTTACCTTTCATTTGTATCTTTGATTTTGTCTAATGAAGGATTTCTGAATCTGGGTAAAACAGACTAACAACATATAAAAGGATTTATTTTTGTGTTGCATCATGTTGTGATTCTTGGAGAGTCAATGTTTCTTACACTTAGATTCCTGTTACTGACCTATTTTAATTACTTCTCAGGTTTTGGATCTATGCTCCGAGCTCTTGGTGCTCAAATTGAGAAGACAACAAACCGAGAGGCGTGCAGAGATCTCAGTGGAAGGAGACTTCGAGATGTTAACCATGAAAAAGCGTGAGACATTTAACTAAGTAGAAAACACATGTATTTTGCTGTTATTATTGCATAGATTTATCAAAAATATTTTATAATGTATCCATCCATAGATTCCTATCATGCTATTGTTTGTTGGAGTTAGCAACATTATGCAGATATCAGAAATGGAGTAAAATACATTGAATCAAAGAAATTAAAGCACTGAGATAAGAGATGTAAATGTAAATGAGATAAAACTCATTTGCACCAATATTATTAACTAATCACAGTACCAACGAAGAAGAAAAATAACAGCTCCCAAAAGAAACCAGCATGGCTGCATAAAGAACTCTCTGACAAATTGAAAGACCAAAAAGATAAGTATAAAAAGTGGAAAGAGGAAGACATAACTAAGGCAGAATATCAGCAAATAGCCCGAGCCTGTAAAGATGAAGTAAGAAAAGCTAAGGCTCACAATGAAGAAAGGCTTGCCACAAAAGTAAAAAATAACAAAAAAAGCTTCTTCCAACATGTTAAAAACCAGGAAAAATTAAGGAAACAATTGGTCCATTGCTGGGAGAAAGTGGCAAGAAGGTGACAAGCAACAGGGAGAAAGCAGAACTATTTAACTCATGTTTTGCATCTGTCTTTACACAACGGGATAAAACAGTCCAACCTATCAAAAACAGCACCACAAAAATCAGATTAGGAACACACATTGAAATAGGGAAGAAAATGGTAAGTGAGCACCTGTCTACCCTAGATGAGTTCAAATCACCAGGACCGGACGGATTACACCCCAGGGTTCTGTAGGAACTGGCAGACGAAATCTCAGAACCACTGAACTATATCTTTCAGAGGTCCTGGAGCATTGGGGAACTGCCAGAAGACTGGAAAAGAGCTGATGTTCCCATCTTCAAAAAAGGGAAAAAAATAGATCCAGGAAACTATAGACCTATCAGCCGGACCTCAATACCAGGAAAGATTCTGGAAAAGATAAGCAACGAATTAGCGAACACCTAGAAGTAAACAAAATAATAGCCAAAAGCCAACATGGGTTTGTCAAAAATAGATCATGCCAGACTAATCTTATTTCATTCTTTGACAAAGTGACAAAATTAGTGGACCAGAGGAATGCCGTCGATATAGTTTACTTGGACTTCAGTAAGGCATTTGATAAGGTAGACCATAACCTACTACTAGATAAAGTAAAAGAATGTGGGTTAGACAGCATCACCACCAGATGGATTCGTAACTGGCTGACCAACCACACTCAACGTGTAGTCCTTAATGAAACTGCATCTACATGGAGGAAAGTATGCAGTGGAGTACCCCAAGGCTCTGTTTTAGGCCCAATACTCTTCAACATCTTCATCAATGATTTGGATGAGGGAATAAATGGGGAACTCATCAAGCTGGCAGGAATAGCCAACACTCCAGAAGACAGGCTTAAGATACAGAAGGATCTTGACACACTTGAACATTGGGCACTATCCAACAAAATGAAATTCAATGGTGAAAAAAGTAAGGTTCTACATTTAGGCAAGAAAAATGAAATGCACAGGTACAGTATAGGTCCGTGATGGCGAACCTATGGCACGCGTGCCACAAGTGGCATGCGGAGCCACTTGTCAGGGCACGCGAGGCGCGTCCTTGCGCCCGGCCTTCACATCGCTGCCGCCGCCACCGCCGCTAGGACGGGCTCGGCCGAAGGGAAGTCCGTCAGGCTTCAGCCGCGCCGCCCTCGCCTCCTCCTCCTCCTCCTCTAGCGCCATCGCAAGGATTAAGGCGAAAGGGGGCGGGGAAAGCGAAGGGGGCTTTGTTGTCCTCCTTCTCCTCCTCCTTTCCCCCACCGGCTCGAGCGCGGCGCCGGGGCCCGGCAGGCAGCGAACGAGTCGGAGCCTGCCGACTGGAGGAAGAGGGTGAGAGGCGGGTCCTGTGAACGGGGGCAGCAGCGGCGACAATAGTCGTAACTTGCCGGCGGGCCGCCCTGGCTGGGAGACAAAGGAGGGGAAAGGCGGCAGGCAGCCGAGTTGCGACTATTGTCGCCGCTGCTGCCGCTGTTCACAGGACCCACCTCTCACCCTCTTCCTCCAGTCGGCAGGCTCCGACTCGTTCGCTGCCAGCCGGGCCCCGGCGCCGCGTTCGAGCGTTCCGTGAAGCCTCCGGGGGGGGGCGGGGGAGGCTCTTTTCGCCCTCCCCAGGCTCCTATAAAGCCTCTGGAGCCTGGGGAAGGCGAAAAAATCATGCAAAGCCCCCTTCGCTTTCCCCGCCCCCGCCCCCTTTCGCCTTAATCCTTGCGATGGTGCGGCTAGAGGAGGAGGAGGAGGGCGGCGCGGCTGAAGCCTGACAGACTTCCCTTCGGCCGAGCCCGTCCTAGCGGTGGTGGCGGCGGTGGCGGCAGCGATGTGAAGGCCGGGCGCAAGGACGCCGAGCCTGAGGCGCCGCGCGGTGGAGGCGATCCGGGCCCGGGCGATGGAGATGCACGTCTCGTGCCTGTTCAGGGACCGTCCCGAGGCTTCCCTGAAGCCTTCAGAGCGCTTAAAACGACCATCCGAGCAACCCGGAAGTCTGGGTTGCTCGGAGGTTGGTTTTAAGTGTTCCGAAGGCTTCAGGGAAGCCTCCGGACGTTCCCTGAAGCCTCCGAGGGTGGCGGGGAGGTTTTAAGTGTTCCGAAGGCTTCAGGGAAGCCTCCGGACGTTCCCTGAAGCCTCCGGGGGTGGCGGGGAGGTTTTAAGTGTTCCGAAGGCTTCAGGGAAGCCTCCGGACGTTCCCTGAAGCCTCCGGGGGTGGCGGGGATGTTTTAAGTGTTCCGAAGGCTTCAGGGAAGCCTCCAGACGTTCCCTGAAGCCTCCGGGGGTGGGCGGGGGGGGGCTCTTTTCGCCCTCCCCAGGCTCCTATAAAGCCTCTGGAGCCTGGGGAAGGCGAAAAAATCATGCAAAAATGGGCGCGTTGTGCGCGCATGCGCACTGGGGGCGCGTTGCATTATGGGTGTGGCACGCCTGCACACGACCCCCCCGCGCTCCCCCCACTTGTGGCACGCGAGCCAAAAAAGGTTCGCCATCGCTGGTATAGGTGGTACCTTGCTCAATAGTAGTAACTGTGAGAGGGATCTTGGAATCCTGGTGGACAACCATTTAAATATGAGCCAGCAGTGTGCAGCAGCTACCAAAAAAGCCAAACCAGTTCTAGGCTACATAAACAGAGGGATAGAATCAAGATCACATGAAGTGTTAATACCAGTTTATAATGCCTTGGTAAGGCCACACTTGGAATACTGCATTCAGTTTTGGTCGCCACGATGTAGAAAAATGTGGAGACTCTAGAAAGAGGGCGGAGAAGAAGAGCAACAAAGTTGATTAGGGGACTGGAGGCTAAAACATGAAGAATGGTTGCAGGAACTGGGTATGTCTAGTTTAATGAAAAGGACTAGGGGAGACATGATAGCAGTGTTCCAATATCTCAGGGGTTGCCACAAAGAAGAGGGAGTCAAACTATTTTCCAAGGCACCTGAGGGTAGAACAAGAAGCAATGGGTGGAAACTAATCAAGGAGAGAAGCAACTTAGAACTGAGGAGAAATTTCCTGAGAACTAGAACAATTAATCAGTGGAACAGCTTGCCTCCAGAAGTTGTGAATGCCCAAACACTGGAAGTCTTTAAGAAGATGTTGGATAGCCATTTGTCTGAAACAGTATAGGGTTTTCTGCCTAGGCAGGGGATTGGACTAGAAGACCTCCAAGGTCCCTTCCAACTCTGCTATTGTAATCAGCTTCATAACTCCCTGTTCTTGCAGACTATAATTGCTTTCAACATATTGATACAATACAGTGCTTCATGAATTACATTTTGTTCTTTTAACCACTGACATTGGATTTCTTTTTGAGAATCTCAGCTTAATGTAATCACAGCTTTTTCCTTTTCACGATTTTCCCTTTTCTTCAACCCTTTCACTTTTCACTTTTCCTTCATATTCTTATTTTCTTTTCAGTTCTCATTTGTTCTGTCTCTTATGACCAAAGCAATTTAAAGTACTTCTGTACTGCTGATTCACTTTTGTATTCAATCCGCATTTATTCAGCAGCTATTCTGTTATGATCCTATCTTACCGCATCATTCTTGCTACATTCAACCCATTTTATGTCTCCTAACATACTCAAGTTTCTCTTCTACATAACAAAATGAGCAGAAGCATACTCTTACATATTGTCATTTTTACTTTTAATGACATACATTGCTTACATACCATATGCAATCCTTTCTATTTGTATTTGCATGTATTAAAAGTATTAAAAAGTATTTGCATGTATTAAAAATTATTCACCTGATTTTCCCTATTACTAAAGTATATACATTCATTTACTTGCTGTTTTTACTATATATGTATAACTTTAAAATCCATGTCATGTCTTAGATACATGAATTTTCATATCAGTTCTTGTTTTCAACTAGCAGCATTATATTTATCATTTTTTCTATATATTCTTGTTTATTTTAGGCTTTGCTGTTCCTTGCTTTCTATGATTTTTTTTACAATTATCTCTGGTTGTTGTGTCATGAAGATGGTGTTGACTCTTCATGGCCATTTAGAGAAAAGTTTCTCTGTGTGTACATTGAACAGTATATGTTATTTTTGTTTTTGCAATAATCATTCTTCAAAAATCTTTAACCTGTCTTTTTCTGAAAATATTACCATATATATGAGGCATAGGATTTACGTATGCCACATACATACTTGTGTAGTTAAATAGGATAATGCTATAAAATAAAATAATTGTAATAAATCAAATTAAAAATAACAGTGAAATGAATTAAAACGAATTAATGTGCAGAGCAAAAGAAACCTGCATATTTCTTTTCAATGCATTCATAAATAATCTGGCACCAAATTGGATTCATATTGTCACTTGTCGAGCTTCAGCAGCAAGGACTTTCCAAAGATAGATGATCTCACTCATTGTGCTTTACTGTTTGGGTTCTTTGTTTTAGACTTCATAGTTGAATTCACCCATTGAAATAGACCCCGTTTAATATGGATGCTTCTTTCTTACAGGATGGCCGAATGGGTGAAACAACAAGCAGAACGAGAAGCAGATAAGGAACAAAGGCGTTTAGAAAGACTGAAGCGCAAATTGGTGGAACCGAAACATTTTTTTACTAACCCAGATTACCAGCAGCAGTGCCATGAAATGTCAGAGAGACTTGAAGATTCTGTCCTGAAAGGTAGTGCTGAAGTAATTTTAGACTGTCCTGCATTGCACTTTTGGATTGTTGGACCCTTAGATGCTTTAATTAAATGTGAATAAGATAACCATAGACATTGAATATCTTCTGTATTTTTCTCCTTTTGTTTTCAGGCTCTGACCTCTTGTTTTCTTTGCCTTTGATTACTTGCTTGTTTCAGTATCATCTGCTTCCATATTAAAGCAATTTGGCCAGTCTGATATTCTTCATAGATACTGGATTTTAACTGAAAAAGTAGTTGTTAGAAAATTCAGGTTCCCTGAATAATATAATGGAAAACCCACTCCCCATCCCTCAATCATGTTTGCATTATGCAGTCAGCTGTGTAGATGATTAATAAATTAAGCAAATAGAAGTGACAGATAAGCTTCATTTGAGGAATGAAGCAAAAAATTAAAAGTTCATCATTTCCTTAAATTCCTGCTTTTAATGATTTAATGTTTGTATTTCGTTTAACATGCTGAAGTCTGATTGCTTTTACTATTTTTAGGTATGCAAGCTTCTTCCAGCACAGTGGTTTCCCCAGAAAGCAGTGAGAGTCGAAAAGGGACCACTGATTCTGGAACCGGACCACCATCAGAGAAGAAAAGGTGTTTATGGTAAGCACCGAGTTTTAAGAAGTATAACCATGTGATAAAAATGGGAAGAATAAAAGAGTTGCTTCCTTTAAAGTTGGTGGCTCTCGTCTTAAAATTTTTAAATGGTAATCTACTTGTGGAATGAGATTTTCTTGCTTTCTCTGCTTGCTAGCATATCAGTGATGATATTCTACTGGTTCACACCAGTTCTAACAAACTGGTAGTTCCAGTTAGTAGTTGGCCCCGCCCACCCACCTCTGCTGTTTCCTGGCCTATATTTCCGTTTTTTAGCTCAGCTGATTTACACGGCACAGCGGATTGCCGGGTGTTAGCTGTTTTACTCACCAGGGCTGACATAGAAGGCAAGTTTTAAAGCTTAAAATGGCCAATTTTTGAATGCTGTGTGCGCAAAGCACACATTAGATACACGCATGCGCAAAGTGCGCTTAGCGAACCTGGTTGTTAAACCGGTTGAATCCTACCACTGTAGCATATGCTATTACTTTACTTTACTACTTTACTTTATTGTCATTGTACATATATACACAGTTTACACATATAACGAAATTCACATAACACCCAGAGACCAGACCCAACACACATAACAATCTACAAACACACCCCCACCCACCAAAAAAAATTCCCGCCCCCAAAGCCACACAAACATCCACCCAACAGACCAAGTAGTGCTGTCCAATAGCTTACTGATGGTGACCCTTTAGTTCATTGTTGAGTGCAATTATAGTTCTGGGATAAAAGCTATTCAGAAGATGTATGGTCCTAGTTTTAATTGTTCTGTATCTTCTGTCAAAAGGCAACAGTCTAAAAAGATTGTAAGCAGGATGGGAGGAGTCTCTGAGAATGTTATGCAACTTCCTCAAACAGCGAGAATTGGAATTGAGGCAGTAATTATTCTAAAGCTGTTTAGTACATTGAATTATTCTGTTGATGTAATGTATTGCAATGAAACTAGAAGCTAAGTTGTGTTAAAAAATAACTGATACCCTCATTTTCAGTATTGGAATTCTCAAATCAATATTGAAACTATTGAAAAGTCTTTTGGCATTCTTTTGCCAGGCAGAATGCTTTATCCTGACTGTTTCAAAAATATTTTAAAATTCTGTATAATTTAAAAGTTTACCACTATTGTACTTAAATGGATTTTTGGTATTTGGAATGTCTGCCTCTTCCATAATTATGAGGCAGATTTGTTCTTTTATATCACAGATTTTGTTTAATAGAGAGAAATTATATCCATGTTTTAAAATTCATTTAAATGTGACAGGTTAGGTATAGAAGGGTTAGACGATCCTAACAGTTCAGAGACTAATAGCGATGAAGAAGATGAATCTCTTGGGACGTCAGGAAGATGCTCCACATCATCTGGCAGCCATATCAGTGTGAATGAAAATTTAAATGAGTTTCCCGGGAATTCAGAGGAGTCTGTAAATTGCAGTTCAGGCTCTGATGAGAAGTCAGAAGATCAAACAAAGAATGCTAAAAAAGATCTACTAGAAGATCCAACTTTCAGTAAAATCGAAGCCAATGAGAAACATAAAACAACACAGATTCTGAAAGAAGAAAAGCATACAAATGCCTCATGTAGTGAAAAAGCGGCAAGTCAGCTTCAACATGCAGTAAGTATGGTTGTTTTTGATTAAATATATAATTCTTTTTCTTCCTGAATCCATTAGATATCTTTATAAATAGTGCATTTTGAAAACTTTATTCCATTCTGGCAATTCATTATCCATGTCACTTTACAATATTGCATCAAAGACAGAAATAGCATTAAGGCCAAATCAAAGTGCAAGAAATGCGGTTCAAAATTTAAACAACCCCATTTCCTCTTCATCCCCCCATCTTCTCATTTTCTTTAACAGTTAGACAATATTTTGTAGCCGCTGAGCATTTACATTCCTCACTGGACGTTTTTTGCCCTAGTCTCTAAAATAGAGACATAAATTGACTAATTTATCAGTATAAGAATTAACTGAATTATATTTGCAGTTTAGCCCCATATGCAGGAATATTCTAATTCACAAACTTTTAAAAGATACAAGCCCCCAAAGCCATCTTGTTGCAGAAGTGGACATTGCAGAATCACTGAACATTTAAGTTAAGTTAACATTCAAAAGATCACTTTCTTCTTCTGAGATATATATTTAAAATGTTGCGTGTTTTTGATTCTTAGGATACTGCAAGCGTCAATCTGATGGAATTCAATTCTGTTGCGGAACTGGAAGCCATAGGACTAGACAAACTAAAGTTTGAACTATTGGCTTTGGGACTGAAATGTGGAGGTACTTTACAGGAAAGAGCAGAACGACTTTTTTCAGTGAGAGGTTTGGCCAGAGATCAAATTGATCCTGCTTTGTTTGCTAAGCCTTCCAAAGGGAAGAAAAAATAAACATGGTGGAATGGTTTGTTTTTATACTCCAGGTTTTACAACGTTCTTTTAATTCTGCTGCTTTATATAATGTTATCTTTCAAAAGCCAAATACAATGTAAATTTGTATACTCCTTAATGCCTTTAACAATATTTTTTGTGATAATGTTAAAAGTACTTGTTGGTGGACATCTATGTTTTTTAAATTTGTTATTGTTCAGTAAAAGACTAGTATATTTTATATTCATGTTTAAGTGACAAACAAAAGTATACATTTATCGAAAAAGTCAATATTTTATGGATAACATTTTTGCAAAGCTTAAAAATTAATAAATTGTGATTGTGTTTGATAAAAATTAAATTCAATATTCTAATACAGATAATCGGAATCAAACATGGATACTGTTGAATGTATTCCAATCAATGGTTAACTTTGTAACTGCTACAAAAATTCAGATGAACAAGAAAGAGTTATTGCTATCAGTTGGGCAATTGCCCATCAGGCAGCTTCTGTAGTAATAACACTCAGACTTTGGAAGCAAACATTGTTCAGGTCTTTTTAAACAGCCAAAACTGGATAGTTCTTTTAATAAACTAAATTGGAATTATATATTAAGTTCTCTTTTTGTCAAATGTTAATTAAAATCTTAGTTTGCTCATAACAAAGACAGGGCACTTACTTTTTGAATTATCCAAGGGTTGATTTGCTCACAGTCATATAAATGTGCATTGTATTAGGATAAACTACATAAACAATCTTATCTCTCTTCTATTATCTATTCAATAAAAGCTGGTACCATATCTAAAAAACCAAAACAATGTGATTAAGGTCTTGAATTAAAACTAGGGATATCCAAGATATCCCCCTTCAATGCACTCACTATCTTTATGATCTTTATAAAGATGATCTTTATGCCTTGGGTGATCCTGTTGGGAACATATTTTTGGCATATACTCTCAACATTTTTCTCTCAATCCTCTCAGGAACTCCTCCACCTCACAATAGTGAGGCAGTATAGCAGGGCTTGGGTGGGGGATGCTCCGTGTAGGTATGCATGTGTGTGTGTGTGTGTGTGTGTATGTATGTATGTATGTATGTATGTATGTATGTATGTATGTATGTATGTATAGAATTCTGTTTTATGTTTGCTTCTAATCAACAGTGATAAATGTGTACAATTAAGTTTCTGTATGTCTTGAGAATTGGCTGTGCAAACAATATATGTTTCTAAAGCTAGTAGCTGGAAAACTGCATTCAGAAGAAGCCCACATGTAGATAAATTTCCCAAGAAGAAACCAGCAATGCTTAAAAGAGGCAGATAGCCACTGTTGCTTTATAAAAGAAACATGAAATGCTGCTTTCTTTGGACAAAACTGATTTCCTCAGAGACCTGCTAAAAATGTGAATTAACCAAAATACTGTTAGCAGTCTCCAAACAATGGTTTGGCACTGGAATAGTCTAGCTGTGGCAATTTATAAAGACTGGGAGCTGGATGTGACATCCTTCCCTCTCCCTCATCAAAGGACAAGGTGAAGAGCCAGATCTTCATGGCTCTTCTAAACCAGAACAGAACTGGGGGCCATCCAGATCTTGGGTGGTAGGAGAGGAAGAAACCTCATTCCAGACAGCAGGTGCTGCTACAGAGAAGGTATGCTTCCAGGGTTCCGATAGATGATGATGTTTAATTTAAGGAAACAAGAGTGCACCAACCAAGCAGGATTAAGGTGACTAGAGTGATGTGGGAGACAGGTGGACCTTCAAGTAAGAGCCTTATGCCATATAAGTAATGCTTTATAGGTAATAATCAGCACCTTGAATTGCATCTAAAAGCAAATTGGCAATCAAGGCAGCTTGTGAAGCAGAAATGGTACATGGCATACCTCTAGATGAGAAGGGCAGAATATAAGTTTAATAAATAAACTACAAACCATGATCATACAGTTAGTGCTGGTGTATTCTGGATCAGTTGAAACTACTGGGTGGTCTTCAAACGCAGCCCCATGTAGAAAACATTGCAGTAGTCAAGCTGTGAGGTGTCTAGGATATGAGCAACTATCTAAAGGCTCCCAAATTTTGGAAATGTCAACTGACATACCAGATGGAATTGTACTTCCTTGCCACAACTAACACCTGCTTTTGAAGACAGACATACATACATACACACACTTGAAGAGGGAAGTGCAAGCCAATCCTAGATGGAAAGATGGAATATCTCCTTATCTGAAAATTTCAAACACCCACAGCCACTCAGGCTTGGTAAGATTGAGTCCGAAACGATTCCTCCCCATCCAAACCCATACAGCTTTCAGGCACTGGGATAGAATATTTGCGATAAAGGGCGATCTAAAAATTAGAAACACTGGGAAATATTTTTTTATCAGCTTGTTCCCAGCTATGTGTGCATTTTGATACTTTGACTTTGTATACATAAATTCAGTACAGACTTGTATGTCCAGAAAAATCCACTGACAGGAAAAAGAGATTGGCAATTTATTTCCTGGAATGGAAAGTGGAAGTTCCCAGCAGTAGGAGAATTGCCAAATTCAAGGATGTGGTTGCCTGCTGTTCAGATCTTGCAAGCTCTTGCATACTGTCCCAATCTACACAAGTTCTTACGTTGGTGTAAAGATATCAGTATAGGACAGGAGCAATTTAAAGTAAATGAGAATATGCCTTTGGAAAAGTCCAGAAAAGGAGAGAGAGGGTCATAGTGTGAGAGTAGCTCAAAAGCAAACTACCCTTTTCTTCTGGAGAAACAGTTTGTTAGAATCTACAGATAGTCCTTGACCTACAACAATTCATTTAATAGCCATTCAATGTTATGACAGCACTTGAAAAAATAACATGACTGGTCCTTACACAACCATCACAGCATCCCTCCAGTCACATGATCAAAATTCAGGCACTTGGGAAGTGACAAACATTTACAACAGTTCCAGTGTCCTAGGGTCATATATTGTCATTTGAGACTTTCCCAGGGCATTTCTAATAAGCAAAGTCAATGAGAAAAGCTGAATTCACTTAACGACCATGACAAAATGATTGTATAATTGAACGCAACTCAATTGCATCACTTAACAGAAGTTCTGGTCCCAATTGTAGATTGAGAACTACCTTAATTGTTGAAGGATAAAGAAAGGGAAGGTACAAGGCAAAGTAGCTGAAAGGAATAAAAACTGCAAATGAATAGAATAGAATAGAATTCTTTATTAACCAAGTGTGACTGAACACACAAGGAATTTGTCTTTGGTGCATATGCTCTCAGTGTACATGAAAAGATACATTCATCACGAATCATAAGGTACAACATAATGATAGTCATTAAGACTCTGAGGAATAAAGACATAAAGACGCTTAGGAATCACTGCATGAAAAACAGAAGAAATAGAGTGACTGTGGTGACTCACTATAGTAGTCAAGTATTGATGGAAGAAATTGTGATCTAAACACACCCAACTATGGATTGTCTGGCAAGAAAAAGACCATTCTAATCTCCCCCAGTATTTAGCTCCTTTAGCACTTGGCAATCGCACTTAGACATATACCGCTTCACAATGCTTTTACAACCCTCTCTAAGCGATTTACAGAGTCAGCATATTTCCCCCAACAATCTGGGTCCTCATTTTACCAACCTCGGAAAGATGGAAGGCTGAGTCAACCTTGAGCCTGGTAAGATTCAATCTGCCAAACTGCTGGCAGACAGTGGTCAGCAGAAGTAGCCTGCAGTACTGCACTCTAACCACTGCGCCACTGCGGCTCTATAAAATTATTGTAACAATTGCAGTTTTTTCAATGTTCTGTCAGGATCTACCCTCCTATGCTTTAACCGCATTAGATCAAACTCTGTTTTTTTTTTTGAAAAAAATTACCTGCCATATGAAAGTCATTCCAATATCATTGAAAAGGTTACCATATTCCCACTCAATCTGACCTTGTTTTTCTTTAGTGGGGTTATGAATCTATAAATTTATTAGTTTGATTATGAAAATCTGGTTTTTTTTTGTTAAAAACAAATATTAACTCAAGTACCAATGATTGAGCTGAAACTTTTTTATTTTCACCTGCATCCTAGTACTGTACACAGAACTTAGATCTGACTTTTAAATATGATAGCAATTTTCTGCCATTAGAGGGCACTCAGCACCTTCTGAAGCAATGAGCTGATATTTGGCTGACAACGGCTTGATCGTACTTTATTTTCAGAGCCAAAGGAATTTGCCACTATTCTGTGACAGGACCTGGCTTTTTGGAACAGGTACCCTGTTGAGATCAGGTTGGTTCCTATGGTGGGCTCATATCAGAATATGCTGATGGAGCTCTTCTGAAGGTGTGTGTATGTGTGGGTGTGTAGGTTTTAATCCTGTTGTTGACTTGGATTTTGACTTTGTTTTGAGATGTTATTGGTTACGGATTTCTTATTTACAGTTACCATGAACATTTTACATTAAGTATTTATTAACTGCCAAGAATCCCAGAGTATTATGTGATTTACTTGCCAGTCAATCAAATAAAATAACTAAATAAATTCAAAAATCATCCTACTATTATTTACCCAGAACTAAACATTTGAGCTGCCTGATGAATATCTTTCTCCCTTTACTTATAGAACTAAGTTGTATAAGTATAAAACCATTGCAGGGTAAGACCTATTTATGTATTTGCTGCACGTTTGTACTTTCATATTCCACAGGGAAGCTTAGAGGCTAAGAAAAATATTTAAAGCAGAAAAATAATGTCAAATAAAAGGAAAATATTTACAAGTCTGACAACTTATAAATCTCATTTTTATCAGGTTAAATATGAGTCATTAAAAAGCAAACAAATAGATGCCCTAAAAACTACGCACATAATTTACACAATGTGAGACATGAAATTCAACATTTCAGTCTAACAAGATCTGAAGGTTAAGAGGATTTATCTTCCTCCTACACTTTCTGTTCACTTAACAGCTATTAGGAAAGTTATAGCTAGACATTGAAATATCTAGTAACTGTAGTAGTATTTTAATTGCTAATTTTAACTGTGTTTACTTATTATAATCTCTTTTGAGTGTTTTTTAAGATTGATGTGCCAATTCAGCTGCTAGACATTTAAATATCAGACCTACTCAAAAAGAAGTAAGGCCCTTAGAAACACAGCAAGAATGTAGGAGGGATTGCTGGATTGGATGCTCCATGTAAGCACCATACAGTGGGAACAAGTGTCCTGCCATGCAAGGATTCACAAGGATTCCACCTTTTCGGGTTCCCACTCTTTGCCTTTACAGTTTTGAGACCACATCCTTTTTTTGAACTGTTAGGTGAAGGAAGAACATTCTGTTTATTTGTTATATTGGCCACCTCATGGTTGATTTCCTACCTAGGTTGATGGACTCAGATGTGGTGGAATCCTCAGAATTTCTTATCTTTAATAATAATAGTAATGAGCACTTAGACTTATATACCACTTCACAGTGCTTTACAGACCTCTCTAAGCGGTTTACAGAGTCAGCATATTGACCCCAACAATCTGGGTCCTCATTTTACTGACCTCGGAAGGATAGAAGGCTGTCAACCTTAAGCCTGGTGAGATTGAACTGCCAAATTACAGGCAGCCGGCAGTTAACAGAAGTAGCCTGCAGTACTGCATTCTAACCACTGTGCTACCTCTGTTCCTAATCAGCTGAAGGCTACTTGATGGTGTGATTAAGGATCTTGTGGCTGCCATGGAATACTTGAAACAACTTTTGATCAGACTTTTGATCTGGTGTTACCATAATTCCAGAGAAAAGTGGTTTTTGTATGGGGCAGCATTGCCCTAGACCAGTGGGTCTCAACCTTTCTAATGCCGCGACCCTTTAATACAGTTCCTCATGTTATGGTGACCCCCCCAACCATAAAATTATTTTATGTTTTCCATTTTTTTCAAAAATATGTGTTTTCAGATGGTCTTAGGCGACACCTAGGAAAGGGTCGTTTGACCCCCCCAAAGGGGTCGCAACCCACAGGTTGAGAACCACTGCCCTAGACAGATTACTTAGTGAACGTTGATTGCTGCAGCATGCTTTCCTCTACAAGAGTGGAGTCACCATCAGACTCTACTCCCCACAAGTTAAGGTTTCCAATTGACTTCAGGGGGTCAGAAGAATGTTTTCTTGAATTTGACTTTCCACTCTATCACTACTCTGGCTGAGATGTATAATACCAAGGCTGGTTACAGTGGCTTCCAAGTACTGCATGTTTGAAATCAGAACCCTTATGATCTTATGATACTGTGTAGTTTGGGGTAATGAAATGGGGATGAATCTGATCAAACTTTTTGTGGGTGCTATTATTTTGCCTACATGCAAGTGATTAGGTAGGAAAATAAGGGATTGGTTTTCTTTTCTTCTTAATTACATTTGAAGATATCTGCTAGCTTTGTGAGCATATTGCTTGGTTCTTCACAGAAGAAATCACTTGGACCCATGCCAAATTGATGTCCCTCTGGGTAATCCTGTATATTAAATACCGTATCCAACATATTGTTATGTTAGAAGCCCAAAAATCTTCTCAGTTTCGTAACCTGTCTCTTGAGGTATACATTACCTCGAGACAAGAAACCAATTACCTAGATTCTTTGGCAAACAGCTTGAG
Organism: Natrix helvetica; assembly: GCF_964273705.1. Classification (NCBI taxonomy): domain Eukaryota; kingdom Metazoa; phylum Chordata; class Lepidosauria; order Squamata; family Natricidae; genus Natrix; species Natrix helvetica. The sequence goes on from NC_138552.1 coordinate 238,940,409, forward strand.
TCATTCAGATGGATAATATGTACTAAAAGACAGACAAGAGAAGTACAACCCCTCTCCCCCTCTCTCTTGGTATATGATTGCTATAACTGAGCTTGGTAGATTATGGGAGCACTTCAAAGCCTGGAAATTAGACCATAAAGCGATGCCATTCTTCCCTGTCTAAGAACAATCAGAGGATGCTATTGGGAGACCAATCCTATAGTTGCTGGAAAGAATTTTAAGTAGTTTGGGAGCTAGTTGCTATCTAAATGCTAAAATTTTAGGTGCTAGTTGCCATCAGCTATATATTTCTTTTCTTATGCCTCCAGGATTGAATATTTGAAGAGCTTCCATATGATAATGGAATAAGATGAATCTGAACAAATTATAGTTTTTGCTAATACTGGGACTGGAATTCAGTATTTGGAAGCTGTGCCTATTTTATTTACTAATTGGGGAATTCTTGGAGTTGAAGTTGGCACATCTGGTCATTTTCCAGGTTGGGGGGGGGATATCTTAAACAAACAAAGAAAAGGTCATTTGATAACCCTAATTTGTATAGGTTACACAGTGAATGTTGTTGTTAGAATTGTTCAGCATTTCAAATTCCATTCCCCAGAGATTTAGAAATCTGCTTTTGAGCACATTGGTCATGAATATAGTTTTTTTGCAGACTCACATGGCATTCCTGGGAAAAGACAAAGTGGCTTTAAAATGTTGCAGACGTTGCTAATTTGCATACTCTAAAAGCACCTTTTTGAAATCAAATCGAACATATTTGTAACTTTATTATGTGGTTCAGTCAAAGCAACAGCAGAAAAATAAAAATTCCTAATTTGTACAATTATCAATTATACCAATTAATATATACTTGATTTCTCAAAATGTGTGTGTGTGCAATACATAACAGATATGGAGCTCTCTTTCAGTAAAAAAAACATGTTTTGTGATTTTAAAGCTCAACTTATTTATTTTGTTATTGATTATAGCAAAATAATGGTAATTTATTCACTGAGGACAGCAGAGAACATTACTAATTGAAAGGCACATCTTTCAAATGAAATACTGTAGGTAAGGTTTCAGCAATTTCATCTTTGAAGATTATACCTTTCTCTGACATATGTGTGAATGATAGTATCCACCCATCAAGGATATGGCATGGATTGCTCAATTGACATTATTGGAATAAGTCACATTATGACTTAATATGATATAGGCATCATGTCAGAGCTATATGCTTTTCTTTCATGCTATGAACAACGTATTTATTTATTTACATTCCTTCTATTTATACAGCTGCCCCAACTCAAACCAGTGATTGTGAACAGCAAACAACAATAAAAATAATTAAAACATGATATAAAAAGAAATTAAATACAAATAGCTGCCAAAAGATATTTTAATCCATTGGTGTCAGCACAATCAGGAAATTGGGTCCTTAGCTCATTCAGGACCTCAGTGAGGGCATATAGCCATGTTTTCAAGGCCTTCCAAAAGGCCTTTAGGATCGAAGTCATCCTAATCACAAGAGAAAAAAAGTTTCAGAGGGCAGACTCTGTAGCACAAAAGGCACCCCTCCTGGTCCCCGCCAGCTGACATTCCTTGGTCGATAGGCTCTAGTAGGATATTAATTCTTAATTTGTTCTAGAACTTAAAAAACAAATTGGGGGATCACTATTTATTTGCACTATATTCTTTTTCAATGCCTGAATTTGCACATTCTACTAAAGCTGTGATGATGAACTTATGGCACGTGTGCCACAGGTGGCACGCGAAGCCTTCTCTGTGGGCACGTGAGCTGTCACCCAGATCAGCTCCACCATGCATGCGTGTATGCCTCCTGTGGGCAACCTGATTTTCAAGTCTCTGCTGCGCATGCGTGAGATGCATGTGCATGTGCAGGGGGTCAGGGGGTCATGCACGCATGTATGGGGGGTGGGGGAAGTGCAAGGTTGTGTGGCGGCCTCCCATGGCCCATTTTTGTTTTCAAGAGGCTTCATGAAGGCCTGCTAGGCCCAAAAAGGGGCACTGGAGGTGCGGCATCCCACCACCATGGCCCATTTTTGGTCCCAGGAGGCTGCAGGGAGGCCTGCTAGGCCCAAAATGAGGTGTGTGGGGTCACATGCATGTGGGGGGGAGCATGGGGGGCATCCATGCATGAGCAAGGGGGCGAGGTGCATTGCACGGGCACAATTTTGGCACATGAGGAGAAAAAAGTTAGCCATCACTGTACTAAAGTTTACATGAGCATAATTTATTGAATAAGCCATGGTTGGATGTGTTCTTCTAATACAAAAAGCAATAAACTATAGCTGGCCAAGAATAGCCATTGGCTTCATATAATCTACTAAACTACAAACAATTGAATCAAGTCCATCCCTGGGATGATTTAGAGCCCAGAAAACTGAACTCAGTTCAGGCATCTTGCTGGAGCAACAATTGTCTGCCCCTCTTTGAAGAGCTTTACCACATTCCCAGTGCTTGCACGATCCTTGAAATCTTCCAGTTAACAGCATCATCATATGCAGGCATTCTTGCAAGTACATGTCACTATATTCCGTCAGTGGCACTCACTCACCAATGCAGTTTTAATGTGTGTGTGGAAACTGAAAGTGACAAATGTCAATAAAGAACCCTAAAGATAAGGAAATGCTATTTGATGTGTAAAAGCTCAATTAAAAAAGAAAATTGTTCTTTGCAATTCTTGACAAGTGGAAAAGAGACAATTCTTACTAAACTCTAATAATCTTTTACTAATTGCTTTATTAATCTGTTCACTACAGTATTATATATCACTAGAACAATAATAGTTCTCCAAGCAAATCTCAGTGTGCAACTGAAGGATAATAGGAATTGTAACCCAAACAATCTGAAGGGCACAGAATGGGCTATTTCAGACTATTTTTATGTTTGCTCATAATGCATTTTTTAAAAAAATACTTACTGAAGGACTGCAATATAATCCCCCTTTATAGCTGTTTGAAAGACAATAGTATTTCAACTTGACAGTAAAATATTTTCTAATCCTGAATTAAATTACCTATAACATTTACATATTTTAGGGGAATATTTTAGTTAGAGCATTTCTTAGATACAAAAAATAGGGTAATTATTGAATAGGAACAAATTATTTATTTTCAAATATCTTTGTTTCCATTTAATGATTATCTGGATTTTTACAGCCCAGAACTGACAGCCCTATTTAGCAGAAATAGCAGACAGATTCACTCATTTATGTTAAGCCATGACTTTTGGTTTAACGTACAGGAATCGAAATATTGGTTTGTAAAATATGGTTTAGCATGATTTCTAAATAATGGTATTATACTTTACTCAACTCAAATAATTTTTAAAAATAATCCTGAATTAGTATATCAGCTTGACCCATGAAAACAAAATAGATTAAGAATGGATATTCAGTTGGGAGTATTTCCAACAGGAGTCCTTAAATACTTGGAGCCAGCTGCTAATTTGCTTTTTCAGGTCTTTATTTTATGCCAACACCAGAACATGTTACTCAACTGGGGGGGGGGAAATTGAGCAAGAAAAATATATTTTTCTCTGTGATATTTTGTAATAGAGAATCACTGCCTCCTTTAATCAAAGGAATACCAGCATACATATCTTTCAGACATGTTAAGATAGGAATTTTGTAATTATTTTTCTTCCATAAGGGTGTTCTAACTACTTCTAAGATACACTTCAAGGCAGTATTTTGAGAAATTCAATAATATTCCTTTAAAAACAAATGCATATCCTGAAATGTGTCTAACCACACATCTTTTGTTTGTCCTGTTCTTTTGCAAGAACCTCAGCTGGTTTAAACAGAAGCCAAATGGAGCCATCCTGATATCCACTTTGGTTGGGATGTGGATTCAGCATTTGTTTTGTGTTCAAACTATTCATTAGAGCCACTGCTGGAAAGCAGGGTGCCAGACGGGGCTGACAAAGGAAGCCTTTGTCAAAGGAAGAGAAATGGGTTGGGACAACTTTGATAGGAAAAACCTTATGTCCACCTCCTTAAAGAAAGACTAAGGTTTTTAGCAGAAGGGTGAGAACTTTGAAAAAGTAAATTAGCAATCCTCTCCACAACTGGAGGTAACTCAAGGATAGCAATATGCTTCATACACTTCATTCCCATTTCTTCATTACTGTATATTGAAGAAGAAAAAAGAATAGAGAATAAGGCAAAGGCCAGAAACAAGTAACCATGCTAGTCCTAAAGAAAGGGTGTTAAGCAATTGAAAAATATATGTGGCCTTGTTACTTTGGATTGTAACAATGATGTGAAAAGAAACTCTAATTCTGTACAACCCTGCTACTTTTTCATAAAATGTTCATAGTGCTATAAATCACTGAGTGTATAAATGGAAAGATTATTTTTTTAAATGCATATAGTTTTAGAAATAAATGGTTTGCTAACATGCTATACTGTTAGACATAAAGAATAACAACTCAATTTATCTGATCATTATAGGAGATATAGGTCAGGCTTGCTGCCTGGTGCCCTCTAAATGTGTATGGCAGGGGTGTCCAAACTTAGGAACTTTAAGACTTGTGGACTTCAACTCCCAGAATTCCCCAGCCAGCTATGCTATGCTGGCTGGGGAATTCTGGGAGTTGAAGTCCACAAGTCTTAAAGTTCCCAAGTTTGGACACCCCTGGTATATGGACTACAATTCCGAAAATTACTAACTAGCAATATCTTTCTAGTTTGAGAATTGTAGTTTCGAAACCGTAGGATATATTTATATATACTGATTACATTTACTAGTATCCCCCTCAGTTCCCTTGAATGTTAATCCATATAGTCAAAATAGTTTCTTCTTTACATAGGAAGGAATAATGGAAAACGTGGGAAACAAAAGAGTAGGAAGGAGCAAGAATAGGATGGAATCTTTTGAAAGGGAGCTCTATGGGCTGTAGTAGTTTTACTACAGTTCCCTGTGCCAATTTTTAATATCAAACCCCAGAGTTTATTTCTAGTATGTTCCCCTTCATAAATTTAGAACCGGTATACAAGGTTCCTTTCCGCCATTTCACTCTCATAGTCACCTTATTAAGAGAGTGTTACTGAATTCAAAACAACTGGTTAAGTAGGCTGGTGAACATTAGTCTCTGAAGATTTACTCCTGGATTTTAAATTGCTGCTATAGTAGCTGGATGGCCAAATTGTCCTAAGTCATAGAGGTAATTTTCTAGGTTTCAAGGCAAGTTTCTGATTAGAAGACCACAATTTAGGGCCTAGTAGTGTATTATCTGAATGAATTCAATTGTGACTTAGTCAAGAAACTATGGTTAACAAACTTAATTTGTCAACCTACCTGGCCAATATGGATCAGATATCTCCAGTTGTCTCCTCTCCAGTTGGGACTATACTGTAGTAACTCTGACACATTTCCATTATTCCTTCCTATGTATAGAAGGAACTATTCTAACCATATGGATTAACATTCAAGGGAACTGAGGCTGGAGGACATCAAATTGAGGTCAAACATACTGTGAACGTAGAAGCTTTGTTATTTTGTTCACTATTTGTCATATTCAGCTGTATTCAAGCAGTCATATTAAAAGTATGGTAGGTTATGAATCCGTTCCAAACAAGTGTTTAATAGTGTCCTTCTCAGTTCCAATTTTTAAAGGTTTGTAAACATTATATATTTTTCACTAAAAGGAAAACCATCCCTCATATTTATTTGATATTCAGTGATAAAGTGAACAGCAATCCAGCATATGCTCAGTTCCATTGTCTCTCTAACCAAATGTTGTAACCTAATATTTCAAATAGGTGAGGGGATATATCTCTAGTCCAGCTTTTTAAAAATATATTAATGTTGGAACTTCAGAGTTACACAGATTAATTTTTGAGATAAACTGAAAATGCAGTTGAATTTTGGACATATAAATAAAGCAAGAGAGTTCTCAATTTCATTATGTCTCTTCACTTCTGATTGTGATCATTCAGGTTGGCTTTAAAGGACAACAGCCTTTTCGCCCTGACCTTTTTCCATTTCCTCCAAAGTCTAGCTGTCTTGACTGATGAAAAGATTTTGAAATTGTAAATCTTCCATTGTCATAATAAAGGAATTGTTTCAGGGTGAATTTTTGTCTAATGATCAACATAGTTATATGTTTTTATATTTTTGCTTACTGATATTCTGGGTATGTTGCCCAGAGTTATATTTGAGTTGAATGGCCATTTATATGCTTTAAATAAGCATACAAAGCTGTTCTTGAGACATTTACATGTGACTGTTTACTCTGAGTTGCTTTTCTGCTAGAACTTGCTATAACGATCTACCATTATAAAATTACTTTATTATTAAATGATATACTCCTTAGATGTTTATGAAAGAGAGAAATAAAAAGCCCCATTGTGTTGATTTTATGTTTTATTTTATATCATTTCACAAATGCACAAATTAAGAAAAAAATCATCAAACATAATTTGTATATTAAAAATAATACTACCTTCAAAAACATGCTTAAGCATATATTTTTTCACGTCTCACTTATAGGATTTTTGTTTTTATGTTTAGTTATTAAGCACCCGGGCTATGCACAGTCCAACAATAATTCAGAAATGATCAAGCTCTCAAGAGAGCACAACTCTGCTATTCGTTAAAGTAGCATAGCTACTTTCAACCTTCTGTGCAAGCCTTAAAAAGGCACAACTACTGTAATAAGTTGTCTCTTAAAATCACCTGCACCTTTATTTTCAGGGGGGGAGTTGGGCTGCTTTAATGAGCAGCAGAGAGGCAGTGTGCTTATGCAAAGTTAGAGACATTTTTCTTTTTAAAAAAAATGCTTTGCTGAGATAACACATATTGGTTTCTAAGAAGACACATATATGAATTCTGCATTATTTGCAGATAAGTGCTTGTTATTATAGTTACTGATTATGAATCAGATAGAAAATTCAGCTCTCTGTTCAACCCTGATTTGTAGTTAATTATACCAATCGTATCTTTGTCCTCACTTAGCCAATGTTGAGTAGTGTTGTCTCATTGAGTACAGCCAGAAAGAGATAAGTAAAGATTTAACTCTTCCTATGAAATCAGTTGGACTTTAAATACTAGATGCCATAACTATTGAGGTCTGTCCTGTGACATTTATTTATTTAATTAAAAATTTTATATGGATACACAATAAATATATGAAACGAAGACTATTAAAATGAATTATAATAATAATAAATAGTTAAACATCCATTTAAAGAGAGACATTTCTTAATGAAGAGGAGATTATGGGATGCTGCCCAATGAAACTGAGTAGCTTGATGTAGGTAGTCTCTTCAGATTACCTTAGTGAGTGAGGAAGAGATCATCCCACAGGCAGCATCCTTTCCTGTAATATAAACACAAATAATCTCCAGCTTTAATAAATAACACTGCAGATCTCAGTTGGAAACAAACTGACAGCCAACATAAGCCCCTCAGAACAAACATCAGGTGATCAGTTTTAGTATATCTGGTACTGTATAAAAAGATTTTGTTTACAGAAGACAATAAAATTCTGGGTCAATTTTTAAACACGATAGAAAATCATGTTAAAGGTAAGAGGCGAAAGGAAGGAAGCTATATGGGTAATATCCACTGTGATTCTCCATTGCTAAGAACATATAGATTCCAATGTCTACTCTTTTGGTATTCTTGAAATACTCCTTTACTCTTCTTATAGGAAATGAATATCTGTCATTCATATCAACGAGAAAAAATCATACCATGTATAGGACATTCTTGTAACACAGGTAAACTTGTCTTCTGGCACTTAGAATCTGATCTTTTCTGACAAAGACCCTTCAGGAGAGTCTGGTGGGAGAGTATACACTTGCCCTTGTTAATACATATCCAAAAACTATAAAGTAAAAGACCCATCTGTCTCCAATCTTGTCCCAAAACCAACAGTTTTACGTTAGCATTAATAATCTGCTCTGCAACAGGACAGCAGTTCTCTCTAGGAAACTATAGCCTCTGTCAAAATTCAGTTAAAATGTATCTTCTTCTGAATACTGTTATTTGGTGGATTTAAACCAATCTGAAGCTGAACTAATAGTATTTACTGTACATCTGGGAACAATCACTTGTTTGCTTCTTTGTACCAGCCATCTGGGGATCAATGAGCTAGGAAGAGTTTAGCTTGAATATTTCCATCTTCTACGTTCCATTAAACTCTGATCAGGCAAAGCTTTTCTTTAATTTTCCTTCTCCCCAGTTCCATTCACTTTTTCTAGAATCTTGCCTCATGAAGAAATCTGAAGATTTTAAAAAGGTTTATATCTTTGAAGTTGCCTAATCCAAGTGTTGCCCCAAAAGATATTTTGGAATTGTGCAATGAAGGTGTCCACAAGATTAGCAGGTAGATTCAATCTACCACATGTGGTTTGGATTCTGAGCAATAAGTATTGCGGTTGCAGTTACTGTGCTTGAAGCAGAAAAAGATTTCCTTGTAACTGACCAGTATAGAACGTTTATTAGATCACAGCTATATTGTCCATTATACAGCCACATTTTTCTACAATCATGTTAGGAAACTCTGCCACTTCAATTTCTGTGTAGTTTCCCTTTTTGACAAGATACATCATGGGAAGAGGAGAACTCTCGACCACAGCACAGGATCTCTCTCCATAGCCAAAATGATGCAGCAAATTCTTCGGCTGCCAGCAGCTGCCCACACAATGGTAAGCTTGATAGCCAGCTGGCTCAATAATCCAGTACTGAGTCCAGGTCAACTCACGGAAATTGATATAATATTGTTGCCGGCAGCAGGTAGATCTCACCATCGTGCTTCCTTCTCCACAGTCCCCAGGTCCTCTGTTAAAAAGCAGAATCAATATTTATCTAAGATGTAGGATGAGGACTGCACCCACTTGCTGAAAATTTTCAGCAAGAAACAGACTAACACATACAAAACTTTAGGCAAGAACAAAAATATAT